>NC_049198.1:53019128-53619128 GCF_009769625.2 Cygnus olor
TCACCTCAGCCTCATGTGTGGCAGCTGCCACCAGCCTCAGAGAATCAAAGCAGAGTTTGTACTGACTGAGCCCTCTCTGTTTCCCATCACCAGTCTATGTTTCAGTGGAGAAGGCTGACATAAAAGCACACACTGTAAATGAATAACAGGGTGTGAAGCAGTAGAAATACCTGATACAATAAGCATCCTTCAGTGGAAAAATTCCTTGCCTTTAGAAAGGGTGATTGAGTACCTTCAGTGCAACTACAGGAGCATTCAATATGATTAGAGACTTTCCATGACTCCAATTTTCTTTTATCTCACAGCTGTTTGGCTGTGGAACAAATTATGGAACAAATAATGAGATTCTGTAGAAAGGGCTTTCAGAACACATAATGTTAAAAAAGGTAGGAATTTGTTCTGGCGTCAATGGAATAGGGGCTGAAAGAACACCGCGTGTAACATATTGTTTTGTATATTTTGAGTTGGGGTAAGCCAAAATAAAAGCTTCTTTAAAAGTTACTTTAATCTCTTGAAATGGTACTGGATTCTTTTCCGAGTCTTTGGTTATAAAGAGAAATGTGGCATTATATAAACCTGTATGAAACGCAGAGATTTGAAAAGCCCTCCCACCAGGAAGTCAGTTACTCTACCCTGTTCTCTTCTTCTATGAATAGCTAGTTATTTCTCAGTGTATCCTTTTTATTTCTTTATTTTTTTTTGTCATCTACAGAAGAGGACAGAACCGATGCCAGTGTGCTGAGGAGCACACATCTAAATGCCTTTTGAGCTTAACTAGGTGTGAGACAGCAGAGACCCCTCCCCACAAAATATACCCCATGAGTTTATATGTTCTCTGCACAAAGATCTTCTTTAAGTACTTCTCCCTGATAATTACTTCCAGCAATTATGGTAATACATAGGGACAGAGATATAAAAAGAAGATAATGTGATATCAGCTTCCCATATATTTAAAGTTTCACTTGCCAGCTAGAGGAAGGAGAAGTAAATAAAAAGTCCAAGAAGACAAAGGGCATTGGTCATGAAGTATAACGAACACAGCACAGCACAATTTATGCAACCACACATCTATATGACATGAAAATTCAAGCCATCCAGGTGGAAAACATCAGAAATTTAAATTCTGTTTAGCTACATTTGCTTCTGTTTTTTTTTTTTTTTTCTCTGCAAAATCAAGTAAAGGTTTGGAGCCTCAACAAAAACAGTTTAATTAGATTCTTTATCTGAGGTACGGGGTAGGTTGAAATAATGATACCAGACTGAGAAGATGTTTTCAGTTTCCTAGCATTGTTATGGCAAATACAGAGACCATGTGTCACAGTGTAGCCCAACTGATCTCAAAGCGTCTTCCTCTGAAACATCCTTTTTGGCCTGGGAAGGCAGCAGCTAAACAGCCAGCCAGCTGAGGGTGGATAAATACTTTCCACTGATCCTGGTAAATAAATGTCTATCTAAATTATGGTTCTCCAAAAGACAATGTATATTAAAAAGAGGAGGTGTACATACTGCTGGAAAGCAGAGGGGGAAAAAAAAAAGACATTTATTTAAAAACACAGACAAAAAAAAACATTTGTTTTCATCTTCTTCGAGAAGAGAAGAGAAGAGAAAAGAAGAAAAGAAAAGAAAAGAAAAGAAAAGAAAAGAAAAGAAAAGAAAAGAAAAGAAAAAAGAAAAGAAAAGAAAAGAAAAGAAAAGAAAAGAAAAGAAAAGAAAAGAAAAGAAAAGAAAAGAAAAGAAAAGAAAAGAAAAGAAAAGAAAAGAAAAGAAAAGAAAAGAAAAGAAAAGAAAAGAAGAAAAAAATGCTTTATAAAAAGCTCTAAGTCAAAAAGAAAACATTTGCATTGAAACATTTACTAGCAAAGTGAGTAAAATTTCCAGGTGTTCTAACTGATAATCTAGGAGCAGTCTGCTTCTGGAAAGGGCACTGAAGAATTAACAGCAAAGCAAGAGCCAAAAGGTTGTTTCTGAACACATCATGAAACATTCAGCACACAAGTGAACTAGAACAGGAAGAAAATGGAGGTTATGTATCTTTCAGCAAAAATCCCAAACATTTTACTGGTCCATTCTCATACTTCCCTTGGCACACACACAAACTCCAAAGAGTAAAGTGCTCCTGAGATTCAAAATAGAGCATGACAAAAGGAAATACAGGATTATTGCTTCTTCAGTGGTATACAGTGCAAGTTACTGACCCATGGCAGGTTTTTATGGGTGTGACTTTGGTATGTTTCAGTGCACAAGATACATTTAAAAGAACATTAAAAAAAATAATAATAATAACATCTATCTTTGCTTGGATTGTATCTAACTGGCATTAACCAGGGGTACTGAGCACCCCTGTGAGCAGAAATAGTCTAGGTTAACAGGAGGAGGCTTGAATAGGACTGATAAAATGTTTCCTTGTGAACACTTGGGCAGCCTGTAGAGGTTCTCATTGCTGGTGGCACAAAGTTCAGATCAGCTCCATGGTATCTTCTAGGGAGGAAAAGGAGAGAGAGAGAGTAAGAGAAACCAAAATTCAGAACCCCTTGTACCTGAAAACGTGTATTAAAAGAAACAGAAAGATTACTTCTTTTTTTTTTTAATGCTCAGAATGCTATTATTGGATGTTCAAATACAAATTCAGAACCCTCCCAAGCTATTATAAAACAGAGCTGTAATTCTCCCCCCTTCACCTGAACCAGTATGAGGCAATTACAGCATCATGCAACTTTCCGGGTTTTATACCTGCCTTTTACATAGCGATCTCTTTGTCTTGTTACACTTGAAATTTAAGGTGAATTTTGTGCCTTTACAACAGACCTGAAGTTTGATTCCCATACAGCACAAATTGCTAAAAGTTTTCTTGTAGCTCCATCGATTGTTCCACATGAAAGAGATGATCCTTACCTTTTAGCTTTGTCATATACAGCAGAGCAGAGAAGGCAAAATATCTCTCACATGCTCACATCTCTGCCAAGATCAGATTTTCAGGCAATAACATTGAAAGGTACAAAACAAATGTAGCTCTGTTACTCCAGACTTGCCCAAATGTAACCACAGAAACCAGTGGATTTAATATCGCTCTATGAAGAATTAGTCGCATCCCCTTACTTCTGAAAGAGGGGATAGATGATAACTTGCATTCTTCACAGGAAGCATCTCCTTAAGTCAGGAACAAGGGACCCCTCAGGTACCACAAGACTCAAGTACTGTCACTGTGCTGCTATCTGACTAGTAGGGCACTAGCCTGGGAGTCAGGACACTTCAGGGCCAGTCTCAGTTCTGTCCTCTTCATGACCTCAGAAGAGTGACATTCTCCATGCCTCTGTTTTACTGCTTCAAGAAGGCAATAAAGAAACCTATCTTTTGTAAGCTGCACTGAGATTTAGAGGCAGGGAGCTCTATTCAGGTCATAGGAATTATTGTCAGTCACAAGAAAGGCTTGGCTTCTATTAAATAACCTTCACAGCCAAACTAAAGAGTATTTCCTGTCCTATTTTTGTCACTCTTCTGGTGTATATTATCTTGTCATTGTTAAAAATAAGTACTAAGTCTACAAGGTATAATTTTTAATGTTTAGCCATAATTAGCACAAGGGGGTTTAGATTATAGCTGTTCTTAAGTTTGGCCATTTCTGCCTGCACAAGCACTTGTAAAAGGATACAAAAGCATTTGTTCTTGCTAGCAGAGTGAAACTTGAAAGTTTCAGTTCTGGATTTAAAGAATGGAACTTATTTCAAGATGAAACATAAACTAGCAGGATCCAGCGTGGGGGACGCACTTCAGATTTCTCTTTCCTTCAGGGGAGCTGGGAGCTGATATTTCCTGAGTTACTTGAAGAGACCATAAAAGCACATTGCTTTTTTTGATCTGACATACCAGAAAAGCGCACTTTTCACAGACTTTATATAGAAGGGAAGCTGGAAAAAGCATGATCCAACATCTAACCCCAGAATTCCTACATTTAAAGGTGTAGGACCCAGCAAGTCCACAGTGATAGCAGATGACTGCAAGTGCCATGCCCTGCTGGTCAGGTTGCTTGTCTGGGAGTTCGGGTACCTGGTTTGGTTGTCACCAATTTCCAGTGCTGGAGCATCACTTTATGCACCAATCAGTCCATGAAAGGGCAACAACAGCATCAACAAAAGAAGTACTAGTACAGGACAAGATTTGAAAAAAAAGACTGGTGATTTGGTTATTTTCCATTTTGCATTTTGCAGTATCCCTAAGCTGCATCTCAGCTCCTCATAAACTACCTCATCCTGAAGACCAGCAAGACCACAAAACACTCTTTTGAAGACTTACTGAAGTAAATCTTTGTTTGGCATATGTCTCTTTTTCCTCTGTGAGTGTTATTTTCAGCATGGCATGTAGATCATAGATTTTAAAAAACAGACATTTTTGATGACAGAAATCATTGAGAAGATAAATGTAGATGGTTTCCAGGACATGGGATTATTTATTAGAAACTGTATTATTTTTAGCACCAGTAAGACCAACACTGCCTCAGCATCTGTCTTTTTAGAGATAAACTCCGACAACCCCATCATTTCAAAAGTACCACAAAACAAGACAACTGCTGCCACAGAAGAAAAAGAAGAAGACCCCCTCTGAGCACCAGTAAATGCTAGAGTTAGTCCTGTAGGAGAATACTGCAGTAACAAATCAATTTGTGTAATCAGGAAAACTTGATGAGATTAATGGCAGTTGAAAATCTAATATAACCTGTTACATTTCAGGTCACATTCCCAAAAAGGAAACATATATTTCTAAATGGTAATTCTGCATGCTGTTTGTGGTAGAGGCACCTGTAATGTTCATATGGTTTGTTTACATGATTTCCTAGAGAAAACCACAAAGAAAAAAAGAAAAAAAAAAAAAAAAAGAACCTGGTTTCTTCAGAAATATTAGAACTGCCAGGCCAGGCCAGACACGTTTTCCTGGCCTGCGTTCACTGTTGTGCTGGAGAGTAAGGAGGGAGGTGGCATGTCCGTGTGGCAGGCTTTCGGGAGTTACCTGCAACCTGCGTGTCTGTTAGCCAGCACAGGGGTGCACAGGAAGGAGGCTTCTGTTTGCAGCCTGTTCCCTTCCCTATGCTTTTCACCTGGCTCTTAGCCACAAGTGAGAAGTGAGATGCCTGCACTAGTCACACGAGAAGGGAAAAGCTGCAAAAGACAGGGCCAGCAAAAAGGGAAAAAGCAGACCTACCCAACCTTAGGAATGCTCGTGCCCTTGTAGAAGAGGGATTTACAGACATCCCTCTATCACTGCACAGCAGACGGAGGGAACTGACGCTGGAAAAAAAAATGGTGAGTTCCCTAAGTATCCTTAGAATTATGCTGTAAATCACGCAGGACTGCATGAAAAGATCAGAGGGGTGTACCCTTCTGTTAACACTGTAGTCTGTCCTTTGGGCTCTGCTGGTAGCTACAAATAGAAGTTGGAGCCTGGAGGATCGCATCTCTCTCTGCCTGAGTCTCTGTAAGCCTTGGCAGGATCCCTGCATATCCCTATGCTGAAAAGCTCTGCTTAAAGTAGCTCACATGATGGAACTGAGGTCAGGCTGTTGTCAGGCTGGATCTGGGGTGGGTGGAGAATTTATAGCTCACATAGCATCACTCCGTGACACTCACATGTCACTGTTTACATGAGCAGGGCAGCTGCTTCACAGCTCTGCAGTCAGTCTTTCCTCTGCTCCCCTGCCCACAGGCTTCCAGTCTGCGGTTGTAGCGCAGGGAGAGGAACTAATGCAGTGGTGCCAAAAATGCTGAGCACAGCTGCCGCTTGTACATGGTGGATGAGGGTACAGAACATAAAGCTTCCTCCAACCTTCAAATATCAGAAGCCATTAAAGCAACTGGAAACTTTTATCTCTGTACTTTCTAAGGCACAATGTAGAGGCATGACATTTTATATGAAAGAACCCCATTCGATCATGTTATTTTCACTGCCTGCTTTTTCTACCTTTACTTTCTGTTAATACAGTACTCTAGACCCTTGAAATTGAAGTCAGGACTGCTTTTATTGGGCAGGCTTTTTAAGCCAGTATGATCCATTGCACTCAAAGCAATTTACTTGGTACCGGACAAGTAAGTGAACAACTTTTAGAGAACACGATGACACCTCAGCAGAAGGAAATTAGGAGAAGATGTTGGCCTCACAGGAAGGTAAGAACACCATGACCTTCCGTGCAGCACAGCATGAAACCTTGGCACAGGAAGCAGGCTGGGATCACAGTACGAGATTTAACTTATTGGATAGGTGCTTGGTCTCTTTCAAACACAGGAGCTTGGGACTAATATGGAAATATGAATTGGTTGGCTGTACATCCACCCAAACGGTTACCAGCATTTCAGCACACTCCTGATCTTACATGCTGAAGTGCGGGGATGAATGCTGGCTATCAAAGCCAGAGGCTTTGGGAAAAGTCAGATGGATGTGACCAACAGATTGCAGCATCAGAGTTAACCATCACCTTCCTGGTTGTGAAAGGAATCCCACTGAGAGAGGAGATTGTTTTCACCCAGAAGACAACAAAACCTGAGCACTTTCTCCTCCTTTTATGGAAATCTGCTATTTTCACTTGACATTCAGCAAAGCAGGGTTTCACCAGATGAAATCCTTTCTGACTCGCAACTGTTGAGCTGCCATTTCACCAATTGCCTTATGCCGTAAGAAAATACATCTTGTTATCAGCAGAGATCTCACGACCTCTCCACAATAGTTCCAGCTATTGAGTGCCATATCAAATCTACTGAATGAAGTGAATGAAGTATTGCGCTTTCATGGAAAGAACTGTTTACTTCAGGAACCTTATATCTTCATTCTGACTATGGAGTCAATCCCACAAGTATGTCAAACACCTCCCAGGAGACTACAAGTATATATTTCCTACAGTTAGCAATAAAAGAATCAGCAACAGAATCAGCAAACACAAAGAATCTCCTCCCCCCAAGTCAGTCCTCTCTCAGACCTCTGTTTGACATCACAGCTCTTTCAACAGATGGTTATTTCGAGTTCCATGAAATGAAAATATTTTTGAAAAGACAACACACTGCTGGTTTATTTGTTCTACTGGGAGATATCCATGCTGTACGACGGCTCTCTATCCATACCTTCAAAGTTACCAAAGTTTCAAAGCTTCAAAGCTGAATTTATGTTCTATGGCAAGAGGTGGCATGAGGTGAGACGATAATTCTGGAAACTGAAAGCTTTCACTTCTCCTCAGGCTACAGTGGACCTCACTGCCTGGAACTTCTGGTAGTGAATCTGTCAAATTGTGTAACCACAAACTGGAGAGGAAATCACACTGTCAACAGTGAGAAAATGATACTGGCTGGCTGGCTATTGAGTCACGGACATTAGACCTCAGGAGGAAAGCTGTCTGATATTAGCAGACTGAAACTTAAGGGGAAACATACCTTCCTCACCAGGCAAAATTTAATTCTTAAATAAATTTGCTGACAGCCCTTGAGAGTCATCTGCCTTGAAGGCATTCTGGGGAAATCACCAGACAGAAGGAAATCAGAAGATCCAGAACTGCTCTGTTCACTTTTCACTCAACAATCAATCAACAGATGGATTTCTTTATCTCAGGATTCGCTTCTGCTGTTTATATTATCCAAATAGATATGACTGATTACTTTGACATCGTTGTGACACTGACACCTCTTGCAGATTTCCTCCCTTGTTTTATGTTATGTTTCTATGCGTAGGTTTGCAGTTCAGCGTTGTGCAGCTATCCAGAAGCAATTCTGTTCTGAAAAGCTTCCAGTCCAGATGGACAAACCGGCAAAAAGAATGCAAAGTGATTTTCTTGAAGTTTCAGAGCAAGCCAGTAGCAGAAGCAGTGCCAAGCCTCCAATATTCGGTATGCCCTTTCACAGGTTAATAAGATGAAAGGTGTTTTCTTTCAGAGCATGTTCCTAGCACACAGACTATGCTTTTAGAGTTTAGAAGTATATACCTGTTCCCCCATACCCAGAAAGAAGCAGGTATTGTGTGCAGCTTGGCTATTCTGGGTGAGGGTGTAGAAAAAAGAATGAACCTTAATCTTCTTGAATCTGCTCCTAAGGTTGCAAATCTCCCACGGTCTCCTGCCTGAAGAAAAGTGCCCATAACTGTAAAACCAACTCTGATCCAAACTTCTGCTGTGTGGGACCTCTCATCTTTCCTTTGCTGCAGGAGCAAGGATCATTGGCTCTGTCCAGATTTGCTGCACAGATGTTTCTAATCTGTTTCTAACTAAAAAACAAAAATAGGTGAAGTGGAAGTGCTTTCCCACACTGGTGCTAAAGGTTTGAACTGCAGTATAGACCCTCCTGACCTCATTTGATCTTGCCAGACCACCTGCACTTTCCCTCCAGAAGACACACTGGGCAGAAGGCTCAGGTTCTGAGGCTTTATGAAGTACACCTGAGAAAGCAACCAATGCCTGCAGCAGTCAGCGGGAGTGCCTCCATCCACTTCAAGGAGCTTTGTGGGAGAGTTAACACAAAGAAAAAGGTCTACTGTGTTCCTCCTAGCACCAGGAAAGAAACCCACAGGCTGCCCTCTCCTAAAGCCTCAGTCTGAGAGAGCTGGGACTGGTTTAGCCTGGAAAAGAGAAGGTGCAAGGGAGATTTATCAACGTATACAAATACCTGAAGGGAGAGTGCAAAGAGGACAGAGCCATGTTATTTTCAGTGGTGCCCACTGCCAGGACAAGAGGCAATGTGCACCAACTGGAATACGGGAGGTCCCCTCTGAACACCAGGAAGCACCTCTGTACTGTGCAGGTGCCCAAGTTGCCCAGAGAGGTGGTGGAGTCTCCCTCCTTGGGGATATTCAAAAGCCATCTGGACATGGTCCTGGGGACCCTGCTCTAGGTGTCCCTGCTTGAGCAGTGGGGTTTCACCAGATGACCTCCAGAGGTCCATTCCAACCTCGATCATTCTGTGATTCTGTGCTTCTGTGATTCATCAGCAACCTTTGGCATGCCCTTGCATCCATGTCAGAGAACAGCCTGGCCACTTGGCCTCCTCTCCAAAATGTCCCAAGTTTTTCTACTGGAAAACGACAGGGATTGTTATTACCAGCTCTGAACTCTGGAGCACACTGAGACACAGCTCTTACTTCTGCAACTCAGTCACTCCTCTGGATGGTGTTTGGAAAATAGGGATGACGATGTAATCCCTAACTCTTTCTGGTTCCTCATCTGCTACGGAGAAGAAAGTAGACCTTACTGCCAGACAAAATTTAGGGACTATTAGTCCAGGAAGGTATCATGAGGACAACGGGCATTGATCTGTGGTTGAGCAGTCAAGAGGCTGGGAGATAGATAGATAAGCCTTGGGATAGCAGACAGAGCTCTCCCATACAGTCCTGGAGATACAAGATCTGTCTGTTTAGGGAAAGGCACTCAGATTTCATCCCACCTCTCTTTTTTCACCAGCTTCTTTTGCTGCAAAAAGGACAGAAGTAAACCAGAAGCTGATTCTTTCCCCAAAGTCCACACAAGGGGCCTTGTGCCTTCCAGGTTCACCAAAAATAAATAAATAATAATAATATGTTAAAAGAAGAAAAAAAATAAAAAATAAAAAATAAAAAATAAAAGACAAGCATTTGCCATTTTCACAGGCTGTGTTTCAAAGACACAAGCAGTTCTTGAACAGCTCACTCCCACTAGTGGCCAGTGAAGGCCAGGCTCTGTCAAGTGTGTAACGCTATTTCCAGTATGTTTTTCTACATGAATTCAGTTGTACTACTTTGACCTGAAAAGTAACGTGTTTTTTTTGTTGTTGTTGTTGTTGTTGTTTTTTCCTCCAACAATCTCCAAAATGGGATTAGCCCAGTGTGTTGTGAATAGCTACCATCAAGCAAACTCTCGATCTTAGTTTGCAGATATGCTTCTAACTAAGACAGAATATGATTCCATCCTCTTCATGCTATTCAGGAGAACTTGCCATATACCATAAGTGGTTCACATCCTGCAGGAACAGATTGTTCAGGCAATCTGTGCAAGGGATTCAGGGAGCTGTTTGCAGAGCTGGAAACACAGCTCTTGCCATTCCTGGTCCAGTACCTTAACTAACCTCTTTATCTAGGATCATGATATTGACAGCAGAGGGGGAGGAATAGAAATCACTC
Organism: Cygnus olor; assembly: GCF_009769625.2. NCBI lineage: Eukaryota > Metazoa > Chordata > Aves > Anseriformes > Anatidae > Cygnus > Cygnus olor. The sequence goes on from NC_049198.1 coordinate 53,029,242, forward strand.
TTTTCAAAAACTTTGATTTCTCATTAAAAATGATAAATTTGTATGTGCAATAGAAACTTAACAGTATTCACACTCAACAGATGACCAAAGTCAACCATTATTTGAATGCTGAAACATAATCTATTTAAATAACTCATCTGTTATTTAAATGACCCAAAGTCATTCGTTATTTATAGTAAAAATAAAATAAAATGAAACATATGTGAATTTAATTTATGTTTGGGGTTTAATCAACCCTTTAAAGTTTGCCAAGAGCATTTTAAATAAAACCTATTTTTGTAAATCAGAGATTTTGACTAGAGTAATATTATTTTTTTTAATGACTGGGGAGATAATTCTTTCTTATGGCTTCAGAAAATCTAGACAAAAATTGGTCTAAATTGATCCTCAAAGTGTTTCTGAAACATCCTCAGAAGCTGCTAAGCACCTCTCAGTTCATTTCAGGAAGCTGCCATGGTAATCTGCATAACAAAGAGGGTAATGAAATTACCAGTTCAAAATGGGCATTTCATCATTTTATGCAAAATGTACAAATTAGAGGAAGAATGGTCCCTGAATGCCTCCTTTATCCCAAGCCATGATCCACTACATGAACCACTACAAAGTGCTGTTTGCTGCTATCATCCACACGGGGACCTCTGCTCCCAACATTTCTCTCCAGACTTGGAAACATACCATACTGTGCAGCTTACTTGTTCCCTGTCAAACAGTTCTCTGGTGCTGGCACTCCCAGTTATCCTTCTACCTCGTTCTGCTCATGCTAGCAGAGACTCCTGAGATCCAGTCACCGTCATGCTTCCTGCTGGGTGTTGTGCTGTGGGTATGGTATGTGCAGATTCCTTTGAAATCGCTTGATACCAAAGCCATGAAATCTTTGTCTGCTCCCTGGTTTGTAGCCCATTTGTAAGTGCTGTAGTTTTATTCCCATTGCATTGTACTGGAGGAAACCAAATGACTCCCTTCTGCCTTTGCACCTTCGGAAAGTTCATGGTGTAATATTTTTTAAGAGAGCTCAGTGGGCTAAAGAAGACTGTAAGAACTCTTCACTACGTGGGTCACCTACAGGGCTTGAGTTTTCTGCATAATTCTGGAGGGTTTAACACTGTCACTTCCAGTTGTTGCTGTTCTTTCGCTAATATTACACTTCCACAGTCATATTCAATGCCAGCATTACCTACTCATTGCAAAGCTAGGTGTCCCTTTTGGCCACACTGGTTACAGAGATCTCAAATAATACTTGTAAAGATCATGCTGACAATTCAGCTATCCCTATGACCTGTCTTTCACAGCAGCCAAAAGCAGGTGACAAAGTAAGAATAGAAGAATAGATCATGCTAGTGCTGCGTAGCCTGATAAGGATGTAAGAACAAACATGCTAAAGGCATGCCCATTTCAGCAGTAGATGGGCCCTGGTTTTGATACTGTCGATATAGGTCATGTTGTACTGATCACAGGGGATTGAGATTTCAGAGGATGTGACTGTCCACTCAATAGTCACTCTTCTTGTTCACCCAATAATGAATCTGTTGTGTACAACCTGGAACACAGGTGCAGAAAGGAAATCCTTTGCCTGTTTTCTGCCCTTCTTTGCACATGCAGCATTTTATGCTGAAGACAAAATTTATTTGTTAGTGTGGCTTATTGTTGTTGACAGCAATTCCATGCTATTAGCTTTCTTCTTGCTTTGATTCTGCACATTCTGTTTCACATGTAGTTCACAGCTAATGACAAGAAACTGGGAAAAAAATTGGTAAAACCAGAGAAGCTGACGCGACCCAAGCAAGATGAAAATTGCACCATGATTTGCTTCTAATATTGAATGGGTTAGGGAAATACAGTAAATGGTTTCATGCTACAGAAGATGAACAGAAGATGACTTTTTGCTGTCTTTTCTAACAGAGAAGACAGGAAGTTTTACCAGATCTAAAATAGACTGCAGCTCATGACCAAGGCCAATAACCCAAAGAATCAGCCACAAGATTTTGGGTCTGGGAACTTCTCCCCGCCTTAACTCACGTGCAATAAGCTATAATGAGTTCAGGTGTCATTTAAAAGGGCTCTAACAGAAGGTTCTAATGAAGGAGAAGCACATGCCTGTCTTATAGCAAATGTTGAGAAAAGAGAAAAGCCATGGTGATCACCTTCTAAACTGTTTTTGATCCATGTAAAGGATTTAAGTTCCAGCTCCAAGTAAGGACCCAGACTAATCATTTTAATGTGCTTCTTAAGAGACTGCTTAAATGACATCTCCAACCAAAAGGTAGTTAGTAATCTCATTAAAATGATGTCCTTCAAGCTATGAATAGACACTGAAGAGGCAGTGCATGTAGTTATGGAAAACCATTCAAAGATGAGAAAATACTGCCATTTTTATTCAGTGTCAAAATTAATAGGAATTATAAAATTAGACTTGTGAATAATTCAGGTTATTCCTAATATAACTTGGTCAATTTTAGCCATCTGCAAGTAGAATGGTTTGCAGTTTAATTGGAAAACTTTCTTCTTTTTTTTTTCACTTTATATCTTTGCAATGTTTTTTAAAACCATCCTCTGCTGAAACACAGATAAAACCTACTTTCAATATAAAAAAGTACCGCATGTCCAACAACCCCACAGGCCCGTGCCAAAATATAAAAATACAAAAGTTATTATTTGTCTTAATGTTGATTTCGCACTAAAAAATGTCTGCTCATGGACATAAAGGAGAGGACAAGAAGGGGAGACTCTTTTCAGTGAGCAAGTTTGGATAGTTTGAAAGAAGCCAGGAAATGTCATTCAAATTCTCAAATCAACACCAATCATGGTGCAATGCTCTGCAGCTCAAGAGGTATTTCACAGGATGCTCCCAGTAACTTCAATGAGTGACAGGGGATGAAGACGTGTGACCTAAATGTTGTTTTGTTTGTTTGTTTGTTTGTTTGTTTGTTTGTTTTTTCCATATTAGCACTCCTGTGTTTGTGAGTTAGCACTTGGGGTCTGCTACTGGTCTGGGGGCCACCAAATTCATTCAGGAATTTAGCTGGCCTCTTTTGTCTCTCAGACCAGAAGAAACAAGTTTGAATACCTAGAAAGAAAAAATCACATTCCTGATGCAGACTTGCAAACCCAGAAAAAATATTTGAGTTAGGAGGTATACTGAGGAAGACACATGAGGCTGGCAGCTGCTAATAAGATGACCATTTCTCTAGCACTTCAGATTATTTTTTTTTTTTTGCTAGGATTTGGTAAAAAGCTACCAAACTGCTCACAAAACTTGGCATCTTTGCAGACTGCATAACTGATGCTCAGAAACAGACTATTCATCTTTCCTCAAAAGACCAAGCAATTACTCTTCCTTTAAAGAAGGGAATTGTCCAACGTACATGGCTTCCCAGTGGTTTACACACTGACAAAAACGTGTTTTCAGAGGTAGGAGCTGAACCATTCTTTCTTCTCCGCAGTCATTTCTTGTTTTCATTTTCTCAGCAAGCTTCAGCCCACTAAAATAGACACATGAGGGGATGCACCAGTAGGCAGAGGCTCTGATTCCCTAAGTAGATTAAGTAGATGACTGTTTTGTTATCTGTCCATCTCAGCATATTTCAGGCATGGGAAGATCCAAGGTGTAAAGCTCCCATGGAATTCTTCAAAATAAGTAGCTTGGTAGGGGGGTTCAAATTAGAGTCTCCATTGCTATAAAGCCAAAGTCATAATTGTAACAATTATTGTTCTGTGAGCTGGCCCATCAGCCTGAGTGAGTCTGCCAGTATACATATCAACAGGAGCTGCCACCATTCCACCTGGACAGAAAACTTCATTCTTGTTTCTCAGTAAAAACACTAACTCACAGTGGCACAAAAAGGTTAAATGTCTCTGGTTTTAGAGACCTAGCAGAAAAAGAAAGATGTGCAGCCATTTGAAAAATGAGAATCAGAACCTTAAGTGCTCTGTTAGGCTCCACCACCTCTTGCTCCCCAAGGGTTTGGCAGCCTGTGTACAAATCCAGCTCTGACGTAGTATGTTCGTGTAACCTGGGATGCTGTGAAACATCTGGATAAGAAAAAGCTATGAAAAGCCTCATCTGGGACTTCCACATAGACACCCTCCACCCTTTGGTTTGGGAGCTACATTGGTCCATGCCTACACTACTCTGACTTCATGGTTGTGCCTGACCATGTATTGTGCTGACCCCGACCATCTACCTTCCCACGTGAGTTCAGACCTGCCCCATCTCTGGATTTGTCTGGCCAGCACTGGGTTCTTGTCTGACTCTGGTCAGCATCATGAGACCTGCCGTGCTGTCCTTCAAATGCTCTGTTTCTGCACCTGATCGGGGAGATCAGTGTCCTTGCCTGTGCTGTGTTCACCCTCAGCTCCTGAATTCCTTTCCCTTGTGAAGCAGCCCCCTCACGCTGCTCTTTGGACAGCAAGAGAGAAAGAAGCATGCTGAATATTTTACATTTGCACCTGATTTAAGGTTTGTTTCAGTTCCCTGATGAACTCCAGTGACTCACAAAAGCTGGAAATGTGTGTCACACCCTCCTGAATTTAGTCTTCCTGGTTTCACCAATACTTCCCCAAAGCATACTTACGTGTTTACAATGCAGAAAATGTACTCACTTTAGAAAGGCTGAACATACATGGCAAAATGGAATACAACTGGAAAAAATACCACTTTTGTTACACTTACAGTTGAAACTGCAACTCGGGTGTCGGTAGGCCCATGAAACTTGTTGCTGAAGTGCAAAACACTGACATAACCTTAAAAGAAGAATGGGCAAGTATTTGCATCACTTACTAAACAGAGAAAAACACATCATGTTCAGGGAGTTCCCTGAGATAAAAATAGCAGGAAGCTGGAGATTACTCAAAGGAAGTGTCAATTATACCTGCCCTGTTCTTACTCTACCCTCAGCATGTGCTTTTGCATGCACCAAGAGACAGGCCGGTCAGTGAGAGGGGCATCTGAGGCATTCATCCAAGGCAGCACCGGCATGCTTATGTTCTTAATATTGTTGTGCTTACAAATGTGCAACAGAAAAATTGAATTAGTCCACAGAGAGTAGACACATCTAGCACAATTAACGTAGCTACAGTCAAAAAATAAATAAATCAATTAATTAATTAAAAAGAAAGAAAAGAAAATATTTTTTTTTCTTTACTAAACCAGTGTTCTAATGGAAAAATTGTGACCATTTCTAACAGCTTGAAGACATGCATCAGCAGATGGCAAACAGAGCTGAGCAACTGCGATCAAAGTGCTTGTCTTTCAGCTTCACCATGAGGATGATAAACCGTGTAAGTGAGAGCAAGGTATTAGTCATGGTTAAATTGCATAAATTGTTACGGGACTACCCCACTGAGTCTCCTAGGAAGAAAGAAATCCCTATTAAACTGAAAAAACTGTAAAATTAGTAACCACTGCTGGAAAGCAGGATTACTGTCTGACGCTGGCTGTCTTTCTAACTGAACAGGCCACGACAAGCCTGATACAGTGCTGAGTCTCCTAAAGTCACTGCTCCCTGCTGTCTGTGCATCCAATAAACACCTGGAGTTAATAGCAACATGCAGCTTCAAAGGAATAAGAAACCAGTCTTGAACTGTCAGGTAATATCCCATTTCCATGCATTTGCCTTCATTTCTAATGCATGCCACATGCACCAGCTTGTGGGGTAGTGCGGAGATCATATAAACACAGTTTGTTAAAAGTTTGTAAACACAGTTTGTAAAGCTGTGGGTTCATTGTGCTGCTCCTTAGCAGCAAAGAATTATGTCGGGTCACACACTCAGAGCTCCTGTGCCACCAAGAAGCCAATTCTGGACAAGGTGCCAGGTGCTGGATGGGTGACTGGACCCAGCAGAGCCGTCACCACAGCCTCCCTGCACAGCACCAAGACTGATCAGCACATGGAAAGCCAGCGTTCCCTTCTGCCGTCCTTTAGCCAGCAGCCTGATTCCCTCCTCCCACTTGCTTGAGACGTTGGCAGAATAGGGCCTGAATAGGGTCTCCCTTGGAAGGCAATGGCCATATGCCAGGAAGAAGTGCAGGGCAGAGAAGACCATAAATCTGGCTTACCCAGAAATAAAAGGTGACTACAGCACAGCCATAATGTCACCAGCAGCAAACCTGGTCCCTCATCCTTTGCCCCAGAAACACACGGAGTATGCCTCAGAGTTCCACTTCCTGTGATTGAAACGCCTGCTGCTGGCATTTCTCAAGACCTGACAGGTCTCCAGCTGCCCAGGGCAAGAGAGACGGGTTTAATGGGTGGTTTTCTGTTCGAGCTTGCTGTGGTGGAAGAGCACAAGGGTTCCCCATCAGCGCTCAACCCAGATAAATACTCTTATACAACATTTCTATTTCTGGCCCTGCTTCAAGGTCACTCGAAAGTCAAGCTGGGAAACAGATCTTGTGATGGCATCTCCTTTGCCTACCCACTCTGCCTTGCTCCCCTCCCCAAAATCTGTTCTGCTTAGCTAACTGCAGATGATATCAGAAAGAACACAAGCACCCAGCCTAGCTTTGGCTGGCAGTGTGATTTCAATTGCAGTGAGATGCCATGAGGATTAGCTCCCTGGAGGAAGGAGGCACAAAGCAGCTACCTAGACAAAGCAAGATTAAATGACTCAAGGTGAGTAGTGAGACTACAAAGCATAATTTAAAGGCCTAGGAGTTTAATACTTGTTATTGTATAGGATTCCCAACAGAGACTCTGTCTGCTATGGTGCCAGCATAAATACCCTCAAAAAGCAAGTATGTGGGTGCATGAAATCATGGTAGCAACTTCTATGGCACTAAGGATAAACAAAACAAAATTAAAAAAAAAAATGTCTACATTATTTCTGAGCTGCAGGACTAATAAATAACCCTTTCTGCATATTGCATAAGACTGTAAAGAGGTCCTCTCTGCTGCAGACTCAGGTACTCCCACTGTGCCATGGGGAATGGCTCTCTGAAGAGTCGCATTTGTTTAGTTACTGTGCAGATGTATTTGCACATAGAGGTGCAGAGAAGCAATTTCCATACAAAAAACAGTAGCAACGAAACTCAGCTAGCTGAACAAATTCACTTTCCAAATTTATCTTCTCAGAAAGCAGCATGTGTGTGTGTGTTTGTGCATGCATGTGGCTGTACATACACAAATGCACACTCAACTGACAAGCCGTGGCAGCTACAAATGTGATAGGTAGCTGGTCAGGTGCTCTGCTGACTTACCAGCACATACCCCTGAGGTAAATTGTCGAAGGAAAAAGGTTTTCTTGCCTCCTCCCAGACCCAAACTGCTTATGGAAAAAACAGACAAGAATGGCTTACTCAGAGCTGTTCAGCTTGAAACTACCCCTTCCATGGCATCGTCCCTGCTTGAGTGTCTCTTTTCACTGCCTTCCCTCAGCGTACCCCAAAACTCTCCTGAAAGGCAGTCTGCTGCCCTGTGAAGCACAATTACCACTTATACTTACCACTTATACTTACCACTGAAGGAAGGGATGTCAGTTGGTGCCCCACCTTGTGCAATCCTTGCACAGTCAAGAAGGGCTGTGTTGAGTGCACCGTGACCCTTACTTCCTACACTCCCCTGGATTTTTCCCCATGTGTTGCTCAATGAACACACTTGTACACAGTTTACAGATGCCAATGCAGTGCTGCCTGTTCTGCATCAGCTGGGGCAGGGGTGAGAGCAGCTGAGACCAGGCAGGGCTCTTTCTGCAGCTCAGTAAGGCCTGACAGCAAATGACTTACAAAACAGCTGTTTTAATAAGACAGAACAAAAACAGGAATAGAAATAGAGAGTAAACCTTATGTCCTTTCAGATGTTGAAAACCCCGCATTCGTGCAGCATTGGACAGACCCTGATGGGTTTTCACACAGCAAACTGTGAAGATCCCATCTGTGGAGAGATTTTTTTTTCCTTCTGATCATTTGAGATATATTATTTTCTTTAGATTTTTTTTAGAGAAAACATCTCTATTTATAAAGAATTTTTACATGACAGCTTCTTGTTGCTCTTGTAGGTAAAAGCAAGGACATGTGGGTGTCCTAATTGCTGGTACCAAGCAGGAGCTGCCTGCAGGCTCCTCTATCACAAGGAGCTGGCTGAGTTTGTGTGGATCACTAACTCAAAGATGTACAACAGTCTTCCAATCAGGATCAATACATCTCACCCCTTGATCCACATACTGTTTACATTTCTCAAAGGTATTATAAATTACAGATTATATTAGCAAGCTGTTCAGCTAATAGAAAGTTTCCTGACAGGTTGCAGACAGCCTGGCACACGCGTGCTAGCATATGGGCTGTTCAGACCCTAACTGCAAAGCCCAGTATGTATGGCCTATTCAAGATCACTAATTCCTCAGATGCAATGTCTTCTGCAAGGCTCTCAATACACCATTTAACCCTCAAGACCAGCTCCACAGGTTCACCTGGCTGTTTTTTGACTGCCAGTACAGGACTGATGGTGCCATAATCAAATTACAACATTGCATTCACATTCCTTCAAGCCTACCTCCTCCATATCAAATACACTGAATGCTCGTAACCTCTACAAAAGAATTACATTGCTGTATCTCTTGCTTATTAGGGATATCATTATTGCTTTCCACAGAAACATAAAGCTCACTCCATTGTTCTGCTTTAAGATTAAGACTCCTTTCCTTGATTTCTAATCTCAGACAAAGGCAAGTCCATTTTCCAGGTCTCTTTTCTCTAGATAGGATATTAGAGTCCAAGATACTCTTTGTGATTTATCTATCTATCCATTCATCTTTCTGTCTATCTATCTATCTATCCATTCATCTATCTTTCTGTCTATCTGTCTAACTATATATCCAATGCTCAGCATTTTGGAAGGCCCTTAATGATGGGTGAATGTCAGACATCTAATCTTCTCACTGCTTAAGACAGCCATATTCCACAGAGTGAGGAGCCTTCTGAGTCTTTCCAGACGAGAGAAAAACTTCCACATTGCATATTGTCAGTGAATTAGTATTTTATACCCACTTCAGACAAGTGTGGTCAACAGTAAAACACAGAACAGAGACATAAATGCAGGCGTCTCAAGAGGCTTTGAGATCATACTAAAGGGAGTACCTGAGGGTTTAGTATCACCATATAAGACCTGGAAATTCCTAAGCAGACTCACCAAAACAGATCTCAGAACCCTTTGTTTTCTGATGAAAAAGAAATTTTGTCTTCTGGTCAGGCCTGCAATGGGCCACCACGGCTGTTGATGGGTTTCTACTATGCTAATTCCTTCAGTGAGAGTTTTCTACCAGAACCTCGTCTAGGTTGAGCTCTTAAAAACCTGTCATCTTTGTGGACTCCCACTTAGGAAGGTAGGAGTCAAAACAGACAGAATGCCTTTTCCTCCCTTGTCCACCAAACAACTCGCCATGAAGATGAACCAAATAACAGACAACTTCTTCTGAGAGCCAGAAGGAGTGGATATCACTGCCAAAAGCGTCCTTCAAAAGCATCCTTCAAAGCGTCCTTCAAAAAGGGGATCTCTCTCACTCTCTCTTTAGCAGCTTCTTTAAGTAGAGATGAATGCTTTTACTGTCACAGTTTGGCTGGCAGAGTATTTCAGGAAGACTCTCAGGGCAAAAACCTAGGTAGTGTGATAGCACAGGTAGTTGCAGGGCCTTAAACTAGATTAAGTGGGGGAAGGGGATGTTTCTCTGAGTGATGGAAGAGAACCTGGAAACACCAGCACTTTAGGAAGCAACTGTGAAATACTTGTGAATTGTCCCAACGGAATTAGAAAGGGTTTCTCCGAAAAGGTGATGGGACAGATAGCCCAGATGAAGTGCCTCTACACCAGCGCATGCAGCATAGGAGACAAGCAGGAAGAGCTGGAAACCATGATGCAATTAGAAAACTATGACCTAATCGCTAGCTTGGAAACGTGGTGGGACAGATCACACACTGGAACACTGGAATAGAGGGCTACAAGCTCTTCAGAAGAGATAGGAAGGGAAGGAGGCAAGGGGGTGTTGCCCTCTATGTTAGGGAAGTGATTGGCTGTGAAGAGCTGCCTCTGAGAAACAGCCATGGACAGGTTAAGAGCTTATGGGTGAAATTTACAGACCACACCAATAAAGGACATCTTGTGGTCGGGTCTCCTGCAGTCCACCTAATCAAAGAGCCTGTGAACAAGGCATTCTTGCCATTCTTGCATTCTGCTGGTCAGACTGAGATGCAAGAAGGAAATGCACAGGCAGTGGCAGCAGGGACATGTGGCCTGGGAAGAGGACAGGGATGCTGTTCGGATGTGCAGGGATGGGATCAGGAAAGCCAAGGCACAGATGGCAAGGCACAGCAAGGCACAGTTTGTCAAGAGATGCAAAGAATAACAAGGAGGGATCCCGTAGGTACATTAGCAGAAAAGAAAGGCCAAAGAGTGCATACCCCTTCTCATGGGGGATGAGAAGGGAAAACTGGTAATGACAGACATGGAGAAAGCTGAGATACTCATGGAACAGGTGCTCCTGGAAGCAGTTTTCAGGCACACACAGGACAAGGAGGTGACCTGAGACAGCCAGCATGGCTTCACCAAGTGCAAGTAATGCCTGACCAATCTGGTGGCCTTCTATGATGAAGTGACTACTACTAGTCAACAAGAGAAGTCCGGCTGATGTCATCTACCTGGCCTTCTTTAAGACCTTCAACACAGTCCTACATGACATCCTGATCTATTGCCTACTGATCTCTCTGATAGAGAGAGATGGAGTTGAAGGGTGGGCCATTCAGTGGAGAAGGAATTGGCTTGAAAGCCACATCCAGAGAGTGGTGGTCAGTGGCTCTATGTCCAGGTGGAGGCCTGTGATGAGTGGTGGCCCTCAGGGGTCCATCTTGTGATTGGTGCTGTTTGATGTCTTTATCAGTGACATTGACACCAAGATGAGTGGTGCAGTCAATATAACAGAAGGAAGGATAATATTCAAAGGGACTTGGACAAGCTTGAGAAGTGGGCCCGCATGAACCTAATGAAGTTCAACAAGTCCAAGTGCAAGGTGCTGCACCCGGGTCAGGGCAATCCCAGATGTGAGGACAAACTGGGAGAAGAACTCATTGAGAACAGCCCTGCAGAGAAGGACTTGGGGGTGCTGGTAGACAAAAAGCTCGACTTGAGCCAGCAGTGTGTGCTTGCAGCCCAGAAGGCCAACTGCGTCCTCAGCTGCATCAACAGAGGTGTGGCCAGCAGGTGGAGGGAGGTGATTGTCCCCCTCTGCTCTGCCCTTGTGAGGTCCCACCTGGAGTGCTGCATCCAGGTCTGGGGCCCGCAGCACAAGAAGGATGTGGGGCTGTTAGAGTAAGCCCAGAGGAGGGCCAAGAGGATGATTAGAAGGCTGAAGCACTCTTCTATAAAGAAAGACTGAGAGAGCTAGGGATGTTCAGTCTGGAAAAGAGAAGGCTGAGGGGTGACCTCATTGCACCCTTTCTATACTTAAGGAGGCTTACGAAAAAGATGGAGAGCAACTGTTTACTTGGGCAGATAATGACAGGAAAAGGAGTAATGGTTTTAAACTAAAAGAGGGGAGATTTAGATTAAATGTTAGGAGGAAATTCTTCACTCAGAAGGTGGCGAGGCACTGGAACAGGTTGCCCAGAGAAGCTGTGGATGCCCCATCCCTGGAGGTGTTCAAGGCCAGGTTAGATGAGGCCCTGAGCAACCTGATCTAGTGGGTGGCGTAAGACATGTTGCTGTTGTACTTGCTTAAATCTGCTCTCCCAGACACTTAACCAGCATCACTCACTGGCTTAGCTCTGGCCAGCTGTGTTCTAGTCTGCTCTCCAGATCCAACTGCAGAAGATATGAAACCAAATCTACAAATGGTGGATCTCAGTGGTGCAGCTTCTCCAAAGACCCATGGCAAACAAGTCAAGGCAGGGATTTTAACTCATTCTTAGGCAACATCCTGTACAATCATGTCCTTGGTGACAGCTGGTATTTCTGTCCATGACACCGTGCAGGTGGATTCATGGATCTATGGAACAGGATCACACCACACTCCTGGTTTCTTAGTTCTCCGAGCTGATGTCCTTACCGATCTCCAGCAGTGCAGCCTTCACTCCAGGCTCACCACCTTCCCCATCATCTGCCACCCTAACATAACCTGAACCCTGAACCCAAATTTTGTTTCTTGAGTGTTTGCATCATTACCCTCATAAAACAAAACCTAGCCATAAATCCAGAAGAGCAGATGCATGGCATTTGGAACATAGGTCATTTGATGGAAGGCTGCCTTAGGGTTTTAAGAGGACATGAGAGCACATCTTAGCATTAGGTCTGTTCTGTAAGAGGTTTCACCCTTCTTTACCTCATTTTCACTGGTAAAACACAAAGAAGCTACAGGAATCTGCCTCTCCCTGCAACATGCCCTTCCCAAAAGCAGAGGAGAGGTTTGTGGTGATTTGGGGAACATATTCAGCACAGATTAAGTAGAGCCAGTAATGAGGTAATAAGCACATTTTCTGGGAGTCACATCAAGAACTGAGATCTGGGCACCTGGGGGAACTCCTGTCCAGAAGAAACTCTTAGCTGTGAGTGTGTCTGACAGAGGCAACAGGCAAAAGCCACCAGGACAATGACACAGATACCCAAGCCCCAGAACCATAGCAGGATGTAAATAATCATCTCTTTATTCCTCTGCGGTAGTCAAGGCAAAACACTGGGATACAAAGATGCCTTTGAAGACTCTTGCTGTTTCTGAGGCTTATTTTCTTAACGACTTTTGGCAGAGAACTCCTGATTCTCTGTAACATAACAATTTTCATAATGTACCTACACACTGAGGCAACAAGCTCCTCTCAGTGCATTACCTCAGAGATTATCTTGCTAAGAGCAGTTATTGTCTTACACCTGGTGAAAAGCTCACAACATCTGACAGTATTCCTAAAGTGCCAGCTCTAGCTATTATTAAAAAGAAAAATAAATATATATATGTATAAGGATGATCTGTTTAAGTCCAAGTTTCTAGTCCACATTTCTAGTCTGTGTGGTTAGAAGAGAAACATTTGAAGACTTGCTCCAAAAAGGCTCGACGTCATCTTGTCTCATAAACAAGAGACCATGCGCATTCCCCTTAGAAATTAGTTCAGTGTTTGGCAGGACTAATCCATGCTTTTCAAGCATCTGGAAACAACATACTGTTTGCACAAAGAAGAGCTCAACATCACCTTGCTTGTGCCGTATTTATGTGACGGAATGTGGAAACCTTGGTAACAGAGCAATTTTCTATTACTAGTATTATTACAATTTATTCTTGACATTTATGTGGCCTGTACCACCACAGTAGTTGAGAGCACCTTGTTTTTATTACTCTTCTCATCATAGCACCCTGGAGAAAGAAGGAAGAGAGAAAGGCTGGTTCCCTTACCTGGCAGATGGTTTTAAGATCCACAGCAACAAAAGCGTGCATGTTTTTCCCGAACATTACATCAGAGACCTTAGTGGTCTCCAAGATGGATGACAGGAAATGACAAGAGAGTATTTCAACCCATCTCAAAGGCCTAAGGTGCCTGGACTGAGCTGCTCTCAGGAGGTGGGGCCTGGTCTCCAGCAGTGCTAGGAAACCTGGAGGCCGTCTGAGAAGAGATGACAGATTTTTGGAGAGCAAAACTGAGGTACGCTGAGTACCCTGGCCACTCCCCACCAAAATTGAGGCATAGTGGTTGCAATAAGCCTGGCAGAAACCGCTTCCTGGAGGAATTAAGCACCTATATAACTAAGATGTTGCGCTCAGACAATTTGAAAAATGCACTCGTTTTCGCTTATGTGATCTCCTATAGGAACAAATAGGATAGCAGGCCTGTGGTCCCCACACTTACGCACATGTAGGCAGACACAAACACAGTCACCATCTCTTCCTTCCAGTGCCTTTTGCCTCATTTCTTACTGATGCCCCCCTGCTCCCCAGACAGTGCCACCATGTGCTCCTGTGCCCAGCACAAGAACAGCCCTGGTCTGGGGACACAGCAGTGCTGGTCCTGAGCTACAAGAGTTACATTCTGGCTGGTGGGTGAAGCCAGGGAGCACTTATGTGTCCCCCACAGCCATGGCGTTGCGGAGCAGCCTCTGTTCCTGTGACCAGAGTGCTGTTGCTGTTACACCGGTGTTCGCCCAGGGCAGCAAGTCCTTGGGGTACTCCTCCCCAGCTCTCTTCTCACCACTCACCTCCTCCCCTCCACTCTTTCCAGCACCACTGCTGCCAGGCAGACAACTTGACTTTTTTCTCTGAGGAAGGCTGGTGGTTTGTGATGCTGCACTGCAAAGTAGGTGGTGATAAATGTTTGGGTCAGCAAGGCGAACAAAGGGTTTCTCAGACAGCGGAAATCTAATGATACATTCCTGCCATTTCACTGTTCCACTTCATCAGGATCTCGTTTCCTACTCTGCGCATCTTTGCTCTCTGAAAGTTCAGTATTTATAATTTTGTTTCTGCTTCCTCAGTATGCATGTAGGACCTGTATTTTCCAGCTATAACATCAGACAAAGCAGTACGTATATCATATTTCCCACCTTCCTCTCCTTCCCCCAAAAAAGCAAAATGAAAAGAAGTTCTCTGTGATGAAAAACAAATGCCAGGCTGCAAAGTCAGGTGTCAGAGTATAGAAAAACTCTGTAACAGGGATTTTGACTGACACTTAAATTAAAATCTCTGCAGGAAGATATACAAGAAAAACTTTGTGAGACCCTAATCTTTTCACTCAGCAATACCAGGTCCTCACCTCCACAGCTGGTCAGATCAAAGAGAGAGAGAACAAGAGGGCAGGACCCCTGCTGTGGAAACCATGACAGGATAGGGAGCAGCTTTAGCAGAGGCAAGGAATGGACTTAAGCAACCTGGAAGATTTGCTCAACTCATTTGGTTTCAATCCAAGCAGAGTCAGTATTTTACTGATTTATCAACAAGTAATTAGCTAGCAATCACAGAATCGTACATTCACAAACAGTGTCAGCAACAGGTAAAAAAAGAGTACAGGACCCTTACTAAATGCTCGTGAACACCCACCAGTTTGCAAACACACTTCAAACACTTCATCCCGACACCTCATACCCACACACACAATCATCGCATGGCTATGTGCAACTCCCTCCCCACCTCCAGTCACAGGGCGTGCGGGTTACTTGCAATCCCCTCTCCTAGCAATGTGGTTTCTCTACTACACACACACCCCACTACAAGGTGTGTGCGTGGCAGAGAAACAAGGGTGCTTGAACTTTAGCTGTGCCCAGGTTTCTCCACACAGTCCAAGCATCCTCACACCAGTGTGACAGCTGCTGTGAGGTCCCTCTGCACACTCAGGGCTAGTCCTCATGTGTTGCACCTCATTGTGCACCCCACAAGCTGCAGTGCAGCACACCTAGCTGCTCTTCCAGGAGGGTGTGAGACCAACAGGACCACTTCTTGCACCACCAAACCTGGCCTTACTGGGCCTCCAAGGGCCATCCATTCCATCACATTTTCATGCTTCTTTTCTATTTCTTCTCTAGCTGAATCTTCCTCTGTTAAAAAACATCTTGATAGCCCGTTGGTTACTGTTCAATTTGGCTGGTGGTCATTCTCAAGCCAATTTCATTGCTGTTGCATTTGTTGTGGCATTGCCAGTCTTTGAGCAAGCACCCACTCAACACCTACAGTTCTGGGCACTCTGTCTGCTCCTGTTACACTCACACCTCTGCCGTATCAGCTGTCAGTATCAGGGCCACATTGTGAAGAGGAGCACTTGCTTGCCCCCACAGATTTTTGTATGTAAACCACCCACTGCTTGATCGAGTCAGGCTCAGTATAGCCACTGCGTACTGCTCTTGTATTTTTATACTGGGCAAGTGGTTTAAAAGAGCCTGAGGCATCTGATGTGCTTTCTGAGTTACCTTATCAAGTCCCTCTCTATTATACATTGAGAACAGAAAATAGACTTTCAACACCGTATTGGGCCTTCTTTCATCACTGAGCTGTGTCTGGGCTTAGGCATGAAAGACCTGAGGCTTTGCCTCCGTGGTGCCCTGACTCCTTCTCCCTGCTGCCCCAATGCAGAGCTAGCCCTCATGTCCTCAATGCTCGGAGCAGCTACTCAGAGCCTAAGCTCTGAGTACGAAGTCATGGAGAATTGCACTCTGTGGATGATGCTAGAATTATAAGAAGAATTATAGTACAGTTAAAATAGTTACACACACAAGTTGTTTTTGCTTTGGTTTTCATTTTGATTTTGGTTTGGTTTGGTTTGGTTTTTAATTTTTACTCTTTTTCTTGCTGTTATACTCACTCTTGCATGGCTCCTTGGATCCTACTATTTAAAAAAGATTAATTATGGTGGCAGTGGTGAGAGTGTTAGTGCAAATTATCAGCAAGGGGAGGAATCATTCACTGGGAGGAATATGATGCTGATGGTTTGTTTCTTCTTCCTCAGGCTAGAATCCACTATGAGTTGTTTTTATATGTTCCTTAATGTGTTTATTGTGTGTTTCTTTACACTCTGCTTTTTCTTTATCGGTCTGCAGCTCCAGATTACTACTTAATTTACTATAAATGGTGCACTTTACATACAGTAATCTTTGCTCTTTTAATTATTCTTGGAAAAACCAGTTCTGTCCATTCTGTCTGCATTTCTCTATCTGACCACTAGTGAGTCTTTTACTGTTGTCCTTTGTCAGCCCTTTACCGCATCTTTTATCATCACATGCCTGTGGTCCTCTACACAACAGCCTCTGCCTCCCCTTCTCAAGACCTTTGTTGTCATAGCAAACCTGTATTTCTCTATGCTACATCATTTTGTCAAAGTGATAAAATCATACAAATGTAAACAAAACAAATTAGCCATAGAGAATTGTTCAATTAGAAAAATTGCTGCTACTGATGAGTCAAATGAAACAAGTTGCAGGCACATCAAGATAAGTCCAGGCAAAGCAATCCTGGTAGGTCTCAGTCTATTGTCTTTACAGACTTAGTAAAGGCAATACTGTATTATAAGGCTTCACAGTAAAATAGTGTGACTTAACACCAGCTCCTTATCAAAAGGGCATCTGGCCCAGGGTCTCCTTCTGAAGATATGTGGATATCTGCAGAATATGGGAAGCCCAGAGCAATCCTTCCCCAGGATATTATTCTGTCCTCCAAAGCTCTGTACGTCAGGGCTTCCAGCAAAGTTGAATAAAATCTACACGTCCTACAGCAAGTGGCATGGACACTGAGCTTCCAGACTCTGTGGAAGGAAGAAGAAAGCTAAGGATCAGGCTTAAATTTGGTTCTCATATCCTTTCCAGGGGAGAATAAGTGGAACTGTGTGATAGTTACCATCCATGTCAGGGAGATCATCCAAAGGGGAGGTCTCTAGAGTTCTTTGACTGATGTTTTTATACCTAGGCAGTGCCAGGGACCACACACAGAGTTTTGGCTGGATTTAATCTGCGTGTCCTTTGAGGACTGAGTACTCCCAAAAGGGAGCAACAGCTCAGCAGAGGAGACAGGCAGAAATACCCAGGACCTTTATCTTGTTGCCCATGTGCAGATGTTTGCAGGCAGGACACTTAAGGATCAGGATACTGATTTGCTTCTTTAAACTGTGCCCTCACCACCAATCCTTATTTTGATTTCCCTACTGAGATACACAGAGCAGGAGCATAGGATGTGCAGGTCCCAGGAAGCTGAGGTGATAATCTCCTGTTTGGTATTGTTTTAGACAAAGAACGTAACTGTAACAGGTAGGAAACTCAGTGTTTCAAAATTCACTTCCAGAAGAAGTCTCCTCGTGTAACTGAAACTACAAATGGCCTTAGTCGTCTTATATTTTGCATCTTTGTTCTGAGGCAAGAAACGGTGTACTGTGAGAAAGGCAACTTTTAAGTGTTGCACGGGCGGCTTGATACAGTCCATGAATGAGGTGGTTTGGATCCAAAGGAATTTCACATATCAACCAAAGTATCAGAAATCACAACCATAGCGGGATTTTAATGCCCTGGATATAAAAATACAATAAGGTGTGATGGTTGTCATGGTGAATTTCCATCACACTGGGCACTTGCAGATACTTGAGAATAATGATTCAGAAGTTGAAATGCAAGATGCTGTTTCAGAGGGAGGTATTTTTAAAAGCCACTTTTTCCCTGTGTTATATAAATTCTTTTTTTTTCAGATTGTCTCTTCTGATTTACCATGGCAGCTTAAAAAATAGCCTGAATATACTTGAATCCCTTATTTGTAAAGAAGCAAATCCCCTCTTTATAGTCCTGGCAACATATCTCAGGCTCCTGAGCCTGTAAGCTTTCAGGAAGGTAACTCCATGGAAAGACTTCAGATATTTCTAATATTCTTTGGGCATGACGTAAAACTTTAATGCATAGCTCTCTTAAAGAACAATAAAGGATAACAAATAAAAGTTCCTTTTGACAGCAGCATCAAGATTTTTTAACTTTTGAAAGAAGAAGGACCCTGAGGACAAAATACTCTTTCTCTTTAGAGAAAAGATTGACTGGATTAATGTACAGAGATAACAGAGATCATTTGTAACAGTGGTAATTGTACTGTAAGACTGACCTTGTCACTCATCCAGACTTGAATGATGATTTTTCTTTGCCAAATTCCCAGAGCTGTTACATGTGCTGTAGACAAGTATATCTTTTTGTGTTACCAGGACTTTCCAAAGTGTGACTTTGCCTCCTGACTGGCCACTGAAGGAGGACTAGAGCTGCATATGTGAAGAGCCTTCTGCCAAACGCAGACTCTTAATGACCAGAACCATAACAGCTGCATGTTTCCCTGACATTTGCCAACATGGGTGAGGACACGATCCACCCACACAGGCAGATCACTGTTTTTGCCCTGTTCTGCATCAGGGTGCTGTTATCAGGAACACAAATATAGCATAGGAGTCTCTCACCAAACATAGAAACTAGGGTCACTATTTGCAGTTGTATGGCAAGCTGGTACTTTATGTCCCAAGACCTTCTGCATACATGGGTAAGTCTCCTGCAGTGCTCCTCTGAGCAGCACTTACTTTCCACTAGCAAACATCCCCAGCACAAGCAGACTCTGCACACCCCATCATCTGCCAAAGCTCCTATGTCAAAGATGTGACAAGCTGGAAAAGGAGAGCCTCATCACCCTGTCTTGCTCTTCCACCCAGTGCTGGATGACCTGTGCAGAGGTGAAAGGAAAGAAGGGCTCAGTCCTGCACGGGGATGTTATTCTGTTGCAAAAGTCATCTTTGGTACCCCTGTCCTTTCCTGAAAGAGATCTGCTCAGGGACATACAACAGGTTGCTGGCATGTGTGGGAGCAGCAGTTTCCCAAAATACCCCCAAAGTGAAGCATTCACTCTCGGGTTGCCTTGGCACTTGACTTGTCAATATGCATGCATCTAGAAAGATTTTTCAGGCTCCTTACAGTAAGGCAGAATTAGCCCACCCCATTGCAAAGGGAAAATTTAGGGAGTCACCCTCACATAAACAAGTGTCTCACACCAGTGACAGAGTCAGATAGAAGGAAATGAAATCACCCTACATTTTCCACACTGGCAGCCAGTTTTGAGTACTAGCCCAGAGCCCTGTCTATTTAACCAGCAGCTGAATCATGAGGAGGTGTCAGGATGCTGATTGCTCGAGGGGTGACTTGCCAGTTCTGTCACTTTGCTCTGGGTGGTGTCTGGAGAAGTCAGAGGCACTGGGGACAGAGAGTTGCCAGGAAGGTCTCAGTCAGAGATGTACAGGACTGTCACTACAGAAAACAGGAGGGGAAAGAGTTGCGTAGTACTTGAACTACCCATTTGGGACAATTTGGGAAATACGATATGGGACAACTGCCTACACAGCATAGCAAGACCTTCTGTCCAGCACCATGATATCTAATAGTGATGTTTCACTTGATCAGGAAAAACTGCCATATAGGCCCCTTCTCCACAGCCTTTAATTACCTGAAGCACCTAGTCAGAAAAGAAATCTGTGTCAGACTAAATGGGCCTGTGACCAATTTTTACTAAACTAAGCTGGAAATATCCTTGAGAAGAGAATTAAGACAAGGTCAAGAAGTAGAGATTTTGAAACAGAAAGAGCAAAAGCAAGAACGAGCCCAAGAGGATAAAATCCAAAGGGGTGGGGGCGAAAAAACTGAGAGCAGAAGATGGATGTTCTTTGAGGAATATACTGGAAAATACCTGGGAAATACTAGTTGGAAAGGTGCTGCTACCCTTGGCAAGACATGTATGTGTGAGGAGAGAAATGACTTGAAACTATTTCTGGTGTGTAGGCATCTTATCAAGAGTAATAATCAAGTACAAAGTAGAAGTCTCAGTAATAGATGGATTTTTAAAAAGGAATCAACGCACTCTGACAAATTCATGTGTTAATTTCAGAAAAATCCTCTTTCAAAGCTATGTGATGAAGGAAATATCTGAACAAGGCCATTGTAAAGACAGTGAATGTTCTCTAAACAGGGACTCAGATCTCAGCCTGAATTCCAGCTGTCCAGCATTCAGGTTTTCACACCCTGTCTTTACATGGAAAGTGGGAGCAAGGGATAATACAGCAACTGTTTTGACAAGCCATTTTTCCAGTTGCCTGGGATCTCATGAGTTCTGATAACTTTTCAGTTTATGTGACCACGCAGCCAGGTTCCTCTAGATGAGTTACACTTACCCCAAGTTAATTACATCACTTTTCAGTAGATTGCTTCCTAGTTTCATCGGATATTCTGTACTATGAGAAGGAGACTTTTTCTCCCGAAGTCCATTTTGACCTTGCCAATTTTCATCAAAAAATTTAATTCAGCTGCAGGATCTCACTCCTGAGTATCCCTTTTTTGATGGGGACAATGTGTTTAATGGAGGGAGTTCAACTGAGACAGTCGTTTCTTGATCCCCCGTAGGCTTAAAATATCCATGTTTCTCTGGTTGCCTTACAACATGCTTATCCAGGTGGGACTGTAAGCAGAAAAAAGTATTGTTAATTAGATCAGCCAGCAGCAAAAGAAAAAACGGAAGTTTTTGGGAGCAGAAGTTCTTCTCCATATTTAGGCAGTCATTTGAAGAGACAGAGACAGACAGACACACACTCAGACAGACACAGACACTGAGGCAGACAGACAGACACGGGAAAGAGAGAAAGAGCACGGAGAGAGGAAGAGAGGAAGGAGAGAAGGGGGAAGAAGACAGAGCAGAGAACAAGGAGAGAGAAGGGACAAAGTGTGATAGAGCAGACGGAAAAACACAAATGTAGAAAGAGTAGGGAGAGAAAGAAGAGGGAGAAAAAGTAAATAGAGAGAAAGAGAGCCAGAGAAAATAGAGGGAGAGACAGAGGGAGACTCTGAGAGTGACTGAAAGACAGGGACAAATATTTTGGTGTTCATTTTTTATCAAGTAATGCCATATATAAATTTTGTCCACGTTATCATAAATGCCTGAGAGTTTACCTGTTATTTTAATTGTTTCCCTACAGTCCTGCATTCCCCTTCAATGAACTTTGTGTAAACCTATCAAAGTCCAACCTCATTTTCCACAGATATTTCTGTTCAGCCTTCAAACTGTTTAAGGAGTTTAATTTTTACTTTTATATATAAGGATCCATTTTTAGTGCTTCTTAGTTTTCAGAAATTATAATATCATTTGAAATTCTCATAAACTCCATTCATAATTTCAGTCACCCAAGGAAGTAACTCAATATTCCAGTGGGGCCTCCAGGACTGATCAAAGAGGGTTGTGAATTCTGTGAATCAAGGTTAGCTAGAGTTCACAAAGGCTTGCCAAAAAAAAAAAAAAAAAAAAAAAGATTTCATTATCCGTTCACAGACAATTCATGAACTAGAAGGGTGGGCAGGGGGAGGTGTATTTTGTAATATAAATTTTTCCCTGTAAGTCATTTTTTACTTATATCTGAAAGATACAAGTCTGGCAGGAAGAACCAACAGGCAGATGTTAGAGAGCTTTAGTAGGAATATCAGCTCCCTCTATGGAGCTTAGCAAATAATTCAAAGTAGATATTATAGATGATGAATTTTATCTTTTTCTCTGTTTGCAGATTGCCTTGAGCAGCTTACAGTAAATTAGAGTTAAAGTCAGATTCTGCAGCCCAGTAATGGAGAGGGCTTTTTAGACTTGGAAATCTTATTTCTTCAACTTGCAAGAAAACAGACATACTTTTTTTTTTTTTTTCAAAGATATCTATTTTTGTGATACTTCTGAGAAATCGTTTAGGCTGCAGAACATACCAGGAAAAAATCCAAGGAAAAAATCATACTTCATAACTGTCTTCCATCAAATATCCCGTAATGAAAATGGTTATCATTTTCAAGCTAACACTGTATTCTAAAAATCATATCTTTGACTTTGGTGAGACTGTTCACAGAAGTGAATTCAGTTCAGGCAGACTTTTCTGTTCAAGAGTCCAAATGAACTCATATAGTAGTCCCACTTAAACCTATTGAGCATAAGCCCACACTTTGGTGCATTTATTTTCTGAAAGCCTACATGAACTCTCAGTGTGAGAAGGGGGGCAGAAAGTCACTCCATAGCATTTGTATGGTTAATCCTTGGTGTCTTGGCGCTGTGAGGGTGCACAGGAAATAGGAGCAGGCAGCCAGCAAGGGCACTTACCAGTGAAAAAAAGCAGTCAGGAATCACTCAGGTGGGCATGTAGTAAAATGAATATTCTATGATTCTTTGAGAGGCTGAAGGAACTGGATCTGTTAGCCTAGAAAGAGAAGGTGAAGAGGCTTTACGGCTGTCAGCAACTATAAGATCAGAGGGTACAGAAAAGACAGAGCCAGACTCTTCACAGAGTTGCATGGGGATAGTACAAAAGGCAACATGTACAAGTTGCACCGCAAGAAATGCTGATCGGATATTATAAAAGCATAGAATCAGAATATCTGAGTTGGAAGGGACCCACAAGGATCATCACGTCCAACTCCTGGGTCCCTGAAGGACCACCCAAAAATCAGACCGTATGTCTGAGAGCGTTGTCCAAACGCTTCTTGAACTCTGGAAGCTGGGTACCGTGCCCACTGCCCTGGGGAGCCTGTCCCAGTGCCCGACCACCCTCTGGGTGCAGAACCTTTTCCCAACACCCAGCCTGACCCTCCCCTGTCCCAGCTCCATGCCGTTCCCTCGGGTCCTGTCGCTGTCCCCAGAGAGCAGAGCTCAGCACCTGCCCCTCCGCTCCCCTCGTGAGGGAGCTGCAGGCCGCCATGAGGCCTCCCCTCAGCAAACCTGTTTGTAGGATCATTGTCAGCCAACACCATCAACACAATGCCAATGTGCAGTTACAATTCAGCAGAGATTAATTTTATAAACAACATTAAAATACATTTCAGAAACAAGTGCTGAACTTGAAACTCTAGTTTCATCAGCAATTTAGTGAGCACCAAACCGAATTAAATAATGCTTGGGGAGACCATAGCTCATAAAAATGGCTAATACAAATCGGGCTGTTAGAGTTGGCCTAAATAAAATTATTTGCTAAAATTAACTTCTCATGAGCAGTGACCTTTCTCAGCAGCATTCATTAGCTGGATTTTGAATTGCTCCCTCCAGCCTTGCTGTTAATACAGTTTTGCTGGAGTTGAGTGAGGTGAATTGGGTTTTGAGCTACTGAATAATTTATAAAATCACCGGATTGGAGCATATGTCACTCAGGGTAGCAATGATCCCACTGGCTTTTTTAATGGGGTAGGAATATGTTCCCTGCAGAGGAAAAGAATCCAGCTGTTATAATGAAAGAAAAAATCTGGATATCCTAGGCACATCATAGCTAGGTACAGCTACAGATAAGACAACTCTCTCCTAACTTTTCTGGCAAACATTACAGGAGTTTCTTTTTCTATTTGGAAAGTTGTCTTCATTGGATACCTTTGGGTTATTTAATAGCAAAGCCCTTGAGATCCTCTTAAGCGGTTAAAGAGTGTGTCTTCTAGTAGTTCTGGGAAGAAAAAAAAAAAAGAAAAAGAAAAAAAAATCTAGACTCTTTTTTCAAAGTCTGCAGTTTCCTTTGTCTCTCTGGCAGGGAAGTGCCTGACTTGCAGCACAGCAGGAAACCCTTTGGAATTCCAACAGACCATCCCTACCTAAAGGACAGGAGAGAATTGTTCCCAGGGACACCTTTTGCCAAAAGCATACTCCAGAATGTCAGCCCTTTCTGCTTATCTGCCTACTATTCATTATTCTTAAGATGACACTGTGGTTCTGTGGCAGAAATAAAGACAAACAAATACTGTTTTCCTTATGACTTAAGTGAAAACATGAACAAAGGAGCACGTCTGCATATCATTTCTCTACATCAGTAAGAGAAAAAAAAACTTAGTGTTACTAGTGTACCTCATACTACTTATTTTAGCATTATACTACTGTGACAACTCCTCCTTGACCTTGTTGTGGTAGGTGCCATACAAAAGCAGAAAAAAAAAATACTCATCCCAGTCCTATAAAGCTTAGCATTTAAGCATGAGATAGGAAACGGCCTGAGGGAAGCATTTTTAGGTAGTCAGTGTCAACAGCTGCAGTCTCAGCACACCACCAACTTCATCAGTGTCAAGTATATCAGTTTTGGGTTCCTTCTAAGCATGGAGAAAGCTCCTCTGTGAGGACACGTAGGAACAGGAAGAGCTGTGGCTTAGGAGGTATATAGAGATGCTGTCTGATCATACAGGAACAGGATTAGAAAAGCCAGAGACTATCTGGAGATAAACTTGACAAGGGACACAAAGAGCAATGAGAAGAGATACTTCAGGTACATAAACAGCAAAAGGAAGGCTAGGAAGAAGTGAATATGAACCATGATGACAATGGTCACAGAAAAGGCCAAGGTACTCAATGCCTTGTTTGCCTTAGTGTTAAATGATAAGACTAGCACTCAGGAATCTCAGGCCCCTAAAATCCAAAGAAAGCCTAGAGCAAGACTTTCAGGGGATAGTGACATTCTGTATTTATTGGCCACTGGGTGTCACTGTTACACCACAAGACGTAATTGCCAGGCATGATAATGAGGGTTGGTAATTTCAGCGTGGAAATTTAGCTGTGCTAGTCAGTGATAGATACAAAAGGAACCGGGTTGCTCAGGCACTCCTGCACCTCCTCAGGGTAGACGGCTTTTTTTTTTTTTTTTTTTTTTAAAGAACTGGGACAGTTGAAGGGGGTGACAGGGTGAAAGTGAGGTGGAAAGGAGTAAGGTCTTTGGAAGAACAGGTACTAATTATGAGGCATGAATGGGGTAAGGGGAGAGCACTGGAGTTCAAGGTGGAGCAAATGTTAAACTTAGTTTGGTGGGTGGGTGTTTCAAACGAGCCATCAGCAGACAAGCTGGCTCTCTTCTGTGGACAGAAGGGCAGACCTGGAGAGACAGACATTAATAGGACTGTAGCCTTCCTGTGAGAATTATTCGGTGCGGCGTGTGTGTTTGCATGTCCCATGACAGACAGACTGTGCAGGCTCTCCCCCATACACACTGCAGCTGTGCTATTGCTCAGGGTGGCCTCTTCATCAGAGGGAAGCAGCCTGGGCCTCCTCAGGCCCAGCTCTCTGTACCTGCCAGCCAAGCCATGGACCAAACAGTCCAACTTGCTGCCCACGGTCCTGCCATCCCAAGTGACCGCTGAGGTCTTCACAAGGCACTTTCTGGCATCGTCACTTCCCCATTCCTCACCTGTGATCTGCCACCCTCCTCCAATATGTTCTTCTTCATCTGCAACACCTCCCCTACTCGCGCCTAGCTGCCCTGTTCCACAAAACATGGTACCATGGGTGCCCAGCACCGTGACATGTTATTGACAAAGGGTTGCAACCGTCCCTAGCATGTCTCTCAAATGAGAGAACAGCACTCTGATGAATTAGGTGCAACAGGATGCAGGACTGCCATCCTGCAATCAAATTCTTTAGCTGTGCCAAAGCAAACCCCAGTTAGTGAGAGAGGGAAGAATTTACCCAGGTGGTGAATCAGCTCTCTGAAGCCTGAAGTGTGCTATTTATGTGCACTAATGCAAGAAATCCAAGGTGGCTGATGCTGGCATGTAGAATAGAAGCTCTTTTCCTGACAACAGTTTGGTTCCATAGCTGTGAAGCATTTTTCAGAGGACTTAAGGCTATGGGAGATCTTGGCATCAGAGATCATTATTGCACTAAATAACAGAGCATAAGGAGACAGAAGAACCCAAAATGTAGGACTAAAATTCATCGTGGAACGCATACAGCCCAACTGTCACTCAGCAGGAGCCTGCACAGATTCAGTTTCACTAGTTTGGGGCAGCTCGGCACCTCTTGAGTTTCATTTATGTACAGCCTCTGGGTGTCTGCTTCCTATGACTGGAGTGACTAGCCAAAATCTAAGGCCTTGCAAAATGGTTGCATTAGGAAAATAAAGTAAATGGGAAAGATGGTAAATCTGTGATCTCATTTCCAAAGGAGGCATAACATATACCTGTCCTAGAGCACAAGAGGAGGTAAGAAATTTGAGTGTTAGCCTCCACACCCCCCAGTCATCACTTGAACCCTAATTTCTCCACTTCTTGGCTTACCCTCAAATTAGGACTCTGTGCCCAGCTCTGCTTTTCCCAGAAGTTGCTGTTTGTGCTATGGGTGGGAATGTGCCCCTGTCTGGGCGGGTGCCCCTTCTTGTTCCAGCTTTCTGACTGCATCAGGGAGTGTGAGGCCATCAGACGGGTGGTGACCACAGCTTTCCTGAGGCCCAGCCCAGCCTAGCCATGACGTGCTTTGCTGAGAGCTACATGAAGTGTGGGCCAAGGGACTCTCCAGGATGATTGGTGAGCTACCAAAATCTTGTCCCTCACCCTCACACACCTGATGGTTTCTCCCTGTGCCTCTGAGAGGGCAGGCTCTACCTATCTTACAAGGTAAGGCCTACTATCCATACTCTCCCCTCCCTCCACCTCCTCCCCCGCAGGCAGCCTAGGGAAGGAGGGGACTCTTCGCCAGGCTGAGCTGTCTGGTCTCTACTCCCACTTGGCTTGCTGTACTGTCCCTTTGCACTTCCTCAGACACCGAGTGTAAGCTGAAACTTCCTGCTCCTCCTGTCTGCAGCAATGAGGACCTACCTTGCCAGCTCCTTGCAGCAAGCTAAAGGAGCCATCCCCTGGCTCCATGTACGAAGGGAGGGCTCCATTTGGCAGCCACAGTATGACTCTTGTTTTTCGTTCCTCTTCTTGGTGAGGAAAATGTTCTGGAAAAGCCTTCCTGTGCAAGTAGGGAGACCAGTTTGTTGGACTGTGAGAAGCATAGTCAGGTCCTGCCTGGTCACCTAACAAAACAACCTTCAGCTGTCTGTGACTGGTATTACAAATCCCGTGAATTTTTAAGAAAATCCTATTTTGGTGAACAACTCTTCTTTTTTTCAAAAAAAAATTAAAAAAAGAAAAAAGACAAGAAAAGCTTTCTCACACCAGTAATGGAAAATAAGTTTCTGAGGGTTCAGAAATGTGTGGGTTGAGTACCATTTTTGAGCACCGTCATGGAGTTTTGAAAACCTGAGGTGGGAGGAATGATGTTTGCCAGCTAGGCAGGAAATCACTTTTGCCAAAACAAATAAAAGGCTTCAGCTTTATCACGAACAAAAACTGTCTTGATTCCCAGCAGCAAACTGAGAAGGTCAAAAGCAGAATTGCATCCAGTTAAACTGTTTAATTTTATTAGAACGACCCTTTTTTAATTATTTTCAGTACAATTAATGGACTTTAAACAATATCCTTAAAGAAGAGAGCTGAGAAATCTCTGAAAATATATCTCTTCCACTAGCTTACAGCACAGAGGTTTGCTGCCTGTGTCTCCCCATCAGTATAGCATTTCTCAGATAAGGGCACAGTGAATTGATGACTCCCCACAACTTTTGGGGTCTTTTGCACTGAACACAGCTGTTTTCTGCCCCCATGGGAGGGATTTGTTCACACCCCTATGATAGCAATGTGGACCCAATAAACTCCACTCCCTCTGTAGCACACCCCACCATCAGAAAATCAAAGTAGCATTCAGGAACTTGTGCAATTTCCCCATACCTATCTAACTGAGGTTAGATCCTGTTCCACAGCCTCACCCCCTACAAAAACACTCCTTCATTGGCCTGAGTGTGTGGAAAAACGTTTGTGCTGCCATGTGGGCAGTAGCAGCCATCCCTGTTCATCAACATAAGTGAAATCAGCCCTGTGTGCTTTTCGTACAGATCTAGCTGGATAAACCCCGATGTCCTGCCTACAAAAGTTAGCTTTTTTTCAGGACCCTGCTCCAGATGACTAACCACGGTCCTTGGAAATTCTAGTTTGATAAGACATAAGAGAAATATGATGCTTTTCCTTGAAAACAAACACATGAAAAGGTGTTGGTTAGCTGTGTCAATTCACTGCTGGGCACCAGAGAGCACTAAGAGCAGTTTACCACCCATTCCCCTGGCACAGCAGGAGGTCTCCTCCCCATGTTCTGATGTTATCTCTGCTGTGTTTCATTTAACCCTCCACCTTCAGACTCTTGTAATCACCTGAAGACACCCGTGACCTCTAGCTTCAAAGCACAGGTGCCAAACACCAGAAATAACTCTGCTATGGTCATGGCTGAGATCAACATCCCAGGACTCATGGTCCCAGGAGCACCCTAGGAGATGACCATCAGACAGTGCTGTTGTCACTTGCAAAACAGCACCCTGGCTGTAGTGGCACAACAGACCCAACATACCTGCACCATCACCTTCACCGTCTAGCCTGTCTGGTTTCAACAGAGCAGGATAACCAATGAAAATCTCATTTTCTGCTTGACTAGTTACCTGAAAAATTCTTGCTATGTGCTATTGCACCATATTGGCAATGGATTTTGGCAAGGAGGGAAATATTCTGTGATTCAATGCTATTTGGACAAAGCTCAGAAGGCTGGGAGGAAAGGAGCATCAAGCCTCGATTGAGAGTTTCCATCCTTGAATGAGGGACTTCAGCCTTTCAGGTCTCAAAACACAAATCTGCGATAAATATTTCTTGCAAACTTGTAACATTTGTTGTAAACATGCTGTTTCTGTACTTGAAGTGATGCTCTGCATGAAATGTTTTACTGGCTCTCCATTCCTAGGAAGCAAAATGGATTTTCAGGGTACCCAGCTGTAGTGACTCAGACCTACAATGGGGAGACAAGCTATGGTAAACACTTGGCATTGTATATGGAGAGTTTTTCATCCCAAATTGAGATAGAAAACATCATTTTGGAACCTAAACACTTTTGGTTTCTATAGATTCTAAGCACCTTTCTACAACACCGATCTCCCTTATCTATTTTCTTCAAATGGACATAGTCAAATAAAACTAATTCACATGAGAGATCACAGTTTTTAGGCTCAATTTTTATCTGGATTTTTTCTTAAATTAAATATTGTTGAAACTGTAGCAATTTCATGGATCACTCCTTCAAAACTGTATTTCCCAGAAGGTATTACTCTGACAGAAATGTTCTATCCAGCTTTCAGTGACCTATCATTAAAAAAAAAAAAAAAGCCAAAAGCAAAGTTATTTCTCTTCCTGACTAGTCAATGCACAGTGACATTTAGCTCTCCCTCTAGAGACCTAAGCCTGACAGAAACCAAACATACTGCTTTAATTCAGCAACAGAACTGTTTCATAATGGTGGGTGTGATTCTAGTGGCTTCAGACACAACCTTAACACAAAACTATGAGGGAAGTGTAGTTCAACAGAATGGTTATGACTGAAGTCTAGAAATGCAGGCCATGCTCCTGGCATAGTCACTAACTTTTGAGGCAAACATTTTATTCTGTCTATGGCTTTACATCCCTCCTGTCGTTCCCCATTTTTTTCTCTTTCAAAGGGAAGCATTTGATGAAAGGGCTAGCTGGGTGTATTCATAGCATTTAGTACAGAAATGACAGACTTCTGTTGGAGGCTTTCAGAGAAATGTACTGTAGCACAGGACATGTTTGCACAACCTCGTAAATGCTTCACTGGACTTGGCTGGATTGGTAGGTTCCTGGAGAAATTCCAACTCACTTGCTAATATGCTTTAGTGAAACAACAAAACATGGCTCAGTTCATTTTAGAGACAAACTTCTTGGGTCACTATTTACTCCCTTGCAAATTCAAAGACTTTACTGTTTTTCTTACTGCAGTAGTCAATCCCAAAGTGTTCTGGTAGACTGGATGCAATCACAACCTGCTGTGACAATAAGGTTGCTTTGTCCCCTGTCACAATGCCTGAATTGATTTTGCCGGATAGGTTTGCCTTTACAGGAGGGAAAGCTGTTCCCAGACATCTTCCATTTCCCATTGCCTGACTGCAGAAAGAAAGGGATAGAAGGGCAGTCATTCAGTTGGAGTTTGTTGCTTGTTAGGGAGACCTTTGCAACTCTTCTTCCTTCCCAAAGATAGCTGTCTGAGAAACAGCCCACAGGCTCCAGCAGAGAGGTTCCACTCTGGCAGTAGAGATTCTCCCATCCACATTCCAGGCGTGTGACAGTTGTAGTGTTGGTCTTAACCTACAACAGAGACCTAATTTTTTATCACCTCACTGGGGAATATTTTGGAGGGAATCTCACTTACCTTGCTGAGAAAAGCCCTTTCCCTTCCCTTCTAGACTGGAAAAAGAATGGAGTTGCCAGTGAACAACAGAGGGGGAATAGAGGACAGGAGCAAAAGGTCAGAGTCCAGTCCTTCTTTGACACCCTCTAGCTTCTGCCAGCCATCCCCAGGCTATGGCACCATCTGCAAAGAATCGTAGGATCATAGAATATCCCGAGTTGGAGGGAACCCACAAGGAGCATCGAGTCCAACTCCTGGCTCCTCCACACAGGACCACCCAAAAATCAAACCATATGTCTGAGA
Organism: Cygnus olor; assembly: GCF_009769625.2. Classification (NCBI taxonomy): domain Eukaryota; kingdom Metazoa; phylum Chordata; class Aves; order Anseriformes; family Anatidae; genus Cygnus; species Cygnus olor. Next base: position 53,060,019 of record NC_049198.1, read on the forward strand.
GCGTTGTCCAAAATACTGCTTAACTCCAGCAGGCTCAGTGCCATGATCACTGCCCAGTGCCTGACCACCCTCTGAGTGCAGAACCTTTCCCTAACACCCAGCCTGACCCTCCCCTGTCCCAGCTCCATGCCGTTCCCTCGGGTCCTGTCGCTGTCCCCAGAGAGCAGAGCTCAGCGCCTGCCCCTCTGCTCCCCTTGTGAGGGAGCTGCAGGCTGCCATGAGGCCTCCCCTCAGCCTGCTCTGCTCTGGGTTGAAGAGTGCCCAGGGGGTGATCGCAGTGCAATTACAGGAACACAGGTCACCTTACAGTAATGGTTCCTGTCTCTGCTGATGTTAAAAAGTACAGGGGAAAGTTGACACTGTGTTCCACTTCTCCTGCAAAATGAGACCCTGCTGGGGCAGGGTCACCCCAGCTTTCCATTCAGTTAACCCTGGGAAAGCGGCAGGGTTTGTTTGTTTGTTACCACACTCAAAAAGGAATTTCTGCTCTCTGTATAAAAATAAGGAATGCTTTGTGCAGAGGCAATTGCTTTGTGGTTTAAACAACCATGGTCTGAGACACAGTGTCCTCTGAACAGCCAATTCACACCATTCCAGGAGCCTGATATGGACCCTCAAATATTTACTGTGGTACTGTTTGAAGAGGGAAGATTCTACTAAATACACTGGAACAATTTTTTCCAAATGTCCCAGCTCCTGAAGTCACATCATCTGACTTGCTCCCTGTTAAACAAAAATTAAGGTTTTAACCTTCACATTTGCAGAGAAATCTTGAAAAAAAAAAAAAAGAGGGCAATCAAAAGATTCAAAAACGCAAAGACAGGAAGCAGAAGGAAAAATATATTGTTCTATCATTTTAAAGTAAATATCAGTATTTTTTGAATGCAGAGGATTGAAAGTACTTTTCACAGCAAAGAATCAAAAAATATGTTGCAAAGTAACTGAGTATTTCTGAATGCTTAGGGTTCAGAGGTACCCAGTTTTGACCCATTTCTTCTTAGTAGGAGGAAACTTTGTATACTCACTTTCAGTATACAGATAATGGCTTCTAAGCTGAATTTTAGGCATTGGAATAGGCTGCCCAGGGAAGTGGTTGAGTCACCATCCCTGGAGGTCTTTTAAAAGACGTTTAGATGTAGAGCTTAGCGATATGGTTTAGTGGAGGACTTGTTAGTGTTAGGTCAGAGGTTGGACTAGGTGATCTTGGAGGTCTCTTCCAACCTAGATGATTCTGTGATTTAGTGGTACTCTTTGAACAGAGTATACACAGTTCAGAATGCAGTTCTCAGAGCTCATGAATATTTCTTCTCCAGTTCCTCTTTGAATGGCAGACTACAATGCATGCACAAGCTTTCTGCAGTACAGTATTTTGTGTCAGTTTTGGGGTTAATTATCAGTAGTTAATGTTCTTGGAGCGTCTGACAAGCAAATAGATCCTAACACTAAGGAGGTATAAACTAAACTTAAATTCATGAGCTGACTTATTCCATGTCTCATCCAAAGGCACAGAACTCCAAGACAGGCTTTCTGCTAGTCTTGGACATACCAGAACAGAGTTCTGGTGTTACTGACAAAGCGATGTGCTTTATTGCCAGCAGCTGTGGGATAACAGTTGGCTTTTGACATTGCAGCAAAGCTGTGAACCTCCTGCAGGATTTCCACTACAAGAGCATGTAGTATTTGTTAAACGAGTGCCAGGGTGCCTGATGCACCTTCTCCCAGACCCAGCAAAGACAGTGGAGCTGGTGATAGCTTCTGTGTGACCTTTGGCACTATCTTCCTTCCCATGTTACCAGCTCCTGATCCACCAGCACAGCTACCTTGGCTCAAAAAGAGGCAAGTTAACCTGTTTCACCAGTAAAAATTTGCAACACTTTGTGCCAACAAGCACAATGGTTCACACGTCTGTATCCCATCAACAGTTCCTGATTGCTAGATATTAAAGCACAGTGTTTATGCAGGATTATGACAATAGTAGAAGGAAGTAAAGAACCATGCAGATATCCTGGCTGTGTCCTAAGAGCCTCTATCATTTTGCAAACAGCCTCAGCCACTGAAATTTTCTCTGGCCTCCCTGTCTCAGTCTGTGGCTTTGTCTCCTGAGGACAGCAAATCCTACAAGACAATGACATAGGTTTGGGTTGGTTTGTTACACACCCATAGATCTTTTCATTGTTGAGAGGGAGCTTTTTATATGACATCACCCTCCTTGAATTTAGAGAAAAATAAAATATAGCTGGAGAAGCCAAATTTGCTGTGCCAGGCGGGGCTTTAGCAGCTGTTCCCAGAATGAGCTGGTAAATGTTTTCTTAATCCCCTACTGAAATGCAAAGTGGAACAAGAAAATCCAACTGAAATTTTATTTGCTGAAAAAGGGAAAGATTTCAGTGAAACAAATCATTTACTGAAATGCAAATCTAGTCAGCAAGAAAGAAATGTTTTGTTTTCCTCCATAATGTCAGATATTCACAGCATCAAAAATGTTTACATTTTCAGTTTGAATCAAGTGTTCATTACTTTAGTTCAGCTGAATCTTAAACAAAAATGTGATAAATGAAACTTTTTGTCCCAAAACAAGAGTCTTAAGAGCTCTAGGTGGTCAGCAAGATGGAAATTTTTACTTGGTGAGCTTTCAGCCACCTTATATGAAAATAAACTTCAGCTTGGCCATGGTATTAAAATAAAAGTCCCTGTTGCTTCCTGTTGAATTCATGTTTAATATCTTTATTGATAACTTGGATGAGGGAATTGAGTGCACCGTCAGTAAGTTTGTAGATGACACCAAGTTGGGGGGAAATGTCAATCTGCCAGAGGGTCGGAAGGCCCTGCAGAAGGACCTGGACAGGTTGGGTCGATGGGCAGAGGCCAATGGGATGAGGTTCAACATGGCCAAGTGCCGGGTCCTGCACTTTGGCCACAACAACCCCATGCAGTGCTACAGGCTCGGGGCAGAGTGGCTGGAAAGCTGTGCAGAGGAAAATGATCTGAGTGTGTTGATTGATGCTCACCTGAACATGAGCCAGCAGTGTGCCCAGGTGGCCAAGAAGGCCAACAGCATCCTGGCTTGTGTCAGGAATAGCGTAGCCAGCAGGGCCAGGGAGGTGATCGTCCCTTTGTATTCTGCTCTGGTGAGGCCGCACCTCGAGTACTGTGTTCAGTTGTGGGTCCCTCAGTACAAGAAGGACATCGAAGCCCTGGAGCATGTCCAGAGAAGGACAACGAAGCTGGTGAAGGGCCTGGAGCACAAGTCCTGTGAGGAGTGGCTGAGGGCACTGGGGTTGTTTAGTCTGGAGAAGAGGAGGCTCAGGGGAGACCTCATTGCTCTCTACAGCTACCTGAAAGGAAGGTGTGGGGAGCTGGGGGTCAGCCTCTTCTCACAGGTAACTAGTGAGAGGACTAGAGGGAATGGCCTCCAAGTTGTGCCAGGGGAGATTTAGGTTGGAAATTAGGAGACATTTCTTTTCAGAAAGAGCAGTCAGGTATTGGAATGGGTTGCCCAGGGAGGTGGTGGAGTCGCCATCCCTGGGGGTGTTCAAGGAAAGATTGGACGTGGTGCTTAGGGACATGGTATAGTGGGTGATACTGGTGGTAGGGGGATGGTTGGACCAGATGTTGTTGGAGGTCTCTTCCAACCTTAATGATTCTATGAATTTCATTGTGAAATATTCCATTTCTAGTAATGTTCACAAATCTCTGGTCCACTGTGGTTGGTCCTATACAAATATGCAAGCTAAAAATAAACTATTTGCTCTGGAATTAGGTCTCCAGACAGAAATATTATAGAAATACCAAAGGAACTGAAAGGTACAGTAGGGATCCAAGTGTAAAATGAAGACAGTCCCAATAAAATAAACACTTGTTAAATGGCAAACCAGCTACACAGGATTAAATTAAATGGATGAAGAGGGAAAAAACAGGTCCTGGAGATAAAATGGGACTGAAGAGCCATCCTCAGCCAGCTCTGAATACCCCACTAAGGTGTGATCCAGCCAACACAGGCAGCAAGCAATACTTCTGTCTGTGCCTGGGACATGCCAACCTGGGTGTTTCCTGGGCACAGGCAGCCTGCTGCTGCACATGGCCCTTATCCCTGCTCTGCTCCCCAGCATGGGCAAGGAACTGTCAGACTCCTGCCCACCACTCCAGAACCAGCGCAGGACAAGTGGAGGGACTGCTGTTCGCGGGCTGGCACAGGCACCTGACACCTGAAATTCTGGTGCCTGTCTTGCAGAGGCCTGAACGCCGTCTCACCTCTCTGCGCAGCCAAGAAAAAGCTGACAAGGAGCCAAAGAGACAGGTTCAGAACCGGAAATTACACATACACTATTAAACAAACATTTGCACAGAAATAATGACCTTTAAAGACCAGTTAGAACTGGCTCGCATTGAAAATTTGCCTGCATGACTGACACCAACTAAGAAATACGTTTTAGTTACCTTGTGTAAAACAGAAGGTGTCCTTAGAGCTACTGCATTGTGTTTATTTTTAACTCACAGAGTTCAATAATTGACTACTCAGAACTGGTGGTTAGAGAAGCGGAAAGATTGCCCTCACTGACAGTAGCAATCAGGACTATTTATTAAATGGTCCAGGGCCTGGAAGTAGCATCACCTGGTGAACAGAGCAGTAGTGTAGCACCTTGCCTAGAGGTGGAAACAGACTATACAAAATGCTGCATTTGGGGACCTTTTTACACTATTTCTAGACAACTAAACATTGTCCTCATTGACTCCTGGGGAGGAGCTAAGACCTTTCCCACCAAGGTCCATATGTTATTTCATTCTCCTGTTCTCACCATCTGGCCTATCCACATGATGGTAGTTCTGGCATCAGGTCTGTTTGTTGTCTGAGGTAGGAGCTGTGATGTAAATTTCCTATCTGTGTCTTGCATCATAGGACACCATCGTCACCTTCAGAAATACCGTGTCAATAAAACCTAGAGTGGAAAATATAGCTTTACATTTGCAAGTGGGGATAACCAATGCAGAAAAGATTGATGCAAGTAAACATCTGAAAAAACTTCAAGTGAAACAAATTTAATGGAGGAGAAGACCATTAATTGCCTTGATGTCTCAGAGTTTTTAGCAGATGCTCAATTCTAAACAAGCAAATATATCCAGAAGTTTCAGAAGCAGTTTTGTTGTTGTTGTTGTTGTTGTTGTTGTTGTTGTTGTTGTTGTTTTTCTGCTTTGCTAGAAGAGAAGGTGCAAAAATTTCAGACCTTTTGGGATAAAAAATTCCCCACAAAAAGAGGTTTTCTAAGGATGTGTCATTTCCTGCACTTAATGAAACTGTAAAGGCTGGGGCAGAGAAACAGCATCAAGGCCTTTTGTGAGCCTCCTCAGGTGGCCACAGGTTCCAAGGAGTCTGTCTATGTTGACCCACTTTAATTGAATGCACTACTCTACCCTCAAAAATGTTTTTAAAAATGCACAGGAAGATGCTTTTGCAAAGTTAAACTCTGCCAAACACTACCAGCCAGAGGCTCTTCAAAGCCCAGGAGGGGCTGGGCAGTTCGATTGTATGTCCCATCTTTAATCCTCAGGTGCGCAGAATGACCCTTCCGTGACAGAAGAGTTTAGGATAGCACCCAGTTAACAGTTGCATAAGCTGATAATAAACACGACGGATATGATAAACATGATGGTTGATCCTGTTGTGCCCTTTGGATGAACGTCTACTAGAAAAAAAATGCAGTTCAGGCTCCTAGATTTTGGTCTTGCAAGCTGTAGTGAGGCGGCATCCCAACAGGCTCTGAGCAGGCCCTGAAACAGATGTATCAGCATGCTACACACTGTCAATGATAATTTTCTCCCATACCCTCAATGCCTGGGCAATGCCTCTGGAAGGAAAGGGAAATTAAAACAACTGAAAAGTACATTGAAGAACAGACGAACAGATTGAAATCTCATCTGGCTTCAGTGAGGAGCTCTCATGACCACAAGCCTCACTGGAGCAAGGACAACCTGATGCTTAATGGCACCTTCTGCCCCAAAACTCCAGATGGCTTTGGGCTCTCCCATGAAAAATGCTGCAGCTACAACTCGTCTTCTATAGTCAGCTCCTGTTTGCCAGTGAAGGTTGCTCAGGAGAGCTAAGGTCACGAGATATCTCCACAATCTCTTTGCTGCTTTGCTCACTAACTGTCCTGCAAACAATAAAAACTCGGCCTCACAGCTCTCACCAGCTCCAAGCATGCATTGTTCCACAGTCAAAGAGAAGTGTCCTCCAAGCCCTGTATTCACCGGTAAGTATACTGCTGCAGCTTTCCTGTTGTGCAGTGCTTGCTGCTGAGGTTGGAACAAAATCTTGGACTGGCAGATTAAAGGAGCAGTGTTATAAAAATGCTCGAGTCAGTCCACTGTCAAGAGGCATTGACTAGCCTATGGTGAGCTGTGCCCCTCAGCATACTAGGCACTGAGCCTCACCATTTTGCCAGTGAATAGGGCTGTTGTTCCCCTGGACTGCATGATGTTCCTTCCATATCGGAATTATCTGTCAGAGGTCCAAAGGTCCAGTATGTGGGTTCTTATTTTATCTTGAAGGTTAACACTTGCTTCATTTGGCAACACGTGGGCAGGAAATTAGGATTACTCACCCAGAGACATGAGCAGAATAAAATCACAGAAATGCCAGCCACAGTCAGATTAATTTCATTTTATTTTATTTTTTCATAATTATTTTGACTCCTTTTAGGTTACACCTTTCCTCTTACCTTCAGATAACATGTTCTTATACCCAACAGCTACAAATTCATTTTGTTGCTTGTTGAAAGTCAAAATTCTAACAGGGTCACAGGCAAAAGACCTTACTGAGAAACACTAAGTATCATGAGACTGGCACTTAGATTGTTAGTACTGCCTGTTAACACTGACTCTTTACTGTCAGGGTGACAGAGCAATGAAACAGGTTGCCCAGAGATGCTGTGGAGTCTCTTTCTCTGGCAATATTCAAAACCCACCTGGATGCCACCTTGTGCAACGTGCCCTAGGTGACCTTGCTTGAGCAGTGGGTTGGACTAGATGATCTCCAGAGGTCCCTTCCAACCCCAACCATTCTGGGATTCTGTGAAAACAATGTGCTTCTTGGTGATGATCCCTGGAAGCAGCCCCTGGCCAAACCCAGCACGAACTTCCCAAATGTGAAAGACTCAGTTTTCCCAACTCCCTTTGCTAGCTGGTCTTCTTCTCCATAAACTGTCCTGTGATCTTCATGTTCACAGGGAAGTCCCCACCTTATCCTATTACACAGCATTTCTCAGAGGTCCATCACCCATCTTTCCCAGCAAAAGGCCATGGTAAGTTGTTCATAATTGTCCCTAAATTTAATCCATTAAGGAATTACTGAAGGACTCCCTTGTTCTTGCACCTGCAGGTATAAAGACTTTCAGGATACTGAACTGGTTTTCTCTGACAATCTTAGATCATGGAGTCTTTTCAGTCTTAGGAAATGTATTTGTGTTCCTCCTCCCAAAAAGAAACTAGATTCAAATGAACTGAAAGAAAGCAAGGGGACACAGAGAGAATCCCAGGTACTTTATTATTTTATTTTTTTATTCTCCAAATAGGCAATGGAAGATTTTGACACCATGCATTTTTTATTTGCTTCATTTCTAGAAAGAAAATCCCTCCTGATCTCTGTTAGAGAGTGTATTATTCTTCTGACCCCTTCTCAAAGACCCACTGGAAGAGACAAAGGTTAAAGAACAAACACAACACACCTTGGTTAATGTACCAATCGACTGACAACAAACATTTGGTACAGGCCAGCTGGGTCTCTGCTGAAAAGGAAGAGTGAGTCACTTTCTGTTGACACCTTTGGAACAAATAAAACGTAGGTTCCTGGAGACCAGGTAAATAAAAAGATAAATAAAATGAAGTTTCTATTGCCCATGGATTTAGGAGGTGGAAGGGAATGAAGTGCCTCCTGTCTTGAAGTAACAGTCCTTTCTCTCTGACAAAAGCCTAGTATATCCCGCTCACATACTCAAGATTAATCACCAAGCTAAGTTTGAGTTCAGGAGTGAATTATTTTCCAGCTGAAATGAAAAGGGTCTATCAGGACTTTGGTGCAGAATGGGGTGGCAGGGGGAGTATGGCATCTCCTGTGGAAGTGTGGGAATGGTTCCTTGTTTTGGGTCCTCTGAGAGTGTTATTCATCTGGGAGTTTTATTCAACAGACCTCCTATTGCCTTCAACAACCGAGAATCTTGGACTTAGGTACTAAATATTCTATGCTTATGAAAGTGTGTGTAGTTATAAAACACCACTGTTAATTCTGATGTGAATGATACCACCTGACAATACATTCTTCCCTATGAACACAGTAATAAAATTGCATGAATAAGGGAGCGTTATGCACATACCTTATTGTCTCTAGGTTTCAAAAGCCACATCCTACAGTCATCGAATGGCTATACTGGAGGACTCCTAAGGACTGAGGAAGACACGCAGAACTGAAGTTGTAAGACATTTGCAAATTATGTATATAAGTATAAAAGAAGTATATGCTCAAATTCAAGCAGTTAATTTCCAAAGACTTCTACTCATTCTGTCTTGGCCATCATAATTTGCAAGTGCATATGGATGGATGTAATAATCATCCAGCTTTGCTTAAATGTATATCCAAACTGTGTTGTATGGACTGGCTGTGTAAAAGAACAGCCAGCTATGTGGTGGTGCTGGACATCGCAGGTCTGATGGAGCAGGTCACCTGCAGCTACAGCAGCACATCTGGGGGCAACACAGCCCTGCCCTTAAACTTGCTCTTCTGGAATGTCTGAAGCAGGTCTTGTGAACTATTTTTGACTTCTTGTCACCTGGATTTTTCAAGAAGTGAAAGACTGGTCTGTGTCAGGTGTTACATGCTGTTGATTTTAGCCAAAGACCCGCAGTCTTGAGCTGTTGAGTGTTAGGCATGCCATTCTCACACAAGTACTACAGCTATCTCTGCCTGAATGCAGCAGTATTTTGGCATACAGCAAAGCTGTGCTTGCCCTTCATTGAGACAGCTATGTGCCCCTGAGTTTTTCAGCTTAAACAGAGCCCTAAGAGCAGCCATTCATACACATGGAGTAAAAGCAGCCCCCCATCTCTACCCCACCGGACTGGCTACAGAACATAGCGCGGTGCTGCTGGGGGACTGCTTACACAAGAGGGTGGAGTTGGGGTTTGGTGCGAGAACTGTACCTCTTTGTTAGAATAACTGTGTGACCTAAAGGGAAAAAGGAAGCAAGAAAGGCCACTCACCATGCTCTGCCTCCTGCTGTGTCATGGCGTGTCCCAGCTGTAAGTCTGCTGACACAGAGAAAAACAGCCCACACAGGTGATGCCAGTCCCCCTGCAGGTTTAATACTTTCCCTGAGATCAGCCAGGGCTGCAGTCCAGAATGACTGCACTGTAGGTTTTGTGACAGCCCTGAGCTCTCCAGGACAAAGCTGGGGTCCTCGCTATCACCTTCTCAAATACATTGTGGCCCCTACAGCGGGGGCAAGGTCTTGGCTGGCTTAGACCCTAGTGGGCTAAGTACTAGAGGGGAGAGGAGTCCTGAATTTCAGCAACTTCTCGGGTGTATTTGAAAGTCCCAGTGGTATCTTTTACATATTAAGTGGCAAAGTAGCTTTAAAAAGTTGCCCTCTCTCAGATAAAACTCAGCAAGACCTAACTGCTAAAATTGGCTTTGAGAACTAGGCTGAGAAGAATTCACGTACTTGTTTCAGCACCTCTGCCTTTCATTGCACCTGATTTGCTCAAACAAAATCCTTCAGTCTGAAATGTTACAGTCTACTCTCTCAAAGGTAGTGTATTTTTCTCCTTTATGAAGCAGTTCAGTTTGGCTATTTTAAGGTAATTAAAATGTGAAGAACAAAATATTTTCAAAAGCTTTCCAGATACCAGAAATCCCAAGCATAAGTAATTCTAAGACACATGAAAGAAAACAAACTTAAATAAAACAAACATATAAAAAAATAAAAAATCAAATCAAATCAAATCAATAAAACAAAACAAAAATCTTTCAATAGACTTAATGTTAGGAATGCTTGAAACTGGTGCACTCCACACATGCTTTCTAATCCTTTCTAAAAGGATGCACATCTGTGACATTTAAGAATATGAACACCCTGGGGCACTGGGAACAGAGTCTCTTTTGAAGGCTTAGAAGGGATTTAGAGAGTCCTTAGGACTTTCTCTGTGTTTGGCTCTGCACAGCAGTGAATGTCAGGGAAGCCTGATGAAGTCAGTGGGGTAGGCTTTCAGTACAGAATTTTTGAAGAGCTGTCACTTATACCTGTCACCTCCGCTTCCTAAAGCCTCCCTCTGCACTGGGCTGCTGGCCTTACCTAAAAACCTGCCTGGAGTCAGCTAGGGTCTTCTCTTGGACTAAAAACTCAGTAAGGACAGAACATAAATGAGAAGGTTCTTCAGAGCCTTCCAGACTGTTCCTCTGTGGCACAGAGTGTTAGGATGTCCCTCAGCTCAGCAGGGCATAGCCACAGAGCAGCTCAGCTGCAAGGCTAGGATTTCTTCAACTCTGCATCAAACAAAGGTTTCAACAGATGTTCAGAAGAGGGGAGAAGCACAGTGAAAGCACCAGACTGAACCACAGCAACGAAGAGCTGTACTATGAGTTTCTGACATAGGTCTGCAAGGGAAGGACCTAGAAGGAAGCTTCAGACCAACACCTCTACCAGCACAGCTCTGAGGGGCAGGACTGTGATAATGAGTAGTATTAACAAAGCAGTGTTTGCAAATATCACTGGAGGTGTTACGTTGCTCCACAGGCCTCTGTTCTTATTGGGATACCACATTTTGCTCTTGGAGCAAATATGATACAAGTGTATGATCTGTCTACTCGCAGAGCATCACTCCTGCCAAAGCACTCGCTGGTACAGTATCCTGCAATTCTGGGTAAGCAGGGTGCTGATGGAAATAGGGACCTCACATGTTCTTGAGGTGAACTCAAAATACTAGTCTCTACATGTATGCAAGCTTCAACTTTTCTGTGTAAGAGTGCCATCCACACAGGTCCTTGCAAAGACCTTTGCCAAAAACAGAAAGGCCTGCTCTTTCCCTTGCTTCATCTGAAACGTTACGTGTGAACTCACCTCCAGGGATGCTCTCGAGCAGCATTATCAGTGTTGCTCTCCTTGCATTCAGTGGAAGAACAGTGACTTGCAAGAATATGGCTTTGCCTCTCTGTCTTTACAGGAAAACTTGCTCAATAAACATTCCTTTGAGTCTTTCTCTAATGCATGTCTCTTTCTGCATGATGCCTACAAATATACCTGCTCTATCCATTACAGACCAAAAATCTGCATCATCTAGGGCTTGTTTTCCCATCTCTGGATTTTCGAAGATTAGTTGGAGGTGTAGATTCAATACATTTCAGATTCAGCACAATTCAGATCTTCACAGAAACTCTCATGATAGGATTAGGCCTTCTGGTTTTGGGACTGATCTGGCAGTAAAACATGGTTATGAAAGTAAGGCTGTCCTGTCATTCAGAGTTTGCACCAAGAAGCAGAAATCAAATAATCAAAGACCTAAAATTTTTCATAAAGGAGAATCCAATAAAATGATATCTGTTCCAGTAGCTTTCTGTTTTAGTCTAGCTGATAGTCAGAAAAAGGCAGAAAGAGATGATGTATGAAAAGACTGTGTGCCTGTAGCCATCTGTAGTACATTCCTGAAAAATTTCTCACAACAATAAAGGCGTTTTCCCACCATTCAGCAAACCCACATCCCAAATGGACCCCAAGACTAGTCCCTCAGTTTGAAGACACCAATGCCCAACCCTGATTTCCACTCTTCTACCCAAGTTTTCATATCCACACCTTCTCTTGAAAAGCACCAAGTCCCAGGCACTTGGCTCAGAATCAACAAGACTGTAATCTCCACTTCTGAAGTATCAAGCAGCAAGGCCCAGATCTACAAAGGTATTTAGGCTCCCAGAATTTTCTTATCTTGATACTTGAGACCATAGGCTTCAATTGTCCCTTGCCACAGTAAAACACAATTCTGGTCCAAATCAAAACCTGACAAAGAAAGGGAGAAAGAAAGAGAGAAAGAGAGAAACAGAGAACGAGAGAATGAGAGAAAGAATGAGAGAAAGAAGGAAAGAATGAGAGAAAGAACGAGAGAAAGAACGAGAGAAAGAACAAGAGAAAGAACGAGAGAACGAGAAAGACAGAGAACAACAGAGAGAACGAGAGAGAGAGAAAGAGAGAGAGAAAGAAAGAAAGAAAGAAAAAGGAAGAGAGAGAGAAAGAGAAAGAAAGAGGGAAAGAAAGAGAGAGAGAGAAAGAGAAAGAAAGAGGGAAAAAAGAGAAAGAGAAAAGAAAGAAAGAAAAAAAAAGAAAGAGAGAGAAAGAGAAAGAGAAAGAAAGAAAGAGAGAAAGAGAAAAGAAAGAAAGAAAGAAAAAGAAAGAAAGAAAGAAAGAAAGAAAGAAAGAAAGAAAGAAAGAAAGAAAGAAAAGAAAGAAAGAAAGAAAGAAAGAAAGAAAGAAAGAAAAAGAAAAAGAAAAAAAAGAAAGAGAAAGAAAGAAAGAAAAAGAAAGAGAAAGCGAGGAGAGAAAGAGAAAGACAAGAGAGAAGGAGAGAGAAAGAGAGAGAAAGAGAGAAAGAAAGAGAGAAAGAAGGAGAGAGAAAGAGAAAGGAAGAAAGGAAGGAAGGAAGGAAGGAAGGAAGGAAGGAAGGAAGGAAGAAAGAAAGAAAGAAAGAAAGAAAGAAAGAAAGAAAGAAAGAAAAGAGAAAAAGAAAGAAAGAAAGAAAGAAAGAAAGAAAGAAAGAAAGAAAGAGAAAGAGAAAAAGAAAGAAAGAAAGAAAAAGAGAAAGGAAGGAAGAAAGGAAAAGAAAGAAAGAAAGAAGGAAAGAAGGAAAGAGAAAAAAAGAGAAAGAAAGAAAGAAAGAAAGAGAAAAAGAGAAAGAAAGAAAGAAAAAGAAAAAGAAAGAAAGAAAAAGAAAGAAAAAGAGAAAGGAAGGAAGAAAGGAAGAAAAGAAAGAAAGAAAGAAAGAAAGAAAGAAAGAAAGAAAGAAAAAGAAAGAAAAAGAGAAAGGAAGGAAGAAAGGAAGAAAGAAAGAAAGAAAGAAAGAAAGAAAGAAAGAAAGAAAGAAAGAAAAAGAAAGAAAGAAAGAAAGAAAGAAAGAAAGAAAGAAAGAGAGAAAGAAAGAAAGAAAGAAAGAAAGAGAGAAAGAAAGAAAAAGACACTGTAAAAAGTTGAGGCTTGGAAAAGAACTGCAGCAATTTCTGCAATGTGTCATTTGACATACCACACCAGCCAACACCTTTAAGTCAAATATCTTCTTCCTCTTCAACAGGATCCACATCCTGAACCTGTTTTGTCATCTGCTCCATCCAATGGTGCAACGCTGAGTGGAACAAATGTAGAAATTACTGCCAAGACACACAGAGTAATTCAGGTGTTTAAACCTGGCGCCCGGTGTCATTTTAGAGACTGTTAGGCACCACTTAAGGCATTCAGCTGCCAGTACATGACCTATAGGACCTTTTACATGTCTTCAGTTCTTTACAACATTTATCACAGAATCACAGGATGTTTGAGGTTGCAAAGGACCTCTGAAGGTCACCTTGACACCTCTCTGCTCAGGCAGAGCCACTGAGTGCAGGTTGTCCAGGACCACGTCCAGATGACTTTTGAAGATCTCCAAGGAGGGAGACTCCACAACTGGGCAACCCACGCTAGTCCTCAGTCACTCGCACAATACAGAAGTGCTTCGTGATGCTCAGAGGGAACCTCCTGTGTTCTTGTGGGTGCCCATTGACTCTTGTCCTGGCACTGGGCACCACTGAAAAAGACCCGTCTCCATCCTCTTTGCACCCTCCCATCAGGTATTTATGTATACTGATGAGATTCCCCCTGAGCAGTCCCAGTTCTCCCAGTCTCTCCTCATAGGAGAGGTGCTCCTGTCCTTTCATCATTTTTGTTCATCCTTGTTGGACTCTTGAGTACCTTCATGTGTCTCGTACTGAAGAACTGCACACAGTGCTCCAGATGTGACCTCACCAGTGCTGAGGAGAGAAGAGTTATCACCTCCCTCGACCTGATGGATATAGTTTGCTTAATGCAGCCCAGGATACCGTTAACCTTCATTGCAGCAAGGGCACATTGCTACCATGTATTCAGCTTGATGTCCACCTTTTGGACCTTTGCTGCAAAGCTGCTTTCCAGCTGGTTGGCCTCCAGCATATAGCGGTGTATGGAATTATTCTTCCCCACGTGCCAGAATTTGCATATCCCTTTCCTGAACTGCATGAGGTCAAGATCCCTCTGGATGGCAGCATGACACTCTGATGTATCTTCCACTCCTCACAGATTTGTATCACCTGCAGATTTGCTGAGGGTACACACTATCCTGTCATCCAGATCACTAATAAAGATGTTGAAACAGAGCTGGACCCAATATCAATCCCTGGGGTACACTTCTCATTATTAGCCTCCAACCAGACTTTGCATGACTGATCACCACCACACTGTACACCTGACCATTCAGACAATTTTCAGTGTACCTCACCATCTATTCATCTGTCCCATACTTCATCACCTTTCCTTTAAGCAGACAGTGTAAAAAGTCTTGCTGAGGTCAAGGTAGACAATATCCTCAGCTCTCCCCTCATCTGCCAAGTCAATTGTTCCATCAGAGTAGGTCAACAGGTTGGTTAAGGACTTCCTCTTCGTAAATCCATGCTTACTAATACCCATCACTTTCTTTCCAGGAATGAATAATTTCCAGAATCAGCTGCCCCATCACCTTCACAGGGATCAAGGTGAGGCTGACCATCCTCTACTTGCCTGGGGCCTCCTTCTCACACTTTTTGAAGATAGGAGTGACATTTGCTTTCCTGCAGTCCTCAGTTGCCATGATCATTCAAAGGTAATCAAGAGGAGCTTCACAATGAGATCAGGCACTCATGGGTGCATCCCATCATGGCCTGTGGCCAGTGCCCTGTCCATTACCTGATTGTCTTCTACCAAGAGTACGTCTTCCTTGCTCCAGACTTTCACGCCACTCGTGTGGACTTCTAAACAAAGTCATTCCTTTCAAGGTGCTTGATGAGCAAACACCAAACTGCGCATTGCAAGCAAAGAGGCAGTCACTGTGAACTGACTGCAGCACAGCTCAGTGGGGTGTGAAGCTACAGGCCTGCTTTCCGACCACTGGCAGTGCAAAAAAGGCATTTTCAGTCTGCTGTGTCCAATTCTGGGCTCCTTGGTTTGTCATTTGGCACCAGAGTGAAAGCATTTTTGAATGTTCACAAGAGCTGGAAACTGCATAAATCCACCAGCATCAATAACTCAGACCCTTCTGTGTGTGCATGTAGCACAAGTAAGGCTTTACAGCTAAACAGCATGAACAGGAGAATAGTGGTGTCTGTTTCCTGTCTGTGCCCTTGTCTGCTCAGTGTAACAATTTTCCAGACAAGGCTGGGAGGAGGTTCATTGCTAACTGTGGAATGACCACCATTCTTCAAAGAAATGACCTGTGTACATCTGGATCATTGCTGTTCTCTAACAGGAGCAGGTAGTTTCTCTTGTCTATCAGCTGTTAACTAAAGGACTACACAGCCCAGTCCTCAGATGTACTCTGCTGTTTGGGCACTTTCAGCTGTGGAAGAAAACCTCATATTAACTCTGCCCTGACCAAGGACAGGGGGTGAGTAGTTGCCAGGGTCATACCAGGGCAGCCTGCCAAATCTTTCAGGGGCAACTTTCAATCCCAGACACAGGTTGCCACAGGGGTGAGCCGCTGTCAGCAGGCGCCTCTCTGAGAGCTGGGACAGGAGCGCTCAGTGCACCTCGCTGCTCCGATGGATGAGACCTGCCAGGAGCTCTGAGACCATCAGCCAGGGCTGTGTTGTGCTCGGATACCTGACTGCATTGCTCCCTTCATAAGCAACAAGCCCTGTGAAGAACCAGGGCTCATTGGAAAGCACTGGACTGTAGCTGGCCCCCTGCTGTACAGCAGTGATGTAGAGGACAGCTTAGGGTATCTTCCCCAAGTTCAGTTAAGGGCAGAGGTTGCCTGAGGAGCATCCTCTGACAGTGATGTTGTCTCCATGACAACCAAGCACTCTTTTCTGCATGTTATTTCTCACCATCACATGAGCTTGCCCACCAGTCACATGGATCTCTTTTCTGAAGGGTCAATTAGACCTCATGACTTCTGGTTATGGTCACCAGTCTCCTCAGAGAGCTTTGAAATCCACGTGGCTTTCCTTGAGCTAATGACTCAGCTCTCTGAAAATGTTTGCTGTTTTCATTTGTCTTTTCTAGCACCAGAGCAAGTGTCAATCTATAAGACACCAAGGTAAAAGGGAATCTGCACGTTCTGATGAAAAAAGCTGCAAGCAAATCTCTTTTTTTTTTTTTAATTATTTTTTATTTTTAATACAGGACACTGATGCACACTTCTTGTTTTCTAGGTAAACATCCCATGCCATCCCCAATGAATCCTTCCTCCAGGCTGCTCCCATACGTCTTTATGTATATAAAGCTAGTGTTTCCAGACTTCTGCTTCACAAGAAAGTCGCAAAGATTGTAGTTCAATGCTATATAAACAGTCAGAAAATAATCACTATTACATTACAAATACTTCCTTGAACTCCACCTATGCAGGATCCTGCGGGTGTAGCAGAGCCTGAAGCTTTTGAAATTAGCAACACATGAATAAGCATGCTTTCCTCTGGCATAGCATAGCTTGTGCACTAAAATATTATTCTGAGAACCTTATTACGTAGGCTCATGTTATTGGGATTACAACATAGGACTTTGCTAAAACCTGGCTCAGGGATAATATCTGATTTCATTGAGTGTTGGAACAGGCTGCAGACATGGAAAGAAATTTGGTGGTTTGCTCCGGGTAGCAGAGAGATTTTCAGATGCTATTGATTCTACTTTTAATGAATTATGGCTAACTCAGTGCATTAAACATCGACCACACTATACGCCACCGGCCATGGAAACCTATGCACCTTTTCCATGTTAACACCCTTGGACATTAGGATAGGGCTTTGACCTTTTTTTTTTTTTTTTTTTTTTAATTTGAGTGACCTAATATTCATCTTCTGTTTGAATCAGAACAAGTTATTGGGTTTTATTAAGCCTGCAAGCCCAGAGATTTTCCACATGGAGCTCTCCCATTCCGCACCTTCTCAACCCAGAGTCCCCACTGGTGAAGGCTCAAGATCCTCTTTCCACTCTTGTCCAAACAAACCTGTCTGGCCAGGCTCTATATATAGGGGATGAAAAGGGACTTGTCCACTACCTCATCTACTTCATCTCTACTTCATCCACGAAAGCTGGCTGGCCCCAAGAGGGCTGCAGAATGCCAATGGAGAGCCCCAATTAGCTTGAGGTGTCCACAGCTCTTCGCTGCAGTGCTTGGCAGAAACCTCCTCTTCTTCTGTCACACTGGAAGTTCAGATCCTTCCATTCTCCTTCAGTAACTTTACTGTCCTAATCGTTGTACTGAATTCCTGCAGTGTTCGGAGTGGCATTTCTGTAAGTGAGACTGCATGAACTACACAGAAGTGTCTGCCCTTTTCTGAGAGCTCTTGTTCACATGCCTTCTTAGCAGGAACAGCCTAGGGGCAAGTAAAAGGACAGAGAGGAGGGTAGAACAAGAAGAGCTGGTATAGTGAGGTTAATTATTTAATCAGAGTGCTTTCTGTCCGTCCTTGCCTCAAAGCAAAGAGAAGGGGTCAGAGGAGTTGACATTTACTCTCAGCTTCCTGCACCACCAGCTCAGGGCTCTGGATTCCCACGTGGGAGCAGAAAAAAACCTACAAAACTCCCAGGTCCAGTTTTGGCTTTCTCCATGCCCAATGCCTCCTCACTTGGGCAGGGCAGAGTACTCCAGGCCATATAAACTTCAAAGAGAGATCAAGTGAACCTGTAAGACGTTGCTGAAGGTCCTGACGAAATTAGCAGGAAAAGGGAGGTGCTGCCTGCCTTCCAGTAGGAAATGCCAGGGCAGGGGTGTGGAGAAGCACTGGTGGGCATGGATTTTTGAAGCCCTGGTGCTGTCAGTGCATACCGTATATATCATTTTACTATCCCTCATATTAATGTCCCATGTAACTGTACAAAGGCAAAGCCTTTGTTTTTCCACTCCCTTGTTACCAGACAGCAGGGATGTGCTGAGCTGCGTGCCAGCTGCCTGACCAGGCCAGCAATGCAAGTGGAGGAGTTTGAGTTCCCCATGCAGCCTGTTCCTCAGAACACCCCCTGTTCCTCACAGTTATCTCCAGCTCCAAGCCACCAGTCTGATCAAATGGGGGGAATAGGTGGGGGGATTTAAACATCTCTGTGGTGGACACATCACAGAGATGACCTGTTGCTACTCCGAGCCATGGGACAGTGAGGGAAAACCTCATCAAAGGTTCACTTTGTGCACATCCCAGCCATGCCTCCTGCACGAGGCCTTGCATGCATGTGTTGTGGTGCCCACACAGGTATGACTGCAGAACCTGCATGAGAGCATTGGTGACCTCTCAGATGGGGAAGCCAATGCAAAGGCACACACACCGAGCTGCTCAGACTGCTTCGGTGCAGAACCTTAAACGCTTTTGGGGTGCTTTACTGCACCTCTGGATCCTGTGTCTGTTTTCCTGAACACAGGGGAACACAGCAATACAACCTGCGTGGCACAAGGGACCAGGGCAAGGACCTCTGACATCCCTGCAAAGCTCATTTGTCTGAAGACGGCTGGTTTGTTTTCAGAGCAGATTTGGGAATGCCTCAGCCTGATGCCCAGTGCTCTGTGACTCCTGCTTTGCTCCTGGGAATAGCAAAAAGACCCAGTCGACAGTCAGAGGCCTAACGCTGGGCGTAGAGCTCATGGAAGTGACCCACCAGACACAGTTCCTGCCAGACTTAGGTTTTCCACAGTGCCATATAATACAGTACTAGAGGAACAATTGAGTTAGATGAATGAACGTGCATTACTGTCAATCCAGAACAAAGGCCAGTTGTACTGGAGGTGGATTAATCATCAGGAGAGTAGGAAGTAAAGGTCTCATGTGAGGCAAGTGAGATTTGGAGAAGCAGGATGACCAATCTCTGCTGAGGTGGAAAAGTACAGTAAGAAGGGAATTTGGCTCGAGGAAGTGCGTGGGGATTTGGTTTTTGTGTTTGCTTGGTTTTTTGCTTTGTAGTGTAGTCCCAGGGGAAAGACAGAGCCTCCAGCTCCAATTCTAATGGCCTTCGTCAATGGGGAAATTATAGCAGACAAGTATCTGG
Organism: Cygnus olor; assembly: GCF_009769625.2. Lineage (NCBI taxonomy): Eukaryota > Metazoa > Chordata > Aves > Anseriformes > Anatidae > Cygnus > Cygnus olor. Next base: position 53,079,278 of record NC_049198.1, read on the forward strand.
TACGGGGAAATTTGAACGCAGCTTGTTTTCTGAAATCTCCCTGGCAAATTTTTTAAAAAAACATCCACCTGCATATATACTTATCTACATGCAGAAACATATACACATGCATAATACTGCCCTAGGAGAAGAAAATCTATTAAGTGAATATTTCAGTGCCAAGAAACACTGAGAGCTGCAAGCACATGGGGGGAGAGGGAGGATGTGATTTCAGTAGAAGAGTGTTACACTGGCAGAGTTCAGATTAGACTGAAGAAGGAAAAAATTGGGTATTTTTCTGAGAGAGAAAAAGCTAAGAGCATAATAGAAAATGTGCTCACAGTTAAAACACATAGAAAAAAAAATCATGCCAGATATACGTGTGGAAAACAGGGAAAATAATGCGGCATACAGCTCACAGCAAACTAACAAAGTACCTCCTTTTTCTCTAATTCTACATGTACCCGGTCTTTTAAAGCCTTTTGTTGCTGCTTTATTGTTCTTCCTTCTCTAATGCTTTATGCAGCAGCCTGCCTTGTAGGTACGTAATGGGATAAAATGAGCAGCTAGAAACACGCTGCTAACAAAATGCAAAAATGATAAACTGCCATGGTTACAAAGGGATGAATTAAAACAGCTAGCTGCACAGCAGTTTGATCCCAAGCTAAAAAAATCTTTCAGCAATAGTCATGACCACTGCCGTTGACTTGTCTATAGCCATAAATCTGGACGTAGAGTAGGAGCCACTCGATAGAATTTGCAGGTGCTGTACACTGATCTGCTTATTGTGGTGCTTTTGCTATAAACATGTTTGGCTGAACATGTTTGCTTCAGGAAGAAAAAAAGAAAAAGAAGGAAAGAAAGAAAAAGAATAAAAAAGGAATAAAAAACAGGAAAGGAGGGAATGGCTGTAGATGAGTCACTTCTCCGCACACAACAAGGCCCACGTATCAAAAACCAAAAGGCAGTTTGCAAAGAACTGCAGGTACCCCAAAATGACGTGAAATGATGTCAGGGCACAGACAGGTGCCTGCAGCAGCTCTGGGCCTTGCAGGGGAAGGGGGCACTGCGGGCTCCCTTGGGATGGGGTTCCCAGTGTGTGGGCCCTGAAAGGGGGGCAGAAACGCAGCGCTGCAGGCAGGACACAGCAGGACACAGCCTTGAAATGGGGTACAGAAAAGCAAGAAGCGTCAGGAAGCATCCATCCAAAGTTCTGGCCACTGCTGTCCTCCAGACCCGTGCTTGGAGGAGCCGCTTGTTCGATATCAATGCCGTGACAGCTTTCCCAGCTCCTCGCCTGGTGAGAGCCACGCGTCCCTATTGTTCTGAAGAGATCTGGGCAGCGTTAATAACACCGGGAGACGTGGGTATTAGCTGGGGATATCCACAGGGCTGCCTGCCTGCACCCCCAGCCACCTGCACCCCAGCTGCCTGCACCCCAGCCACCTACACCCCCAGGAGAAGTGGATATTAGCTGGTGATATCCACAGAGCTGCCTGCCTTCACCCCGGCTGCCTTCACCCCGCTGCCCGCCCCTCTCCGCCCGCGCACCCCCGGTACCCGCCGTCTCCTCCCGCCCCACCTCCCCCTCGCCCCCCGCCGAGCCGAGGGCGGCGCTTGCGGCTCGGGGCGGTCCCGGCGCGGCCCCGTCGCCGTCCCCCGGTCCCCGGGAGCCGCTCCCGCGGCGGCGGCCCCGTCCCCGGCCCGGTCCCCGGCCCCGTCTCCCCGGGCCTGTCAGCGGCCGCGCTGCGGGGCCGCCATGGGGACCAACGCGCCGCCGCGCCGGGAGCCGCCCGCCCGCGGCCCCCACGTAAGTCGGGGCCGGGTCCCGGGGGGCTTCGGGGGGCTGCGGGAGGGACGAGGCGAGGCGGAGGGAGCCGGGGTCGGTAGCGCTGCCCCCCCCGGTGAGCCCCCCCTGGCCCAGGTGGGGTCAGTGCCCGGAGAGGGATCCCGGGGGGGGGGGGGGGTCTCCTGTCACGGGAGGGTGTGGAGGATTTAGGGTTCGCGCCCCGAGCGGGATGTATGGGCGGTGAGGGGGAGAGGGGCCGTGAAGGCAGGCAGCGGGACCGGGGGGTTCAGCCCCAGAGGGCTCAGCCCCGTGGGGCAGCGTCTCCAGGCAGGGGGTCTCCGAAGGCATCGGGTAACGGGACCGAAGCGAAGGCAGCCCTGAGGGAAGGGCAGGGCGGAGGCGGACACAGGTCCTCAGGGGTCGGCGAGGTGGCCCTGGAGCGGGGCCGAAGAGCCAGCCTCTGGAGAGGGCTCCCCGGGGCAGGCTGCAGCCCTCCTGCCCCTTGGCCAGCCGGAGGTAGCTCTGCCGGCGCTGTCACCCCGGGCTGCTCGCTTTGCCACCTGTGGAGCAGGTTTTCCGGCTGCCTGTCGGTTGTTTCCCGTGACCAGAAGATACGGCTGTCGGCGTGCAGGAAGGGTGTGTGGAAAAGGCACTGGTGGGGATGCCTGCCCAGGCGCAAAACCTAAGGAGCCTTGTCCCGTTCAAATCCGAATGTCAGACCATGTCAGCTGGAAGCGGCTGTTTCCATCACGTGTTTCTCTACACATCCCTGATTTACTCCTGCCTCCCAGCCACAAATTTGGCTCCTGGTCTCCCTGAGACCCGCAGGCATTGAGAAGTACCATCACCTTGGATACTCTCCCATTGAAGGCATCCCTTTTGTAGGCTTTAAAGAAACGGATTCCCAACAAACACTGAAAACGTGTCCTTATTTTTAAGGGATTCATTGACAGCATTTTTTTGCCCTCTTGTAGCTGTTGTTTCCCCACGGGGCCCCGGGTCTGAACACCACACCACTGTGTCAGTACATCGGATGCTAAAGAGTAAACCAGCCTAGGGACAGGAATGAAAACTAACAAAGCTCCACATTCATAGTAAGGGAGTCGGCAGCATGGATGGAAACAGAAGGTTGGCATTTCCTCCCAGGCTTTAAAGTAGGATGTCACTACCCAAAAGCGAAGGGGACTTTCTGAGCTGGCAGCACTCTTCCACCAGAAGATTCCTCACCTCTGCTCCGTCGCTGCCTCACCATTTCACGGTTAGCAGGTCTGCCTGCAGCCTGGAGAGTTTTAGCTAGCGAGCAGGTTGGCAGCCCACACTGTGGGAAATAAATAAGGAAGTGGGATTCCCATCAGTGCTGCGCTGCTCAAGGAAAGGGGATTTTTATAGGCAGTGTGAAACTGAGACGAGGGTAGAGTCAAGGACCCCTCTAGCATTTTCTGTAAACCTGCATGATGTCATGTGGTGGGAGCCAGTCATAGGGATTTTCCCACAAAGTGCCTCTAAATATCCTTTTAAGTGCCTTAAATATCCTTTGGATAATCCTGTTCAAATTGCCCACTTTTTCTTATAATTTCATTCTAAAAGAATGGGATGTCTCACAGCACTTAGCATGAGAAGATGCAGGCACGAGGCCACCTACACGGTGTCGATACTTCATACTTGCCTTCCAGAGGCACAGGGCGTTTTAGAAAGTGCAGGAAAAGTAAGAGGTAGCACCTCTCGCAGCGTGGAGTCTCAGTAGCCAAATGGCAGGGACGTTTGGGCTGGTTTCTAACACATACTGCCTGGGCGGCCAGGCCAGTCGTAAGGTGGTCTCTAACCACACGATTTTGGGTGGTCTCCTACATCCTGGCACACACCCTGTCCTGGGAAAAATAGGCTGCTTGTCTCTCGGTGGTGTTTGAGTTGTATGGTCTTTCCCAGAGGGACTCAGCGCAGCCAGTGGATGTGCATGCTGAGGTCAGAGCATCTGTAGGGAGAGCTGCCTTTCCTGCAAAATCAGGGAGTGTTACAGCATTTGGTTTTACTTCTTTGTGATTCTGGACTGTCTTTCATTCAAACACTGCGTATTAAATCAAAGCTCTAATAAAATAACACGGATAGCAAATCCAACTGAGAAATGAGACTATCCTGTAGGTTAAGTAAGAATAACCACTGAATAACCACTCATATGCTTTTTATGTGAGTGTCTGTTTCAGATAACTATCTAAAGGAAGGAAGGAAAGAAGTAAATTACCATTTACCATGGTTGTTGTTGTGGGTTTTTTTTCAAACCATTATTTTTTCTTTCTTTCTAAATGTCATCCTGAGCTCTAAAGCTTTGCTCTTTGTCATTTACAAGGTTCTGGCTTCCTGTCCAAGTAAAACACATTTACAGAAGGTTCGTGGCAGGCTTTTTATACAGTCTTTAGAGATAGTACCTCCTTTAAAATTGTGTGCTTGTTCGTAATTTTCTTTGACTTTTGCTTGTTGCTTGGAAAAGAAAACCATTTCTGGAGATTGCTAGCAATGAAAATAAGAGCTACAGATATTCCAAACAAAAAAATGAGGACGCTTCATTCCTGACCCAGAATTAAAAACAAACGTACTTTTATACAATGCTTAATACAGAAAACACTGTGCTTTCAGCTGGCATTTGATCCTTCCACTACATCCCTACAAACATCTTCAAATGAAAAATATGAAATTGTTTCAGGAACTAATAACAGCCATTCACAGCCATAGTGTAGGATTTAAGATTGCTCTAAAAGTCACACAATTAAAGGTGATGTTTGCCTAACTAAGGTAATGAAATCCGGTATGTTATAAGCTTCCAAGACAGAAGGATTTGCCCTTTTCTTAGTGAACAGCTACAGGGGGAAAAAAAAAATCACTTCTTTGCCCTTTTTATTTTCTCTTTCAAAATTTCCCCAGCCCTCTTTTAAATTGTAAACTGTATTGTGTAGCATAACCACCTTTACAATCAAATATTCTTCTTCCATCACTTTTTTGTTTTTTGGTCTTAGTGAAGCTAATAGCCAAGGTAGAAGTTCACAATGTACATACAAACCAATTTTTTTTTTCTATGGAAAACAGGAGGAAATACATGTTTACTAATATCATTCTTTATTCTTGACATTAGATCACTGCTTGATTAACAGATTTATTTATTTATTTATTGTAACTATATAGCAGCATTAATACCCCTTAAAATTAGAAATTGGGAATTACCAAATATTCGTGAGCAGATAGTCTGCTTACTTTGACTAATATTTGTGACCAGATAGTTTTCCCACACTGAAAACACAGCTGCAAGCAAGACAGATGCTGTAGCACCTTAGGAAGGATAAGGAAGGTGTATGTATATATATATATATATATACACACACACACTAGCTGGACAAGAAGAACAAGTAGGAACCTCTAGATCTGCTCACAATGCAGGAAGTATTCATACTGACAGGAGGCCAGAGTTTGATGATGTAGTCCTTACTGCCAGCCATTTACCATGCTTTTCAATGCCATATGTCAATTTTAAGTGGAAAAAAAAATAGGCAGTGTTATCACTAGATGATTATTTGTGGTTCCTGCCCCCTTCTCCTAGCTTCTGGCCTGTCGCACTTCCCGCTCCATGACAGCACAGTGCTCTGCACGCGTGCCAGACCTCACAGCCTCTGCAGACCCGTGCATGGTGGGCCCAGTGCACCCCCTGTCTCTCTGCACAAACATCACTGGGACAAAAAGCCCTGCTCCATCGCTGAAAGGAAGGTTGGAGTGAGGGCAGAGGGCTGGTGGAGAGTGAAGGCAGGATTAGCACCATGGCACTACTGGAACACGGAAACTTTCGGTATCTCACATCTTTAGTGTGATAATACAGGAGGCCTGAAGGAGAAATGACGTAGCTTTAGCTTCCGCTGGAAGCCAGATAGAGAATTAAGCTTAGTCTTGCAAACTTCCCTCTTTAAAGAGAAATAAGTAACTTGCCATTGTGATAAAAGCCAAAAGTGACCAAAACTGAGAAAGTTTATCGGAGGAACTTGGTTTCGCTCTCTCGTCTTTCACATTTGAGAGCCATTTGCATCCAGCTGACATGGCTGTTTCTGCAGCACGTTTTCCTCAAGCCAGCCTGCCTGACAAATTTGTCTCCTGCCTGAAAGTGACGTGGGATCTGGTACTTGACAGACTTACCTGCTGTCCTCCCCTAATGATGGCATCTTGCAACCAAGTCAGTTCCTCCCCAGCTTTTGTCCAAGTACGCTTCAGTGTGTGCAGTGGCTGTATTCATTCCTGTTTGAATATGCCCCAACTAGTGTTAATCAGACTATCTTCTCTATTAATCAGTCGATTTAGACACACAGCACAGGCTTCAGCAGAGTGCATAGTGCTGTCCTGAGTGAAAATCCCCCTACGAGCATCATCCCAGCTCGGCTGCCACCATTGTTCAAGACCAACTGCTTTGAAGCCAGCTTGGGTATGTTAAACTGTGCTATATTCCCTAGTGGATGCTTGACATGTGTCAACAAGCATGAATCAGCAACAGCAGTCAAGTTTATTCTAGCAGAAGCGAACAGGAGCGTAGCTTGAGACAGACAAACCATATCCGTAAGAGCTTTTAACCCAAGTACAGCAAACAGGCCCCGTTGAAGAGTTGGACAGATCACACAAGCAGAGATCACACGCAATCACATGATGGCAGCAGAAAGTGGGTCAGTTCCGCTATCTTAATTTTAGAGAAAGAAAAGTTTAGCATTTCTTTCAGTTGAAATGAAGAGAATGGCTCGAGTTGTTAGAGATTGAATGGCATGATAAAAATCACTTTGAGGTTGTCAGCACTCTTTCCACTGCTTTGCATTGGTTTTAGATGGTATCCTCCCCCTGTGCAAGGAGTCCCCCAGCACAGAGGCTGCCTTTCATACCACACATCTATTGCATCCTACAGCTTCGTTTAGTTACTGGAAACTTGGCTGGAAACTTGAGTCAAATTTTATATATTACCAGTAAATATAAATTACGCCATAAAGCACCAGATATCAGCATATGCCATCTTTCTGATGAGGAAGAAGAGGTTGTTGATCTGTTACAAAACACTGGCAACTCTATAGAAAGTCTTGTAGTATTTTGTAGCCAATCTGTAGTAACCTCAATGAGAATCACAACTCTCCTTCCTGCCTGGGGTTTTGATGGACCTGGTTTTAAGGTAACCTTCCCAAGACAGAACAGATTTTCACACAGTTTTGGATTTCCTCTCCCTTTGCAAAAAGTTCTTTGCCTGACCACTGTACCTGCATGTCATCTGTCTGTCTTGGTGCAAGATACTGAGCAAAGACGTGAGAGATCTGTGCTGTGATGAGGAGGGAACCCCACATCTCCCTTTGCGTAGCATAAATGGCTTTTTCTCATCCTCCCTCTCTTCCCATTTTTTCTGAAACATCAGATAGAAGCTGCAAGCCCCTGATGTGATGATACTGACCTAGCTAATGCACCGCTGTGGTCACCTACAGTTACTGTTGACTGTGCGCTGCTCACCTGGCAGTTTTAACTGGGAAGAACAAACAGAAAAAACAGGAAGGCAATAACCTGTTACGCTTTCCCTACTGTGTGTATCAGCTTGTATTCTCCTTATATTGTGTTGTAGGCATTACCTGGTCTTTTCCTATATAGGATATTCGTAACAGAGCGCATTCACAGCAGCTGAGCACTGTGGCCACTTTCTTTGGAAATGATGACTGTGTCAGAAGGACCTGCTTTTCTGAAACCCCTATGTCCTTACCTCTAAAATTCAAGCTGCTTTCAAGTGGTTTTGGCTGCACAGCGCAGAATGGACATGGACAGCTGCTTCTAGTTACTTTTTGAAAATTTATACTGAGTTTTCACTTCCTGATACTCAGCAAACTGGTTTTGATGTAAATAGAATCGATGTAAATGAAGAGTAAAGGAAAGGCTTAACTAGAGCCCCACCTGATGTAGATGCTGATTTAAAAATACATATTGCTTTGCTTTCAGGCATGAGGAAGTAACACTGTGCTTAACCTCAGTGCAGAAGATCGTAGTGGTACTGACTCAGTCTGCCCACACTGCATGACAGTGCAGCTATGCACTGACAGGCCCCTTGGTGCAAGTCCAGACTGTGCTTTAGCACCTGTCACCTCATTCGGGGTGGTTTCCCAAACAGGGTGATCATTAAACCAGCTGCAGATCGAGACAGAAGATCTTGCTCCTTCTGTTCAAATCCTAAGCAGCATGCCCTCTCTGGAAAGAAGCAAGCCCATCTTCCGCATTTCCCAACTCTTTGCGTATCAATGTCCGTTTAGTCCCTGCATGGCTGCCCCAATTTCTGCATAGCTTTTTCGTGTGGAGGGGGGCAATGAATTAATGTGACCGCAAAGGCCCTGCTACCCTAATGAGCCCCAGTACTCCCTCAGGACTTGGTGGGAGCAGAGGCCATCTTCTGTGCCCTGAGAGATTGCAGGTAGCAAAGGGGGCTGACAGGAGCAGGCAGATTATGGCTGAATCTTCTCCTCCCATCTCATCTCTCTAGGAAGTCTTTGTCTCTCTGCTGGAGAGACTGGGGCAGGGCTCACTCCATAACACAAGAGAAATTTTGTTCAATTTATGCAGTGTGAGGTCTGTGAGGGAGAAATAACTGAAAGGAGCATAAACTTTGCCCATTGTGCTGCAGTTCGTGCTGCAAGATGCTGAAACATTTCTGGAGAAAACATACCAGGAGATGCACTGATGCCATGCTAAGAATAACCCTCAATGTGATTGCTTCTAGCTGCATAAGTACTTGCATAATTCAGAATTTATAAATATCTACACTCAACCATACACTCATTTGTTTGATTCAGGCTCTTCCTCAGTATTCCCAGATAAGTAAGACAGATAATCCACAACTGAAATGAGAATTAAAGCTGAAGAAGAACAGAGAAGCTGCTCCAGAATGCCGTAGAATAGAGTTTGTTAATTGTCTGGAAGATTGAGTTGTGGTCTTGGAAAATCAGAACTAAACTCTAAATGAAGAACTAGAAACTTTGAGAGACCTTTACTTTCATAAAAATGTGTAAGACTAGAAGGTAAAACTTTCATGCACGTTAAATTTCAGAGGAGAATTTATATAAATATGCATACACTGAAATTTTAAACAAGATGAAAGGTCAAAAATGAAACTTTCCTACCTAGATTTCATAACTTAAAGACTATATAGATTTTACTTACAACATGTTGCTGGCAAAGTGCAAAAAGGAAGTGAAAAAAAATCAAAATTCTTGCTGGCACAACTGGAAACTTTACAAAGACACAAGTACATGTAGAATAAAAGGAGATTCACATTTTACCAGGTGAAAATTAAATGTTTTTTACAGTCAGGAGTCTTTTGGGTGTGGATTCTCCTTTCATGGAGATCTGCAAAAGCTGCCTGGACATGGTCTTGAGCTCTGGATGACCCAGTTTGAGCAGGAGACTGGAACATGTGGCCTCCAGATGGCAATTCCAACCTTAGGCATTCTGTGAGCCTCTGCTTCTGTTTCAGTGAAACCAGCTGGAGCCTCTCTGGTGAACTTATCATAACCCAAAAGCCTTTGCAGGAGACAATTCAAACCTGTGTATAATGACATTTCCAGAATGCACACGGGCTTTTGAGCAATGTGTACAAAGAAAATCTAGTTGTGCGTAGAACAGTGAAACCAAGGGTGACATGAATTGAACCTGTGGTGCAATCCAGCAGCTGCTGCTGCCTCTGGTCAGCATGTCAAGATTCCCAGAAACCTGAGACATGGGTGTGCTGCCCTCTTCCTATTCCCGAGACACGGAAGCTTTGAGGAGCTATGACTCACTGCACCACAGCCATCTGAGGACTTTCCGAACCTCACTGTAAGATGCTCTTTATCGCTTTCTTGGGAAACAGTCATTAGGAGTTGGACTCGGTGATCCTTATGGGTCCCTTCCAACTGGGGATATTCTATGATTCTATGAAACAGAATTTGAAATATTCCCAAGGATAAGTTTTGCCTTGTTTTGTTGTTCTTTTGTTTGACAATCTATATTGCCATAATAGCCACTTAAGGTATTTTTAGTTGAAGATCTCAGTATTTGTTCCTCAGAGCCTTGTGAGAAAAGACTTTTTCTCCCTTACTAAAGGACAGGAAAACAGCCATCCCCATTCCTTGCATCTATTTTCTTTTGGCTGTGCTGAACACAGGAGCCACTGCTAAGGTGTATTTTTGTTTGGGAGGCAGAGGGCAAAGGCAGAAGGGCTTTGAGGAACCGTACACATTGTATGGATGGATGAACAAAAATACACTTTGGACTGAAAAAGTCTGTCACAGAGTACAGGCGCCAAGCGGATGAACGTGAGGTGAGCTTGCTATTTTGTAGGAGTCGGACGGACAGCCCTCCCACACCGGGCTCTCAGATTTCAGCGGATAATATGATCATACAACAGCACAACAACGCAAGCCCCATCGGAAGGAGAAAAACAGACAGCGAAACCCTCTCGTTTGACTGGGACGACGTGTCACTCGCCACCGACACTTTTTGTTTGGGCGCCTCCTCACGGCCCGGCGGGCTGAGGCAGGGGCGGACACCGCCACGCCTGCGTTGGGACGGGGCGGGGGGGGGGGGGGTGCTTGGCGCGGGTGCGCGCGGCTCCAACGGCCGCCACGGCGACGGCGGGGCGGGGCCGCGCGGGGGCGCGCATGCGGCGTGGGTGGGAGCGTGCGGTCCTGCCGCAGAGGTGAGCGGGAGCGCGCACCCCCCGAAAGGAACGGCGAGGGGGGGGGGGGCCGCGCGAGGAGGGGGGGCCGCGCGTGTCCGCGGGGGGCTCCAGCAGGGCGCGGAGGTGGATATGCCCACATATGCCCACATATACCCACATACACATGCATATATATGCATATATATACATATATATGTGTACGTGCGCGGGGTGTGGGTCCCGTGGAGGGACGCAGCCCTTCGCCTCCCCCCCCCCGCCGTGACAAATGTCCCCTTTGGATGTATTTAACACTCGTCTGGTTTTTAGCTGGCCGTTCTGGTAAGGGAGGTGTGTGGGTTATGCGGGGACAGAAGCGACAGCCAGCGGTACAAAAGCTGTGTCTGCACCAAGGCCTGTGTGTGGCTTACTTATAAAACTTACACGCTACAGAGGCTTAGCACTGAAAATAACCCTGCTGTGGGGCTTCCCGAACCCTAGCTGAAGTGGAAATGCACAAATGGCACGGGTTGTTTTGGTTCCTGTCCTGGCGATTCGTACGCCTTTGGTGCATCTCCCTGTCTACCTCGGAAGTTGATTCCAGAGGCTGCTGCCGCAGCTGTAACTAAATGTGGGGCCATAAAGATTTGGGCTGTAGTGATTCGACCTGTAGTTACGGTGAACTGTGATGTTTTTTTGGCAATGTACAGACTCAGTCTTTTAGATGGTATTTTATAGCTGTGGATTAAATGGTTCTAGGGTTTTGGATGCTGCCTGAAGATCGAGGAGGACAGAAAATTATTCTGTTTCTCTAAAGCCTGCTTTTTCTAAATGATTAGATATCTGCTTTGTCAGAGGAAAGTGGTGGCTCTAGATAAGACAGATAACTTGCACTAAGCAGACCTTGGGTAGGCTGGCTTCGTCACGTCTTTGTTCTGTGCCCTTCTGCCTTGGCTTCTCAGTTTGTATTGTTTGGGATATGTATGCTGCAGCGGATGGCTTGAGAGGTCTTGTGAGAGGTTTGCTTCTAATTATAGGATCCTTATTCATGATGGTTCAAAGGCAAGCTTACAGGGATGTAAGAAGTTTCCTTCACATCTTCAGTGTGACTTCATTTGAATTAGTAGCTGTTTTCACACGTGCAAAGACAGGATGTCCTGGTTAGAAGCATCTCCCAAAAGAGGTTGGTTTAGAAATGGGAAAGCAGTGGTGCTGCTAGATCTCTGTCTAGCTGATGTGGTTTAAGGTTTCACTCAGCGATGCAGGGTGATGTCTTCTCTGATCTAACTTTATATGTCATCTAGAACTCTACAAATATCCTTTCTCTACATTTTTGACATTAGGTACTGAATTGCTTATATATGTTTAAAATATTTCAAGCCTCTTGGACAAAAAGACAAAATTAAAACAGCAAGCATATACACACATAACTGCAGAAGTCTTCAGCAGGAGGAAGTAATTTGTCTGAAAGATTATTATTTGACCCTTTGGAAGTGTAAACCAGTAGTTACTTAACATACTACTTTTGAAGCAAAGTTCTAATGAAAATACCATGAGCCTCTGCTCATTGTGAAACAAATAATATTTATTACTTTGTGGCTGAACCCATAGAACTCAGCTTTATTTGTCATAATAATCAATTGCTGAAATTCCAGGTTCTGTCTATTCTGCTGAAGTTGGTTGGTATTGCTACTGTGCTAGGATGAATGAGAAATGCCATTTCTGGTGAGCTGAGTCATGCCAGCCGTCACTGTTTTTTGCCACTTTAGTTTCATTTTGAAAGGTAAACTACCCAGGAATCACTGTTATTAGAGTTGTGCTAGGGAAAAAAAAATCACCATGCCAATTTTAGTTTTGTAGAGCCCTTACAGATTGCAAGTGGAGACTAGAAATATGTTTTACCATTGTCAACTCAGGACAGATTCCTGATAGTCCTGACATGACTTAACGCAAAATATTTTTTCATTATGTGTGATAAAACCTAATAAGAATTACAAATAGGGAAATCTTTAAAAAGTTGCTGAAGTTTTATATATATGTCATGAGAGTGGGATGCCTAATAATAATAGCCTAATAGATCTTCTTTTAAAAAATTACTGGAAAATGTATTTTTTTTTTCCTGCTTATAAGATGTACACAGAGGAGTACGTACAAAAAACTGTCAGTAACAGAAAAGCAACTAAGGGAGATTTTTTTTGATGTCAGAATGTGAGAAAGCTGAAAACTTTTTTCTGTTAAGTTATTTGTGTGGTGTACAGTATGCTACTCCAGACTATCATCTAACCTTGAGTCTCCTCCAAAAGAATAAAATTTGGGCCTTCCATCATAGCTAATATCTTGTGGAAGTAATTCTCTGTTTTCCCCACCACAAACTTGTAGTGCAGTGTAAAAAGCAAAAAATTAAATGTAAAAGGGCGTGAAATTGGACAGTCAGTGTTGTTGTCATGCTTGCATAGTAGCTGCATAGTAAGAACTTCCCTAGATATCAAAATGAGTAGAAAGATTGATACTGCTGTATCTGAGTCAGAGATGAGTGATCCTTGTCCATTAAGCTGGAAAAAGTCAACTTCAGTTTACTTGCTACCAAAATGGAGTAAAAATCTGACATAACATTGGATTTCATACCCAAAGGATGGTACTCATTTGAAGTCCAGTTATTTTCAGAAGGAGAAGTAAAGAAAAATTATCAATATCTGATCTGATATTCTGTGCTACCAACTTGGTTACTGCTGGGGGAAGAAGGGGAGGTGGCAGTGCAATTTTAGTTCCTGTATCATTTTTTTAAGACATAACTATTTTTCTCTAAAGTTTTTTTTTTTTTTTTTCCCAGTTCTTACGTTTCAGGCGGGGGTGGTGGTGGGGTTGTGAAAACAGCAGGGTACAATGATTAGGATGGGACAGGTAAACATTAAACATCGTAATGTAGTTTAATCAGCTACTTGACAAGCTGGAAAAGTCAATTAGAGGAAATGTCTTATTACAGTAACTGTTGATGTTGCTTGTAAAAATAGTCGCTTCCTGGGGAATTTTAATTGTCAGGAACCCTTTAAAAATAATATTAATAAGAATAATGATAATCATAGGTGATCTGGAGTTTTGATTATTGTTAACCTATGGTTATTTTTATCCTTACTATCTCTAAAAGCTATCTTACTGTAATCTAATGTTGTATTATTTAATATCTTGCTGTACTTTGGCCTGCAAAATAGTATGGAAGGGTTTATGAGTCAATATTTAACTCACTTTGCTTCACTAAAGTGTGTTTAACAGGTACATAAACTGACTTGACCAAAAACTTTTTTTTTTTTTCATTAATGGAGTCTGTCAGTGGATGTACCTCTTACTAGTTTGTTCCTTTCTGTGGTTTTGCAATAGATTTTTTTTTCATGATCTACTAAGGCACCAATAATTTTCTTACATAAAAGTTTCCATTTGAACAGGGAAAGCCATTCTACTACTTAGAATCATAGAGTCATCTAGGTTGGAAAAGACCTCCAGGTCTTTTCTTCATGGACTACCAAGTCCAACCATCAACCTGACCTACTGAGTCCTATCACTAAGCCATGTCCCTTCGTGCTTCATCCACGCACCTGTTAAATACCTCCAAGGATGGGAACTCTACCACTTCCCAGGGCAGCCTCTTCAAGTTCTTGACCACACTCTACATGAAGAAATTCTTCCTAATGTCTAATCTAAACCTCCTCTGGTGTAACTCAAGGCTGTTTCCTTGCATACTATAACTTCTCACCTGACAAAAAGAGACCAACACCCTCCTCACTGTGTCCTCTTTTCAGGTAGCTGTAGAGAGCAATAAAGTCTCCCCTGAGCCTCCTCTTCTCCAGACTAAACAACCCCAGTTCCCTCAGCCCCTTCACAGGACTTGTGCTCCAGGCCCATCACCGGCTTCGTAGCCCTTCTCCAGACACTTTCCCACAACTCAGTATCCATCTAGTAATGAAGGGCCCAAAACTGAACACAGTACTTGAGGTGTGGTCTCACCAGACTGAGTACGCAGGGACAAGCACTTCCCTGGTCCTGCTGGCCACACTATTTCTGCAGCAAGCCAGGATGCTGTTGGCCTTCTTGGCCACCTGGGCACACTGCTGGCTCATGTTCAGCCAGCACCCCCAGGTCCTTTTCTGCTGGGCAACTTTCCAGCCACCCTTTCCAGGCCTGTATCGCTGCATGGGGCTGTTAAGAGCCAAATGCAGGACCAGATGCTTAGTGTTCACAGAATCATAGAACATCCTGAGTTGGAAGGCACCCACAAGGGTTATCGAGTCCAACTCCTGGCTCCACAGAGGACCACCCAAAAATCACACTGTGTCTGAGAGCTGTGCAGATTCTTCTTGAACTCCAGTAGGCTTGCTGCTATGACTGCACACAACACTTGAGGTGAGGCCACACCAGCGCAGAGCAGAGCGGGACAATCCCCTCCCTCAGCCAGCCAGCAATGCTGTGCCTGATGCACCCCAGGGTATGGCTGTCCCTTCTGGCTGCCAGGGCACACTGTTGAGTCATGTTCAACTTGCTGTTGACCAGAACCCCCAAATCCCTTTCCACGGGGCTGTTCTCCAGCCTCTCATCCCCCACTCTGTACGTATATCCGGGGTTGCCCTATTCCGGGTGCAGCATCCAGCACTTGCTCTTGCTAAACATCTTATTGTTGGTGACTGCCCAGCTCTCTGATTTGTCAAGATCACTGCAAGGCTTCTCCACCCTAAAGGGAGTCAACAGCTCCTCCCAGTTTAGAGCCATTCACAAACTTACTTAGTATACCTTTCAGTCCTGCATCCAAGTCATTTATGAAAACAATGAAGAGAACTGGCCCCTAGATGGAGCCCTGGGGATACCACTCATGACTGGCCATCAGCCGGATGTAACCCCATTTACTACAACCCTTTGAGCCTGCGCGCTTTTGAATGTTGTGTGATTGGACTTAGCCCATCGATCCAGCCTACCCAGATCCCTCTGCAAAACCTTCCTACGCTCAAGCAGATTGACAGTCCCACCTGACTTGGTATTGTCCACAAACTCGCTGAGGGCGCACTCCATCCCCTCACCCAGATGGTTGATAAAAATGTTAAACAAAACCATCCCCAAGACACCCTGGGGAATGCTGCTGGTGACCAGCCACCATTCACTGTGACTCTCTGATCACAGCCACCCAGCCAGTTCTTCAGCCAGTGAAATGTGACCTGTTCAAGCCACGAGCAGCCAGTTTCTCCAGGAGAATTCTGTGGGAAACCGTGTCAAATGCTTTACTAACATCCAAGCAGATAACAACCACAGCCTTTCCCTCATCTACTAACTGAGTCACCTTGTCATAGGAGGAGATCAGGTTAGTCAGGCAGGACCTGTCTTTCGTAAACCCATGCAGGCTGCATGCCTTATCAAGTGGCACATGAGATGGAGTTGAAGATGACCTGTTCTATAACCTTCCCCAGTACCGAGGTCAGATTGACATGCGTGTAGTTCCCTGGATCCTCCTTCCTCCCCTTGTGGATTGGAGTCCCATCTGCTAGCCACCAGTGAACTGTGACCTCCCCGGTCAGCCAGCACTGCTGGTAAATTACTGAGAGTGGCTTTGTGAGCACTTCCACCAGCTCCTTCACTACCCTTGGATGAATCCTGTTCAGCCCCGTAGTCCTATGGATGCTCAAATGATGTAATAGTTCACCCACAGTTCATTGTATTATAGGTGCTTCGTCTCCCTCCCTATGGCTGTCTTCCAAGTGTGGGGGCTGGATACCCTGGGAACAGTTGCTAATAAAGACTGAGGCAAAAAAGGCATTAAGTATGTCACCCTTATCCTCACCTTTCATCACTATGTTTCCCCCACACCCAGTAAGATTCTCCTTAATCCTCCGTTTGCAACTGAACTATTTTAAAAAGCATTTTTTATTATCTTTTACTGCACTAGCCAAACTGAGCTCCAGTTGGGCTTTGGCACTTCCAATTTTCTACCTGCACAACTTGACAACAGCTCTGTAGTCTTCCTGCATTGCCTGCCCCTTCTTCCAAAGGTTAATTACAGTTGAAATTAGTAATACTTAAATATTGCTTATATAGAATATGTGAATTATTTATAAGGTATTAAAATTGTGACATTTAGATTTTTTAAAACAATGTACTTCTAAAAATCTTCTGATGATAGGTACTGTAAGCTATCAGTTGTCTGTTATCAATGGGTGAGATCATGTGCCCACATTTTTTGGGCTGCAATTATTTATGCTGTTCACTAAGCACACCATATACTTGCCAGAAAGATTATTATTAATATGTTGTGTTTTTTTCTTTTTTTTTTTTCCAGGAACTGTATTTCAAGAATCTTTCAAAACAGAAACAAAAAGAAGTCATGGAGAAGAATGGAAACAACCACAAACTACGTGTTTGTGTTGCTACTTGCAACCGTGCTGATTATTCAAAATTAGCTCCCATTATGTTTGGCATTAAGGCAGAACCACAGTTCTTTGAGCTTGACGTTGTAGTGCTTGGTTCCCACCTGATTGATGATTATGGGTAAGGTGGATTTTTGTACCTCTCCCACTCTGTTTCTGCTATGTTGGCAATAACATCGCAAATGCTGGGTCACAAACTACTTGTCATCGTGAATGCACATAACAACATTTTAAATGTAAATTTTCAGACATTTCAAGTACTTTTTATTTCATTTCCCAGCTCCTTCTGAGATTGCATATTTTTTTCAAATCAATCTTGGAATTTTAGAAAGTTTTTAGTAAATGCTATAGCTGAGGTTTTCAGCCAAATTGTAGAATTTCTCATGAAGTGAGAAATTCAATTCATTCAACTTTCCCTCAGAATCTGATGATTATCAAAGAAAAGTGTGTTAGAGTTTTGAACTTTCACAACAAAAAGATAGTCTGCAGACATTCTAAGCTGAAGCTCTTCCGATTTGTATATTTACTGATTAAAGTCTTTATATATTTGGTATCACAGTTGAATACTGTTAAGTTTTCACATCCAGGATTGCAGGGAAAGAAAGGGAGAGGTCATTTTACTCTGACAAAATGAGTAACTAATAGGTATATTAGGTATGGCTTGGCAAGAGAGATTAGGGTCCCCTCCGTAACACCCTCTGTGTAAGCAGTCAGATCACCTGCCTGGGAAAATGGAATGTCTTGTTCTGGATCCCTTCCTTTGGAAGGACTTCCTGTATCCCAGGTGAGTATACTCTTTGCTGAGGGAATGGAGAAAAGCAGAAAGAAAAGCATGTTTATTGCTGAGGTTGGTTTTTGTTTTTGTTTTTCTCTGGGTGCATTTATCAGATTGAACTCAGTTAAGTGAAATTGGTAGGAAAACACTTTCACAAGTCAAAGTAAGATGTGAGCATAAGGTTCTCAGCATACCAGCATTGCTGAACGTTTAGAAATGCTATGCTTATCTTCAAGTAAAGACACATTTTGGACTACCTAACTATACATTTTGGCACTTTATAAATTGAGGTGTGATTTTCTGTGAGGTTGTGGGAAGTTCTGTTACCTGAAACTACTAAGAAATGAAGTTCCGCTCCTGCACATTCTCAGCCTTATGCTCTCTGCTTTATACTGGCCATTGTTCTCATGCAGTAACATGGCAAGGTGTATTCAACACCATAAAACTAACCTGATTTAAAAAAAAAAATTAAAAAAAACTTTTTTCTCTATTAGATGATAGCAGCAAGGTATTTTACTTGAACATAGAGTCCTCAGCTTTGCATTGTCTCTGTTGTGTTTATACATTTGTCCAGCAAAGTCCATATACTGGTAAAGAATCAGCATAGCTTTTCTGAAAAGAAAATCTTCTTATATTCTGTTCTTCATATCTGTTCTCCAAAAGACTCTGCAGAGTTATATCTGGGGTTTTCCAGACCACATTCAGCAAGACTGCTCATTAAAGGTGTCTAGAAAAACATAATGGATTTGGAATATGAGGGAAGATCTCCATATGGATTAGAATGTTCGGTTAAACTTAGAAGTTAGTTTCCTTAGTGAAGGATATGCGGGCCTTTGTTCAAGCATAGCACTGTTACAGTTTTCTAGTATGCAATTTTTCTGTTAAGCTGTGTTGCTGTAAAACCAAGTTTTATTTCCTCTAACCCTTTCTCTCTTATCTTCAGTAACACCTATCGCATGATTGAACAAGATGACTTCGATATTCATACAAGACTGCACACTATTGTGAGAGGGGAGGATGAAGCAGCCATGGTGGAGTCAGTGGGCCTCGCATTAGTGAAGTTACCAGATGTCCTGAATCGCCTGAAACCTGACATAATGATAGTTCACGGTGACAGATTTGATGCTTTGGCACTAGCCACATCTGCAGCCCTGATGAATATTCGCATTCTTCACATTGAAGGCGGGGAAGTCAGTGGGACCATTGACGACTCTATTAGGCACGCTATAACCAAACTGGCCCATTACCATGTGTGCTGCACAAGGAGTGCAGAGCAGCATTTGATAGCCATGTGTGAAGACCACGATCGCATCCTTTTAGCGGGCTGTCCCTCGTATGACAAGCTTCTCTCTGCCAAAAATAAAGACTACATGAGTGTTATACGTGTGTGGCTAGGTAAGCAGTCCACTTCTTAATGTTATTCCAGTGAGTTCAGACAAACTCTAACTGGGTTATTAATCTGTGGTCGATGGAGTCTTGGGGATCTGTTGACCAGTGGCTTTGAGTAGAGTACAGGAAACGACAGGCAGGCTTGTTGCTAGCAGGTTTTAGTTTATTTAATTGGGTATTATTATGAACCTGTTTCCAAACAAAACAAAACAAAACAAAACACAGACAACAACAACAACAAAAAACAGTATATTTGCTCCCAGTATTGCTACAAATCTGTCTTAGCAAACATATCTGGTCCTTTTACAAGGTCAAAAAAAAACCTTCCTTAAATTGATAACTTCTTTGATATGAACAATTTAAAAATCGACTTTTTCTATGAACAGTTATGATGGTGTAAAGGATATATCAAAAGAGAATCAGAGCTATTTAGGACTAATTACAGAAAAAAAATCAAAGGGAATTTATATTTTGAACATTCTTTTCAGGAATTCACTGTAACAGGGCCATACATGTTTCATGTTAATTTGCTTAAAAGTAATTTTGGTAAATAGTGGAGTTTTGTGTTTGCTTTTTATGTTTGACAAAGCAATGTGCTATCTGGCACAATAACTTGTGTACTTAGAAGGTAGAATCTTACTAGGTCAGTAGGTGAATATTTGGCAGATAAATTGTTTAACAAATGTACTAAAACAAGTATGGCTTTCACATTTTTAAAGCAATGTGAATAAAATCTTTGCCTGATGATGGAGAACTGACAGAAAACTTGAGTAATGAGTGATAATGAGAATTATGTACTGCAGTAAGAATGATAATACCTGTCCACCTGCTGTTGTGAAACAGCACTGAAGGACATTCTTTTCTCAAAGCCATTAGTGAAAGTTAAGAGCTGCTTCAGGGCTTTCATGTTATTCCAGATTTAGAGTGATGTCAGAACAGGCTCTCCACTCTGTCGTGGTCTTTTGCAAAGCTTTAGATCTAGACCTGCATGTTAAGTGTTTTGGGTTTTAGAGAAAGGTGAAAATTATGAGTCTTACTTAGAGAAGCAAATAACAAGCTAGAACCTCCTGTTATCCGATGAGTTTTATTGTAGCACTGAAATTTACACGTAAGATATCCCATTCAGTGCCTTGACTGTTGAGGCTTTCACGTCAGTAGTTTCAGAACTGTGTCATCTCTTCCTCATACTATTCTTTACCAATTAAAAAAAAAAATCAAAAAACAAAACTACAACAAAAAAGAACAAACAAACAAAACCTTTTCTTCTTTTTCCTTTTGAACAGGTGAAGATGTCAAACCCAGAGATTATATAGTTGCTTTGCAACATCCTGTAACCACAGATATTAAACATTCCATAAAGATGTTTGAGCTGACTCTAGATGCACTCATCTCCTTCAACAAGAGAACGCTTGTTCTGTTCCCCAATGTGGATGCAGGTGAGTAAAACGCCTGCATGACAGAAGGACAGATAATAGATAGTATGTAAAGCATACGTTGGTTCTTACAGAGTGTTTTTATCCCAGAACCTCCAGCCAGATGGAGCTGGATGATTTCAGCATCAGGCTTGAATCCACTGCAGCTCCATGTCACATTGCTGGAGGACATCTTCTCCACATTGAGTGTGGAGAAGAAGATGAAGGGAAACCATGTGTCATGCAGAAGCAACATTCAATGCCTCCTGCACTAATTAAAATATTACAGGAAGGCTTTTTACAGTGGATTTTCGGATCACACTTACGCTTATATGCCTGAAAGGGAACAAAAACAGCTCAGAGGTGACAATTCAACTGACTGCTTTTAGCTCCTTTGTGTGTTGAGGCTTTCAGCAGAGCAACAGAACTTGAATTATTTATTTGTACCTTTTGTTTTTCCGTAGGAAGCAAAGAGATGGTTCGGGTGATGAGGAAGAAGGGCATTGAACATCATCCCAATTTTCGGGCAGTGAAGCATGTCCCGTTTGACCAGTTCATTCAGCTAGTCGCTCATGCTGGTTGTATGATTGGTAACAGCAGTTGTGGTGTCAGAGAGGTGGGAGCATTTGGTACACCTGTTATCAACCTGGGGACACGTCAGACAGGAAGAGAAACAGGTTTGTGTTTTGTAACTACAGGTTTGTGTTTTATAACTACATAACTTTTAATTTCTTTATATTTCTGTCTTGTTTTGATTTTTTTTTTGTTCCATGGAATAGAGTAAAACAAATGTTTTACAGAGACCATCCTGCAGTATCGGTGCAAAATAATTTTTGACCTATTTTAAAACTTTGCTTGCTATTCCTGTATCATGTTAGTGATGTTTGTATGTTTTGCTTAAGATAATGAGGCTTTTGTCTGTGGACAAGTTAAAATGTATCTCCATTTGGAGCGTAGCAGAATAGGCAACTATTTTTTTTCCTTTAGTTCAGTGTTTCCTGTGCATACAATTTTCACTTTTAAAACAGGAACTGATCACCATTTCAGGAATTAACTGTATTGTGGTATTTCAGTGACACAGATATGACACAAATAGCCATTTGCCTCCCTCTTCTCATCAGTGCTCTTTTAATTTAATGGTAGTATTCTGTTGAAAGGTACTTTACTCTCCAGTGTTTTGTAAGGCATGACAGCATCCCATAGGAGTCAGTGTTGCTTCACTGGGAGTAAGGGCAGGCACAGAAAGGTTGAAGACTAATGTTAATTTGGCTGGAGTCTTTCCTGCTCATAGTAAACAAAAATAATTATATGTACTCATTTCTAAAGCAATTTCTAAATTGATTTCTTCTTATGCTGTAACGTCTTGTAAGTAGCTGACCTGTCCTGTTATGTTAACTTTCACTGTCTAGGTGAAAATGTTCTTCATGTTCGTGATGCTGACACACAGGATAAGATTCTGCATGCTCTGCAGCTTCAGTTTGGTAAACAGTACCCATGGTAAGTACATTTGTCTTCCTTTGAGATGTTAAAACGTTAGAGAAAAAGGCATTTAGTTCTGAGGTGGTCATATTTGATCACTCTTCTTAGTGCACTAATCTGAGGTTGCAAATTATTTTTCATTTTACATGTCTCATTCAGAATCATAGTGCAATGTCTGGTGTGCAGATTTGTGTCTGGAAAGCAAAATGTTGCTAGGATTATTTTGGTGTAACTAGGAATTTAACATTCAACAGAAAGTCAAGAAATTCGTATGTGAGGCTTAGATTAACATGATAGCTTGCTCCATAGTAGCAGCATGAGGGAGAACGTCCTGACTGTCTGCCTCTAACTCCTGCCTGAAGGACATGTTACTTCATAGCTGGATTGACTTCAGACATGATACATAGAGAGCCCTGAGTGCAAGCTTCCAGAGGAGCTGCTGGATGAATTCATTCCTCTTCAGCCATACAGTACTGACTTACAGTTCTAAAATAACGGAGTTCTTACAAACTTCAAGAGATTACATGTGTTTAATTAAGGACAAGAATCAAGAGTATATTTTTTAAGAACCTCAGTAAAGTAATAAAAATAAATTCTGGAATACCAAATGTGTGATACTAGGTATGGTAATGTTTTAAAAGGAGACTTCTCTGTAGCAAATTGACATGAATGTACCATTTATTGTTAATTAGTTGTCATATTTCTGATAAATACATCTTGTCTGGGCACATAGCACATACAGAAGTTAAATTCTTAATTTACGTAATTTTAGAACTTTATTATATGTGTGTGTCCTTTCATTAATTTTTTTTTTGGAATGATTAACTTTCCATTTTTCTACATTCCATATTCCTAAATGGAGCTAATGCCGAATTTACATAATCTGTGTACTGTTGTGCATGGTAATCAAACTATTGTACTCTACCATATCCTGTGACTCACTTGAGTAGTCTGAGGTGCAGCACTGTCATAATAGTCATACCATAATTTTGTAGTGATACAGTATTACAGCCTCCTGTCATGTAAAAAACTTCATAGATTGCAGTGTTATTTCCATTTAAATTGATCTCTTTTTTCATATTGTAGCTCAAAAATATATGGAGATGGAAATGCTGTTCCAAGGATTTTGAAGTTCCTCAGATCTATCAATCTCAAAGAACCATTGCAAAAGAAATTCTGTTTTCCTCCTGTCAAAGATAATATCTCTCAAGATATAGACCATATTCTAGAGACACAGAGTGCTTTGTCTGTGGATCTAGGTGGAACAAATCTCCGAGTAGCAATTGTCAGTATGAAGGTAAATACTCTATTATTCTTTTAGCTATTCTGCAAACCACATTGGGCTTTGTGGTTCTGTTCCTACGGTGGGGATATGTGTGTAACGCAAAAGACCTCCAAAAACAAGCAGTCCTACTGGCTTTTGCTGTTGAGGGATAAAGTAGATTTTCCCCAGCTGGGTGGACTTCTCATCCAGCCTTGATGCAACTTGCCTTGCTGATTTGCTTTTCTAAAGCTGCTATTAAACTAGCAAAGCCCGTTTGCTAGCATCTGGTCCTAGCTACTTCCTTTCTGTGGGAAGTCCTAGAACTACAGGACAACTTTCTGATGTCTTGACTCCCAAAAGAAGGTGCCTCAGTTCACCCTGCAGCTTTTTATTTATCAAACAAAAAAAGGAAAGGTTCCATGCCCAGTCTCGTTTCTTCCCCGTTATCTTACACAGCTGTGTAATGGATGCACAGAATCATTCTAAGCAATAGCGAGCATCTCGAAAAGCAATTTACTGGGAAAGGCGGATGGAGGTGGGGTCATGGTGAGTGGTCTCAGGATACACAGTTTTGCATCTCTTCTACCAGGAGAAGAAAAGCTAGTAATCAAAAATTCTTAGTATATTCCTACACAGAAGAATAATCATTAAGACAGAACACTTGCAAAAGCATTCTGTATTAAATACAGGTACAAGTAAATACACCCATGACCATCAGCTGATTTTCCACATCAAAGAAAAATGCACAGAATTTCTATTTAAAGTTGTAAGCTTCAAGCTTATGGCAATAATGCTGTAGGTATTACTTTGGTATGGTGTAAAAATACATGAAATAATTTTATATGGGTTAATAAATGAAAGGGCAGTTAGGGCTGAAGTATTTTAACTCACTTAAACATCCATTTTCCTGCTTTGGGAGAAAAAAAAACAAAATAAAAATCCTGAACTTTTGCAGCACTGTAAGGATTTTATTAAAATTCATGTTGAAGTTTTTGGCTGTTACTCTCAACAGCGTAGGACAGTTACTCCTTCAGTTACACTGTAATGTGTGTGCATCCAGATAATTAGATCAGTTAGACATAGTTACCAAGAAAGACAAAATATGCTACATTAACCTGATATGGTTTCATTTTTTTTTTGCATTCAATTAAAAGGATATGTCTGACAGATAAGGCCTTGAAGAAAACCTTTAAAAGTATATTTTTTTTAAGTAGGAAAACTAACAGCACATTTCTGCCATCACAGTCATGAAAGTAACTGAATTGAAAAAAAAATCCTGTTTATTTTGTACAGTCTAGTTTGAGGTGGCATTTGTGAAAGTTGAAATGTTAGTAAATCAGAGCAAAAAGATCAAAGTTTCGTAACAGAAATTACACAATAGATGGAAACATTTAACAGCAAATGGCAGAATTGAAGATGACGTTCTCGTGAATAAAATAACTGAGTTTTTCAGAGTTTAGGAAATGCTCCTTTTAAAAGCTGTTGTGTCTTCTGAGGTTTGCTGCAGCTTTGTCTTCCAAAATAACTTCTAATTCCCTTCCAAACCAAAGGCAAAGATTAAACATAATTTTAAAGAAAAGCAAACCCTATTGCTGATGTAATGCCGGTATGGCGGGATTTAATACTCAAAAACGTCAGTGTCCTGGAATTTTCTACATTCTTTTGACAACAGGAAGTGAGCCATGTTGCATATAGACTGACTTTGTTGCTCTTTTGTCTTTAGTTGTATTAATACACTGCTGTTCAATTAGGTTTGTTGTGAAGTACTCAGAATATCAGAGAACAACTTTTTTAAACAAAATGTCATCGTCTGCGTTTTCCTGTCCTAATCCTGCAATATTAACATTACATTAAGGTTCCTTAGTACCCACAGATTCAGATGTGCATAATTCTTTCACTACCACTGCATGACTGGTAGGCTTTAAAAACATTCCCTTTCTCTTGGGTCCTCCTTCCCACATACGTCAGACGTCACAATAGACAGTACTCTGGAAATATTTCGAGTGACTCAGAATCATAACTGCTTAGTCTGAAAGGATGGTAAGATGTACATTGAAATTTCAAGCATTTCTCTCTGGCTGACTCTCCTCTAGCTGGTAAAGTAGCAGCATCTATGAAACCATTCAAACTTCCAGGTAGTCAAATTGGAAACATTTTATTCTTAAAGTGGTGTGGATTTTATGTCCTTTTACCATTTGTTATTCTCTTGATCTTTTTAACACTTCAAAAATGAGCTTAACTGCACTGCTGTATCACAGTTTACTCCTAACAACAGTTCCAGCAACCCCTGTAGTATTTCCTTACGCAACCCACGTGTTCATTATGTATTTTATTTCAGACAGGTGGTTGAAGCAGAATGTAAGGCCTAATCTTGCAAGCTTGTCCCCCATAGTCATCAGGAATCGTACTACACAGAACAGTTTGTAGGACCAAGACCTAAGATGTACTTTTTTTTTTTTTTTATGAAAAAAGTTGTGACTTTCCATTTTTAGGTTGACTTGTGTTGAAATTGAAGAGAAATTTCACCATAAAGTACATTTTTATGTGTTATGTTTGTGGTTTTTATTTTCTAGGGTGAAATAGTTAAGAAGTACACCCAGCTCAACCCTAAAACTTATGAGGACAGACTAGATTTAATTCTAAAGATGTGTATAGAAGCTGCATCAGAGGCAGTAAATCTGAACTGCAGAATTTTGGGAGTAGGTAAGTTAATAAATACCAACTTTTTTGTCTTTTCAAGTGAGAATTTTAACATGTAATGAAATCACTATCGCTTAATTTAAAACATTTCTCTAAAACAGATCCTGTGTATTTTAAACTCTTAAATTACATTCCTAACACAAAAAAAACCAGTGTCAATGAAAATGAGAAGCTGGCTATAAAAACTGAAGTTGCCCTAGTCTGTAACAGCAAGGAACGCAATCTGCTAAGCTTTAACAGTGTCTAAGTCCTAACCTTCAACACGATTAAACTTACAGGAGAGGCTCCCACTCTACTTAAAAGATTGCTGTTTGTGTTGTCTCTAAGCTTCATGGCTGTGGTTTTGAATGACGCATTCTACAGGTTCTCTAAATGAAGCATATGTAAAGTCTGTGGTATATAGCAGAAACGGATTTTTAAGTTAACTGCAGTCTCAGAATTGTGACCCAGATGCTGTGTGTATATTGAAACAGCTCTTGAAACATAATGCAGCTGAGTCCAGTTTCCATTGTTGCCTGTAAGCCTTTCTTTATGGCCAGGATCAACTGCGCAGTGGAATCCTCAGTTACACTGTAGCAGAATAAAAAGGCTAAAACGTTAGATCAGTTTTGCAACTAACAGAGACAAAGGCAACCTTTTCATTCACTTCCATCTTACTTACTGTGTAGTAGAATTATAGAATGGTTTGGGTTGGAAGGGACCTTACAGATCATCTAATTCCCACCCCCTGCCATGGGCAGGGACACCTCCCACCAGACCAGGCTGCCCAAAGCCCCATCCAGCCTGGCCTTGAACACCCCCAGGGATGGGGCATCCACAGCTTCTTTGGGCAGCCTGTTTCAGGGCCTCACCACCTGCATCATGAAAAAATTCTTCCTTATATCCAGTTTAAATCTACCTTCTTTCAGTTTTAAACCATTACTGTATGTCATGTCACTATAGGACCTGGTAAAAAGTCTCATTGTCTTATAAGCCCCCTATATGCACTGAAAGGCCGCAGTAAGGGGGCCTTCAAAGCCTTCTCTTCGCTAGGCAAAACAATCCCAGCTCTCTCAGCCTGTCTTCATAGGAGAGGTGCTCCAGACCTCTCCGATCGTTTTTGCGGCCCTCCTCTGGATCTGCTCTAACAGGTCCATGTCCTTCTTGTGCTGGGGGCCCCAGAGCAGAACGCAGTGCTCCCGGCAGAGTCTCACAAGAGCAGAGCAGAGGGGGACAACCACCTCCCTCCACCTGCTGGCCACGCTGCTTTTGATGCAGCCAGCATACGGTTGGCTTTCAGGGCTGCAAGCACACACTGCTGGCAGTGGCACTGTTGGCTCCAAATTTGCATCCATCGGCACCCCCAAGTCCTTCTCTGCAGGGCTGCTCTCAATCTATTCATCCCCTAGTCTGTACTGATACGAGGGATTGCCCTGACCTGGGTGCAGCACCTGGCCTTGTTGAACTTCACAGGGTCCAACTCCTCAAGCCTGTCAGGGTTCCTCTGGGTGTCACCTCTACCCTCTAGTTTATAAGCTGCACCGCTGAGCTAGGTGCAATCCACAGATTTGCAGAGGTTGCACATTCTGTAGAAAGCCATGTTAAATGGAGTGGTTATACCAGAAGGCACTCCTTTAGTTTAATGACTTACATATTGCAATTATTTATAAAGGTGTTTGATTAACGTGTCCTGGATTTTTAAGGAGGACATAAAATTCTCGTTTTGGCTGAGAAATGGTCTGAAGGAAGACAGTTTTTCTCCAGACCAAAACTTACTTGAGTCACACAATAGGCAAAAAAAAAGTTATTTTGAACTTTTAAAGGTATTTATTTTTCAAAAATATTTTTCAGTGTTAAGTACACAAAGCCATAAGATATATGCCAGACACTCGCATCAAATCTTTCAGGCTACCTGTTTGTAATACACATGACTTGACCAGCCAGACTATTTTACTGTGCCCAGATACTGAATCTTGCAAGTCTCAAACTTCCTGTAGGAAAGGTGGCAAACTCTGCATTAATCAGTATTCCAAATATCAAAGAACAGTTTATAGTCAGCTAGGTGTATTATGTGTTACAGAAACCAATTTACGGAGTTTTTATGTGGGGAAAAAGCTTTCCTTTTGTTTATCATTCTACCAGAATAACATCCCCATTTATTCTTCAGCCCACTTAGTTCTGTGACTGTTTACTGTTCAATTCCTCATGAATGAGGAATTGCGCTACAGAATACAATAAATTTCTTACCTGATTATTTTATTTTTGTTAGCTGCTCATTGCCTCATTCAGCCTCACAGTTTGAATCAGAATGCTAGTTGAAATTAAGATTTCTCTTTAGAGGAAGACATATAATTCCTGTGAGAATAATTAATTTGCTAGATGATAGTTATTTCCTTAAGGCTAATGATCATAAGTTGGAGTGTTCCTATAAGTTTGGAGGAATTTTTGCAAGACAGAACAGGAAGGTCTGGACCTAATTCTGGAGACATTATCAGTAACTCTGGCTAGCTGTCATAGGCAAGCGTAAAAGTAATAACCATTGGAAATAAATGAGGAGAAAGCTTTCTGTTAGTAGCTCTATGAGGAAAGCATTTTATTCCTTTTGGTCATCACTCAAAAAACTAGCTACATGACTGTAACTTGTTCTGAAGAACTCCCATTTATTCAAAACATGTTTAAAGAGCGATTAAAAAGCAGAACACTAAAAAAAATAGTTTTCAACATCTTTGTGTCTTGATGTTCATGTAAGTCTAGATTGTAACAGCTGTACAGTTAGTTTCTATGTTTTCTAGTCGTGGTGGTTTTTCTCACTCAAAGAATTTGTATTAGAAACAGCTTTATGAAAATGAGGGAAAAGTAAAGATGATCATTCCCAAAGAACATCAGCAGCTATTACTGATTTATTTATTTTTTTATTTTACCAAACACAAATTTTAAGCCAAAGCAGACGTAGTTGTATGCACAAATCTTTCTTTGAGATACTTGTGAGAGCTATCTATTCACTGCTATTAGACAGTAAATTTACCAAAAATACATTACCTAGCTAGCACTCTGTAATACAGAAGTAGATTGCTGCCAGTATCCCAGTCTGCCTGAGAATCACTTATGTGACTACAGCAAAGAGATGCCTGCAGCAGTATTTAACTTACCTTTCTGGAACTGATAGTAGAGAAAAGAGGATGAAGAGACAGCTTCTGCTATTTCCATGCTTGTTTACATTGATTACACAGTTATGACAAAAAGTAGGTATGTTTTAATGAGCTTTTGCTGAGTTAGCAACTAAGTATTAAGTAAGGTTTCGTTGCAATAAACTTTTTTTTTTTTTTAATTCTAGGGAGAATTTGAACACTTTTACAGTTTGCTATCGTATTGTCTTTCATACATTGCTAAAAAGAAACATAGATATTAAAATTCTTTGCAATCTTGCCTGAAGTAGGAACACTAACTGTCTGACTAATGTCCATTTAGTTAGTCCTAAGATGCTAGGTGTGTCATGATTAGAGCAATGGAGTTCTACGAATTCTCTGTACATGTCAGAAATGGCACTGCCAGAAATACATGGAATTTTTTATTTTAGCACTCTGTTTCAAAGCCTGTATTAGAAATATAAATTCTTGTCAATGCACAGAGGAAAACCTGATTTTTACTCAAAGTTTTACGTAGACTTAGTTTTGTTTTTTCTCTCCTATATTTCTTGGACTTAGGTGTTTCCACTGGTGGACGGGTAAACCCTCGAGAAGGAATTGTGCTTCACTCCACAAAACTCATTCAGGAGTGGAGCTCTGTGGATCTCAGAACCCCAATATCTGATGCTCTGCACCTGCCAGTCTGGGTGGACAATGATGGAAACTGTGCGGCTCTAGCAGAAAGGAAATTTGGTCATGGAAAGGGAATAGAAAATTTTGTAACACTCATCACTGGTACAGGTGGGTATGTTACAGTTCAGTGAAACCCAGAGTCAAAATATCAGTACCATCACTCAGAGTCTCATCTGATCTTAAAAGCATAAACAACACCATTGTGCCTGTAAAACTTTTATACGTTCATTTCTTAAACCAAAAATCCTCTTGCCACTGTATCTATTTGTTCCTTTTGGGGTACTTTTACCTTTATTCAGGCAAATGAAACCTTTTGCATGGTACAGGCTTCTTGATAAAAGAATTTCTGCTGATACAGTTATGCAGGCAAGCAGTTTTTTTGAAATAAGCAAAATCTGACAAACTTTAGCTGGAATATTTTTGCTTTATTCAGCTTTATAGATCAGTTAACTCTCTTTCATCTGCAGAAATAGAAGTCAGATCAGGATATACATATAGAACAGCTAGATAAGCACCTGAATAAGACATACAATATCTCAAAAGCAAATATGTGCAACTTTTTTTTTTAAGTCCTTTAGAATGGTGGCGATAGTAACTGGCTGATAAATCCCCACCTGGGGTTTGTGAAGGAGTAGGAGGGGACTGGGTTTAAATGCCCTGGGTCTTCAACACAGAGTTCACAATCATTCTACAGCTGTCAAACTGTGCTGTTAAAACATATCCTCTGAACTGCAAAATTTTAAGGCCACTTGAGAGGTTAGCTTTGTGCATAAAGGGCATGACCCACAAGCTCTTAAAGATTTGTCATAGTAGTTCGGTACTATCCATAGGCTTTAGCATAAGCTCGGAAGAAAGAATAAGCATTACTTACTGGTTTGTTTTATACGAATAGGAGAGAGCTTTGAGCTCGCTTAGTAGGTGTGTTGAACAGAGAAGAGCTCTTCAACAACCAGTCATTTTCAGGATTCTGTATAGAGGACCACGGATGCACATATTTTATCTTGTCTATATTAGAATATGTAAATTTCAATGTCCTACAGAATTGGGGCCTTTGGAAACTGTATTTTGGTCGTTTTTACTCATGGCTGGTTTTGTATCTTTGCAGGAATTGGAGGTGGAATCGTTCACCAGCACGAATTGATCCATGGCAGTTCTTTCTGTGCCGCTGAGCTTGGGCATATTGTTGTATCTCTGGATGGACCGGAGTGCCTGTGTGGTAGCCAAGGATGTATAGAAGCATATGCCTCTGGCATAGCATTGCAGAGAGAAGCTAAGAAGCTGCATGATGGTATCTATGTACCTCATTTTTTTAAATATTTAAGCTGCAGCATATAAAAAAAATGCAAAGAAGACATAAAAAGAAAGAATAGACCTGCTGTTTTTTTTGAGGAGGAGACAAACAGGTATACAGGCAGTCAGCTTGGACTTGTTGTCTATGGCCAGGATGAGCTGCCACAGCCTGTACAGTACAATACAATTCTTCTTCCGTGATTGCAATATGCAGGCAAGCCATACTTGGAACCTCTGGCTTCAAGAGTGCGATAATCATGTAGTAGAGTTCAGTTTCTCCTTTTTAAGTGTGCTGTAAGGTAGCCAACTGGACAGGGAGTCTGTGAGAGGTTTAGTTTCGCAGGCATCATCTTTCAGCAACAGCTTCTCGGTCTGTTGACTCAAGTTGAGAACATTTATGTTTTCATTCTGTGAAGTTTTGGGGCAGATGACAGGACTGGTGAATTACCGTGCTACAAGTGTTTGAATTTGATGTCCCGCATCTACAAAGAGGTCCCTGAATATGGATATGACTGCTAAACTCAGGGCTGGCCAGATTGCTCTGGTTTCAGGCTTCAGTATGCAAGTAAAAGAGATGTAAAAATCTTAACTGCCTGTTTACTCTCCATTTCTTGACTTACCACATCACCATGTTTTTCTCTTGACTTTCTCTCCTCTTCAAACAGCGGATCTGCTTTTAGTGGAAGGAATGTCAATGAAGAAGGAGGAAGTTGTTAGTGCTGCACATCTCATTCAGGCAGCTAAACTTGGGAACACAAAAGCAGAAAGCATTCTCAGAACAGGTAAGAAGACAGCCGCAGGCTGGAAAGCCCTTACATGATTAGATGTTGGAGGATACAGAAATGGTAATGCACTGTACCACTACAAACAACAATCCTGCATTAGAGTCAAGGAACTCTCCGTGTATAATTACTAACTTTAATGAAAAGTTAAATACAGTGTTATAGGAAATGTGAGCAAAAGATGTACTGAAGAGTCTCTGTGTTCCTGCAAAGATCAGGTTTGGCTTTAAATTAAAAAAAGAAGTGAGGTCTCAAGATTTTCATATTGAAAATTTTTGGGACATTTCAGTGTAGGCAAGGGAATGTCTTGTCTGAGGAAGCAAAGGCAATCTGCATATTACTTTACATTGGATTATTTACTGTTTTACTATCTTCAGACATAGTCCCCTTCCTCATACATAGCTGGTAGAACTGAGAAATTAGAATAATGCTTTGCTATCTTCTCTTATATTACAAGTGTGGTAATACATTGCCTGGTCTTTCACATCCATATCATTGAATAATGCATTATTGTGCAATAAAATTGCCTTTTTTTTTCTTTGAAGGAAAGAGTAATGGCAAACATTTGTGATAAAAAATTAAAAACTTTCTGCCATAGGGAACAAAACTCTTTCCTGACTACTGTGTTATTAGCTGCTAACAGACCTATTTCAAAAATTGATGTTTGGACTGCTTTGAGTGTTCTACTTAATTTCTTTTTATTCTATTTTTTCAGCTGGTACAGCATTAGGCCTTGGAGTTGTGAACATTCTACACACCGTGAACCCCTCTCTTGTGATCCTTTCTGGAGTCCTAGCCAGCCACTATGTTAATGCTGTCAAAGATGTGATACAGAGACAGGCTCTGTCCTCTGTTAAAACTGTGGATGTGGTGGTCTCAAATCTAGCAGATCCTGCTCTTCTTGGAGCTGCTAGCCTGGTACTAGATTATACTACACGTAGAATATACTAGGTACCTGGAGGAATTACAGAAATGGACTGTTTAAATTAATAACGGGTGGAGGGAATACTTTGCCCAAATTTTTTTCTTTGACCAGAGCAGCTACAGAATCAGAGTAATGTTCTGAATGGTTAGTGACTACTTCAACATTTCCTAATTAGGTATTATCTTTTTGTATTTTTTCTAAATTTCATTTGACTTGAAAGGAATCAATGTGCAATTCTGTAGTTTTTAATCACTTCTCTTGGCAAGCCCAGATGTTGCTTTAAGTGTAGCTGAATTCTTTATGAGCATATATTGATGTACGGTAGGGAGTATATGTATTGTGTCAAATTTTAGCTAATACTTGGGGATACACATCTCATTTCCCACCTGTGCGAAATGAGAAGTCTACAGTGTGACCATCTTTTTTATTTCCAGGCTTCCGCCCACAAAGTAAATACGAGATAATCACCAACAGCAGGTGGTAGTTTCAGTGGGTGGAAACAAGGGAGGGTGCCTCCACAGACGAAAAAAGCTGCATTTAGAAATTGTGGCTTTTGAAGGACTTGGAGGAGACAATTATTTATTACATCATCTTTAGAGGGCAGAGTCCCATTTTAGAAGCTTTGCATATGAAGGAAAAAGACCACGGTCTAGTGAGCTTACGGACTGCCAAAGCAGTCCAAACAAACTGACAAGCATAGCAATGAGCATCTTTGTGTTCTGGCTTTAGCCAGCAGTAAATTATTTGAATTTTATTGTTGGGGTTAATTTTATTTTATTGGGTTTTTCTCAAGGGACTTAGTCTACCGCTTTGTCTCCCACATCAGCAGAGAGGGGACTTTATTCTGTAGTGGCCAGTTAGCTAAAATCCAGTAATGTGGTACAGCTGAGCGTAAAGACTACCTTTTGAGAGATCTCATCCACTGCAGAGTGACACGGTGCATCTCCTCAGCAGTGCTGGTGGCTGCAGGTACGATATTACTGTCCTGC
The DNA here is from genome assembly GCF_009769625.2 of Cygnus olor. Taxonomy (NCBI): domain Eukaryota; kingdom Metazoa; phylum Chordata; class Aves; order Anseriformes; family Anatidae; genus Cygnus; species Cygnus olor. The sequence continues at coordinate 53,112,920 of NC_049198.1, forward strand.
ATTCACCATCATCTCACAGGATGGAAAGTCAAATCTGAGCCTCATTCTCACGTTCAAGGCATCCATTGGCCTTGGAGCAGAGTATATAAATACCAATAAAGGCTTGCTGCGGTGATTCGTGGTTTGTATCACGTAGTGAAAGTTTCTACAGGAAAATTTCTGAGAGAGAGAGAGAGAGTGGGCTTTTCTGGGACCTAGGTAGAGGCTTAAGATCACACAGCATAGTCCTGTTCCACATTTAAGGAAGGCGGTTTCTTTAACTAGTTCTTCTTGATTCAGTGTTCTGTCCTTATCTATCTGCTTTTTAGCGCACTTTCAATTTATTCTAGTAACGATGATTACTTCACAGAAGGAGAAACTGAGAAACAGAACAATCTAGCTGATCAGCTGTCCCAGAAAGAAGACACCTGCCAGAGGAACGGTCTTGGGTCCTTCATTTAACGACCTAAACCCTCTGCACCACAGTCTTTCACAGAACCAGCGAGTATGCATACACTGGCTCTTAGAGCCTCCTACAAGTTAGCAAATGGTTATGTCACCAAGGTCTCTTAGTGTTCCTTTTCCTTTATTTACTTGCTGAATCCCAGTAACTTCAATACCAGAGCAGTAGCTCCATGAGCAAGTCGAGGAAAAAATCTGCTTTGCTGCACAGTGATAGCATCTCGTGGCAGGGGTAACAGCACTGAGGCTCTAACAGAGAGGATCCCTGTTGTTTGACCTTTCCATCCTCCTACCATCACAAGGAATGTCTGTTTAAAAGTGGGACCAGGCTTTTGCTTTTCAGACCTCCTGATGCAAATAGCATTTTGATAGCTCAGACTCCAGACATGTTTTTTCCCTAGCAGGCGACGGGATGTTTGAGGCAGTGAGAAAACATGACAGGTATTTGAACATTTTAAAATATTTGAAAAAAATAATGCTAAACATCTTCAAAGTCTATTCTCTTCAAGAAAATGGTTCTTCAAATGCTTTTGAATTTTTTTTATTTTTTTTTCTGGCAACTGAACAAGAACTTGCTGCATGGGGCAAGTGGTGTATAAGTCCTTGGGTCCATCTGTGGGTTTGTAAAATTAAAAAAAAAAAGTTCATATTTAAGAGTGTAGTAGTGATTTATTTTTTTTCGCTTTTTTATTACTTCATTCCATGTTCAGAAACATTCCCCCATACTTCAGACACTTTATTGAGTACCAAAGGTTTTATGGGCATTGTTGTACGCAGTCCCGGGGGGAGAACATCTGCAGTGTTGTGGCGTCTGGCTTATTGCTGCTGAGCCAGTGCACTTCAAGGCACCCCATACCTTGAAAGTCAAAGAGAGCAAATCAGCCTTTGTATCCACTACTGGGAGGGCAGAAGGGGAGTGAAGGCATAAGAGAGCAGCTGGGCATTCTGTCCCCAGCTGTTACCAGCATTTCAGACACTAAAGAAGTGTAAGACATACTGCAGTGCCTTCTCAGTACTTTATGGGCATCGTCTGCTAAAACCACCTGTTGCAGGAGACAGAGGTTTGGATTTGCAGCGTCCCTGGTAAGCGCATGTGGTAGCACAGCAGTGCTGAAGCCTCATCAAGAACACCAGGCATGCCACTGTCCATATTAGAAAGGCATATTGTCCACTGTCCACATATGCCCATATATGCCAATGTCCATAGAAAGGCATATTACACTCCAGAGTGTGGGTAGGAGACCCAAGGCACTTTTATACTCAGCAATACATTAGCCTGCACCATCAGTACTTAAAATCGCACAGTGCCAAAAGGTCAGAAAGTGATTTAAACTGAAGTGAACTTAGTGTCATGGTTTATAATTTGTGTAGTAAATCCAAGACCTCTAACAGTCCGTATACTGCATTGCTCCTCACCCTTGCATCTGGTGGAAAAAGACTGCTTTGTCAAAGCTTTGCCAAAGCACAGAAACACCGAGAGCCAGGACTTGGGACTGTGAGCAGGCCAGCTGAGTTTTGCCAGCTGTATGTTACTCATCTTTGCTGATACTGATGTGCTAATCAGCACAGCATCAAAGTTTGGATTTTTTTTTTTTGGTCTCCTGAGCAGCAAATTTAGTTATTCATTGTTTTCTGTCTCTGATCTGCTATCCAGGGAGCGAAGATTAACAAATTCCTCAGTCTTCTGGTAGTGTCCTTCCTCTATTTAAATTTACCAAAATGCTCAGAAAGTTGCATGTATTACCAACAGAGAAACTGTCAAGTTTGTATCACAGAAACACAGATACTGGACAGTAAAGTGCAGACAGGTTTTATATTCTGATACGCAAGGCATTGGCTTGAAGGCCACAGTCAGGATGGTGGTCAATGGCTCTATGTCCAGGTGGAGGCCGGTGACGACTGGTGTCCCTCTGGGGTCTGTCCTGGGACCAGTACTGTTTAATGTCTTTATCAATGACAGAGACAGTGGGATCGAGTGCACCCTGAGCAAGTTTGCAGATGACACCCAGCTGAGTGGTGCAGTTGATACAGCAGAAGGAAGGGATGCCATCCAAAGGGACCTGGACAAGCTTGAGAAGTGGGCCCACGTGAACCTGTTGAGGTTCAACAAGTCCAAGTGCAAGGTGCTGCACCTGGGTCAGGGCAATCCCAGACAGGAGGACAGGCTGGGAGAAGAGCTCAGTGAGAGCAGCCCTGCAGAGAAGGACTTGGGGGTTCTGGTGGATGAGAAGCTCAACCTGAGCCAGCAGTGTGTGCTTGCAGCCCCGAAGGCCAACTGCATCCTGGGCTGCATCAACAGAGGGGTGGCCAGCAGGGGAGGGAAGGGATTGTCCCCTTCTGCTCTGCCATTTCACCGGCATCAGTGAAATCTGACCATTGTGACTCTTTCAAATGCTGTGGAGAGCCTACAGGCTCTCAGTAAGGGGGAAATGCCAGAACCGGACACCCATTGGGAGATTCCAAATAATTGTCTGGAAAATGGCTTATCAAAGGCACACTACAACCAGTGCTTTGGCAACTGAAATACACTTGCTAATGCCATGTATTTAGTGCAGCTATGTTTTAGGTCAGCACCAAGCTATGTTTACTTCATAATCTGAAAGCAGATTCTTTGCACTGTGGGTCCATTAAGTGTTTTAAAATGCTCATGATGTTCTTGAGAACACACAGAAAGCCACAGACCTTGGATTAAATTTGCACACACCATTGTAGCACTTCTGGATTGGTTCACCTGGCAAGATCACACAAAACAGTGAAATTGTATACTTTGCTGTGTGGAATCACAGCAATGCCCAAAACACTCACTGCTTGTACACTGTGCTCTGGTATAAAATCAGAGTAAGATGACCCCTTTTTCAGAATGAACAAGGCAACAAGAATATAGGAAGCGGACAGTTTGCTGCTGCTGCTATCATAACTGAGGGAAGCTTTTGGGTACACGACCCTCCTGCTGATCTCATGCAGATGTCAGTAGTGTCCTTATCAAATCTACTACCAGGCTTTTACTTCAGTTGAAGAAGGCCTTGTTTGAAAGCTCACATTTTTTCCATAGGTCTAAAAAGAGCGAAATACTTCTCTATACCATTTCTGCCTTGCTTTTGTAATGATACCACCACTGCTACAAATTTCTGTAGCTGCACATGTTCCAAACTAGATTTTCCAGCTTCTTCTTTGCATGAAGCACATTATCAGCATTTAAAATTCCTGTGTGAAGTGCTAAATCTGTGTCTAAGAAGTGCATGAAGACTATATTTAAGATGAAACTTTAAAGAAATACCGTTTTTAATTTCCAGAGGTTCCTTTATATATCAATTATATCCTTTATATATCCTTTTTCCTAATTTATCCTAATTATATCCTTTATATATCAATTTCACAAACCTGTGATATCAGTATAGTTACAGTACTGTTTGAAAAGCTTAGTAAGATTTTTATCCCATCCATACCTCATGCCTTATTTCACCTGACTGAGCTGGGTGACATAGCTGCAATTGGTAAACAGCTGCCAGACGAGGCAAGAGCAAATAACCATAGGCCAAAGGCATTGCAGTCATTGTCATCACACACAACCATCACTGATACTTGCTTAACTGATGCAACACCAAATTAAACTGTTTAGCAGTGTTGAGTAGCCCTTCCTTTCACACAGCTAGCACCTACCACAGGTTTAAATGGACCATCCCATACCCCAAAGGCCTCCATCATCACTAACCTTGTAACATGAGTGAAGATCCTGCACGGCCCCAGGCAGACCACCACCCAGTGCCAGCGTGCTGCTGCAGCATCCTCATTTTGCAGAGTAACAAACGTGCCCACATGACAGGTGCCACCACATGCATCCTCTTCTGGCAAACCCTACAGGCACCCGCCTTGTCCATTCTCAGACATTATCTAGTAAACTATACATTTTCCTTTTTTATCAGCTGCTCAGAAAAAAAAAAAACATCAGCAAGAAACAGGCAAGCCACAGTGTCAGTTTGTGGCTGTTTACAACTTTTACCCACGCTCCTCTGGCTAAGAACATCCTCTCAGATGCAAAAAAGTGCAGCATAATCTTTTTCAGGCTCCCATCTTTTTAATGAACCCATGGCCTTGTGTCTGTCCCTCTTCTGCTCGATGTATGCTCATCATCATTTCAGACTAGCTGGGTGCTATCTGGCACCTGGTCACAGGCTGAACAAAGCAAATTATACTGCAGGGTGTATTGAGCAGGCATCTGCAGCTTCTCTCAATGCTGCATGAGACCCCGGTGCACGTACACCTGGGACTTTGTTTGAAAGGTTGGAAGCATCCAGTGCGTTTCTCCAGATCCCACTGACTGACCGGGTTTTCTCTGTCAGCCACATTACTGCCACTGAGATAAGCAGCAGCAGTGGGGAGGGCAGTAAACAGCACTGAGTCTGCTCAGCTAGGCCAGATGCAGCACAGAATCGTCACATGAAGTCACAGAATAGCGACAGATGCTGGCTCCAGAATAAAAAAGTCAGTGTTCAGAAACACAGAGAAGGGGTTGGATTCACGCAAGTAAAGCTAACTATTCTTCTGTTCAGTGTCACGAGTAGGAACTAAAATAATTCCCAGACAGCCTGAGCATGGCGCTGGCGAGGCCCCACCTGGAGCACTGACTCCGGGTCTTGGCATCCCAGTAGAAGAGAAACATGGACATACTGCAGAGAGTCCAACAAAGGACCACAGGTGATTAAGGGACTGCAGCACCTCTCCTGTGAGGAAAGGCTGAGAGAGCTGGGGCTGCTCAGCCTGAAGAAGACTGATGGGCATCTCAATGTGTACACATACCTGAAGGGAGGGTGCAAAGAGTACAGAGCCAGGCTACCTTCCGTGGTGCCCAGCGCTAGGACAAGAGGCAGTGGGCAGACGCTGGCGCACGGGAGGTTCCCTCCAAACACAGGAAGCACTTCTGTGCTCTGTGGGTGCTGAGCACTGGCACAGGATGCCTAGAGAGACTATGGAGTCTCCTCCTTGGAGATCTTCAAACGCCATCTGGAAGCAGTCCTCGGCAGCCAGCTCTGGGTGGCCCCACATGTGCATGGGGGCAGAGAGAGGCAGTGAGCTAGTATAAATGAATAAAAAAATCAAGGAAAATGAGGGAATCAACAAAAACTCAATGTAAGAGCTAGAAAAGCTAACCAAACCCCCAAAAAAGATGCTCATTCAGTGTCCCAGTCGGATGGTATACACAAGAACTGCAGACCCCTTGATAGCACCCAGCTCATAAAACAATGCTTTAACTCTAGTAATATTGCTTTGGCCTCAAATCTGGTAGCCTTTGGCAGTTTTCTCAATTACAGCACAAAACTACGCACTTACCACTGTTAAAATGTCTGATGAGATCTATGCGGTGATCAACTAGTTCCATAGCTCATTCTTTCAAATGACAGTAAATTCCAATTAGCATCTATTTTAGCATAGCACATAGCAGATAAGTGAATTTTATGCAATTAGGTTTTCACTATTAAATTTTATTTTAGAAGCCTGTATTTGCAAAACCTTGGGGTGATGGGAAGAATGAAGATTTTAGTCAAGCTGAATGCATAATTGGTTGAGGCTAACACTGAGTATCAGTGTTCAATGGACTTCCTGTGTGCTAGTCCTTTTAAACTCACCTGTGGTATTCCCATGTAGTTCAGAAAATATTTTCTTCCTTTAATCTCGAATGGTATTAAGCTCCCATACCTGTAGTCTGCTATCATTTTCGTCACCGCTCAACTGTATCTTGTGGGTACATTTATGAACATGAGAATAGTTCCATTTACTGTAGTTAACATTAGGACGCAACATACTTCAACTACTGAGGCCCAACTGGCAACCATTTCTTCAATGTATTATCCACCAAGGCAACAAGCTGCTAATAAAACAGAGTTGCTGTGCAACAGCTCCACAAATCTCAGCAAGCTTTAGTCAGCATCTGGAGCCCCCTTCAAACTGTTTGTACTAAGCTTCCAGCTCAGGCACAGAAGCTATTAAAGTAGCTCTCCTACACACCAGCTAAGGTGCTGTATCTGCCAGAGCAGGACAGGAATACAGCCTTTCTGAATGCTGATTGAGACTGGAGAGCCAAGGAAGGAACAGGACAAACTTTGGATGTGTTTGTTTCAAACCACTTTGGGAGAGAGCTCCAATCTAGTTGGTACAGAAGCAGGAGCACATTCTGAATCTCCAGTCCAGCACCACGATGAAAGCATCTGCAAGTCAGTATGGACAAGGACACTGTTCCAGACACACAAACTTCTGTACAACCCCAGAGCACAGCATTGCCTCTTCCTTGACAGCTCAGCTGCAGACAGCCTCCACATAGCAGAGCTCTGCATATGAAACCAGTGTTGAATAGTTACTCAGTGAAACAGGCAGTCCAACAAGCAGAATGTCAGCTTTAACTGTTCAGTGCCCTGTACCGCTTTTCTAGCCGAAGATCTACAGCTGGAGTGAGTCACTTAGAAAACTACCCAGAACTGCTTACCTGCAGAAGGTAGCGTCCTCAGTTCCACTAGAAAAGAAATAAGCTCCTTAACAAGCCTGCTGCTCCAGTTTCCCAAAGCTCCTGTCTTGTGTAATAAATTGGATAAGGAAGCAGTTTTAACTACAGCTCTCAGGAGCTTTAAGAACACTTAGAGATATGCAGGACATCCTCTAAGAAACTAGGAGTACTGCTGGCTGCCCCATCAATTAAGATAAATGTTTGCTCACACACAACTTAAAGACTCCCCATGAAAAAGGTGCAGGACAACTTCTCAATTCATCCAAAGTCAACACATTTTGCTGTTTAACAGATCTTTAATATCAGTAATGTTGGAAGTGACATCTCAGTGCAAACAGCACAGAGACTACAGTTCTGGAGGTTCTCCCAGACACGAAGGAAACACGAGGAAGAACATGCAATCAAACAATGATCAGCTCTAGATACATCATGAGGTTTGGTCCAAAAAAACATTGAAACAATTAATCCAATTACTGCAAACACAGCTTCTCTGAGTAAGGTTAAGATATTGCATTTGTAGTGTTTCCATTGTGCTTTCCTTCAGCGAACCAGCGGAGCCTGCTTGAGTGAGATGAGGACTGAACGCATGCGGGACACATCTTTAGCCTGCTTACTAGACTTGGGATTAAAGTCACAGAGCTGAGCCACACGTTCCCACTCAGTGCCCGGAAAAACATCTTCTGCATCATTCACAAAGGCTTCTTCCGCTGCCCTGAAAGCAATGCAATGCAGCTCGTGTTAATGCCCAGCATAAGGCACTCCTTCCCTCTTACAGGATGCAGTTTCTTTCAGTATGTTTCGTAAGGAATGTGACCTGACAGCTGCTTGTGAACATTATGGCTATTTAAGCTCCCACTGCCCCAACCCTGGAGATGGAAGTAGGTTGCAATAGTATGCTGTGCACAAGCAGTGCAGAGGATTGCTGTGTAAAATGTTGGAATACAGGTGTTTGGTTTTAAGAGTAGTTATTGAGTCTTTGCCTACAGGAGTCACCACACAAACTGCCAGAAAGTAAGGCACTCCTATGTAGGCTTTTTATTTATGAAGAAATGCCCAAGTCTCAACTATTTAAGCCTCTGCCACTTGATGGCTTGCTTTGGACACTTGCCAACTAGAAATTTACAGTTCCCTGCAAGCATGTCTTACAACAGATTCCATTTGAGGATTTAAATCAGCCCCAAGGCCTCCAGGCCATCATAAAACTATCTGCTGATGATTCCCAATGCTGTAGTGAAGCAGCATGAATCAAAAGGAATTTAAGTCACGAATCCCATGCCTGTGGGTGCTATAGTCTAAAGCACATCTCGGCAGAGAGGATGACTCATCTGGAGTCAGCTAGCAGGATAAACACATTTCTCCTGCTCTCTCACCCGGAGGATACTCTAAGGAGGCTTTTTACAGTATGTACAGGTTAGCGACAGTGCCTTCCCAGCAGTATCCTTTTGGCTTTTCTATGCTGCCAACAGCATTGCTTCAACGCACGTATAACACTCCAGCATCCAGTTTAGGTGATCTGTGGGGCCCTGGTAGCTGCCTGAGTGCAAGAGCAGTAAGCATTGAGAGATCAAACCAAATCCATCTACTCCAACAAGCAGTACAGAGAAAGCAGTGAGGATGACTCTCCCATGAGGGTTCAGCACTGTTCACAGGGATGGTGAGGTTACAGACACCACTGAAGACAAGGGTCACTACAACACTGCTACTTTATGTGACATGACACTTTAAGGGGCAGTGAAGATTTTTTACTTAACTGTTCTAGGCTGTAGCAAGGATGATTTATGTTTGTGCTTAAAGGTGAAGAGAAGAAAAGAAACAAGGAGAGAAAGTTTAAGTCAGATATAGAAAATGAGAATGAGTTTAATGCAGATGGTCAGCTGGCTCAACATGCACTAGTAGCTCGGCCTACATTCAGGAAACATGCTGCCAATTTTATTCTGCAGCACTTGCACTGCACATTTGCAATGGCTACAGGAAAATACGTGTTTTATTAGAAAGTCTAAGTCAACTCCAGAAGACTTCAGAACAAAGTCAAACACCACCTGTAAATCCATCATTTCACAAGTCTTGCTTTACATCCATCTACAATTAGGTAATGAGTTCCACACTGGACCTTCAATATAAATGCACTCAAGGCCACACCACGGCTCACCAGTACACCTTCTAAAGGTGTCACCTTAGAATCTGTGACATGGCCATCTTTCAATTCAAGTCTACAAATTAAGGGAAGAAATTAAAAGACATGAACAAGCCAATGAACATTGCAATCCTTCCACCCCACAGAAACTAGCATACTCATTGGGGCTTGAAAGTCATGGCTGTACTCTCAACTGGTCCATTAGTCTGGCAACAGGTCTACAAATAAGTGCTCAGTTCTGCCAGCAGCTAATGTTCATTTTCCAATACCACCTCCTTGTCCTTTTTATCTGTTCTAACAGTACCCTAAGTTCTACAGGCACCTTTTCTACCCTGATTTATGGCAGCTGATTCCTCCCCACCTTCTTTGGTTTGCAGAGCATTACATGCAAGGCTTGCTTGACTATTTTTTTGATTATATAGGCAAATGGCACAGATCAGGAGCACAATGCCTGTTACACAGAATGCAGAGTTGAACACTGTACTTCACTGTGGAAGCGACCAGGACTAAATACAGCACCCACATGAGACTACATGTGACATTAACCCATACATACAAAGTATCTTGCTAAGCAGTGCTCACTGGCCTATAAAGCCAGTGAACTGTAAAGTACCTTATCTTACAGACTACTGAACTCACTAACAAAATGCCAGTGGTATGTGTACGACATGACTTAAAGGTGTTGGATGTTGCACAGATTCCCACAGGAAAACTGACTGATCTGCAGCATTAAGTGCTGTGCAAAAGTAAAGGCTGTTTACGTATTCTAGCTTCTACTGGCCTGAAATACTCAGCAGAAGTCACACTTGGTCATTCAGCACTATGTCTGAACCTCCTCATTACCTAGTTACTAGCAAACAATTAGTAGTTAAGCAACATACACATAACCAATCACATCAGCGAAGGGTTGTTTGTAGAAAGCTTCATCTGCCACCCTAGGCAGCAAGTAGTCCAACAGGCAGGCAAGCAGGCAGGAGAAAAGAGATAAGGATGAGAAGTACAGAACACAGCTGAAGGCAGTTTTTAAAAGTGCATTAATCTCATATTGCCTAGACCTCACTCTAACAGGGAAGCCACGACTACCACATGGAATGTACCAGTAAGGACACTGACTCACAGGGGCAGCATAAAAACTCTATGTCCTAGGAAGTTGGGACCAGCTACCTTAGGGCAAGCCCCAGTGTTAGCGTTAAACTACTTCCAGTGGACAGAGACTAATTAGAGAGATCTCACCAGGCTGATGAGAACACCAAACACTCCCAGAGCAATGCTTTACTTCCATGATCACAGCTCTTGTTAAGTGGGCCCTTCTCCTGAACGCACACCCTGAGCTCAAACTCTGTCCAAGATAAAGCTATGGGGATATCATGAGATCTTGCCACTGCTTGTATGAATGGCAATCCTGTTTTCTCTTCAAACTATCAGAAAGACTGTACCTCAGGGAATGAAAGCGTCAAATCCATAATTTTGTAGGATATATAGGCCTCCTTTCCTCCGTTAGTAAGTCTAGTAGTCCTAGGTAAGCTAGGACTACTTCTGACAAGCCTGCTGGCTATTTAGATAGGAAAAATGGCATTTCAAAAAACAGTTCAGCTTGATGACTCTGGGTTCCCAAAGTATAAAGTAGCCCTGATGACTACCTGGACAAAAATGACACTGGCAGCCCTAAGTCAGAAGTGAAGATCTAAGTCAGGACTACCATATTTACCTTTATGGAGCCAGAAGTCAAAATTCTGCAGGGAGCTTCTAAGGAACTGTAAGAATTTACTAGACTGCAGCTAAGCCATTAGTTTCTGCTCCACATCCCATAATGAAACAATTCAAGCCTTAAATGTAATAATTTAAATAGTCATCATTTAGTTCTTCCCTAGCAGTACTCAGGGTATTTCTCAAACACTTCCACATGAAACAGTCCAAGGTTTTAAGATACCTAATGAAACAAGTGGCAGCAAAGTTAACTAGAAGGCCACTTCCGTGTTTTTGAGAGGTAGTGAGTCAGATTGCTAGTTGCATGGTGGTCACTGAAGGCCTGTGCAGCTAGGTACGTACAAACAAGTAGGCAGACTGATAAACTCTGGCCAAGTTCAAACTTTTTGTCTTAAGGACATAAATAATTCTGGTTCATTATCTTAACACTTTCACTTACTATTCTTGGACACAGAATCTAGACTTTAAGATAACTTAGAGAAGAGTTTACCAGTGGACACCCATCTCTTAGAGAGGTTACTGAAGCGGGATGAAGAATTAGTGCTAGACGTTCTAACCTTTCCCCCCACCCAATCACTTTCACAGACAGTAGCACAGGTCTTCAAATAGCTGGAGAAATCTTACCTGTTGCTGGCTTTTGTTTTCTGGAGCTTTTCATCTTGCCTGGCATACCACTCCTCCAACTCCTTTATTGCTTTCTCTTTCCATTCTGCTTCCTGCTTTCGTGAGTTAGCATCTAAACATTTAAGAATTAATCTGTCAGACATATTTGTTCTACTTAGATCTTGCTAATACTTCAGCTGATGGTTCACAGTGCACCGTAGTGCAGATTGTTGCTTGATCCACTCAAATACGGGTTAGAAGGTTTCCTGATTTAGGCCATGAGAAGTCCAATGCCCTCAGAATTCAGAGGGTTAACTAAACAGAATGCCTGTGCTGCAGACAGTCTACTTCAGTCTAGGCTAAGAATCTGTAGACTAATTTTGATTCAGTAACTCCACAAACTCTTCAGAAACAGTCACCTTGCTATGGTAGTACTAGAACAAAGCTCAGAGTAAGGCCTCTGCATTAGACAAAATGAGGGAGCGTGATACTCAGCTTGCTTTTACACCCAGCCCACAGCTCAGGACAAATTCATCTGCTGTAACCAGTACAGAAGAGAAACAACAGGCTCAGCTGTATCTGGAATCACATTGTATACAAAGTTTTCCTAACAGTTTCAAGGCAGTGTCTCCTCCCAAACGGAACTGGAAAGCACACCATTTTGTAGGCTCCTAGAAGCTGTCCACAGGTAGGTGTCACTTAATTTGATAGCTTGATTTAGTTACAAGTCCATTACTTAAGTTAGCTATTAGGTTAAATCTACGTAACAGATGGCCTCCATCACAAAATTCTTTTCCCTTGCTCAGAGAGCAATCTTCTCCCTTGCAAAAAAAAGTGCTGATGGTTGTTGCATTAACTCACCCTTTTCTGCTGATAAAAGCTGTTTGTTTTCTGTTACAGGACTGAGGAACAGCTTATTGGTAAGTAAAGGGCAAGCCACTTGAACATTCCTGGATCAAGGTTCAGCGATCCACTTGCTTGCTGGATCCTACCTACACTAATATTAACAGTCTGCTTACCAGAAGACTCATCCCCCAAGCTTCCTGCTCAAGCACCAAGTTATGCTCCAAGGAACTAGCAACCACAGTTTGAGAAGTTTGCCTGCTCAAGAAGCTGCCGCTTCTGAGTCACCAGCAAGAACACTACTGCAACAAACACCCTCCTTACCAAGCTGCTCCAGGCGCTCCTTTTGCTCCTCTCTCCACTTACGAATACTCTCTGGTTCTGACTGCAGTCGATCTACTTGTGATATGGCAGCATAGCAGTCTGTTGGACCATTACTCTCCTTAAAGGGAAGAAATAATCACATCATTTACTCATTACAGCTGGAGATTTCAGCTAATTGCCTGCAAGCTACATAAAAGTAGACACCATCTGAACTGAGCACATGACATTCACTATACCACATCTTCACCATTACAATGAAAAATTTCTTGCCACAAATTACAGCAGGATTGCTGCAAATTAATATAGGGCTGCCTCTGGGAATTTAAGATCAAACAAATTCAAGCTGACTAGGAATTCAAACTATGCCAGAGCTCTATGCCTGAAGAAAGCAGAAGACAGTGCCTAGTGCCTCAGCATGCAGTTGCAGGCCTACAGATCCTCCAGCTCATTTCACCTTAAGTGTCTGCTATGAAAGTAATTTTTCAATTTTTTTTTTGGTTTTGTGCACAGGAGTTTAAAATGTTCTTTGTAACTTGCATTTGTCTACTTCAGAAAAATGTGTAAACCTTACAGGAAGTTGGCTTTTAATATCAGTCAAAGGCATTACAGAATTCGTATTGTTGTAAGCAGCTATGTTAAACAGGATGCAGTTTAACATTTAAGCAACAAAACAGTCCAAGTACTAGCATACTTTTCACCATACAATAGTTCAAAGACTTGCAATGAATAGTGTAATTAATGTACCAGACTTCCAAAACTAATATAGTGCTTTTTGCCGCAGAGCGTACTCCAACAGTTTTTACAGGTTCACCCTACCCTGAACAGATGAAATACCACTGCTGATAGTACTAGATTGCAGTTCATGGCAGGTGTGGCTACATCCTGCCATTCTCTGGGCCTCTTATAGTCATCAAAATGAAGGAATAATGCAAAGATAATGAGGAAGGTTGGTACAACAGCACCAGGTATCACACTGAACTCAAAACAAAATAAATTGGCCAGTTGCAGGGATAAATGAGTTACAGGTGGCTGAAAGAAATTATGTATAGCCCATTCTGTCTGTTCTTCCACATTAAGAGGAGGCTCCATCAAACAAAACAGTTGATTAATTAGAACTGCAAATAATCAAAATATTTCATCTACCTTTTACCATGTAATGAGGCACAGAGGACCAATAAGAAGCAGTTTTCCTACCAACCTCACAGCAACAGTGAGGACAAAAATATTAGTAGCAGTGAAAGTAGCTTATGTCTCCAGCAGCCTGTGTTCACTTAAAAGTCTATGGAAAAGTAGCTCATACGCTGTGTCCTTTCCAAGCGTTTACTTAAGCAGCACTATTCAAGCAACTCTCACAGCAGGAAGCAGCCATGCTTTAGCCAAACTTGTCTTAAATGCAGCTGCAATGCAGCGACTGCCTTAACACACCCTATTTCTCCCTGACACTGATAAAGCAAGCATCTCCTTTTGTTATTACCATGCCTAACATGCTTTCATAATATGACTGAGCTATCTAGCCAGCAGTTCAATTTCATGCAACTATATGTCACTAAGAAATGTGTAATGTTTTCAGTCAGTTCCTTATAAGACCAATGCTGGTAAGACAACCAGGATATATGAGCTATCCTTAAAGAATAAGCAATTTAGAAAACTGCTTTAAAGTAGTCAGAACATGCTTTGTTCAGTTTATTAGCCAGTGGCAAGTCAATGTTAAGCCATCCTACAATATGTCAACCTGCTCAGAGTGGTTATGTCCCATTCAGACATAATTCAAAATGGACAGCTGCTTTAAGTTGACTGCAAATTCAGAGGAGAGCACAATATGGGGCGTAACATGAGATGAGCTATCAGAATAGAAGTTCCTCTTGAGACATGAGGTACAAGCAAATTAGATAAGGGCAATTGGAAGCATGAGCCTAGACTGAGGTAAAATCCTTACAGCAGAACAGCACATTCTAGATACAGACTCATTCTACCTTACCTGATAGACATCTCCATTAATCATTCCATCAACAGCACCTGTAAAGAAATGACTACAGTTTAGCCACTTGAGAAAAACAATACCACTGGGTTTATTGACTACCGTAACTTGTAGGGAAAGCTATACTGCAGTATCCAATGTGGGAGTTATGTAAATGCTTGTCACTTAATACCTCACAGGGTCATTTCCTTATCTCTGCACTTTTACTCCTCTTCCAGACAGGCACAAGGGACAGTGAGCCATCATTCTTTGAAACCCACAATACAAAGTCAGCTCTTCACCACAGGATCACACCACAGGCTACATAAAGAGCAGAACTGATATTACTGAGCAGCTGCTACAGGGAATGTCCACAAGTTACTCCCACTTTCTCTCCTGTCTTCAAAAATTAGTAATAAACAACTGTTCAGAAGTTAAGCAGCATGACCTACACTTCCATCTACCTGGAAGACTAACAATCCAGTATGGCAACACTTTGTAAATATTAGCATCGTTTAGATAGTTCCTGATTCCTAGTTAATTCAAAAGTTATAGCTAACATTCCTACCAAAAAAACTCAGCTATCTTCTGCTATCATATTTGATAGCTTTCTACTTCAGCTGCAGCATTATTCCTTCCAAAGTGACATTGGCAGTACAGCCTTAGGAATGTGACCAGCTGCAACCTTTGCCACAGCTTAGAATTTCATCTTGAACAAAGATGTGAGAACACATATCAATTTTGAGACAAACATTTGAGCTTATGAAACCATTTAAATCACCAGACTATGCAAAATGCACTAAGATTTTCAGGAACTGCTAAGTCTCAGCAAGGCACCTTTCTGGAATAGTGGTATGTTACGGCTGTCTGTGTAAGGTAACAAGTCATGTCACTAACAGCTCTGCCTCACCCATAACAATACCCAGCACACACTGACTTGGGCAGTGTCAGCTGCAAGTAACAACACTGCTAAATAGGTCTAGGAAGACTTCAGCCCACAAAGGAAATACGCTGACACTCCACACCACTTGAAGATGCCCCCGCTGTCCGCCTTTTTCTGCTGAGCTGGAATTAGAGCTAAGCCAGGGTCCGTAACTCCTTCCGACAGGAGCAGCTTGGCTCAGCCAGCTGCCCACTCTGCCTGACCTGGGAGGAGCAGGGAGCAGCTCACACCTTCAGACACAGTCACTCTGCAGACAGAATTTGGTTGCCACGACACCCAGGAAAGGCTAGCCTTGAACTAGAGGTGGTTCTCCTCTCCAGCAGGAAGGCAGCTGCTCCATGAGGCGTACTCCATGGGGAGCACTGACTCGCCAGCTAGGCGAGCGGGTTTAGTCTTGAAGATTTTTCCAAGAACCGTGATAATACAAGTAGGTTTGCCACCCTAACAAAGAGAAAGCATTCATCAATGTCTTTAGCACTCAGGCTGGTAGACCATGGAGGTGAAAGGAAAAACATTCTTGCTGAGAGCTGCAGCTGAGGAACAGATGTTTGTCTTAAGACTGCTTTCTTCTGCTTGGAAACAGCTGCTAACTGGTGCTGCAGAAAGTGTTTTCAGAGAGCACACAAGTCAGAAACATTAAAAATACTAAAACAAACTTTCTATCTGTTTTAAGCTCCCTAGAACTTGTGATTAAGATGCCAAGTCAGCATGCTGACTGCGCATACTGCCAGCTGAAGATGAAATGGTTCTGTATCAACATCCTATCACATGCCAAGACAAGCACACTAACTGGAACAGAACCAATGGTCAAATATTCTCTTTTCAGCTCTCCAGTCTCAGTGTTTGTGTAATTCAGTATGAATTGCTTCATCTCAGTAAGCAAAGCTAGCTACATGCCAGATTTTTGTTCATAGAAATATGTTATTTTGTACCTGGCTTCCTCCAGACGAAGCCTAAATACCATTATTACTATCATGCTTTCATCAACCACAAACAATGAGTTGTCTACTGGCTTCAGAGTCCATCCAATCCCAACACAGTACTGCATCTTGAAGCTCATAAGTTAACACCACGCTTTTTGAAAAAGTTAGGAATAAATATCCCACATTCCTCGGTGTTTGCTTCTGGACTTAAGATAAGCACAGAACATGTCCAAGCATCTGTGGTTCTGCGACGTGCTGACAACAGGGTAACCAACTTCCCACACAGCTACTTCCCAGATGTTTTCGGAGTCTGCTGATACGGATGAAGCTCTCCCCACCAGCCCAATCTGCATAGACAGAAGACAAACAGCAGCCAAGCTTGCCAGACACAGACAGCTAGAATCAGTGCCCTCCACATGTCCTACAGCTTACTGAAGAAAGGTCTGGGTATCCTGAAGATAAACACAACAGTTTTGTCCCTTTGGTTCTACAAGTCAACAAGCAGTGAATTTGCCAAATTAAGCTTCTAGCTGAAAGGAACAGCCAAGGAAGTTAACGCAACTTCAAAACAGGGCAGACCAAACAGTTGACGCCGGATTTGGATATAAGTTATTCCTTCGGCATTGACCTCTTTCTGGTAGCACTATGCAAGAGCTACAGACCAGTTCCAAGACCAAAGCACAGGTTTAACCAAGGACTAGTTGACATGCTCCTCCTTTCATGTCAACTTTAATACTGAATGTGGACAGTAACTAAGCTGCCAGAAGCTTACTGTAATGGCCATCAGCTACTGCCAGGAATTGCTTTCAAGTAATATTACACTCTGGTGTAAAACAGTTTGCTTAGCCTTATTCAGTAGCATCCCTAACTTTTATTGATGATGCAATAGATGAGTGCTACCAGAAGTGTTAGAGGCAGGACTGTGCAGAGTTATCACTTGTAACAAGTCCAAGCAGTTCCTACCTCATGGATGAGCCCCTCCTGAAGTCCTTGTATTCGGCTACACTTTGGACAATGTCCTGCATGCAGGAGAAATGAACTTCAACCATACATATAAAAGTAGTACTTATGAGCTACTTTTGGCATCCCTTTTAGACACAGTATTCTACTTCTTCACTGCTACTTCAAGGGGACTCGTAAGCCATAGTTAAAACAACAGAAGAACACAGCTTCCCTTTCACCTGTCTCTCATCCATAAGAGGATAAAAAGATTCTTCTAAAAAGTAGTTGTTTTGGTTTTGTTGTTTGCTCAGGTTTTGTGTTTTGTTGTTTTTTTCTTGTGTGTGTTTTTTTTTAAGTTAGTGATGCAAGAAACTGAGAAATAAATATGTTTTCTATCTATTTCTCAAGCCTGTGTGTAATATAAAGACAAATGGGTCAGAAAGAGGGCTTATCTCCTTGTTGGTTCTGGCCTGCTGTCCCAGCGAAAATTAGAGTCGTTTTCAATATATTCATTAGGCTGATCCTAGATCACACTTCTGGGCAGTAATGCCGCACACCTCTATAACACTGTGCTGTAAGTGCTTCTGTAACTTCACAGCACACATAGCATTCCCTTTTAAAGGGCAAAATAGATTTTTCTACCATGAAATTCACAATCAAATACTATAACCAAAAAATTGCAAATACAAGTTAAATAGATCTCTCCAAATATATTACACCTTTCTCAATGTTATCTTACAGTGCCTTGAAGCCTAAAGACAGGGATTGCATAGCAAAACCTATGGCACTGACTGTTCAAACTGTTAAGAAGTATCAACAGCCACTAACAAGTAACTCATTCGGTCTGCAGTGCTAACTAGAGAAAGGACGAAACAATTCTTTCCCTAACGATATTTTCAAGCAAATTCATATTCAGTCCCTGAGAGAATATTAAATGCTATGAGCTGTTATGGTTTATGGACAAACCACCAAATGCAATTAAGTTCCTTAATTCCTAGAGAGGCTTACGAGCCTCTCCAGGAGGTAGAGAGACATCATTCATTCAAGTTCACATAAAAGTGACAGAGCTCAAAACTGAAGCTGTTTGAGACCAGGCAGCCTACATTAAACTTGAGTAATGTTTTCATTATTAACACACAAAAACACTTGCCTCTGAATGTTCTTCTCAGTAAGAAACTACCTGACAAGCTGTCACGGGGTCTTTACACTGATACACAGGTTCCAAAAGGCAGACACTTCAACCCAAACACATCCACTCCTGATGAAAGGACACAGCAAGTGAACTGTTCTAACTGATTTATCACTGACAAGGGGATCCCATAAGAGACCAAGATACTAATAACTAGACAACAGCTTTATATTGCTTTATTTATACAGTATTTTTTGTCTTCTGAAACGGTGATTATGCTTTCCCTTTCAAGGGAAAACAAGATTAATTTTCATACACCCGGGAAACTTGAACAGAATGGCTACTTACATAATAAACGGTCGAATGGGACAGGCCAGCAGTCCAGCCCTGACCACAGCACTATGAAGTGATGCTCTGTGAGACCAGGTGAGCTTGGCAACTTTCTGCCACTTCCCCCATACTCACTCAGTATTCAATATAACTACAATTAACAGGACTATACACTAATACCTGTTTGCACGGGCATAAGCTCCTGGAGTTCACCACTGTCCATGAGAATGTTTTTGTTTTGTTCTTTTTTTAACAGGCTGCAATGTAAACACATTGTTGTATGAGATAGCACATCCCTCAGAAGTACATTACATGAAGCTGTGACTGCTTCTCAGTAGTTGAAGTTAAGATCTAGTTAAGGTCTTCAAACTCCAGTTGAGAGTTGCCTCAGTTACAGCTCTTCCCCCAGTATCGAGGAAGAAAATTTATCCAGCAGCAGATCCATAAGTCAGGAGTTCAAGAAGGTTAAAAAAAGTAAATCCACAAATCCCTGACCACAGTGCTTACGGACTTACCTAAGGACTTATATAAATTCAAGAAGAAATTTGCATTCACTTACTTAACTTAATTACAAAATTGTTTAATAAACTAGCATGGACTAGAGCTGTCTGATGTTTGTTAGGATGCTGACTGGATCACAAGAAATCTCAAAGACAAATGCCAACATAAGTCATTAATTCATACGTCCCCATGGCTGAACAAGCACATTTTGCACTGCTGCAATTTGCACTTTAATTTTTTTTTTAACTGGTAGAGTAGAGGCTCCAACAGCCAGCAAATGAAGGTTGTATTAAAAAGGAGACCACCAAAGGTTCACAAGCAGAATCTGCTATGCCTATGTAACAGGCCAGAGGATAAACACAATCCCAAAACATGTTAAACAGCAAGATGACATACTGATCACACCTAGACTTCACAGATCAAATTATTATATCCATTATGATTTTTTTTTTCTACAAGTTCTCCAATAACAGTTTCACTTCTTCAAACACAGCTTAACTACTTTCACATTTTAACCCAATCTGGAAGCATTTAACAAGCTGACTTTTTGAGAAGAAATCACACTGCAAGAGCCACACTGCACGCATTTGGGGAAGGCGGTGGGACTAGATGGCTCTGGCAGCTGGGAGAGGCTAGCATCCAACAACTTCCCTTAAAGAACTCAGTCCTCAAGGAGATTGTTTTTATATTCTAGCATCTTTTTTGAATATAAAGGGTATGTAAGGCTTTTACGGGGGGAAAAAAGCGGTGTGTGAGGTGTATGAAAGGGGGAGTAAAAGCGATGTGTGAGGTGCACGAAAGGAGGGAGTTGTGTGCTATTTCTGCCCTATATAAAAGGAAGTCAGGCTGCATCTACTAGCACAGGATGGTTTTCTGATAACCCCCCTCGCACCCCAGCGCTCAGGGAAGCCGCTCCAACACCACCAACCCCTTCAACACCCAGCCTCCAGCCCCCATGCCCCAAACCCGACGAGATAACCGACTCCTGAGGGCCGTGTCACCACCCCAGGGGCAGGCCATGCCGCCGGGTACGAAGGTCGCGGCGGGGCCCTGCCGCAGGCCCTGAGGTGCCGCCCGCCCCGAGCCGTACCGGGAGCGAATCCGTCGGCGGCCTGCAGCGCGGGCGGCACGTCGCCGCTGTCCAGGATGCCGTACCCCTCGTCGCTCTCGATGCCCGCGATCTCGTTCTCCTGCTGCGCCAGGAAGGCGGCGGCCGGGTCCTCCTCGGCGCCGTCCAGCGCGCCGTTACCGGCCGGCTGCGCGCCCATCACCTCCGCGTCCGACGACATGGCGGCGGCAACGGCGGCAACGGGCTTCCGGCACCGCGCCCCGGCCACAAATCGGCGCGAAAGGGGCGGGGCCTCCGCCGCCACCAATGGGAGGGCAGCGCCGCCCCGGGGAGGGGCCAATCGGCGGCGAGGAGGGGGCGGGCCCGGCCGTTAACGGGCGTTAACGGCCGCCACCGGGTGCTGTGCGCTGAGGGGCGCGGCCGTTGGCGCAGGGCAGCCCCGCGGGGAGGGAGGGAGAGAGGGCGGCGGGGCACCGGTGTGATCGCTCCGGCCTTTTGCGCTATTTTGCAGTGTTTTTGCACCATCAAAACCGTTATTTTTGTTCCTGCTGCCTTACCCTGCAAAGCAGGGCAGGATGCATTGCTTTCTAAAGGCAGATGCCACACCTTGGGGACCACCATGGGCTTATAGCCCACAGTAGTGCCCTTTGTAATTCCTGTGTCACGCTGAGGAGAGCTTAGTAGGGGAACAACTTAATGGAAAGACCAAACGACAACCAGACTCCAAAATACTTCCAGTACAGTGCAGTTTCTCCCCATTCTGTGCACTGGGATGACACACAATTCTCATTTCCAAATCTACCGTGCTCTATTTCACAAGATGTTTTCGAGCACTTACCAAAACAAGGGACTGCAGTTACATACTTCCAGCACTTTAAGGAAATGGTTTCAATGATTTTAATGGAATTTTTATTGACTACTCCAGACCAGTTTTGATTTATGAAATTAAAGATTTAGTAGAATAGACATCTCCAGTGCAGAAAATGTAAATGCAAGTGCTTTCAGCTGCCTGTTAACCCATTCAGCATGCAAATGAGACAGGCAGTGTCCAGCTGACATCTGGGCAGGAAGCACATCTCAGGGAATCTCTCCAACTAGAGCTTTATTTCTCAGGAGCTGGTAGCTCCAGCAATGAGAAAGGGAGGGCACACACACTGCCTGGGGTCTGGTCCAAGCCCATTGAAATCAATGAAAAGACCCCCTCAACCTGCTGATGGCTCACAACTATCAAGCTACAGACAGGAGTTTGAAAAAAAATAATATTTTTTTCCAGTTAAATTAACCTAATGTTTTACAACTAGACTCCTGTGTCTGAAAGGTGATAGCTACTTTGCTTGCTGCTCCTCCACAAGTCACAGGAGCCAAGGAGAATGAGCTGGAGTGGCACAGGGAGCTTACAGCACCTGCCTGCCTCACAGCAGCTGCCCTGCGCACCATTTAACATCCAGCAGCAAGCTCCCTCACCGCAGACGTGTAGAGATCTCTGAGCACTTGCTGACTTGGGCAGTGTCAGCTGCAAGTAACAACGCTGCTAAATAGGTCTAGGAAGACTACAGCCCACAAAGGAAATACGCTGACACTCCACACCACTTGAAGATGCCCCCGCTGTTCGCCTTTTTCTGCTGAGCTGGAATTAGAGCTAAGCCAGGGTCCGTAACTCCTTCCGACAGGAGCAGCTTGGCTCAGCCAGCTGCCCACTCTGCCTGACCTGGGAGGAGCAGGGAGCAGCTCACACCTTCAGACACAGTCACTCTGCAGACAGAATTTGGTTGCCACGACACCCAGGAAAGGCTAGCCTTGAACTAGAGGTGGTTCTCCTCTCCAGCGGGAAGGCAGCTGCTCCATGAGGCGTACTCCATGGGGAGCACTGACTCGCCAGCTAGGCGAGTGGGCTTGAAGTGTCTCACCCTTACTTCATATGCATATTGACAGACATGTTGTTACCTTCTACACGGCCTCCACAACCACAGCAAACCAACACTGCCTCCAGTTTACCACACTGATTTGTTGCCATGAGAATTTGAACTGGATGGAATAATGAGGAGATGCTGTTGGTAGTGTCTGCAATGTGGTAAAACACAAAGGTCTCAAGATAAGAGGTGCAGCTGCTTTTCAAAGAACACCCATAAGTAGAAAGTAAAGCAGAAATGTACATATAACTAGTACACGTGCTGCAGTGCTGCTACTTTTTGTTGCTGTTACAGCTGCATCTCTAATCTTCACACCAGTGCATGGTATTCGAGAAGAACCTGAGTAAGTAGAGTGTAGAGGACAGAGGTTGTTCAATGCCTAAGGGAAGCTCAGAGCTGTACAAAGATGAACTGTACAGAGAGAGGGACAGACTGTTGGAGCAGAAAAGTCATATGACAACAGGTGGGGGAGGAGTGGTATAAAAGCCATCTTTGCAGTGATGGGCACAAGATGCTTGAAATGATACGACTGAAGATGTAAAACCATAAAATTGAAGTCAGAGGAACATGAGATTATGAGACCCCAATTTTAATGGAATGACTGAGGCAAAACAACACAGAGAAAAGAATGCAATGTAGAGGTTTTGATAAGGAACAAGACATTAAGAGTTGCTTTGTTTTTATCATAAGTAGTGGCAGATCAATCACAGAATTGTTTAGTTTGGAAGGGACCTCCTGAGGTTGTCTATTCTGACATGCCTGTTCAAGCAGCATCACCAAGAACCCCGTGTTCCGGACTGTGTCCAGTTGGGGTTTGAGTAGTTCCACAGATGGAGACTGCAGCCCTTCTGGGAACCTCTTTGATTGTTTGACCATCTTCACAATAAGAAAGTGTCTTCTTGTCTTCAGCTTGAATGCTCTTATATTTTTATCTTTATTTGTGCCTATTGGCTCCTGTCCTGTCAGTAGGCTCTACAGAGAAGAACCTGGATGTCCCTTCTCCATGAAGCCTCATCAGGCTGTTATACACGTTGGTAAGATCTCCCTGAACCATCACTTCTCCAGGCTAAACTGTCTCAGCTCTCACTGGGGGAGGACTGAGGCCCCCAGGCTAAGCTGATGCTGCTGGGCTCCTGGGCTCTGACACTAATTAGTATTTCTAAGTTTATTCTCGTTGTTTTTTTTTTTTTTTTTGTGTGTGTGTGTGTGTCACGCAGGCTTTCTGCACCAGATACCTTTCAAACACTGCTCTGACAACAGATTTCTTCACTTCTCCCCTGTACCTCTCCCTTGCACCTTTCACAAGAGTGTGGAGGATTTTTAAAGTAATAATTTACTTTTACACACCTCTCAGCAAGGTGAGAGAGAACTATTCCTCCCCTCTCTGTCCTCAATTTCCAGAGAGTACATTCACACACACAGGGCAGAACCAAAATACAATGAGATGAGGGTAGAAAGTGTCTATTTATTCCCAATGCCTATTTAGAGATGTCAAAGACTGGTATTTTATGATCATTGTGTAGTTCAGCACACTTTTATTGATTTGTAGCTGGACAAATTCAGCACTTGGGTAGACTAAATCATAATGCCTCAAATCACACAGACATAAACTGAGGAATTCAAATTTGCAATCTTCTGTCAAAAGCTTAAATTAGTAACTCGCACAGCATCACCCAGCGAATCTTCAGCAAAGGCTGGGGGAATCATCACTGTCTCAATGTAGGGACCAGCTTTTCTTTTCCATAAAGCTTTGATCACTCAGCCTCCCACCCTCTAAAACACGTAACATACGGACTTTAGGACAGTCACCTCCACTACATCTGGTACAACCTGGGGCAAAGACTCCTTTTGGGGTAGGGTATTTTGCTGACTGCTCTATAGTAAGTATGCTAAAAGAGGCAAAAACAACAACTGAGAAAAACAATCTTAAAACTAGCAGCCCTTATCTTTGGAGTTTTTTATAGCCCTAATCATGTGCTTTGTGTCATTAGCCCCAAGCACGTGCACTGTCGAATCAGAAAGCAGTGTGTCCCAGAGACATGCACAGGGCTGAAACATTTAGACCTCTGCTACTTCAGCACAGGAAATAACTGAAGGAGGAGCAGACAGTTGTGCTGAAGGAGGGAGAAAATATGCTGATGGCACATCTCCGGTTAGATTCAAAATCTTCACCAGATTGGGATGTGCTCTAGTGGCTCACAGCCTTTCTCCTGTGACTTTTTAGGAGGAAAAAAAAAAAAAAGAAAAAAAAAAAAAAAGGATGCTTAACACTATCAGTTCCGTATCCTCCAGTATGGCTCTCTCCTGCCTTTTTCCTTATTTCCAGTCCCATTTGTCTCACCTTAGTCATCTAGTCATCCCACTATGGACAGGCTCTTTAGTTTCATTACTCAGTCCCTTCAGCTGCCGTTCCCAGCAGCATTTCTCATGGAACCTCTCTCCTTCTTTTCAGCCTCCAGCTCCTGCACTAGTTACTCTGTCCCACACCCTTCAAAGCAACTTTTTGGCTTCCTCAGCTCTTGGGATTTTCCTTATTCTTCCCAGCTTACTGATCCAGTATCAGGCAGTCCTACTCTCTTCTCTCACTGTTCCCTAGTTTATCCTTTGATCTGTTTCTTTGCAGTTTCCACTTCTGTTACCCTTACTGGCTTCTAGTCACAGCTGTCTTGTTCACGCTATCCCAGCCAATCCGTCCAAATTCCTTATCCAGTCTCAGACTTCCTCTTCTTCATATAGAATCCTAGAACCACAGAATGGTTTGGGTTGGAAGGGACCTAAAAGATCACCCAGTTCCAACCCCCTGCCCTGGGCAGGGACACCTCCCACCAGACCAGGTTGCCCAAAGCCCCATCCAGCCTGGCCTTGAACACCTCCAGGGATGGGGCATCCACAGCTTCTCCAGGAAACCTGTGCCAGTGCCTCACCACCCACTGAGTGAATAATTTCCTCCTAACATCTAATCTAAATCTCCCCTCTTTTAGTCTAAAACCGTTCCCATCTTGTCCTGTCATTGTCAGCCTGAGCAAAATGTCACTCTCCTTCTTTTTATAAGCCCCCTTTAAGTATTGACAAGCTGCAATAAGGTCACCCCGGAGCTTCCTCTTCTTCAGTCTGAACAGCCCTTCCCTGGCTTTCAGTCATTTAAAATCTACAAAATGTTGTGACATTATACATCCATCATTACTGTAGTTTACTGAGCTGCTAGCATGTCTAGACCATTCAAAATACACAGGCTCGCTTTCAAACTGGCAAGAGAAGAGTGCCCAGAGCAAAATGGAAATGCTCGTAATCTTGGGTGGAGTCTGAAGTTTAGATGCTGTGCTGAAATTACAAAAAAAAAAAAAAAATCTACAGAGAATGAATTCTTGCCATCACCACAAGTAGGTGTGCAGCCTGTGACTGTTGTCTGGTGGCCCAACAACAACCACACTGCTGTTGCTAGTAAGAAACCTAATGCTAGCTTTGCAAGAGCTGGTGAACCCTTAGGCTTGTTATTAGCTAGTGCAAATTTGCAGTGCAGACTGGAGGTCAGTGCCAGGTGTCTTTTGTTATGATATGGAGTTTACGTGTGGGATAATTCCAAAGACCTTGAAGATATCTGCACAGGCTGAAAACAGGCCACAAAACTGTAAACATCTCACTGATGGTCAGCTTCTGGTTACTGAAGAAGTACAGCCTTAAGAGCAGGGAAGACCACTTTAGACAGAACAAAGAGGACAAAGAAGCAGTCACACAACAGGATAAGGCAGCTGATGTGGCCTGAGGAAGTTAACACCCGCCAGCATTGTGCAGTGTATAGTCCAAGGAGCTGAGAACAAAAATTTACAATCCACCGAGAAAATTTAACAGTTTAGAATCCTGATATTGGAAAGAAATTGCTGTGGGCAAATGATCATCAGCACTGAACCATTGTGAAATAGTCTTCCTACAAACTGTCAAAGCTGCAAGCACACTGCCTGCTGCGAGAACCATTTTCAGAGGTCTTCTGTCATGCCAGCTGATCTCCAGAGCTGTGTAGAAGCCATTTCATGTCAGAATGCTCAAACTACATGCACTTGTTGTCTCAAGCTCTCTAATTCCTGAATAAAGCATTATGGCATAAAAATCAATTTTACAAGTCACCATCTATCAGTGTGAGAACAAACACACTCTCATTGGCCTTAAGTTTACTTCTCATTATCGTGCCGAAACATATCCATAAAATACTCAGTGTGAGACGGCTCTCCCACCAAAGTAAAAGACAAAACTCCAACAGAACCAGGGTTTAGGTTTACATCATGCAGAGGTTCATGAAAAACAATTTTGTAATTGGTGTTGCCACACCCTTATCAAAGGTAAAAGAAATTGAAAAGTGCCTGATATCTGACATCAGTAAGTAGGTCCTAGCCCTACTCATTTTGTATGAGTTTTACTGCCTGCACAAAAACGACAACATCAAAGCTTCTGGCAGCTTCTAGGAGGTGGTAGTATAAAACTGCCCGAGTTGGACCAGTTCACTTGCTGTTCCACAGTTTCTGTACTTTCATTATCTGTTTCCTGCTTTTGTGCTTTACATTAGAATTACAAATCTATAGCTGCATTTCCTTTTATCTCCTGTTCCACTGCTTTAATGCAAGGTTAAAAAAAAAAAAAAAAAGTACGTGTTCAATCCTTTGTCTTGTTAGACTTTGACAGGCAAAGCTGTATTCTGCCATAGTAAAATTACTTCAGAAGTTAATTATTTGTGTTCTGGAGGCATCTTTTTCCTGCTTCTTTACTAGGTGGTTGCAGAAGGAACTTGCCCCAAGGAGGAGGGGTGTGCCTGTTCTGTGGAGCTGCCGGTGAGCATTAGTACAGGGAGAACCTACTGAATGTTGATGAGAAATCCGGGGCTTTGGGCTGAGACACGTTGGTTACTTGTAGTTATGTCTTATAAGCACACATAGCATATTGGAGTGTAAACTGACATTCACTGAGACCTAGCACTTTAGAGGTTTGCTTCAGAAGTCACTCCAAATACTACAATTAAAAAAATACTTTCTTAATGAACTGTTCTTTCAATCAGCAAATTTTGTGGGGAACTTATTCTCAGCGTTCATATGCATTCTGTGTTAAAGTTACACTCCCAAGTTGTTTTGTACATCCAACAATGAGTGTGAGGTGACTAGTTATAAATAAATGGCTAGTTATTTTTACAGCCTTTACATTCAGTTTGTCCATGCTGTGGTTTGCAACCCACTCTAATTCCTCAAACGATATTGTGGCCCATTATTGGGTGTTTTAGTTATACCTGCAACATACTTTTAAGTTTTTATTCTGTCTCTTGAACCTGTTCAGAAACATACAAAGTATGTACTACCCATTACACAAAATGTAAATGTTTCTGTAGGATAAAATGGGACTGTATTGCACTCAGATCTCTAGTGGCTCAGCACCCCTAAAGAAGCTGTGCCTGCATTTGTATCCACACGTAACAGTGGTCAATGTAACTGACTGGTAGAAATGACTAGTACAGATTCAGTTATCAGGAAACTTTCCTGGCTATGAAACAGCCAGGAAATGGATACGTGTGCCTGCTCTTTATATATCTGCTGTTTTCTTTAAGATGTGATATTGCTGAGTAGCAGAGATAGTGACAAACCTGTCTTTTAACTCATTCTTTCTTACTCACAGGTTAGCTAAAAAAAAATATATTTGCTCTACAATGCCTAAGCAGACAAAGCAAAAAATGGTGTTTATTCAGTGTCCTCTTCCCACTGCCGTTTACAGGTCTCAGCGCATTGTAAAAAGCTGCATCCATTCTGTGTGTCACTTCAGCACTGAGGTGTTGTATCATGGTATACTGTTAGCTCAGAGGCACCCCTGGTTTGAAGCTGAGGTCGCTTTTTAGGCTGGGTTTCATATCATATCATAGCAATGTGGTTGTTGTGTTCAAGTAATCACTGTTACTGCAGTCCTCAGAAGGACGCCGTTCTCCTCTGCACAGGAATAGACACAGCAGCAGAACGACCTACTACGCTTCTCTATCTACAGCGGTACAAAGGGCAGTATCTGGTATGCGTGGGTACAGCCTTGGAGACACAATTCAGCTTCACCCTGAAAAAAAAAAAAACAAAAAACCACGTACCACAAAATCATAATAAATGCAATTACCGATTTTCAGTTCCATTAAAACTCTGCAGATAGGCCCACAACAGCAGAAATATGTCTGACATCTGCCACAAGGTGTTTTTGGAGTCTCAGAGGCAGCCTTTGTCAGAATGCAGTAGTATGTGTAAATTATTTCTCCAGCGCCTCCGTATGGCCTAGTTGAGGCACGGATTCAGGAGGGCCGAGAAAGTAGGCTAAATCCCTGAAAAAGTTGTTCTTTGGAGTTTACCAAAACACAAGACTATCATACAGATACTCAGGACCTTGGAGATAGCAAACCTTGCCCTGGCTTATTTGATCAATACATATAACTCTGCTAAATTAATGTTCCTTCTCTTGCCCACGAAGGTACTTTTAAGGAGAAAATTGTTTCATTGTTTCCTTTTTCCCTGCCTCTATCAGTTTTCTAACCCATTCGCTTACTATAGTGGTGATGGCCCTTTCTTTTCTTAAATCTCTTGAGACTTCTGATATGTTTTTTTTTTTTTCTTTTGTGTTAGATGGATGCAAATAAACACATTCTATACTTCTCTAGTGTTACCACGGTAAATCTAGATATTAAAAACCAAGCTGTATGACCTATCAAAGTGTCACAGTTTAAGTTTCATTGGCATAGTAAGTTTCCTTACAAAATTAATGCACTGCCATCACTTGGAATACAAGGCGAAAGCAAGACCATCCTCGGTTTAAAAATGTAGAACAACATCCCCTAATCAAAAACATTCAGCTTTTCAAAATATTCACAGACACACACCAAAATTGTGAACTTCTTTCCTAGTTTCTTAGAGTAGGAATGCTTTTTTTTTCTTTCTTTTTTTTTTTTTTTTTTACAACACCAGGACTTGCAGCAGCAGAACAGTTGAGACGGCTGCAGTTCGGTGTTTTCCATCACCAGTACACAGAAACCTTGCTGGTATTCTGACAGCCTCATTTCCAAGCTTAACCCTACCATGACCGCCAGCAATTCACTTGGTGTGGCCTCTTTTCCATGCTAGGAGCCTCATACTTCCAGCAAAATCTGCAGGTGTTCTTTGGTTGTATAAGGGTTAATGATTAGGGTCAACAGAAAAAACCTGCAAGGACTCTTCTATCTTGCAGTGATTTTGGTTGTTTAAGTGAACTGGCATAACCAGTAATTTGAGCTCCTTACGTAACACAGACAGCAGCTTCCAACAGTGATAATTCCTCATCATCTGTGCATCTCCATTATATCCAGAACATTAGATCTTAACTTCTGTGGCTTTTTTTTTTTTTTGGTTTAGTTTTGTTTGTTTGCTCTATTCCATCAACACCAAGCTTTGCAGCTCTCCAGCAGCTTGTGTCAGGTAACCACAAACTGCCTTACCCATCCTTAATTCACCACCTCAACATTGTCTTTTAGTTATCACAGAGGGGGTAACTAAATTAGGGAAGTACAGCAATAATCTTGACAGGATCATTAATAACAACCTTCCAAACGTTTGCTTGGAAGGAGAGCTCCAGGATAAATGATTTTATGCAGCTGGCTCCATGAAATGTGGCTGCTCTTTCATTATCTCTCATGGGTGCCAGTATTGCCATTCCTAAATGTTTAAAAATGCCAAGTGAGACTGAATGTCCAGGAGATTTTTTTGTTTGTTTGTTTGTTTTACAGGCCCATGGCTTTTTTTTTTTTTTTTTTCCAAAGAGTGAGGGAGATACTGGGGGAAGACAGAAAGTAAGCCATATACTCTGGAGGAATGACAGGAATGTGGAATAGCTAACCATGTGAAAATCTCTGAACACAGGAAGTATTCCTTTTTTTTTTCAGAACTGTTAATTCATCATTTTTATCCAAAAATACACATTTTTATATAAAAAAATACTCTGTGGCTAATGTAAGTAAACAAGCAATTCAATGTTTTCCAGCCTTATCAGGTTCAGTCAAGAGAAAAGCAGAGGAAGGAAGAAACGGGAACTATTTATCACCTTCTCCTGAGATCACTTGGATCTCTGGGCGGACTCTGTCCACGCAGCACAGCTTGGTTTGGTTTAGTTCCTGATTCATACACTTTACTTCACAACAGATAGTTCTGCTTTTGTTTTTCTTGGAGTTAATATGTAGTTGCCCAACACAGCCTTAAACCACTACATGACATAAATGCAAACAAACTGCTCATTAATATATTCCGTTAGTATAACTGATCTGCATAACCTGCTTCCTTTTACACAGAAGCTTGTTCCTCAGGCTTAACAATCAACTTTTCTTTCCTCCTACAAATGTTCATTAGAATGCCTTTTATCCTTAAAGCTCTGGAGGAAGGTAACTGCTGTCTTGAGCAAAGTATCCCAGCTAGGTTGCAGGTAGCTGATGAGAAAAACAGAAGTTTGAGTGGAAAGAGGGGATATGCGTGTAGCATTTATAAACATTTCTGTAAAAATATTCTGTCGCACAATGACGTTCGGTCAAAAACAGAGCAACACATCGACATTTGAGTCAGTTTTGTTTCAAGAGAAAAGGAATTAAGAGTTTTTTACATTTTTTTTTTTCCCACAGCAGAAATTCTGGTTTCCACAAGGTGCACTCCCACGTGAGGAAAGCAAAAACGACACGAACGACCGTGTTGGTTAGGTGAACAACTCCAACCCGGCCCAGGCGCCCCCCAGCCCCGTGCCTGACTCAGGTCCGCCCCGTGAGGCCCGATGGCGGCGAGCACCCCGCCGGCGCCCCCTGCCGCCACCGCCACCGCCGCCATTACCAGCGCGGCCGGGCGGGGCGGAGCGGCGCGGGGCGGGGCGGGTCCCCTCGGCGCAGTCGCGGCCGCGGTCGGTCTGTCGGTCCGTGTGTCGGTGTGTCCGTCCGTCCGTCCGTCCGTCCGTCCGTCCGTCCCTAGGTCGGCGGTGCTGTCGCCGTCATGTCGCGGGAGTTCGAGCTGTGCCCCGGGCGGCGCGTCGGCGGCGACCATCCGTGCTTCATCATCGCCGAGATCGGGCAGAACCACCAGGGAGACCTGGACATCGCCAAGCGCATGATCCGCATGGCCAAGGTGGGACCGGGCGGGGCGGGACGGGCGCCCTCAGCCAGCGGAGAGCGTGTGCAGCCGCCGAGGTGCCTCCCATGGACATCGTGGGGACGTGTCACGCGTGTTAGACGTGCATTAGACATACTGTAGCATGATACACGTTAGGCTGTGTTCAGAACCGGCATGTCGCCGCCGAAGGAGAAGTCATGCTGTGCTCGCAGCCGCGACTGCTGGTGCTGGCGTGGAGCAGAGTAGTGAGAGGTTGGCTCTGCGACAGGCGTCATCCCAGGCAGCTTTCAGGTTCGCGGTCCTTGCCCTACAGAGGCCTGGCACTCCCATGTAAAATTAGCGTGCGGCAGCTGAGTTGAGGAACTGGCAAGCGTGGCAAGAGGAGGGTCAGTGTTGTAGTTTCAGTATGATTTATTTCTGGACTGCTTTTCTACCAAGCATGCAGGCATTTTGAAATAAAAGGGTGCACGTGGGGGGCTCCTTTGTCACTCGGTGCTCACACCATTATGCCATCGGTACAATGATAAATGTGAAAACTGAAATGCAGGTGACAGCATTAGTTGCGCAGGCCTTGTGTGCTCAGTCCTAGGACAAGTGCATTTCTGGTTGCACTGCCACTGAGTGTGCACCACCTTCTTTTGCAGGAATGTGGAGCAGACTGTGCGAAGTTTCAGAAGAGCGAACTGGAGTACAAGTTCAACAAGAAAGCCTTAGAGAGACCCTATACCTCTAAACACTCCTGGGGAAAGACCTACGGGGAACACAAGCGCCACTTGGAGTTTAGCCATGACCAATACAGAGAGCTAAAGAAATACGCTGAGGAAATAGGGATTTTCTTCACAGCTTCTGGCATGGACGAGGTACGTAAGCCATACTGCAATGACAGGGAGAATCCAGCTATTGTGTCTGTTGCTTGTTACTTATGCGCTATAGTTCTGACATAAAAAGAATACCAAGTATGTGTGGACGTTGAGTTTGTAAATGAGGAAATTGGAGTAAAGGTACTTCTGTCAGTTCACTTGTGTCACTATTCTGATTGATTAGACAGCTGAGTGTTTCAGAAGAACTGCCATTTACGCTGAAGTACGTATGCACAGTACATTATATTAGAGACTAGGCCTCAGCTGAACTCCTTAAACAATCAAGACTTTGAGAGTTTAGATCAAAAGGGCAATCTGACTGCTATCCAGTTTTGTCTGCTGTATCAGCTCCAAAACTTCAAACTCTCCTCTGTATTTGAACTAGATTCCGTTCTTAATGCCTGTTGTTTGTGTCTTTTCTTTCTTTCTTTCTGTTTACTAAGTTCATGTTTCTAAGCAGAAGAAATGTATTTCTTTTTCTTTTACTAATCAAGGTAGAGAAGATCTTCACCTTGCTCTGTTATTCTTGAAACATTTACTTATTTTGTCAGTGGGTTTTTGGGCAGTCAGCCACCAGCCTGGAAACTCCATGAAGCTCATCTGTTGCTGTTCCCCCTTGAAAGATGTAGAAATCTTTAATTCTTGCTTGTTGCCTACCTCAAAACGATGTTAGTTACAGTATTGATAAATGCAGTCTACAATTGAAATGTGTAAACTGGAAAGTTCAGGTAACAGTTAAACCTTAACACAGATTGAAGATTATGTATTGTTCTAGTTTTCTTTGTGGCCTAGAAAATAATAGAGAAACAAACTGAACGAGAGCTTCCAGAAACAAGCCAGCCACTCTTGCATAAGGCAGGCAAACGATCATCCCTGTCATTTTGCATGTAGCCTTATCCAGGATGGGATTAATCTAGTATTCTCAGGTGGTCTGTTCAATGCCTTTCTTTCCCTACCATCAGAGAGAATTCCTGATACCAGCTTAATCTCCTTTCTTATAATTCTTCATCTAACATAAAAGTTCATACTTTTATTCTCCTATCTCCTTGTTATTCAAACACCATTATTACATTATTATTACATTTTTCTCACTCTCCCTTTTTTTTTTTTTTTATATATTTTTCTGGACTAAGCAGTTCCAATCCCTTGAAGCTTCTTACGTTGTCTTTTCTAGTTCTCTGGCTATTCCCACTGTTTCTGTTAACAGACTGTCCTATGGACCAAAATTGCTGTGCCCCAGCTGAGAGTGCAGCTGCCGAACACCATAACACCATCAAAAACTACTTCAGACGTCTGATAGACAAGCAGGTGTTTTGCATGTATCGGAATAGCCCAATGCCATGGGCTCAGAAATAGATCAGGGAAAAGAGAGCGTTGTGATATTTATTGTATTGGTGCCTTCATGTCTAAGGGACCAGCTGAATAACAACACCTACTCCATCTTTTCCTTCAGTAAAAGAACAATTACATCCAGTAGTCTCAGACTTCTGTACCTGAGATCTTAAACACCCGCATGCCTTTGGGATGAAAAAATCACACCCTTTCTTTTCTGATGTTAAAAACCTCCTCCTTCTACAGGCTGTAGTGACATGCAGAACATCTTTCTTTCATATACAGCAGCTAATATCGCTTTCCACCTCTAAGATCTCTCTTTATCTCAAGGTGCTGTGCTTCTCTGAGCCTGTGGCCTCATCAGATAGTTAACAGCACTGATACATACTTGGGCATCCTTTTTTGAACAGCAGTTACTTTATACAGCTGCTGACACTTCTGGTAGTATTTCTGCTCACCATCTTCAGACTTACTGCAGACTTTGCATAGATTGATGTAGCAAGTCCTTGAGAACGTTAGCTTCTGTGAATTGATCATAACCTCTGGAGCTCCAGGTAAGTTGAAGAGGTTAAATTGTGTGTTTAATTGTATGAGGAAGTTCTGTGAAGCAATGTGTGACGTAAATACAAAGACTGTGGGTAACTCCTTTATCTGCTCTGCTCCAGTGTGTACTGGAGACGGAACAGGATCCTGTTGAACCACTCCCTTTAATGTTGTCCCTGCTATTTGAAGTTACACAGGATCACAGACTGGTTGAGGCTGGAAGGGACCTCTGGGGGTCATTTGGCCCAACCCTGATGCTCAAGCTGGTCCTGTTCCTTGAATCTCCTACAAGAAAGCTGCCAATTCCGTGAGACAGTCACCTTATGAAGAGTGGCATTAGATATTGGGTCCATATGTCATACTTCATTTTGTGCAGTCTCTTCTGATTAGATCGGTGGCTTTTTAATATGTCTTCATGCACAATGCATCTTAGTGAATAAACCATATTAAAGAGGCATTATGCATCCTAGACACAAGCAATTGAATCTGCATCATAATGATTATAGAAAAATTAGACTGAAGAAGGTGCGAATCTGTTTTGAACATTACCTGTGTCTTTCTCTGGCACTAAGTGAATTTGGCTGTGACAAGGAACGAGGCAAAGAAATTAAAAATGTGTGGGGAGAGATTGAAAGGGAGACAAAGTTAGGTAACTATTTAATTGTTTTGCCTAAATGTGAATGAAGAATTTTAATGTTGCTTGTGATATGTTTGGGATTTTTTTTTCATTAAATATACTTATTTTCAAAAGGTTACTTACTGATGCAATACTAATTTTAATGGAACCTCCAATAATTCCTGAATTGTCTCAAATATAGCACACACATTCTTAGAAGGAGGCAGAGTGTAATTAAGGTCTGAATAAACTGTCTTTTCTTTGGCACATATTTATTTTTGGATGTTGCTCATAGAAGACAATCCATTGTGGCTTTCTTTTTGGATAGATGATTTGCAAACACGATTTTTCCATGTCTGTGGGTTACTTGTTCTTTGAAAGGGAGCATTAACTTTTTCCACAAATAGTGACATGGCAAGTAGCTAGGTGCAGAAGTTTACATATGGTGGGAACTGAGGGGGATCAGCCATTGCAAACAGATTAGCTAGACTGACGAAGCTGGTGAGAGGTTTCTTCTTAGAGTCAAAAGGCAGCAGAATACTTGCATGACTGTTCAGAGTGACAGAGCTGTTCAGGAAAGCTACCTGTAGTTTTAAGTGTTGTTTGTGGTTTAATACCTCTGAACTGCAGATGTGAGGCAGGAAGACTGCCTCTGTGCCTGCAGTGCATTCCCTCTTCAGGGAGCTAACTCCCATCTGCAGGTAGTTACTCTTCCTCGTAGTGCCAGTAAAATCAAGCAAGAGTGCCATGGCCCACAGAGCCCTGCCTGGGAGTTAGAGGAGCAGGGGAGCACGGCTGTATGAAGGTGCTGTACCTAGAGCAGGCTTGACCAGCTATGGCCAGGAGACCAAAGAGACTGCCCTGAGACAGGGAACCTAATAAAAAACCTGTGCAAAATCTGTGTAAAATAAATTCCTACTATTTGCCTTCTGATTGTATCAAGAGTTTTTTGATAACAGCCTCAGAAAGTCAGGCTTAATGCTTATAGACATGCCACAAGGCATCTGACAAATCCAGCCACACTGTCTATGCTGTATCTTAAAATCTAGTCCTTTGATGGGCTCAGAGTTTCTGAAATGTTAACCTGCAGACCAACCTCCTGAAGCAAAATGGTATATCTGCTTTTGATTTATTTGACCTTTTGTTTTTTTTTTTTGTACCTGATACCATTGATTTGTGAGAAGTACAGTTTGGGGGGCTGTGTATATATGTGCCCTATTTACTTAAGCTTTGCTTTTACTGTTTTGCAGGGTTGGGTTGCTTTTATTTGTTTGTTTGTTTTAACACAGCATGGTAGTTCTTGTCTGTTCCTGACCCAGCTGAAGTGGTGTGGTGAAAAGCAGTGATTTCTTTTTCTTGCAGATGGCTGTGGAATTTCTACATGAACTGGATGTTCCATTTTTCAAAGTAGGATCAGGAGATACAAACAATTTTCCGTATTTGGAAAAGACTGCAAAGAAAGGTAAGCATTTTCTTTCGAGCAGTCTTGGTAAACATCACTTTGTCTCAATAGCTCAATTATTACATATTTCCTCCACTTGATTTTGGAAAACATCTTAAAAAAGAAAAAAAAAAAAAAGATTCACCCACCTTCTTTTTCCAGTTCAATTGAATTAATTCACTGCAAGAATTTCAAATAAGCTTTTGTAGCTTTCCTATGGACCTAAACTTGAGATCTGGGGCAAACCATTTTTTTTTTAATGGCTAGGACGCCCAATGGTGATTTCCAGTGGGATGCAGTCGATGAACACGATGCAGCAGGTTTATCAGATTGTGAAGCCCATCAATCCAAACTTCTGCTTCCTGCAATGCACCAGTGCCTACCCGCTTCAGCCAGAGGATGTCAATCTCCGTGTTATATCGGTCAGTGAATAACCGAGAGTGCCATGGGTAGGGTACCAGAGAAGAGCTATGTATTTCTATTGCGTTATATTTCCAGATCTTGGGCAAGCTGGAATGCACTTCTGAGAAGTCAGATGAGTGTCATGTTCCTCTAATTCATGCAAACATTGAAGTGAAATTATTAATTAGATCCTCTTTTAGCAGAACTCAGCTTTGAAGAATATGATAAGGTATATTACTGTTGGGGCATGTGCAATTAAACAGAGTGAAACAGGAGGTTGAAGTGTCACCCTGCGCTTTGCAGTGGAAAGAAAAGTGACACAGTTACCTCCAAGAAGGTGCATGTAATTGAGAACATGACTCTAAACAGGCGACAAGACCAGAAACTTTCATTGAAAAGGCTTCGTGTGAATATGAGAACTGCAAAGGAAATGGATTATAGTTGCCTTTGCTGAAAATATTACTTGTGTATGCCTGATGCTAATGCAAGAAAAGGTTCCGAAATTGGCTGGTGTTCAAACATTTGCCTAGCTTTAGTTTCAGTAGAACATGACTGCATTTAATTGCTTGTAAGACTGGATAACTCCTCTATGTGCTGCAGAAAGGACTGCCTCAGATTTGAAATAGTAGGAGGTGTAGAACCTGCTCTGGATACAAGTTAAGTTGTCCATTGGGTCCTTGGATGAAAATAAAGCACTACTTTATCAGTGTAATTTGCAGTGATGTAGGCTTTGAAGACCTCGAAGAGTACAACTAAATTAAAAAGAAAAGTATAAGAGAAATTGAAGAATAGAACGTATGTCTTTCATTGTCAGTATTGATAATCCCAATGAACTTGCTAAAACAAGATGGTTGGTAATGCATGACTTGTTCAATAAAAAAAATCATCTCAAGCATAACCAACCACCTGTTTAGTGGCACAGTGACTGTCCATGTTTTCATTGCAGTTATCGTTGTTAAACTTGCTCCATCTCTGAAATTGCTACCTTGATAATTTAGACCAACTCTGTCATGATTCCAGGCATATCAATCAGCTTTTCCTGATATCCCCATTGGATATTCGGGGCATGAAACTGGCATCGCCATTTCAGTGGCAGCTGTGGCTATGGGTGCTAAAGTAGTGGAACGCCACGTGACTCTTGACAAAACGTGGAAAGGAAGTGACCACCAAGCATCCCTGGAGCCAAATGAACTTGCAGAGTTAGTGAAAGCCATCCGTACTGTGGAAAAAGCAATGGGTTCTCCAATTAAACAACTCCTGCCTTGTGAAATGGCTTGCAATGAAAAGGTAACTTTTGCTTTTGCTTCACGTACAGCTGAAAGTCTTTGAGACTGACAGCTAGTAACTCTATATTCATAGGGTCGCTTTACCCTGCTGGACACCTGAGCTCCACCACAACTGCTCTCTCACTCCCTCTCCTCAAAGGAAAAGGAGGAGAAAATACGATGGAAAGGGCTCAAAGGTTGAGATAAGAACAGGGAGATCACTCACCAATTATTGTCACAGGCAAAACAGACTCAGCATAAGGAGATTAATGTAATTTTTTGCCTATCACTAGCAGACTAGCACAGTGAGAAACTAAAAGCAAACTAAAAAGTGCTCCAGCACGGGTCCCCCACGGGTGGGCGGCAGCTCCCCCCAGACCCCCTGCTCCTGCTGCGGGGGCTCCTGTCCACGGGCTGCAGCTCCGGCCCGGGGCCTGCTCCTGCGGGGGCTCTCCATGGGCCGCAGCCTCCTCCAGGCCACATCCACCTGCTCCAGCGGGGGCTCCTCCACGGGGGGGCTGCAGCGTGGAGATCTGCTCCGTGTGGGACCCGTGGGCTGCAGGGGGACAGCCTGCTCCACCAGGGGCCTCTCCCTGCACAGGCCGCAGGGGAACTGCTGCTGCCTGCCTGGAGCACCTCCTGCCCTCCTGCTGCACTCACCTGGGGGGCTGCAGGGCTGCTTCTCTCACACTTTCACAATCCTCATTCTCCCAGCTGCTGTAGCACAGCAGTTTTCCCCCTTCCCTCAATCTGCTCTCCCAGAGGCCCACCCAGCGTCA
Source organism: Cygnus olor (assembly GCF_009769625.2). Lineage (NCBI taxonomy): Eukaryota > Metazoa > Chordata > Aves > Anseriformes > Anatidae > Cygnus > Cygnus olor. Next base: position 53,151,529 of record NC_049198.1, read on the forward strand.
CTCCCTGGCTCAGCTCTGGCCAGCAGCAGGTCCCTTTGGAGCTGTCTGGAGCTGGCTCTGGTCTGACATGGGGCAGCTGCTGGGCTCTGCTCACAGAGGCCACTCCTGCAGCCCCCATGCTACCAATCTCTTGCCACATGAAACCAATACAATTCAGAAAAAACAGCTTGATAATATGCACATCATACTTAGGTTTATAGTCAATATCTCAATTATTGCAGCAGTGTTTCTGCCTCTGCACTCTAAATTTTCTGCTGCTAAGTAACAGCATGCACACCGATAATGCTTACCACACAACTTCTTTGCAGACTTACTGTTTTCTGTAAAGTGCTATTTCTTAACTATTTTTACCAAACCATAATGCTGGCAATTTTGAGCATAGTGTAGTTCTATGCATATCATCCAGTGAGTAACTAAGTTGAGTTATAGTTGTGTATGACTCTATGTGAGCTGCTTTTGCACTAAGCTAGGATACTAGTCAGTCTAATGAGATTCTCTCTATTCTATTTCTGGGATATTCCAGTGAGACATTGTCTGATTTCAGAATGGGTTTAGATCTTCCTGACAGCCTTGTTAGAGTGAAGGCTTTCATGCTAACTCAAACTTAATTTGGACTAAGAAGTAACCAATGGGGAGAGCAGTCCACACAACCTCTTCCCAAGTAACTGCAGATTTTTTTTTTTTTTTCAACCTCTTTTGGTATTCTGTGTCTAGGAATGTGTTTGACTTAAACTTTCTTTTTATTTTCTCCCCTGTAGCTGGGGAAGTCTGTTGTGGCGAAGGTGACAATTCCTGAAGGTACCATACTGACCCTTGACATGCTGACAGTGAAGGTGGGAGAGCCTAAGGGATTTCCCCCAGAAGCCATCTTCGATCTGCTGGGCCAGAAGGTTAAAAAGCATATTGAAGAAGATGAAACCATCACTGAGCAGGCAGTAGAAAATCACGTCAAGAAAGTAAAGTGCTAAACCAAAGTACTCTGTTACACATTTCATGATGTAGGCCTGCCCTACTGCACAACATATTTAAGTATAGCAGCATGGTAGATTAGAAGAAAGGATCTAACCAGATTAGAATTTTCCAGATCCAGTTACCAGGAAGTTTTTGCAGCAAGGGGATATAAATTGTGAAGAGCAATTTTTAGAAACTGTGTATCAGTGTGTCTAGAAAATACCATACTCCTTTTCCATTCCACTTAACCTAGATTATTTCGGAGTTCTGCCAAATCAGAGACCAAGGTCTGCTGCCTTCCAGTTTGCCTTTTCTGGTAAGAATACACTAAATCCTAATGATTTGTCTACACTTTAAATTGTCATAGTGCTATATCTTTTAATGTTTCCCTCTCTCTTCCATCACTTTCCTCATCCCTGCAAAAATAGGATGCTAGTTGGAGTTAAATGCAGACAAGTGCAAGGTTACATAAACTTAACAGAAAACTTTACACATACAACCCGATGGATTTTTCTCAAGGTATGTCTTAAGATTTAAAAAGAAATCTCAAGATAAAGGGTTTGCAGGAACCTGCCTAAGGTGGACAAAGTTGAAATGAAGCATTACAGTGAAGGAAGATAACTGTCTATTCAGTAAAGCCACTATGGGAAAAAAACAGCTCCTTGAGAAAACTAGATTCCAGCATGGCCGTACCTTCTCAAGAGACAGTTCCAAGAAATGTAAATTGGATGGGTAGAAAGCCCCCATGTAACGAGCAGAGAAAGCCTTTTTGTACTTTTTTGTGAACTGAAAGACAAGAGAGCAAGCTGGACAGGTTAAGGGGAAAAATTGGTCCAAGATGGATCAGTGGAACTAAGTTTAACCAATGCATCCAGAAATTGGCAAAAGCATCCACCATCAGCTGACTGAATCCTGGCATCCTCATGATTTCTGCAGTGCATTGGGGTATCTGAATTTGTATTTGGGGGCAACTTCTCATGCTGGTAAAGATTCAGCAGCCTCCTTTCTAGACTAATAAGCAAAGGCACTGCATTGGGATTTTTGTTTTCCAACTCATTGCTCTTTGAAACAGCTGAGGTTGGCTGCTCGACTGGATCACATCACCGACTAGATCACAGCATGATGGTCTGTACTCCTCTGTGCACGCCACTCTTCCATAACAAATTCTTACTTTCCAAGTAAGAAATGCAGTTCCTCTGCCCATTAGCCTGCTGCCCTTACCTTTGTCCAGGAAGGATATGTATGGCAGCAGGTACAACACATCTCTCAGCTAGCTTGGGTCAGCACAAAACCACATTGTTTTAATTTGTCTGCGTTTGTCTGTGACAGAACCCTTTACTAGTTACGGTTATTTGGAACTTGCTACCTCTTGGTTATGAATTGGTGAAGTATTTTGAATTTGATGGTTGTGTTTCTGTACCTGTGAGCAGTTTACTCTCAAAATGTTTACCCTTCTTCAGTTCTGAGGAGACTGTAGTCCTGTATTTAAACCGGGGAGAAGAGGTCTTTGAATCTTGTGCTTGTGACAGTCTGTGAGCTCTGACTGATGCAATATGCTTGCCTTACATTAAGAAACAAGTCAATTGTTAAAAGATTTTTTTTAAAATGACAAATTTAAAAAATAAATTGAGCTTATAAAACAAGCTATTGTTTTTGTGTTTCAGTATGTGGTCAGAGCTTGCCTTTGCTAGCAGCAGAGAGGATTTCAGGGCAGTTAGTATTTGAACCACCCAAGATTACCTTGCTTGCTTCAAGTGGTAGTGCTCCTTCAGTGGGGTGGTACAGCTGGTTCTAGGGAATGCTGCCAACATAGGCTCCAAAGATTTCCAGGACTTCAATTAATCATAGAATCATCCAGGTTGGAGAAGACCTTCAAGATCATCAAGTCCAACCATCCACTTCACATATGGAGTCCCATCACTAAGCCATGTCCCTTAGAGCCATGTCCACACATCTGTTAAATACCTCCAGGGATGGGGACTCCACCACTTCACTGGGCAGGCTGTTCCCGGGAAAAGCCTTCCTACCCTCAAGCAGATCAACATTCCCGCCTAACTTGGGATCATCTGCAAACTTTATGAGGTTGCACTTGGTCATTTGCACGGGTCGTTGGCAAAAATGTTAAAGAAAACTGTCCCCAGAATTGAGCCCTGGAGAAAGCCACTGGTGACCAGCTGCCAATGGGATTGAACTCTGTTCCCTGTGACTCTTTGAGCCTGGGAAAAAGAATAAATCGTTATCCCTGTATAGAAACAGCAGATGAAAAGTAATCCTTGCAAGCTGGAAGAATAGGGCCACTGACAATCCCATTTCAGAGCCTCTGACACCCAAGACCAGCTCATGACTACTGAGTGTGGCTACAGAAGCTCCCACTTCAGCTCTGCTTAAAGGTACCTCTCTATCAGTCGTTGCCTCTATTCAGTTCTTCCATGAGATGATACTTCAGTACAAACCACTTAATTTTAATTAAACCACATTATCCAAATCTGACGTCAACTATAAAATTGGGCAATACGTCCACTTGAAGCTTGAGCCAAACTAAACCCAATATGATGCACAACTGCAACCTCTCCACGCAGATAAGGGGATGGCGCTGAAAAAAAAAATTACAGCAGGCTCAAATATGAGTTGTAATAAACTTTTTTTGCAGATTCTAACCAGGGTTTTTCCATTTTGCAAATTTGAATCAAGTACAAAAAACATAATGTATGGCACTTTAGGTGATATATTGACATCACTTATAAATGGCAGGTCAACTTCCCCTGTTTAAAACACACAGACATTAAAAACAACAATTGGTTTTCTTCAACTTCACCATTACCTTCTAAAAGCATCACAGTCGAATCTTCCATATGACATAGAGTAATTCATGTAGATCACTACTAAAGTGGCTTTCATACCAAAACCATGAAACATAGCCTTTTTTTTACTTCATTCTTTATGTTAGCTTGCGTATCCCAATGGACCCCTCCCAGAGCCTCAAGGCTGGGTAAATTGGCTCTGTGAACTTGCAGCGGAAGGTGTGCAGATGAGCCATGCCATCCGTAACATTGTAGAAGGAAAGGATCCCTGCTTCGTAATCCAGAAAAACACCAATGCGATCAGGATCGTCTTCTATCGCGAGCGGGATCCTCTCCCCCTTGTGGAAAGCCCAGTATTCAAAATCAAACCTTTTGATGCACCACGATGCTCTATTCCAGCCCAGGCGGCAGGTTTCAGAGTCTCCTTTCCTGCCAATGGAAGGGTAGGCTGCGCCAATCCACCACCCAGTTCCAGCCTGAAGGAGGTCAACTTCCCAGTAATGGCTCCCGGAAAGGAAGGCATCTCTGCTTAGCACTTGCCATAATTTATCGAATCTCTGGGGACCACAGGGGTAAAACATCCTCCTCCAGTTGCAGCTCACTACTAGACGGTCATCAGACAACTTCAGCCTAGGATGAAGGCTGTCGTACTCCCAGGTTGGCGTTCTTGCATCTGCAATCAAAACCATAAACGTACTTGCTACCTTTATTGTGACTCATGAAGGAAGCCTGAGTTACAAAAAGCCTGCAAAAGAGCCCACAGCTGGCAGTGGCTTGGAAACGGCAGTTTTGTAAGGAAATAGACACTTTTTAAATTGGAAAACACTGCACTATCAACATGCACTGATGGTTCAAAGTTGCATAGGCCTTAAAGCAGGTCAGTAAAAGACAAATATGTAAAAACAGTATATGTGTGTTTAACAAATGGTAAGAAGAATACAACTAGGTAGGGAATGAACACAGAGCTTCTGCTTTTAAGTGGAATAGTTGGAGACTGGTAGCGTGATGACAGCCTAAGGTTTTTAGAGAGCACTGGAGCAGACTCTTTGGTTGTGAGACCTCATTTCAGTGAGATCGCATTTGAAAAATGGGCTAAGTGTTGGTTTCACACAGGGGCACCACAGCTCAGAGGAGCAGCAGCATGTATGTAGCAAAAGAACAACCTACCCAAAGGAACAACCTACCAGCTCCCAGAGGATTTACAGCACTAAGTTTTCACCTAGCCTGTAATTTACAAAAGAAGAACCACAGTCTGGAACTATACCCTAGAACTCACCGTCTTACTCAGCAGCAGCTCAGAATATTTTCACCACGAAGCAGCTGTTACAGGACTGGAAATCACAAAGCCAGAAAAAGACCTCTATACCCATCCGTAGTGTTTCAGAAAGACAAGTAAGTACTACACGAGTCATGACTAAAAGATACAGCTGCACACCACGCCTCCCTTGCCTTGCCGTGGCCCCTAACATTAGCTATATTTAACATACAGGAAACAGTGGTGCACCAGTAGCTGTTGTTTTATACACAGCCTTGCTAACAAATCGTCTTGGTCTGGGCTGCACACACCTGGCTATCAGAAATGAAGCAGTTGCTTAGTCTGGGTGAAAGACATACAGAAAGAGTTGCTGATGTGTAAAATGCGTGTGAAGGTGCTAGAGAGCCCACTGCTGATAATTCTACCCCCTTCAAACTGTACCTGTTTGCTACAATAAAAGGGAGAGGCCAACAGCACTGTACATGCACAAGTGTTAACAGAAGCATTGACATTTTCTAAACAAAAAAAAAAAGCTTTCATAATTTTAATTCTGGTCTTATGACTGTAGACACCAAGTTGAAACTTCCAAAAGCATACCACTACAGGGGTAGGTCTCACACATGCAACATCTTACTGTTGTGATCTCTACTACACTTCAGGGGTGAAGCACCAGTCAGAAAAGCCAGCGCTGGCTTTCATACGGTCTGCATAGGCATTTTAGGTGGGTGAACACTGCAAACACTAACGCCCACCTGCGTGCACAGTTGGTGACAAAAGACAGGAAACAGGAATTACGAAGGTAAAAACAGCGTGCTGCAGGATTGTCTCTTGTCAATGTCTCTCTGGCTGTCTTTGAGTCTTGGCTTCAAGTCACCTTCCAAGAGGTGAATGGTGGAGACGCTGTTTGTACAGAACATGGAAGACTCTAGGACCAAAAGAGACTGAAAGTGTCACTTGAAAGTAGGGATGATTTTAAAGGCCTGGCTTCAGCATCTGCTTCTCTTCGAGAAAGCACTTGAAAAGCTGTGCAAATTAGCGGTGTAAAGTCTGTCAAATTTGCTCGAAAACCTAGATTTTCATAAAATCCGTTCCTAATAGATACATTGCTACTAAAATGAAAATACCTCCATTGCTTAAAAATAAACCAACAACAACAACAAAAAAAAACCATGAACTGAACGGCATCTGGATGCCAGTATATGAGCGCATGGATGTGAATTTGACCAGAAAAATAATGCAAAACAGCTGGAGTTTGGATTACTGGAAGACTTGCCATTTTTCCCAAGTAGTAACATCTCTAAGTGACTTTAACTCCAAATACTCATTTATCACTAGGGCTTGACAATTTTGCTGGACTATGAGCAGCTGCATCCAGCATCTTTCTCAGTGAGGTTTGTTATTTTTAGGTTTAATAGAGTTGACATATTGTCTTTTTGGCCCTTAAAGAGATGTCTGCTCACACACGAAACAAATGGAGTACTTTCTCTATGAATCCATCAGGAGACAGCCTGAAGGAGATGGATAAAGACTGATGTTCATGAAGACTGGGAGCCCACTTCACTGCCAGACAAAAGCCTCTGCAGTGTTCTCTTTCTGGCTAGAGCTCATTGACACGTACTACCTGTCCTAGCACCCTAAAAAGATCAAGTTACGGTTACAAAGTGAATGACTCAATCTGGATCCTGCAGCGCAGAGATGATGCAAACATGGAAAGACCCACTGACATCACAGCCACCAGATGCCATGTTAACAGGGAACAAAACAGCTTTTGGATTAAGAACAGCCACAGCATATCTGCTGCAGGCCGCTGGAAATGTTAATTAGCTTTCCATCAGAGAGGTGAAACAATTTGCTATACATCTTCTCTACCAACACCAGAGGAAATGATGACCTGTGGATTGTCCCTAGACACACTACATAGAATCACAGAATCGTTAAGGTTGGAAAAGACCTCCAAGATCATCTGGTCCAACCATACATGATGGACAGATACAGTTAAGGACAGACCACAATGACGTGGAAAATAGCAACGCCTTCAAAAAACGAAATTAGCCATTAACTGGTTCACAGCAGTTTTGAATAAAAACAAAGGATCAAGACTTCACAGGCAGAAACTAAAATTTCTTTCCCAACCTGAGATACAGAAAAGGGTACTGGCTCTCAAGCAGAGCTGAGAACTTGTTCCTCTCAAACAGCAGGAGCCCTTTTAAGAGACCTGTTCAAGATAATGGTAGCACACATTCATTGACTGCTTCAATGACTAAGCCATGAGTGTTTGGAGTGCTTCTAGCTTTTGTGCAACCATACTTACGTTTTAAGAAAAGCAACCGATCAACAGGAGACATGGTTTTCAGCATTGTTCCAGGCTCCTTCTTTGTGGTGGCATTAAGGCTGCTGAAAACGTCTGGGCAGAAATGAAAAAGGACAGTTTAGGTAAGTCTATGAGTGGAAGAAGATGGCTCTACTCTCAAGATTTTAAAAATAAACACCAGGGGGGATTTTGCAAGACAGGTTATTTGGGTTTTACCTCTTTGCTGTGAATTCCACCCACATCCTGAGTAAGGTTATATAGTCACACCCCATATTCCAATTTCATGGGACAATCTGTACTACTTTTCTTGGACAAGGTACGCTCACTCTGCACACTTTCTACTTTATGTTCTTTGGATAGCACAGAGATGCCAGATCCCAAAGATGCCACAGGACATCACAATCCAGCACAACCCTAGGCAAGCACCTGCCATTCCTCCAAAACCACTCCACACACCAGGTGAAAACACAGTCAGGCTGTTAAGACAACTACAGGTACTAGCCACAGAGCACCTCCGTGGCACTGTCTAGCAACTTCCCACTCATCCTGCAGTGACCTTCCACGTCTGGTGAGAACACTTCCCCCAGCACCCTGCTCTACTGTTCTTGGTGGCAGCTCTCAAAAATGGGATCATTAAAGGTAGCTGGATGTAATCTGTGGCCACTGTGGCCCTACTGACCTGAAACTCAACCAGCATCAGGATTCCCCCATGGTTATGTGGCTTTGTGGCTCTGTGTTAGGGAACTCCTTGCCTCAATCATGCAAGAGGTCCCTTAAGGATGAAATATGAGCTCGAAGACAAAAGGCCCTCTAAGCAGAACATGTTAACCCACCTTTAAAGTACCAAAAAACAGAGAGTTTTTTCAGAGTGCCTGAGACAGAAGGATCACTAGGTGTATCAACTACAAAAAGCTTTCAATTTCTAGAGGTAGCCAATGTCCCATGTCTGCAGATGTTCTGTCACAGCACTAAACAGTAACTGAAAGGACAGAGCAGCTGCATTGTGTAGGCGTGATGGTCTAGGGATAAAAATAACGTAAGTTCTGTGGAGATAAGTAATCTATATTGAAATAACTGATAGGGCTGGAAAAAAAGCATCTTAAGACATAAAAGAGTTGAAAGAGAAACCTCACGTGTTCCTACATCACCCCAGCTATAGCAACATTACACCGGTGCTGTCAGAGAACAGCACCCATACCCGAAATGCTTGCTTTCTCCAGCTTAGTTTACTTAGTAAAAGAATCTTACAAACCACACTTTATTTAGAAGGAGGCCAGGAGGAAGCAAAATTCGCAGCACTCTCATGAGTACCTTCTTTAAGCCGGGCTTCTAGTGGTTTCTGTAGAACGGACTGAAGCACTGTCATGAGATGCTTGTAGTAGTTGAGTACATGCTCAAATGAGAGAGGTATCGGATGCCACTGTTCTAGCTGGCTCTTTGGCTCCTGCATTTCCTTCTCGATTTCTATGGATTTCTGAGGGCGGAAAGGCAAATCCTCCGATTAGTACAGACAGCGGCACGAATGGACTCTTCCCGCCAGCTCCCACACACCAGAGGGCAAGGACAGCTCCATCACTACGTGAATGAACATAAGGACTGTAACAGGCAACCCTTGCTGTGCTCAGACTGTTTAGCAGCCCGTTAGGAAAGAGAGGCTGACATTTATCAGTAGGCAAGAAGAAAAGCACTCCAGTAAAATGAGCTCGGGGAGATTGGCATCTTTTGCAATTAAAGGAATGAGCCAATTTAGCCTTCCTCCTCAGGTTCCCAGAGAGGGCTGCCTTTCCTCAGACATTCATGTTACACTGTGTAAGGAAAGACCCGATACAGCATTAATCTTCAGGATGAGGAGACAGGCCTAACTCATTTCACGTATGCTTAAAATTAACGTGGTTCTCATACAGCCCTGACGTCAATGCCACAGCACGAACACCTAACAGCTCATAAATCAGGAAACAAACCAGTTCACCAAAATAACAACAAAAAGAAGAAAAAAAAATCAGTGAGAAGGATGCTGCTTACATACAGAACGATCTACAGGTTAGGTAGGCTAACCACTAGAGCAGTTTACCAGGGACTATGAGGATAAGAGGCAGAACGAGACCACACAATACCACCTCCAGAAACTGAATGATGTCATTGTTCTGCTGTGTTTCTCTGATTCGACATGAGAAGGTCTCCAGGGCTGCAAGCTTTTCTCGACAGGACTCCACCTGCTGACCATGTGCTTCCAGGGCTTGCTGAGTCTTTTCATCAATTAAATTTCTCGCCAAGCTCTCCTCTTCGCGAAGCAGTAACTGGAGCTCAGTCATTCTATCTGACAGCTGCTTTTTGGTCATAGCAGCGTGTGCCTAAAGGTGAAGCAGAAGAGTGACCGCCCCAGATTCAACAGACCATAAACATTTCAGCTGTCAATGACATATTTCTGTTGAATTTTACCAATTTGCTGCATCTCTTTAGAAATGAGTGTTTACCCAGTTAAGGGCAAGCACAGTCAGGATCTTCCTGCTTATCTCCTGAATGAAAAAGCTTGAGAGCAGATTCCGTGATGCTTAGTATGTGAAAAACACAGTTTTCAGCTGTAATGTAACCAGGCCAGGTACTGGGCCCGGTACCAACTCCTACAAGCAGCAGACCTGGTCCTTTGGTAGCAACGCTTTGTCCCCTTTTTAAAGCAAGTTAGGGTCAGGGAGCTGCTGGGAAAAGAAAGCATCCAAAAGGAAGTGACAGCAAACCACAGTGTCCAAAGCTCTTCAGAGATTCCTCCAACTTTTACTGATATTTTTGTAACAGAGAAGTTCAGAGATGCTCCTTGGAGCAAAGGACAGTTCATGCTCTATAAATGAGATGGAGCTTAGCACACATCCCCATTCTTAGGGGAAAGTTAATAGAGCTTTTCTTGTTTACCACACTCTGAATTCAGTCAGACTGAACAATGCAATTCTGTGCAATGCAACATCCATCAGTAAAGTCGGAACAAAATAAGTTGGTGGGAATATTTACTATTCCTCTGCACAGACATTTCAACATGGTTCTCCCAAAGGTGTTTGCCTGAGCAGGGGGTGAGGGCCAGGCCTTTAGAAACTCTTTCCCTTCCTCTCTCCCTTTGATAGTAGTATGTTGTAATGTACACACGAAAAACATTCCTTTCCTGGGAAGCAACAGCTGTCTGGTTATGGAGAGCTACAGACAGAGCAAAATGTCTCTCCTTGGAAAACAACCATCCAGGGGAGAAGGAAGCTATGCTTTACCTTCAGATCATTAGCAGCTTGCTCTATACACCTTCTGTTACCAGCCTCTTGTTCTTTTCTCTCTTCTAGATCCTTCAAATACAGTGTCAGGAGTTCCTATACAGTAATAAATAAATAAATAAAATTACTGCTTCATAACAACATCTGTAAAAACCAACTTTCTTTCCTTATCAGTGAGTATACTACGGGAACAGTTTATAAGGCTGTCCAGCAAGGCCACTGGAGGGAGATTAAACAAATATTTCACCATTTCATCTGTTGCCCAGTGGTTAAAAGGGTAAGATACATACAGATGTACAAATTATGCCACCTTCAAAAGCAGCAGGGAAACCAATGGTGAAAAAAACACTTTCATCTTGAAATCTATGGCATTGTGTACTAGGTCTATGTGGGAAAGTTTTGTTAACAGGGGATCTGCAGGAATGGCCTCTGTGAGCAGAGCCCAGCAGGTCTGAGGGGAGCTGCCGCCCACCCGTGGGGGACCCGTGCTGGAGCAGTTTGCTCCTGGGGGATGGATGGACCCCGCGGTACGGAGCCGTGTGGGAGCAGGTCTTGAGGAGCTGCTGCCCGCGGGCAGCCCCCGCAGGCTCAGTTCGGGAAGGACGGCATCCCGTGGGAGGGACCCCGCGTGGAGCAGGGGCAGGGAGGGACCGAGAAGGAGCGGTGGAGACGAAGTGCTGTAGACTGACCACAACCCCCATTCCCCTGTTCCCCTGCGCTGCTCGGGGGGGAGGAGGTAAAGGAGCGCAGAGTGAAGAAGTGAAGTTGAGCATGGGAAAAATGCAGGGGAGACAAGAAAAGGTGTCAAAGGTATTTCTAGTTTTGTTTTTGCTTTTCACTATCCTACTTTATTTTTAATTGGCAATAAATCAAGTTAACCTTCCCCAAGTCAACAGCAATTGCTGAGTGATCCCCCGTCCCTGTCCTTACTTCAGCCCAGGAGCTTATCCATCTTATTTTCTCCCCTGGTCCTATTGAGGAGAGGGGCTGAGAGAGCCGCTGGGTGGGTGACCAGATAAGGCCAACCCACCATACTTCAGATCAGGACTGCATGCTCACGCATTTAGCGCTGAGGGGCTGCTAACCAAGCACTTTCACCCAGACCATCAGCAGGGGGCTCTGTCTAGAGTCAAAACCCACTGAATGTTCAGGGTGCTTCCTGGCGTGCAAAAGAGCAATCAGAAACACCCACTATCACTACAGCGATGCTGTAGCCAACGGCTGCAACAACAAATATTTACAGCTTGGCATCAGTGATACCTGACGGCAAGGCAGCCCCGTGCACTGGTGATGTACACAGAGCCTCTCCGCTGTAGCGGGCAGGCCAGCTCCACAGCTACAGCTCTATCAGTGCGCCCGTCCTGCAGCTGGGACCCAGGCACACGGGTGAACTCACCGCGACATCCCCAGCTCTGTGTGGCGTTTTAACTCTGCAGGGGGGATAAACAGAGCCCACGAGGTTCTGTGTGGGCAACGCAGGTTTGCGTTGCTGACATGTGGCTCCTTTAGAGACGCATGCAATCTTTCACCCAATTACGAGAGAGACAGATGAAATGGGCTGCAGGAAAAAGCCAGAGAGTCCATGTCTGGAAGCTCCTTGGCACAGGCACATATGTGCAAGCAGACAGATGTTTCTCTTGCATGGAGAAAGAAACACCGAGAAACTTAGGGCATGACATCTCTTCCAGCCACAATTTTCCAGTCTTGTCCCTGACTGACCAAAGGTTTCTGCACCACTTAAAAGATTCAAGAGCTCTGCTAGGTGTTAACCTTCCCCGATCTATTCTGCAATTTGCACCCCACTGCCTTCCTCAAAGACCCGTGAAGATAACAGAGCAAAACACACCCTTCCTTCTCCGCCAGCAACGCACATCACCCGGCACTCCCACCCTCACAGGTGGCCACAAGGAAACACGGTGCCAGCCCCAGGCGTTTCAGACCGAGCATTACTCAGGGCTGCACAGAGGAAAACGAAAGCTGTTTCCAAGAGCGCTCCTGCGGCACCCTCAACACTGGCCCTGAGGAGCCAGCTCCAGCAGCGTTCCCTTAGGGGCTGCCTGGATGCAGGAACTTGCTCACTAGTGTGCAAACACGGTAAAAGCAGGGACTTCCACGAGCCTCCCAGCTCCAGTCAGGCCCACAAGTGCACATTCCCTTCCCTTCCCTTCCCTTCCCCTCCCTTCCCCTCCCTTCCCTTCCCTTCCCTTCCCTTCCCTTCCCTTCCCTTCCCTTCCCTTCCCTTCCCTTCCCCTCCCTTCCCTTCCCCTCCCTTCCCTTCCCTTCCCCTCCCTTCCCTTCCCTTCCCTTCCCTTCCCTTCCCTTCCCTTCCCTTCCCTTCCCTCCCTTCCCTTCCCTTCCCTTCCCTTCCCCTCCCTTCCCCTCCCTTCCCTTCCCCTCCCTTCCATTCCCTCCCCTCCCCTCCCGTCCCCACCTGCCGGTGCCGGGCAGCATGCGGCAGCAGGCAGGCTCGGTGGCCGCGGTGCGGGCCCAGCGCGGGGCAGAGGGCGCACACGCAGCGGCCGCACTCCTCGCAGAGCAGCTCCAGCGGCCGCCCGCTGTGGGCCCCGCAGCACCGCCACGCCGCCGCCGCCCCGCACGGCTCCCCCTGCGCCATGGCGGCACGGGGCCGGGCACCGCCGCCGAGACGGGGCCGGGCCGCGGGGCGGGCCCGGGGCCGCTGCCTCCTGCCCCCTGCCGGGCCGGGGGCGGCCCCAGGGGTTGCTCAACTTTCTCCGGGCCAAGGTGGCTGCTACGTTCTTCCGAGTCTCTCTCCCCCCTTCCCCCCCGCCCAAGGTTTATTTACTTTTTGTGTTTTCCTCCGATTGTTTCTGTCAGCAAAAGCCAACCGAGTGGCCAAAATAATGGCCCAGAGTTAAAGTGATGTGAAAAACAGGATGAGATTTGACAATGAGCCTTTCTTTCAGTGGGAAGCCTGGGAGCCAGTGCATGCATGAATGCAAGAGGATGTGGAGAGCTGAGGGCTGAGGGTGCTCCCTCTGACAGCAGCGGGAATGCCAGGCCTGCCAAAAAGCTGCACGGATACTCAGGGATTCACAAAAATGTTCTCCAAGGGCGCCTTACTCAGAGCCCATGCAAGAGTCACAGAATGGTGAGGGTTCATAGCAGTATCTGGGGACCATCTGGTCTCACCATCCCACACAGAAAAGGGCTAGAGCCTGGTGCTGTGGAGGTAGTAAGGATGAGGATTTCACAGCCTCTTTGGGACCTTGTTGCAATGTTTGACCGTCTCCACGGGGAAAACTTCCTAGCGTCAAGTCAAAATTTTCCTCGTTGCACCTTGTGCCATGTCATTTCACCATGCACTTTCAAGGACAGTTGTGACCCCATCACCTATTTCCTCCAAAAAGGGAGTTACAGACAGCCTTGAGATCTCTTCTGAAGGCTGAACAAGCCCAGTTCCTCCCATGTCTCCTTTGACATGCTGTGCTTCAACCCCATCGCTCTCTGAGTGGCCTCTGTAGGAGGGTTCCCTCAAGGAGACCAACATGCAGCTTGAGGCTGGTCTCCATCACCAGAGGGACGTGCTGTGGGAAGGTGTTCAGCCCACAGACCTGGGCCCTTTTCTGCCACAGCCTCTCCCCAGCCTGCTGGTGCCCAGCCTGAACCGCTGCAGAGGGGTTCCTTCATGCACGGGATGATCCCAGAAGTGGCATTCGCCTGCCTTGTTCTTGGTGGGATTCATGCTGGTGCCCTTCCCCAGCCTGTCACAGGCACTCTGCAGAGCTGCCCTGCCAGCTGTCACCTCCCATCCATAATCACCGTGGGCTTGTGGAGGGCACGTTCCACCCTATTGCCCTGTCTGTAGATAAGGACATTAAACATTCCCTGAGGAGCAGTGCTAGCACCCAGCTGCAGCCTGGACTTTGTGCATCTGACAGCAGCGCTTAGTGCCAAGCAGCACAGGAGGCTCTCTGTCCACCTGCTGGCCTATGTATCCAAACAACTGCTCATCAGTTTGGCTGGGAGGACATTACACATGGGTGCGTGCCTTGCAGCTTGCAGGTTGTGACTGCCTGGGACACTATTTCCCATTTCGTATAGGACCTTGCAAAGGAACCCGTTGAGCTCATCTCTCTCAGCTTTCCAATGCTTTTAATTGTTTGCTTTACAGGAGAGAGCTGCAGTAAAACTGGAGTGTTTGCATGAGCACCAGCGGGTGGTCAGGTGCTGGTACCATGCACTCAGGTCAGACACACTTTCACCCTGGTATTTTCCTGCCTGACACCGTGAGCCAGTGCTGCCCTGTGGTGGTGAGGGGCCAGGCGAGCAGGAGGGACCCTGCTCCTCTGCGCAGCTCCCACGTTTGTCTCTGCAGAGGGGCCTGGCGAAGCACTCAAAATGGGGCTCAGGTGCCTCAGAGGGTGCCGTGGGCTGTTTGCGGCCAGGAGGAGCTCTCCTCCAGTGCTAGCGGTGAAGAGAGGTTAGTTAAATCAAGAAGACGAACAGCGGGGAGCCGTGACATTTTCCTGCTTTGGAGCCACTCACCCTGACAGCCGGCTGGGTGGGGTGGGCCAAAGGGAGCTGAAGGGGGCTGAGACTCCCCCTGTTTGTTCTCAGCTGAACTTCCCTTTCCCTGGCTTCGGGTTCTGTAACCCCTCTGCACGCTAGGGGTGAGGAAGATCCATGACGCCTGGTAAAGAGGAAACTGAGCCTGGACACTGCCTTACATTTCCCCTGTCAAGTGACCTGCTCGGTGCATGTCTGGTGAGCCTCTGCGTGGGGCTGGCGGCCGCAGCACACAGACACCTGGCAGGGGTGAAGCCGGGGTCTTCCTGTGCCTCTGTGCAGAAAATTCCTCATACAGATCCGGCTTCTTCTTCATTCTGGGGTGTCAGGGCAAAGGGGAGGAGTGGAGTCTGACTTTGTGTACAATTCACAGGTTCTGGTGAGGATCTGGACTCTTTTCGCACCTTGGCAGAGACACTGGGGAGTGAGAAGTGGCAGCTACACAGCATCTGTAGACGTCAAGCGACAGGGAGCCCCTGCTGCACAGAGCGAATGTTCGACAGGATGAAGCCAAACATCCTGTGTCAGACTGTGGTGCTTTCAGTAAGAGTCACCCTTCCCCCTGGCTGGAGAAGAGAAACCATTCCTGCTGCAGAAAAGTCAAGTGACACTTACACTTTTGCCCAAGTAGTTTGCTTCAGACACAACTACAGGTACAACCTTTAGGCAGTTCAGCCAAAAAGCATGGCTTTCAGCTAAAGGCAGAGACGTATGCGGTTCGTGCTGCCCCAGGAAGGGGCAGAGGCTGGGGACACCAGCCACCATTGGGAAGGGTCCCCACATTGCAGCCGGAGCCTCCTGCATGCAGAGGACGGGCCTTGCTGTGGCTGGGCAGGTAGAGCAGTTTGGGCAGCTGCTGTGTCCCCTGCTTGGTGAGACATAACCCACAGCTGTGCGCAGCCTGCCTCAGAGCACAGATTTGGGTTGTTTTGTTTTTGTTTTTGAAGAGAACTTGGGCAAAAGGCCAAGTCAAGTCCTCTTTCTGCCCCCATTTCCCATGCTTTCCAGTAAAAAACAAACAAACAAACAAAAAAAAAAAAACACACAAACAAACAAGCAAACAACAACCTGTTGTTGTTCCTTTGCCACGACCCTTGTTACTTGCTGTTATTAACAACTACCACAGGACACAGAAAAGCCCAACCCAGGGACCAAGCCATCTTGTTCCAGGTCTGAAGAGAAGCTGGAAAGAAGAAGCCCTGTCCCCTTCTGGGGGAGGAGATGTAGGATTTCTGTTTGGTGTTTTTATCTGTGCACTAACTTGCCTGCTGTCCCCTTCTTCTACTGGCCTTGCTTTGTTCTACTTTTCCTTTTTACTTATTGGGTTTCAGCAACAGATTCTTTGTTTCCTACAGACAGGTTTTTAACTAGCAATAAGGGGAAAGAAATATATTGCTTCCTATCTCCTCCCACCTACCCATATTTATGACAGCATCCTATTTTCACTTTCTGTTTCTCTGCCTTGCTTGTCCGCCATGCAGCCTACTGTTGCATGAACAACACTGCCCCAGGACAACCCAGCAAAGGTAGCACTGAAATCAACGTGCATTCACCAGGAACCAAAATTTTCTAAAAAATAAGCAATCTCTGCATCCTCTGCCCTTTGATTATCCTTGATATTCTGCTGTTTGTCTGTTCTTTGCATACTTGCTGAACACTGCCACTTGCATAGCAGGTGCTCCTTGCCTGAGTAACAGATAGTTGTCTTTCAGGGGCTGAAGTACCACAGCTTGCACTGCTACCCAAGAGACTTACATTCACTTATTGAACAAGATTACGAGGTGGCCCAGGCTCCTGGTACTCATGCAAGCTCTGAACCGCTTCTTAGCTTCTCTTAGCCTCTCTCCACCTCCCTCTCCAACAAACATCTTCCATCCCCCATCAGACATGGTTTGGTGATATGTGTTTCTCCTGGCCAGACAGACTCTGTCCTGTCTAAAGGGCTTTAACCCGTTCCCATACCTGAAAGGATCTCCATATATATATGCCTTTTTTTCCTTCATACCGTGTAAGAAAAGCACGTGAGACAGCCCTGGCTCAGCTGAAGCATTTTTACCTCACATCTCACCCATAACACGACTGCAGGCCCAGCGGGACCCCCGCTGTGTCAGGCCCAGTGCTGAGGCCGGCAGCAAACCGACCCAAAGCTCCGCGGCCTGCTGCGGCTCTGCTGCCAGTCGCTGCTGTATTGAACGGGCTGTCTTGTGGTAAAATCAAGTGCTCGTCAGTAGATGGCATCATCAGTTTCAGAACCACGACGGCCTAACCCATCCACCTCCAGCACCCTCTGGGTGTTGTGCTCCTGCAGCCACTAGCACAGCTGACAGCAATGGGATCCTCCTCCAGGCTGTCTTGCCTCCACATTAAGTGTAGGGCACACATGGGTTGCTTCCCCCACTCTTCCCGGGACCTTTCATGCATTTCTCCTGCTAGAAAACACTTTTCACCTCTGTGCACACCTGCCCACTGCTCTGGGTGCCTCAGGCACCTCGCTCCTCACTGTGCGTTCCTCCGGAGACGCAAACTTGCTCTGTGGTCCTTGCACAGTGACTGTGTGGCAGCATTTCCGCTGATACTTAAACCGTGGCCTTCCAGCTAACTACTGAGGATGGCAGAAGACTCACAAGAAGTGGTAACGTAGGATCAGCAAAGACAGCTGCTTTATAGGCTGAGGAAGAGTGTGAGATGTTGTGACACAAAGGAGGTGGGAAGCCGGAGGTCAGGAAAGGAAGATCTGGGGGCAACTCCACTCTTCAGGCTGCAACTGGTTGTGGCCAAACTCCTGCTGCTCCTGCAACCTGCTTTACATGGGCAGAACAGCCAATGTCTGGGGGCAGCAGATGTGGCTCTGCAGGTATCTGAGCTCAGGTGCCTTTCTGTTTTCTGGTGCAGGTGTTGCTGTGATGATCTGTGACGCATCTCTAATATGTAATATTTCTCTATGGAGCTGAAATAACTCTGCTGACTTTGCAAATTGTTTTCTTTTTTTCAGGAGTTTCAGCCAGTCCGTACATTCCAAGTTACTAGGAAGGGAATACCTTCATGTACTTGCTGATGCCCGTCCCATAACCACACTTCCATGGCATGGTAAGTTCTCTGTGTTCTGCAGAGCAGATGCACAAAAAACATGACTGGGCTCTTTATTTAAGCAGTTTCCTGATGTAATTCAGTAGGAACTTTGCGCAAGAAGAGCATAAACTCCATCCTATGGGACCAGAAGGGCAGTCTTTCCTCTGATTCTTTCTCCACTTTCCTCCTACCCACCAGCAATTTACTCTTTGCCCTCTGATGGTACCGCTGCATCGTTTGATGCTGGCAGAAACCAGAAAGCTGCTTTAAACTGCAGAAGGGAGGGTTGAACTTGTTTGCTTAGGAGTTTATAGCATTTTTGAGTGCTGCCTCCCAGCTGAAAGTTAAGACAAAGTGGTGGAAAGCCAGCAAGTGGGCTGGTGCTAGAAGCAAGAAACCTCTGCCAAAATCAGTACTTGACATCAAAGGTGTTACTAAGCAGTCAGTGCTGTGGTTTGATGAGAAAGTTCTTGGTAAAAGCTTGCAAGGTCCCCAGTGTTCAGCTTTGACCTCACCTGAGACAGGCTGCTAAATGGTCCTGCTTTGACAATGGTGACCAAGGCAGCAAAAACACACCAAAGACACAGAATGTGCAAGACTTCTCAAACAGAAGCATAATTGCTCAGCCTGTTTTCCTAAGTGTTCAGTATCTGCTTGGATGAGATAGGACACAGCAGCTTCTGATCAGTGTTTTCCTCGTTATTTTACTCCTACCTGCAAAGACTGCAAGACTGGGCTCATGGTGGTTGGTGAGGCCACAAATCAGCCAGGAAGGAAGAATTGGACAGATTTTCTTGCAGAAATGTACTGTATGAAGATATCCTAGGGAGACAAGACTTAGCTTCATAAACTCTGTTCTTTTGGAAGGAGTAGAGGGCTCTATGTATTCCAACGATGTAAGGGGAGAGAGATGGGGGAGAACTTCACTTCTGGCCGAAATTAAGGACAACTCCTGGGTTACAAGTAACATGTGTTCATGGATTTATAGAACAGCTGGAGCTTGGCTTGGTATTGTGGATTAAGTGATTTAGATTTTGAAGGTGGTTGTACTGGGAACAGCAAATAAATAATATACTCAGTTAACAGGAAACAAAAGCAGAAAATCTACAGGTTTGGCAGTGAGAAGACTGTCTGGCAAGGCAGACTTCCACTTCGCCTACCAGCTGACAAGTCTGTTTCCTGAGCCTTGCTTCCCCACTCAGAGGCTTCCCATCGAACAGCCAAACATCCTCTTTTCTTCTGCACAGAAAGGAACTGCAGAAAGCTGCTGAGGGTTTCTCTTTCTGCCGAAGGTCTGCCTCTTGCACTCACACCATGACAGACTACAAAACAGGCTCCCATTACAGTACCATCCATACAGCACTTAACACCCAGTGAGTGTAGAAAAATTATTGCAAAAAGGATTAGCTTTCTGTGGCTGGGAGTGCTGCCTAACTCAGCACAACCCACGTGAACGGTGGATACAGCTGTAGCATGGGTTTAACCCGGTGCTCGGAGCCTTGCGCAGGTTTGTGCTGCCCCTCACGAGCTGTTGGCAGAGTGCTCCTACACGTTTGCTGGTGCCGCTCTACAGGCAAGAAGCAGTGGCCAGAGGGTAGTGGACAACATGCTGGTGTGGAGACAGCAGCTAAATTGGTTAAGGCTTATGTCAGCTATGCTTTGGTTCGTCTTGAGCAGGAGGCCCTGCTCTGCTCTCAGAGCCTTGCCAGTGCAGGCTCCAAGCCACCCACCAGCCCTTCTGAGGTCCCCAGCCACCGCTGGAGCTGGGCAGCCCTGTACCTCAGCTTCACGAGGACCACTGGCAGCACTGTAACTGTGTAATTAATAATTAACATTGCTGCATGAAGGAGGGTAAACTAGTTGTATCCAGGATTATAAATCCTAAAGATGCGTATGAATTCCTCCATAAGGATTTCCTTTCTGAAAGCAACAATGGATCTTTAGATATGCTTTGAGTATTAAGATTTGCTGTTGATAAACCTATTCAATACTCTGTGTAAATGAAAACCTTTTAAATATATATATATTTCTTGTTTTTAATGAGGTGACGTAAACTAACCAAAGTGCAACAAGAAAACACCTATAGGATGGGCTCCTTTTTGTTTATGTAACCACCACTTTCTTGTGTGACCCCAAATCCCTGCAATTCAGTTTCACCCTTAACTCAAGATGATTTTTTCCCCACCTTTAGGGCACTGCAAAATGTGACACATTAACACATCTCCATGACACACCGTGTGAACTGTATGCCCAAGGAGCACTTCCATCCCCTCAAATTTCCCTTTGACTATGTCATTATTTTCAGAAAGCTGATCTTTTAGGCAAGGCTCTGCATTCTATTAACTACAACCATTTTACACTTCCAAAATATGACACTTTGTGTCATTTTCTTATGATCTTTCAAAGTAGATCTTATTTAAAAGTCTGTATCACATCATCTTTGGAGGTATTTAAAAGACATGTGGATGTGGCAATTAGGGACCTGCTTCAGTGGTGGACTTGTTAGTGTTATGTGATGACTGGACTTTATGATCTTACGGGTCTTTTCCAATCTATATCATCCTATGCTTCTATGCACTGCAATTTAGAAGATAAACCTTCCACCTACAACACATCTCTAAGCTAAAATACAGGCTGGATGCAGAATGGATTAGGAGCAGCCCTGAGGAGAAGGACCTGGGGGTGGTGGTTGATGAGAAGCTCAACATGAGCCAGCACTGTGCGCTTGCAGCCCAGAAAGCCAACCGTATCCTGGCTGTATCAAAAGCAGCGTGGCCAGCAGGGCTGGGGAGGTGACTGTCCCCCTCTGCTCTGCTCTCGTGAGACCCCACCTGGAGCACTGCGTTCTGCTCTGGGGCCCCCAGCACAAGAAGGACATGGACGTATTAGAATGAGTCCAGAGGAGGGACACAAACATGATCAAGGGGCTGCAGCAGCTCTCTTATGAAAAGAAGCTGAGAGAGTTGGGGTTGTTCAGGCAGGAGAAGAGAAGTCTCTGGGCAGACCTTACAGCGGCCTCCCAGTACCTAAAGGGGGCCTATGGGAAAGCTGGGGAGGGACTCTTTGTCAGGGCGTGTAGTGACAGGACAAGGATTAATGGTTTCAAACTAAAAGAGGGCAGATTTAGATCAGACATAAGGAAGAAATTATTTCCTATGAGGGCGGTGAGGCACTGGCACAGGCTGCCCAGAGAAGCTGTGGATGCCCCACCCCTGGAGGTGTTCTAGGCCAGGCTGGATGGGGCTTTGGGCAACCTGGTCTGGTGGGAGGTGTCCCTGCCCATGGCAGGGGGTTGGAACTGGGTGATCTTTTAGGTCTCTTCCAACCCACATCATTCTGTGATTCTACGTTGCCAATATCTAGAGTCGCATGATGAGGCAGAGAAACACAAAGAATACTGGAAGGAAACAATTCACCTTTTTCTAGGAGAAAGAACAGGACAAAAGTGTGTAAGTGTACATCATACATTTATTACTGAACAACTCTCTCAACTCCAAAATTGGGCACAGGGATTAAAAATAAAAATTCATTGCACTACCTAGTAAAGCATTACTAGTAACTCTCATAAAAAATGTACAAATTTTGTTAAAAATTTATCAAGCCTTCAAATGATTTGGTTACAGATATTTATAATACATTTAAAACTACACATTAAATGATACAATAGAGTATGATTTAAAGAAAACACTTGACAAAATATGATTCCAACAAAACCCATAAGCTTTCAGAATCATTAGCAAATCTGAAACACAAGTAGCAAAATGAGGTAACAATGTACCAAAGAAAAAAAACACAGCTTTTATAAAGGCCCAAAGATAACTCAGTCAAAAATGTGTTTTCTGTAAGTAAAATTAAAAAGGCTGATAACTGTTATCCCCTGTATTACATCGTGTGTTAACAGCTGTGAAATCACATTCAAGAGACCGTATAAAACGGCATACAACAAAAGGCTTTTTTTTTTTTTTGAAAAGAAAGCCACAAAATGAGACATTGGAATTATCTATAGGCCTTGATATCCACTAAAATGTCAAATTTAATTGACAGTTTATGCCAAAAACACAGCAGTGCCATTATGATAAAGCAAACTTTTTTTTTTTTTTTTTTTTTGAGAAGAAGGAGACAGGTGATTGCAGGAAGGGAATGAACATAAGAAATGTCTTTCTGGATGCTGGTGCTGCCAGGCACCATGGCAGGCTGTGAAATTACACACAAACGTGCATAACACATGGCAGTTAACAGCTGAGCATGAATCCCCCTCCCTTGACAGCTGCAACATAGAGGACTTGGTTGTAGCTCGTCTGAGCTGATCCAGAACATATGCATGTGTGCTGTTTGTACACACTAACCACAGGAAGCAAGTCCACACACATCTGCAAGAGTCCCATGCAAACGAAAGAACCATTCCAGAAGAGACGAGCCATAAGAGTGCAACAATTCACTTCAGAATTTTACCAAGTTAGACCCTCCATCTCGATCTCCCACTGCCTCACATAGTTTCACTGGGGAAAAAGGCATGTTACACATCAAGGTTTCTCAATTCGAGAAAGAGGACTACTTTCCCTTGGCCTCAGAAGAATGGTTCTTGCTCACTATGCATTTTTGTCTAGCTTAGAAAAAGTGCCCTCTTTCCATGCTTCAAACTGAATACTGAACATAGTAGTGTTAGTTATGGTTAAATCTGTACACATAGAAACTTTTCTTTTGCAGCTATATAAAAGAGCCTAAGTTTTGTAAGACATGTGGCATACGCTTTTTTTTTTTTAAACATGATTTCATTTGTTAAAAAAATAAATTTTACTATATGTAATTTAACCTGCTAGGTGTTATTGTGAAAAACCTACTCTTTAACTCCTCTGGAAGAGAGAAGAAATTCTAACATTTTGAGTTTGATGTAACAGCAAATTTTTGTTTAGTTAGTGTTCTTAGGTATGAATAGGAATGGAAAGACTCAGTGTTTTTGAGAACTACCTGCATAACTAAATGGAAGCAAGATCATCTGAAATAAAAGGGCAAAATTGTGCTTTTATTTCATTTGCACCACGAGTTGTGACTGGTCTGTGGAATACTCAAAGAGGGCAAGCAGCACGGAGAACATGTAACACTGTCTGAAATTATAACTGACACTAAAGCACAGCAGCATACAAAAACATCAGAAGTGACAAAGAATAAACTTAAAGCTGAGACTGGCAGCAAGTAACAGCAATACTGCTAACTGTGCCACTTGTGCTGCTGCAATCAAAGTAATGACACTGAACTTAGGAGAAGCATTTTGATGTAAAAAGTGCATCCTTTGAATAACTATGGTATACGTGGACCTAAATATTTTGGTGAAACATCTTGAAGATGCTAACAGTCTGAAATGTTATAAATGAAACTAATTTCTTCGAAAGCACAGAGAAAATACTATTCAGAAAACAGTTGAATAGAGGTTACCTCCTGTTTAACAGCACTTTCTTCTGGAAGGTGTTCCCATTTTATCCTACAGTGGAGCACTCTGGAAACTCGATTGCAAAAACCAAGGGAGTTCCTTCTTCATATTACACTCATCACGTAAATAAGGAGGGACAAGAAGCAGCATCAGGGCAACTGAATTCTGCAATGAGTGACCAAAAACCACCCTCTTTTGTGATGCAATGAAAAAAAATCAGAAGTTCTACTTCTCTGTGAAAATGCTAAAAATTTTATTTTATTCATGAAGTTGCAGGAATAAAATTGTAACCTCTTACAAGTTATTTTAATTGTATACAAACTCCCTAGTAAATGACAAAGAATGTGTATGATTAAAGCCAATGTTTAAAAGCTAAAAGATTACGTACTTAGCAAGTACAATGGTGAAAAATGAAGAGCTGTTGCACAAGACCCTCAGCGTCCTTTCTGCTTCCTTTCATGAAAGAAGCACGTAACCGCAGCATCTTCAAAACTTAACTCTAATCTGAAATCAACCGAATGCAATTATAACCCAGCTAGAAAAACTGAAAGGGAGAACAGAAACACATTGATATTCAAATTACTAATTCAAAATGCTAATATTGCTAAATGATTTGTGCGATATTACAACTTTACAGTGATAAAATAACTTGTAAATCAGCAATTTAAAAATCTGGACTTTGTAACATATGCTAGTAAAACAAGGTTACTCATGTGTGAACAATCAATGCACTCTTTTGTGGTACACACTTAAAGCCTCCAATGAAGGGGAAGCATAACCGCTTGTTTGAACGGTAGGTAGAAAGGTCTTTATACCTCTAAGTACGCTGGGGAGGAAATACTAAATGTCTGTAATTGCTGCACCCATCACATTCAGTGTGCAACTGCAAACACAAGGAAAGAAACCAGTGTACAGTACTAGTACTGTTTAAATAACACACAAGATTATACATTGCAGCATAATTAATACTACACACATACGTTCTCAGTACATGCTGGTATATAGGTTCTCAAACACACATGCACACTCAGTCACAAGCACGCTTCATACATCCTCTCACTGACAAACACACGTTCACACCACTCATTCCCACTCACAGTATCTGAAGGCTCTATATAAGGTAGATTGCTATATTGTTTGGAGCTACCACTTTTTTTTCTTTTTATTTTATATAAAAGCACATGCTAAAAGATCACGTCTACAGTAATCTCGCAGCAACACTCGGAATGATCACACAAAAACCAGGGAATGTTAGTGCACACACAAAATTAAGCTAAAGAAAAAAATCTTTGGAGTTCCAATCACACTGCTAGTATAACAATCCCGTAACTGTGAAGACTAGTTTTAAGCTTTTTAATTGATTAAGTCACACAGTGCAAAGTAAGGTCCATTGACCCTTTTGTGGAAAGGGAAAGGCTGGAAGCCACATGGGTAAGTTCAATAGATAGTTCATATATACACGTGACCAGGAACATCCAAACCAGATTTGTGCTCTTAGATTGGTCATTCTGAATCACGATGCACTTCTGAAGCATCAGCTCGACAAATTGGGCAGGTACGATTTGCCTGTAAAACCAGAAACAAGAAAGGGTTTATTTTACTGACAAATACACTGTTAGCGAGTACATGACACAGAACATCCGTGATGACAAGGTTGCTACTTTCAGTGCTGAAGAATACTCAAAAGCAATGAAGAAGAGACGACAAAGTGTGTTTATGCCCTTTTTCAGTTTCCTTTGTTACTTTAGAGTTGTCCATTTGTCAATTCAAAATCATGTTTACAAAAGTTAAAAAAAAAAAAGGGCTTTTTATCTTAAGAGATAGAGGAAAACAGCAAACTTGGCTTTACCTATGCGATGGTGGTTATATTAATGTAGACTTACAGTCATAGTATATTGCAATCAGATGGGTGCAACTTAGAAGTTGTACTGTGTGTTGCAGAGGAACCCAGTAAAACCAAACAAGCCACAGTGGGCCAGAAATAAATGCCCTATATGAAGGTGTCATGCTGTCACAAGCCCTACTGATCAGGGATCACTACTCTTTATACTCTCCTTATCCAGTTATTCTCACAGAAACCCATCATACAGAGTTGGTCAAAGCAAAGCAGGGAAAAACAGAAAGGGTTTTAGTATGAAAATAAATAAATAATAATAATAAAAAGAAGGAAGATGACCTGGCTAAACAGGTATTAAACTTCAAAGCCCAAGTAACATACAGAAAAGCAGGTGTAAGTTTATCCCTTAACTAAAGCACTCACTGAAAATACGTATCCTGCAACTCTTTCACAACTTCTTTTAAAATGTTAATACAGATAAAATGTAACATTCTTTGGGTTACCGGGAGTATTTCTGTCTTTATTTCCTCTTTTTAACTAAAGGTATAATTTTATTTAAAGAAAGTAAGAGGAAACATCCCCCCCAAAAATGTTACATTTATGACAAACATTTACTTTACAAAGTGCAGAGGGAAGGTAATCTAGTTACCAGATTCCGTATTTCCTAATTCCTAAAACAACAGGACCAGCCATTGTCAACTCCAAATTTTTAAAAGGTAGACAAACTTTTTAGTGAAAACAAAACTGATAGCGTGAAGAAACATGGCTCCTCAGGTCACAGTTCCAACATCACTGCCACGCACTTGAAATCCAAGCTATAAATGCCAATGTAGCATGTTATTACTGTAAAACATTTCTTACTAATGTCAGTTAAAATGAATCACATTTCTTTCTGTCAATTACTTCTGTTGTTATCGACGTATAGTTTATACCACAGTTAATATTGCTTTATAGTTTTGTTAAAGCATGAACTCAAGAATCATTTCAAAAGTTATTCCTTGCTCTTTCTCTAGCAGTTTTATAATTCCTTGAAGACAATGCCATCAATTGGTCACTACTTTGCATTACTCTACATATAGTTCAGCTAATATAATTTCTAAAATAAAAAAGGTGTGTTCTTTAAAATTCAATGGATTAATAAATCAAGGGGTAATTACGAAGATAAATAATGAAGTATATACCATTTGCAGCCTGAAACAGAGCATTCGGCAGGAATATTACTAAGTAAAATTTCTTGACAGAATCTGCAGAAACAAACCCACTGTGTCAGGACAAAACAAATAGCCATGCACACTGAAACACTGCTTTTTAAGCAACTTTTCAAGATTCTACTAGAAGATCCATTTTAAATTTAATTGCATTCTTCTGTCTTTCTTAAAATTCACTCCCCTTCCTGACATTTAAAGAGACTTTTAAGTGCAAAAAGAGGCATACGGTAGTCACTCCTTCAGCCAAGCCAACTTTCTGTACTGAGAGTAAAAGAGAGAGTAAAAGAGAGTTGCACCATGAATTAACCAATTTAGTTATGATTGATAGAAATTTGTAGCTAAAGTGAACTGCATTTAGAGCAATGAATCTGTAATGTCACTAGAATTCTCTGACAACCACTGCACTTCTTTAGTGTTAATCAATCAGAACCAAGGGAAAACATGTAATATTTAGTTTGTCTTTTCTCACATATAATACTGCATTTCCTATCAGACTGTTAAACATAAAATCAAGTTTTCCTTGCCACCTGGACCTAAATCCTAAAAGTGAAGATGGATCATATTTTCAAGCTGTCCTTTGGAACGATGATTAAACTTCACCTTACAAAAGAAAAGACTTCTCATGTATTCATATTTGACCAAAGGATTTAGGATATTAAGAAATAAACAAATACTGCAAAATATGAGAGTTGACAATATTATGAAAAGAAAAAGCATTATCTTGTTAATTCTATTTCCTCTGCTCATTCACAAGTATTTAGCCTTGCTTAACCAGAGAAATGTAACCAGAAGCAGGCAACATAATGCACTTTAAAAGAACATCTCCTCTTGCTTGCTCACACTATATAAAGAGTTGGCACTATACACAGCATTATTTCCACAAGGCAGATCAAACCTTTCATGTATGGACAAGTCACAAAACTTGCCTAGACACTTTTTATTTGCTCCACCATCATCAGGCAATGGAATAAGGATTTATTCTCTTTCAATTACCACTTTGGATCACTAACTATGTCTTTACCACTTTCACTAACAAAATGAAGCTTAAAAGAATCAACTTGACTCTGGAGCTCCAGATCAATACGAAATATTCCTAGACAGCACATATTTTCTTCAAAGAAAAAAGATTAACCTAGTAAGAAAGACGGATACTTTTTTTTTTTTTTTTTTTTTTTCAGTCAAGGCTAAACAGACAAGGTTAAAAAATTGAAGTTTTTTAGTTTTTACTTATTTATCTACCCTTCAGGACCTTTTTTTTTCTTTTTTTTTTTAATACTTAAAGTACTAAATGCTAAGCTTTTTACCTTCCTTTGGAAAATTTATCAACACAATGTTGGCTGGATGCTGTGAATTATGTAGATGTGGACATAATCATACTATCAACATATTCAGCGATTTGTCAAATGTATAAAAAAATGGAGATAAGCAAAAAATTACAACCCCAAATACCTTTCTGTTATCCTCACTTCCAGATGGTTGCTGCTTTACCTGTAACCTATTTATTTATTTATTTATATTAAAATAAGCTGACATTATACAGGTAATTTGTTCTGGTTTGCAAGGCAAAATCACCTTTATTTGACACAGCATCTTCATGGATGCTTCATGAAACTAAACCTACACATACTGCTTCAGCAACCTTCCACCAGGGTGCTTTATTCTTGCTAGGTCACTTTGCATCCGGCTTTGGGATATGTTATGCAAATACAAACCATTTTTAGTAGGTATGCTTGCACCTCGTTTACATTTAGATTGTATTTCTTTCACCTTATTCACCCATCTAGGTGACACTCTTATGCTTATACAGTTTTCCTATGATATAACAACCTTTAGAATATACCACACTCAGACCTCTTAGAAAATACATGGTTCCTAAGCTGGGACAGGAGCATCAAGACAAAGCTATTTCACCATTACTACAGTAAATCTAAGATTTTGAAAATAAAGGCTAATGTAAGCTTGCTTTTTCCCATTTGCTGGTCTGAATTCAATTGCCAGTTCATTACCAGTTAGAAGTACTACATATAATGCTAGAACTGCCATAGAGTCCCCAAAAAGCTTCATTTAAGTTAATTTCCTGGCTCTTGAGACCAATAGCATGCAATAAGGGGCACAAGAGCAGGACAAGCTGGCATTCAACTTCCCTGACGTATTTTCCTAACTCCCAGCAATTTGCAGATCAGGACCTCCATGAATCATGGGTGATTTTTTGCACTAATAGCCTGGGAAGAGCTTTCTTTTTACAATCTTTATAGTCATTTTAACCTATTTAAGCTTTTAGCATCCTCTGTCTCACATGCTGTCCAATGATCCTAGTTCTGTTCCTCATAAAACAGACTGACTGCTATCCATAGCTACTTTGTTAACTCCACAAATTAAGTTTTATGCACTGAAAAGACTTTAAAAATGTGGTGTGAACACTTCCTGAGCACCAAGAGGAATAGGGGGACACTGGAGAACACCACTTCCATATAAATTATCTACTTAATTAGCAGTTACTGAATGAAATACAATACATCTCTGTGTGTGTGTGTTTTAATTTGAAGATAAAACAAACAGAAGTTTATATTCCTCTTGCTCAGGTATGTACATGAATTCAGGTACCAAAGGACAACAGTTCTTCTGAAAGTTAGCTGAAAGAAGGCAGTCACTATTAACTTGATTATTCATTTTCCTCAGCAAGTATTTCAGTGTATACCAAAGACATATTTTATTGCCTTTAGGAAGACAAAAAGGAAAGGGCTTTTACTTTCTATTTTTTTTTTATTTTAGTCCTCTAGGGACTGCTTCCAATATACTTTTTTAATATGCAATCACTGCAGTTTCAAATGTTCTACAAAGATTACACAAAGATTAAAATAAAGCTGAATAGAAGAAAATACAGAAAAAAGGTGAGACGTTAGGATACTTTGTTGGCAATATATCTGGCTAATGCAGCTTGTACAAATGTCTCCGTACCGTCTACTTATTTATATCTCCTGTTCTTCATACCTTCTATATAGTTATTTTCTGTCATCTTATTGAGCTGTCCTGATTCTAGACCCTTTTATTTTTTCCTCAAATTGTCTTGAAAGTGTATATCATAATTATGGAAAACTGTAACTATGGTTAAGTTTTATTCGCATATATTCTTCTATATATACATGCATACACATATATGTACACACATAATACACTCGATGTCCTCTAAAAGCTAACGTTGATAGCAAAGCAGGGAGGGAGGGTATTAATATTTACTCTTTGCTATAAAGGTTATTGAAAATAGTTAATCTCACCATAGTAAGGGAAATTCTAATTTGTACTTTGAAGTCTGTTGACATTTCTACCATAAATATTAGAAACATGAAGCAAGAGATGAAATGAAGCAGAACAGTGAAATAAACAAATCCCAAAATAATAACCACCCCTCCTCAAAATCCCTACATAATGAATTCTCCATAAGATGATTTTACCTTTAGCCATTTATCGACACACTTGGCATGGAACTCGTGGTTACAGGGTAAGACTCTAAGTAGCTGCCTTGACTCAAAATCACACATGCACACCACACACCTGAAAAAAAGACAGCAAAGCTTAAATGTATCTGTGATTTGAGAACACCGAATATCCATTCCACACACAACCTTGCAGGTATGACTGCAACACAGTAGCTTCTACAGTTATCTGTATTTGTGGTTGAAGATGTGTAATGCACCAAGGTAAACTGGGAACTCTCTTTTTTTGTGCTTTTACATCACAAAGCAAGTGCTGCTTCTCACAGGAGTCAACAAACCCAATCCACAGAACAGATGTTTCACCAAAATTTAAAATGGTGGAGACGATTATTTAGAAAGTTCACTCAAAAAAAAATTCTACTGTTTTGAATATGACTGCTTTTAGCTCTTCTGATGTAGCTGAGGCTGCAATCTAAATAAATAAAATACAAGCATATAGATCATGTTCACTGCCTACTGATGCTGAAGTTGAACTGAGGGGCACAGCCACCAGAATACCAAAGAAAAAACTTCTTGCAATTAATTTGTTACTGAGTCACTTTAAATACCTTTTTATCTATAGTGCTCTTTCCACTTAGTTGTGCAGACCTTGCAGACAGAGTAAGTTAATGGATTTTAAAAATAAGAAAATGCACTCCTAAACCACTGACTAAACTCTATCAGAAGCACTTGAAACTTCAACACACGAAGCTATTTTAACACAGGCCAAAATCCAAACTGACAATGTTATTTTAGATTCTAGGATGCTGAATCCTAGAACACCCTTCCTTCACTTAGGATTTTTTAAATGTGAAGAACTAAATTGAAACAATTCTAAATAATGTGAGGCTACATAGACATTTTACAGTGAAGTTACAGAGTATTTGATTTGGAAAACAATCTAAGAAAAAAGTGGTTACTGATACGACTGTTTTTAGCTCTTCTGGTGTAGTTGAGGCTGCAATCTAAATAAAGTCAAATACAGACACATAAACTGCATAACCTTGAAAGACACTTACAATGTCTGTTCTGACTGATGGTTGTTTGGATTGAACCTGTAGGATGGGAGCTGTTCAATGTCTGCCTTTGTCAGTCCTCGTGGTTTGGCCTCTCCCAGACGTTCTGCCAGATTCAGCAGTGCCTGGAAAATAAGGAAATCAGGTATTTAAAAATTCTGTTTAAATAAGCTCTGGTTCTGCTACAGGTGGAGGGGCCATTATATGTCACTATACAACCTGGTAGCACAAATCACACTCTTAAAAGATGTTTAGAACCCTTAGCTCTCCCCTACAAAACAAACATCATGGGAAGTCCTGTCCACCAACATCTTTCAACCATCTTTCTGAACTAAGTGAAATGTTCTCTTTGGGATTTCAAAATCCAGGGCCAAACTTCAAAATGCTACTGTGGTTGCACAGCTTGGTGTGTATTTTGCTTCCGAAAGATCCCTTCATGCCGTTATGAAATTAATAGTGTAGGTAAACAGAAAAAAAAAGTCAACAAATTTGCTTCCTAAGAATATACTACAATTCTAGTCCTCTGAAAGAAACCAAGAACTCCACATGAACTGGCAATGTGCACTTGCAACCATATCCTAGGCTGCACCAAGAGCAGCATGGCCAACAGGGTGAGGGAGGTGATTTTCCCCCCTACTCTGCTCTCTTGAGACCCCCACCTGGAGCACTGTGTTCCAGCCTGGGGCCTCCAGCACAAAAAGGACAGGGAAGTATTACAGTGAGTCCAGAGGGCAGCCACAAACATGATCAAGGGGCTGCAGCAGCTCTCTTATGAAAAGAAGCTGAGAGAGTTGGGGTTGTTCAGCCTGGAGAAGAGAAGGCTCCGGGCAGACCTTACAGCGGCCTCCCAGTACCTAAAGGGGGCCTACAGAAGAGCTGGGGAGGGACTCTGTCAGGGCTTGTAGTGACAGGACAAGGGGCAATGGTTCTAAATAACAAAAGGATAGATTTAGACTAGATATTAGGAAGAAACTTTTTACTATGAGTGTGGTGAGGCCCTGGCACAGGCTGCCCAGAGAAGCTGTGGATGCCCCATCCCTGGAGGTGTTCAAGGCCAGGCTGGATGGGGCTTTGGGCAACCTGGTCTGGTGGGAGGTGTCCCTGCCCATGGCAGGGGGGTTGGAACCAGGTGATCTTTAAGGTCTCTTCCAACCCAAACCATTCTGTGATTCTGTGATTTATGAATGTAAAGGAACAGCTTCTGAATCCCACTCTACAACGTGGGCTAGATGAACTGGGAGATGTAGACTTTATAACAAATCTGGAAAATGAGCGCATACCATCAAAGTTTAAATACTTTTTTGTTGAATTTTATGTTCATTTTCTACGAGTCAAGCTTTGCAACTAAGAGCCTCTCGTGTAATTAATTTTGCACTCTGTCATGTATGTAACTTGCACTCCCTTCCAAGGGACCTGGGAAAAATACCACTACAATCTTAACAGAGAACCGATGCCCAGAAAAGGTAAGAGTTGGTGAAAGCTGCAAAACAGTACTGATCACAAGCAGATTTCTAATACTGCCAAACCTAGCAGGCAATTTCTTAGAAACAAGATGATGCTTCTTCTGAACTAGCACAGAAGTTATGACAGAAGTGCTTGCTGTTCAGCTGACAATGGTGTACTGCTACTACACAGAGGAGCACTGGAGAAGAGATGCAAAAGTAAGGGTTTTTGAAGGAGGAATTTTTAAAGAGAATCCAAAGGGAATCAGATAGTTTCAGAACCAGCAAAGGCAGGTTGAATTGCCTCACAACTACCTAGGATATTACAGAGGGTTATGCATCTCTAGATGTGAATTCCTGTACTGTCCTGAGCGTCAAGAAGAAAAGCCACTAAAGCAGTTTTACAAATGTTACACTTAGATCAATTAATCCTATGATATTAACACTATTCTGCAGTTATGTACATAAGAACACTAACTTTTCTTTTGAATGTACTTTCTTGTTTGATATTTAAAATCATTTATCATTCAAAAGAAGAAGAGTAGCATGTAGAACATAAAGGCTGAACAATTTAATGATTACTAGTTAGGAAGGGTGTTTTCTGGGAAAGAGCAACTGGTAAAAGGTAAAGCTAAGCACTTCAGATATCCAGTACTGCAAACAGATATGAAAGGATGGCTTCCGGATTCTGTCTTCACGGTTATTATATTTATTTGAAAGGCAAAACCAGGATAAAAAGCAAAATATAATGCAATTTTATGTGTCACTTGATCTAAATCTATTCTTTAAACGTAGTCACAGTTTGTGCACCAACCTCGTAGTTTTCTACCTCTCCATCTTCCACATCCAACTCAAAGCTGAAAGCCGGTCCAACTGCAGGTGGCACTGGAAGCATTGATCTACCATGAGAGCAAACAATGATAAGGCTCAGCATCTTGCTGAAGGAAGGCACAAAAACATATGGCATAGGTAAAGTTATCTTATTTATCCCTCTAAAAATGTCAAGTTCTCAGAACTGATAAAAATGTTAAGTGTGAAATCAAGAACATACATTTAAAATGAAAGGATCAAGAGAAAAGCTAATTCTGCCAATTTTCGATATTGCCAGTGCTGCCTTTTTAATTGCATGCATGTCTTAACTGATACTTACAATAAGGCTTAGCATTACCACCAATATGAATCTCTTGATTATCACACATTATGGAGAGCTAATACTGACATTGCATTCATAGTCCGGACTTAAACAGTATTTTATTTCTTCAAATGTATAAAATATAAAAAATAATAAGGAACCCTGAATTCTCCTGACTCCCCAACACAAAATTATTGAAGCTTATATATATTTTTTAAAGTCTACAATACATAATGAAGATAATTAGGATACGCTACTGATGAACTTCCATATTGAAGTCATCTTTACGGAGAGTTCAGAAACAAGAGGTACAGACTCAAAAGTATATTGTACGAAATCCTTCACTTATATTTTCTCTTCTGCGAGTGTGTATGTTATTCTGAACAGGCTGAAAACTTTACACAGGAACAGAACTTTTCCTCCTCTTTGGTGCAGCCTATTCCTGTTTTCTGGTAGAGTGCAAGCATGAAGACTGCAGATTCCCATTGAGAGGGCTGGTTAACTCACTTCATTAAACCTACATGGAAGAAAATGTACTTGGAACTTACAGCACATAAGGTAGTAGGCTAGGATGGTATGGGTGTGGTGGTATTGCCTGCTGCGAGCGGTATCTGCTGCGCCCTGTGAGTCTTCGAGGCATAAACGGTGGGTACGGCTACAAGAGAGAAGAAAGTAAGTGTCATTTGAAACTTGTGGAACTGGAACTTTGAGGTTATGGAGTCTCACTCCTAGGAAATATTCAACAGCTGCCTGGACATGGGGCTGGGCAACGCTAGGTGTCCCCGACTGAGGACAGGGGGCTGGACCACAGGACCTGAGCGGCCTTTTCCAACCCCAACCACTCTGTTATCCCGTGATTCAACATGTGGTTTTCTTAATCATGAAATAAAATTATATCTGAATATCAAAATCAATTTTCAATAGGGCGTTATTCAAAAAATCCAGCTATTGCTTAAGTCCAAAAATCTAAGCCTCTCTTACAACAATTTGAAATAGTAATTCCTACCAGGAACAAATTCATACCATTCCGTGTTAAAAAAGTAGTAACACGCAACAGGAATCCTGGCAAGACCTTTTGTGCTCAGTCCACACGTAGGCTGGTTTGGGAAACAGTCAAGACTTGAACTAGTGACTTGCTTCAAGCCTCATGCTATTATGCAGGCTCGTGCACAAGTGGTTGAGTGAAGAAGACTTAAGAAATCTTAAAATAAAACCTTTAAAGATCTGTAGCTGTTATCTTCATTAATTCTTTGGTCAGCATAATGCTTTAATGCCTGCTATGGGGCACCGCCACAATGCACTACAGCAAAATCTCTAAGCAGGATTTAAAAAAGCAGTGGCATATAATTACATTTGAAGAGGGGCTGAAAAGCTTTAAACTGTACTTGTGGAGTTAAATTAGTACAATTTCTGCATCTGGACCATGCCTAAAGAGACGGTCAAGCCTACAGCTTCAATTTCCATGGATAAAACAGGGCTTCAACATCATATTTTTTCATTTGCATGCCAAGCTCTTCACTTAAATATTTAGGTTTATGGTATCATTGTTCAAAATTCCTTGTTTTACCTACTAAAATGGGAACATACATGGTAGAAATTTTCCACTTAATAGTAAATTATATTTTCCCAGAAATATTCAAAGTACTAAAAAATTATAGTAATTTTTAAAATTGAAATTCACATACCATTATTGAATTCAAATTTGAAGGCCTTGAGGCATTTAGTTTTTTGGAACAAAGGGCACTCAAAATCTTCAGTAAAAAGTATTTCTTCTTTCATGTTTGAAACTTAAGAACATACAGAAGCCCAACACCACCAGCAATTTAGCTAAAAATTCTTAAATTTACAATGGAGACATAACGAATAGATAGCCACAGACTTACATATAAACACAATATAAAAAACAGGGTCTTTTTCTTGCAAGTAACATCCCAAACTAGACAGAGTAAATACTAGCTTTACTGCTCGGTGAATTCTGCAACTCAGAAATATCATTATAAAGTGCTGTTTTCAGTTCATTGATTGAAAGAGAATCAGGGATGCAGCCATTCCACCATAACTTTTAAAAAGAGAACATTAATGACCACTTGAAAAATATCAAGCTGTTCTGAAAATCATTTTGAACCACTGGAGAAATTTTATAAATATTTAGGATTGCTTTATAAAACATTGTACGATTACTCATAATAAACCTTTATTCCACCCCTCAGCTGTATGCGACCCAGAACGAAAACACCAGAGAGGAAAAATTATATATATTCTGCAAAAAACATGCTGTTTTCTATCTACTTTTAATGAGTGAACATGGAAATCAAGAAAAACTCACTCCAATCAAATTTTTTTTGATGTGAATAAAATCCAAGCAATTTACCTAAGTTTTTAAAAGTGTCTTTGAAAGTGTCTCATAGTGAGTGAAAATTTCATTGAAAACCTTTTCAACTTCAGTTTAAACTACATTGCTTGATTTCAAAAGACTAATAAAGCAAAGTTAGCAGTGTGTTCTATAGGTACAGGTCCTAAAATTTCATTCTTATGTAAAGGTTTAAGTGACAATGTGCTTCTAAAACCTTCCGATGACTTGATGCACAGGTCAAAATCGAAAAAAATCCATCTAGTCTTGTCTCGCAGTTATTTCTTCAAGCATTACACAGGTAGGAAAGGCTTTTTTCAAACAAAACAATGTAGCGAACTGAAGTGCGCCACAAAGACCGTAAAGGCAGCACACACACATCGGACGTAGTTTAACCGCAAAGCACAAATTTCAGTGCAGATCTTAACCCAGACCAGGTTTCATTTTTTTTGTGCTGCTGCAGCTGAACTGCTTGTAGTCCTCTAGACAGGTGGCTTAAAGCAACCTTGGCTGTTTCTGTAATAGGGAAGTCTGCAGCATGGAAGCACTCTATACAATTGTTTGTGGGCACATTACAAACACTCTGGAGAAAAACTATTTTTAAAGCATTCTAGTTTTTCTGACTTGTAGGAACTCACCTTATGGATGAAGAATTAGCTGGAAGATAAGTGACAAGAGCTTTTCAAAATCACGCGAACTAGTTTCTGCAATGGAAGTCCTGGACTGTGTGGTAATATGATATGTTTTCAAAGTAACTGCTATCACTCTCTCTCTGCAGATAATGTTGTCAGAAATCATTTACTGGTATCAACACATAGGTTATCCTTAACTTGATTAAAATGAGCTTAAAGAAAACACCACAGCTGCAGCTTTAGCCATTAATGGACAACAGCAAGAAGTGCTACTTTTTGACAAAATGTACTACAGAATTGAGAACAAGACAGTCAGCGCAGCATGAATGAATGAGTATGTCATGCAGAAAACAATACTTACAACACCAAATGACACCTCCTGGTGTAAAGGATCATGGGTTAAGAATTGGAGAGGAGCTGAGGGAGGCAATGTTGGTGGATGGGCTGAGGGAGAATACGTAAAACCTCCTACAGGAAGATGTTCACCAAGCAGTTCTACTTCATTTTCTATCCTTTGAAGTGGCTAAAAAAAAAAAAAAAAATCTTTGCTGTGGTAAGAGATGCAATTTTTCCCCACTAAAGAACTGAAATCCCAGATGCATACTCTGCACTGCTGCGGCCAATTTTATGGGATAAAAAAATTACAAGTACTCACTTTCACAGAATATGAACAATTCCTGTGTCATTAACACTACCAAAAAGCAAAGACAGCACTACACATTTGATATAAATTCACCTTTTCCAGCTAGCCATGCTTATTGACCAGGAATTTATGCGATCTAGCAAATATAGGAGTGGTTGTAATTTCCTGTCTCTTGCATTTTGCAGGACAAATATTTGCTCTCCTTCTTGCCAGGCTGCTCTCACTGTAAAACTATGCGAAAGAAAAAAATAAACAACCAAAGACGAGAACTGAAATTGTGTCAAGACAATCTGAAAAGAGGAGAGTGAACATGGTGACTTTAATGATATTAAGCTATGAATGATATTCAGTAATCAAGCAGGTGCTTTCCTGGGAGGATTATGCAAGAAGTCCTATCCAGAACACAATCCAGTGGTTCAGAACCTTAAGATTCCAGTTCAGTATTGTAATTTAGTCATTTGCAGTACATCCACCAGGCCCAACAGTTCTGAAAAAATTCCCAGAAGTTGTCACTGCTTCATTAACACACCTTTCTGTTCCTGATGCTAAATTCCACCATCTTGAGAAATTCAGCTTACGAATCCCATCTTGTGGCAGCAAAGGAAAACTCTGCTTCCTTCTTATGCAGACCAAGCGTTAAACTCAACGTATTCTTAAAGCACTAAGATACAAGCTTTTTGCCAGACCTGAAGATTGGCAGGCAGACCTGGTCAATAACCTAAGTAAGAAATCCAAGCTAAAACCAAAGTTCATACATTTTCTAAAGGAGTCTTATAAAGATTGCCACTGAAAAATGCATTTTTCCGGCTGTTCACCCATCATCGTAACAAAGCTGTTACAACAGTTAGCCACACCTGAGATACGGCATGGATAGGTCTCAGCAACATTTATAATTAATGAAACTCTTTCTGCATTAGTGGAATATTGGCATCTTCTGGTCAGAGGGGCAAACAAATGGATGGGAGTATATTGATAGCCCCACAGTACAACGTGTACACCAGCAGTAAAAATCTAGCTTCTCTCCCCACACCCAGAACAGGGTCACATTTTCCTATATTTGCATAGTCTCTATCACTAAGCCAAGTCTGCATAAGCAAAAAGTGCCAATAACTTCTGTAAGTGAAAAAAAAAAAAAAAGAGAAAGAAAGAGACTGTAGGCTCCTGAATATAACTGGAAGCCCTAAGGTCATCACGTTCTAGCAAAACCACTGGTCATTTAAAAATTAACTGATAAGTAATACAGGGGAAGCATGTAATAAGAGTAACATTCCATCCTTTCTTATCTCTCTGCTAAACCTTTCTCTACTTCTAAGTAATGTAGACCACTACTGCTCTACACAGCTTCCTGTGGATTCTCTCTGGCTTCCTGGAAAAGAAACACCTGAAGGAACTGTTGGTAAAGAAGATACACATCTTTTTGATGAACAGTAAAGGCCCATGGAGAAACAGCACAGACAACAGCTGATGAAATCTGAAGATAAACAGGGTGAATTTTAAAATTATTTTTTCATCTTCACACTAAGTAGTTATAGACTTGCTAAGGAAGCATCAGGGCAAAAACCTGTTACTTTAAACAAAATCCACCTGTTTCCTGAATAAGGTATCAGCACTATTTGCCCATTCAGCCATACCAATCCTAAGGAGAGAGGGTAAGAAGAATTACTTACCGACCGTGACTGCTGTGCTTGGAAAGGAACAAATTGTCCTGGAGGAGGCAAGTGAGGAGGGTGGTGTGGAGAGAGATGAGGAGGATGCAAAAGGAATGGGTCACTAGAAATGAGGGGTGGAAATGCTGCGTACGGTACTGGTAGGTGCTGGACCGAACATGCCTGAAGCATCTGAAATAAAATGAAAACAACACATTTTTGTCTCTAGCACAAACACTCCCTATAGAACAATCCATGCTTACCATGGAAAGATGTCATAAAAAGAAAGCAGTTCTCTTGCCTCCTTGGAAGGACCTCCAAAACACACATAAATAGTAACTCATTCAAATACACAATGATCAGTAACTAGCACTCTTCAAGCTCTAGAAATACCATAGTGTGACATCTGCTAGGTGCAATGTAGCTCTTACTTCTTGTGAGGTCAGTGGGATTTTCAATACTCAGTATTAGACAAACTCCTAAGTAAAAAGTGGATATATTTACCCTGCTAACTTTTGCTCATGTTTTACCTTCAAAATGGCATCTGAAAGCAAGAGCGTTACAAACATTTTAAGCTGTAGATGCAGCTGAGGGACTCCCAGACATCAAACTGTGCCTTAAAACATATGTGGCCTTATATATTAAGAATAATGCATAAGCTCTGCTCAGTTCTGCACTTTGAGGGGGGCTTTATGCTCTGAAGCAGGTGAGATACACCTACTGTGGGAAGTATCCCTTGTTCTCTCGTCTTTGCAATTACTCATATGAAAGTGACTTTGGGCACTGAAGTTTGAACACAGAAATGATGAAGGTGCTGCAGGGGAGCATGAATGTGCTTCACGGAAGAGTTCAGTTTTGTTTCCATTTCTAAACATGGAGAGGATCAAGAAAATCTTCATTCTCTTTTTTCCTGATCTTTGAACTGTTATCAGAATGTTAGGTATTCCTGTTGCATTTTTAGCCATTAAAACAGCAATTCATAATATATTTGCTAGCTGTAAAACAACAGGTACCTTTGTTTTGTATAAACAAAGATGGTTATTAAGACAGTTTTAAATTTAAAACTCTACCACCCTACTTGCAAAGCCTATAGAATTATACAAAGTCATGTAGACGACAGTTCTGATCTCTCACTCTTTTTCATTAGTCTCGTGTCACACTGAACATGCTGACTATAATGGCAAAATGGTAGAGAGATCTAGTTTAAGATGAGATTATAGTAGTAAAGGTGGAATGACCACTTTATTTACTATGTAATGTCATTGCCAAACACACATTTAGATGCACTCAAACAGTATCAGACTATTTTGTTTTTCTTAAGTGCTGACTATTCTTTGAGTTACTACTTTGTTTTTATAAACAGTAAATACCATTGAGAAATGTTTCTACTGTTACAACACAATTGTTGTTACAGTTTACTACATTGAAAACTGTTCTCCAAAATAGCTGAAGATAAATTTGCAGGTACAACATGACAACTCTTTAAAACAGGAAGTACTTTGGAGAATACCGCAAAATAGGTTTCACCCCAAGACTCTGTACAGTAATGATTAGCTGCAGGATATGTTACTGCAGTATCTGCAATATATGTTGGGAAGGATCTGTGCTATGCTCACTGAAATTTTTAAGTAAGAGCAAATAAGATTTCATGTCTTTCCAGTTGAAAGATCATGCAAACTATTTGTTTATTCATTCAGACTTTTGGAAAACTTCTGCTGTTTGAACTTATGCTACTGTAAGTTTTAGAACTGATGAAGGTATTTTAGATGACAGTTGTTTATTTTATAGTTACATATATCCTGAATTGTGCTAATTTTGTGAAAGCAACAAAATGATACCGCAAAGTTCACAGGTGAAGTCAGGGGGAGCAAGGTGATATGCTAGAGATCAGTAATGCCCCTCAAATGTACTTTTATGGTGTGGGGAAACTGGATGACAGGAACCACGTGAAGTTCAATGAAGGCAAGATATGAAGTCTGGTACTGGGACAGAATAACCTCACGGAGCAGGACATTTTGAGACTGGCTGCAGAGTGGATGTACAAGAAAAAAAAAAGATTAGTTCTAGTGGATGGTTCTGTGTCTGGTTTTGGCCTTCTCATTACCAAAACCAGACACTGACATCCTGAAATGGGTCCACTGAAAGACAACATGACGACAAGGAGCCTTGATCACACTGTATAAAAGAAGAGGCTGCAGAACTGGATTTGTTCTGCCTTAAGAAGAGAAAACTATGTAATGACCTTAACACTGCCTTCATCTAATTCATAAGAATGGGTACCTGACTATTCCTCAAGGGGCACAGTAAATGGATGAGAAACAACAGAACCAAGTTGCAGCCAAGGAAATTCCAATCAGATACACAGAAGCAGCTCTTTACTGTAAGGACATACTAACACTGGAGCAGATGCTCAGAACAATTGTGCAATCTCCATCCTTGGAAACTGGTGACCACCAGATCATCTCCAGA
This sequence comes from Cygnus olor, assembly GCF_009769625.2. Taxonomy (NCBI): domain Eukaryota; kingdom Metazoa; phylum Chordata; class Aves; order Anseriformes; family Anatidae; genus Cygnus; species Cygnus olor. The sequence goes on from NC_049198.1 coordinate 53,192,970, forward strand.
GCCCTGTTGTAACTTATATTATTACTCGCTTCTGTGACTTAACAGAAGAAAGTGTAAAGTCTGCCTGCTGACATTACATAATTTCAACCCTGATTAATTCCTTATGTTCATCCACCCTCTCAACACACCTGATTAAGTGCTTACTGTCTCTCATGGGGATAAATGGCATCTGGACAACCTGAGTGCACATCACCCTCACTCTTCAACAAGCAGCTTAAACAAAGAAATAGCTGGTCACATCACGGGTTTTTTTTTCAGTGCCACAGACTAGTTCATGTTCTCTGGTCACAGAACATGCAACAGAGGAAAAGCTAAGTTACAAACTGCTAGGAAATGCACAGCTGGCAGATGTTGGCAATGTATATATCAACTTTATAAGTAGTTACTGGACACTGAATATATAGCTTTTATGTATGATATTGCAGATTTATACTAGAAAAGGGTTAAAAAATAGTTGTGACTCTTCCAGCAAAGTTCTACAACCTTCACTTGCACAGCTAAAACTTCTTGGGTGTACCTGTTTCATTTGTTCAGCCCTGGCATCTGTTAGCACTTAAAGGTGAAATTTCTACAGAATGGCATAGCATGGGAATGCTATGAACTGGAAAGTAGTATCCATCAGTTGATATCTGAATATTGCTGAGAAAATAGTTCATACACTTTCAAGTTCAAAGTTGGTAAGTCAATCAAGGCACTTTATTTCACTCCCAAAAAGGCTGAGAGACATCATTATTAAATAATATTTTGATTTTTGTGAGAGCATTCCAGATAGAAGAGCCCTTCTCAGCTTTTACTGATCATTCAGGATCTTACTACTTCTCAGAAGAAAAGTAAGTTTGGAATATCAGACCTTCTTTGTGTATAACCAATCCACGAAAGAGGTCTCTATAAAATAATATTTTTTTCTTGGTTAGTTAACTAATAAAAGTCTTAGAAGTGTTCCTCTTAAAATGTGAAAGTACGCAGAACAGCTGTTGGTGTGAAATCAGCTCATGAAACTGCATGTCACTAGAACTAAAAGCCATCAGGACTTTACACTAAAAACAGTCACGCACTACTAAGCTGGTAGGTAAGCAACATACATATGCTTACCAGTTTAAGGCCTGCATTGCTATGCCACTACAATTTAGCACTTGGAAAAAAATAATGTCATTTTCCAGTGTAATCAAAGCCACACAGATGTGGAGGCTCCAAGGTGCAATTCTTCTGTTTAAGATTGAAGCTGGTGTAAACTAAAGAAGCCCACTTACAGGGGGAGGTACACTGCAAACTGGAAGGTGCTGTCCACTGAAAACCACCGAGCACCCTGGAACCTGCTGTGCGCTGCAGGCTGGGATGTGCTGGCCTGTGCAAAGTGGTATCCCGTGTGGAGCCACTGTTGTCACTGTGTATGAGACAGGAACTGTGCCCTGATGGATCTGCAGCAAAAATAAAATTTAAAAAAAAGTTGAAATAACTTAATTACTGAAAACTCTTAACAGTACTGTACAGCATGCTGAGTAAGTTAACAAGCTTTTACCTACTTATCAGGAAAATATATACTCACAATGAAGGTCTACAAAAGGAGGCACATGCCTGTAATTCCTGTTCTTTCAAATACTCTTCTCATTGGAATACTACTCACTGATCAGCAGTTTCTGGGCAGGGTGAAGAGGGATCTCTCAGTTTAAAATGTTAAAACTTCCAAGGCTCTTATTTTGTTCTGGTTTGTTTGTTTAACACCAAGTAAGAAATCTCTGATGCTCTGATAAAACCGAAAAGCCTTAGTGTCATGGAGCATGGCTTCACAAAGTAATTATTTCAGAGAAGCTCATTCTTCCTTCTCGTTCTGCTAAAACAGAACTCACTCATGGGAAATTAACAAGCAAGAACAGCTCATCAGGAAGGTGAGAATGATTAAATTAAAAGACAGCTAATTTACTGAACTGGTAGTGTACAGTTAGACACAGAGGCCAAAACAAGAACACGGATCAATGAATGGAACTTAAAGCCTCAACATGTGTATCACTGATGACAGAAACCACTCTCAGGAGAGACACTGAATTTGACCTGGTTCTGGCTCAGGTACAAAAATTAGGCATACAGTGTAATGCTGAGTGTGATTCAGAAATGCTCAGAGTAAGAATAAAAAATGACCTCTTAAAATGGTTCTGTCTCTGAAGTATAAAACATAACCATGGAAGACCTCAGTTAGTCTGGAAACACTGACATCTGATCATAGATGGTGCTTGGAAGGTACAGGCAGTGGGATGGAACAACTGCTTATCCAGGCTTGTCATGATGTAATCTTGCAACACAAAGCAAAAGCATGTTTTGAATTTTTAAGATGCTGCAGCAGTACAGTTGTTCATCAAAACGCTAGGTTGTGAGATGGCTATAACGGTGGTTAGCTTCCACCCTTGCACTTGGTCCCAAACTCAAATACTTCCTCACTGAGCACTGCTCTGCAGATGTAGTACAACGCAGCAGTTGTATGCAGCTGCGCTGAATGCAGGTACGCTTTCAAGCAGGGCAGTTAAGAGTTGCATTCTATGCGTGTGCAGTTTGAGAAGCGGATGTCCAGATGACTAGTTCGTGACTGCGTAGCAACTAATGCACTTGTGCTGCAGCTTGCTGATTTGCACAACAACAACAAAGGTTACGTCAGTAAGTCAGCTTCTTCTATAGGTCTTCAGTTATGAACTCTGTAACAATTCCTGTCTCAGGAATTATTTGCTTTCTGGACCAACCACAGATTTCATTTTTTCATGTAATTTAAGGAGTTGATTAGGTTTGGACAACTAATTTGGTTATGTGACAATACTGTCATGTTTTATACTGTTATGTTCACAACCCATTATTGGCATTGTGAATTCTACTTCTGAATAATTTATTTGAAAAACTTATAGACTCCTGTGCTAAGGAGAGGCACTTAATGTGAAATAGAACACATTCTTGATTATCATCTTACATCTTAATCACGTTAAATTAACTTCAGAAGCAAGAGAACTGCATTTCGAAGGTGTGCCGGAGGCCTATAGCACTACATCAACATATGCATTGGAAAACTGTTAACTTTCAATCTTCTTTACTAACACTCTGGACTTTTTATTTCCCCACTGCCACCGCAGCACTTTAAATATCAATTATGGTACACAACAAAAACAACTTGTAAGAGGGCAAACAGAATTTAGTGATAACGTGACTTTCATAGCCAACTAATTAGGGGTGGAGAGGGATCTTAAGATTTGGGAAAAAAAGATATCTGTGACATTTGCTTGTTTGTACCCTGAAACTCTTACCTGATCATGAATGTCAACCATCACTGCATTTTGCTGTGGTGGGTGAGCAGCTGGGTGCAACATACGAGGAGATACATTCGGTGGGTGAAAGGCTCGGGGCTCTTCTATTGCTTGCTGTTGTCCATAAGAGAGATGGTGATAGTTTTCATCTTGGCTAATGGAATTATGTCGAGACAGGCGATCTCTCCTTGTTCTCTGACGTCGAACAGGAGGACTGGAAACACATTAAAAAGATTAGAGATCATATAAATGCCATAAGCCCTTCCTATTAACTAAAACCACATGAAAATCAAGTATCAAGAAAAAAAACTTGAAAATTTTACTGGAACACAATCGGAACGCAATTTCTTACCAACAAACTTGCCAAGAACTTTTGAGCTGACACTTATCTCAGTGTAGAAGTGCTTAATAGAGCACAGCTTAATGCTGTAAAGGAAACCTGGAGAACTCCAAAATAAATATTAACCTGCTAGAAAGATGACAGTTGGATTGCCAGGACAAGTGCTCAAATGACAACAAACTTCAGGAGATTTCTGTGCATTTATTCTAGGCAAAAATCCCTAACCGTATGATTACAGATTTCCCTAGGTTCCTTGCTCCAGCCACACCACAGAATGGTTGCTCACTTAGTGAGACAGACAAAGCAGTAGACTCTTCTGGAGAAACATGATTTTTTTTAGCTCTCACATGTTCACCAAATAACTGAATGACTCAGAGGCGTCTCTTTGGCAGACACCAGGAAATTGTGATTGCAGTAATCGTTCTTTTGCAGTGTAGAGAACTGCGGTGTAAATAGACCACAGCATCTACTTCGTTTGAGTAACTCATTTACATGTGTGGGATTTGATAATATAATCTTATATAATTACACGTATGTTATGGGCAGAACTGCTACTATCTTGAGCCAAAACTTCTGTAAATCAGAAACCAGCAGCTCAGGCTCAACACTCAGAAAATCAGGCACACACAAGTAACAAATTCACGATTAGAAGTTTTGACTGAGAGACTTCTCATTTATTTGGAAGGGGAAAGAACTGAATCATAGAATTATGTAGGTTGGGAAAGACCTCTAAGATCATCAAGCCCAACTGTTAACCTAGCACAGCCAAGACTACTGCTAAACCACGTCCCTAAGCACCGCATCAACACGTCTTTTGAATACCTCCAGTACTAGTACATCCCTGGAAGTACGAGACCATCCCACCATCCCCCAATACTTCCAATATGTACCTTCCAATCTCCACGACACAAATTGCATGCCCCAGTGGCAACAGCAAAGTAAAGCTACATGGCACAAAATGGTTTGCCAGTTACAGAACAGGCTGAAGGAGCCAAAATGCAGCAAAGAAACAGAAGGGGCTGCAACCGCTAGAGCACATCCTCTCCAAGAGAGTGTCAAAGAGAACGTAATGTGCTTCACTCTCACTATTTGTTTCCTATTACCAAATAAAACTAAAACAAAGTGGCAAATTGGCAAAACAAAGCCTGCTCAAGCCAAGTCCAACTTTTTTGCTGAGTGAAACTGATGTACTCCAGGAAAGGGGGAGCATAATAGCAGTTATTCAGATGATACTGTAAGTATATGATACCATGTCTTAAGCTGCTATTTTTCTGCCCTACTTCATACAGATGTTATGCCATTACTGTCTTAAAACTGTAATAAATGGTCATTCACTTCAGGTCAGACAGAAGGCCTGATGCTGAATTATAACACAGCGGAAAAAAAAAAAGCACAGCCCTCATTCTCTTCACAAATTAACATGTCAGAACACATAAAACATGTTTTATTCTGAGCACTGAGGATGTCAATTTACAGTTCAATATATTTGTATGTCTTAATCACAGTTTCTTTTCTGAAAAGTTTTTTCCACTTTCCATCTCTGTATTACTATTAAAATACACATATAATTTTCTCATTAGATAAAACAGGTATATATGATTTCTAACCACGTAACTGATTAACACTTAACTGCAAAAGATTTTTTTTTGTGAACTGAAGTTGCTTTATAGTTATTTCCTGCTACAAAACATAAATGCTCTAAATAAATATTTTAACATAAAATGTGTGTGCAACATGTGTGTTTCGAAAACCTCCAGTAACAGAGAAAAGCTATCAATGGCAACCCCAGTGCTTTGGAAGAACAATTACAGAAATTCTCTGACACCAGGACTTAGACAAGGTAGCTTCTCATAATTACTCTTTGTTAAATGTTAAATGGTGTACGTTTACTTTTTCATGGACTCAGAATTATGAGAAAGCACAGCCAGGAAAAGCTTGCATGACTTCTGGAGTAATGTTTTATTTTTTTTAAACAAATGGATTAACATTATCTGGAAAAAAAGAAAAACAGTATTTTTCCTACACAGAATAATAAACTACAGGTTTCATTCAGCAAAATTCAGTGCATCCAGATACACAGCTCTACATGCTTCCTAAGTTACTGGCAAGCACTTCAGATGAATAATCAACGCAGGGATCTAAACTATTACTGAACATTGGTAATGAACTTGTGCTTTAAAGCCCTCTGAAAGTAACCACTTAAAAACCTCTGCTTCTACATGCAAAGTATAAACGTGATAAATGCCCAACCGAAACAAAAAGGCAGAATGGAAGCAGTGAAAAAAAATGCAGGAGTTAGACTCCCAGGTAGGAAGAACCATCAAAAGGTGTCCATAACTGCAAAGTCTTGATGTTAGTATTCTCTAACAAGGGAGATTTCTTTGCACTAGCACATTCTCAAATGCCTTTACTCAGTTCAGTACTACCTTCAAGATGAGGAGGAAAGGAAAAATAGATGAAAGGAGAGGCACAGCAATGGCACAGATCTCCCCATTTTGCAGTGACTGGCAAAGACAAATTGAAATGGCCTTCTGTTTCATATAGACACGCACTACACTTCTACATTCACAGTTTATCTGTACTATATGTATCTGGACAAAAACAGCACCTTCCTTCTGCAAATTCATACCAGGAGGCCACTTTTCTAAACGTGATATTTAATTGCTTACTATGAATCTAAACAAAAAACAAACAAACAAACAAACAAACAAATTAAATTAGGGTTCTGTTGTGCTAGACATGGTACAAAATTGCTGATACAAAGAGATAGGGTCTAAACAGCAATCCAGGTTAAGGAAAAAAATCCGGATGATAATAAAAACCAGCGGAGACTCAGCCTGTGCTGACTGACAGGAGTGAGTCAATAGGGCAGAAGAGTTAGTACTGGTTACATCGGGTCAGAGTGATGTCCACCAACACACACTTCAGAGGTTTAGTTTGCGCTAGTCTGTTCCCTTGAACTGAATGACCGTTTGCAACTGCAGTGAGGCAACCTTTCAGCTTATCTTCATCTGAAAAGAGTCTAGGTTATTAACTCTGAGGCCACTCAGAGTGGGAACACAGGAAAGAAAGCAGGAAAACCAGGCAATTTGCTTTAAAAGCAAATGCATAATCACAACTAAAGCTTTAACAACAGATGCACTCACAATGATCATAAGGAATCAAACTTTGACCCATGAGAGTGTTTATTACCTCCAGTATGGCTCCAGGGCATTCTAAGACTCAGAAAGACTCCTACAAAACAGAGGCACGTGTGTGCCATTCTCCCTAACAATCCTGTTCTAGGAGGGGAGGTTGGGTGCAGTACCATTACGAAAATAAGCTACAGCCAGCTGCAATTCAACAGTGCACACAAACTAAAATATGCCCTGCTCAAAGGCAGGGGAGCAGAGCGCTGAAACATTCAAATGCCTCTCATTAGAACAAAAGCAGGTGTTACCCCAGAACAGGGTAACTAACTTGCTTCAAACAACCCTTGCCTGATCATGGTTGACAAACTTGATAGATGGAATCAGAAGAAAAACAGTTATATACATATATACTATGTGTATATATATGATAATGTATACATATTAAGTCTGATATTTTACATTCATGAAAAAGTGGGTACTTCAATTTTAGTAGAAAATAAGCTACAGTATTTCTCAGAAACAAAAGAAGGACAGTGATTTATAATTTGCATTAGGTGACACAGCATTTCTGAGCCAAATTTCAAGGCAGCGAAAGCTTGTCTTTTGGATAGTTAAACTATAATAGTAAAGTGAAGGAACCAGTTCAACCTTGCCATCTAAAACTGTACTCTGCCACGACCATTGCAATATATTCCAAAATCTCTTCTTTGAGAGTCTAACAAGCAACAAGCTAAAAACAATATGAAATGTAATTTTTAATCAGAGGTGAACCACCCACATTAACCATATGACACTATGCTAACCTCCTCGCTCTCTCCAGCCAGTAACCCTGAATTTAGGCTTTTAATGCACAAAAATAAGTGTGACTGCAAGGAAAATCATGGTACTACATAAATAATGATTATCATCTTTGAAAGTACCCTGATGAGAAATAGGATTTTTCCTCACATTGTTCTGAAAGATTACTGCTCCAATGCATAGTAGAACAGAATCAGGTTAATAATTAAAGATGTTAATAAACACTCCTTGAGTTGTCTTCAATAAATTATAGGATGATGAATCAATTTATATTACTTTAACTTCTCAGTTACAAATATAATAATTTACAGCTCAAAGGAAATGTTAACATATTTACCATGTGATCTGGTCTGAAATACTGATTCATCTGAATAGAGGAATCTATTCTGAGATACTCCTCTCTTGAGATGAAATCAGGAAGAATAAAAAACTGTTTCCCCATCTGTACATACTGCTTACCTCCTTCTGTTTCGTGCAGGTGTGTTGCATCGTTCCCCTGAGAAGTGGTGTTGGTTGGGCCGAGCCAAAGGAGGCTGCCTATTTGATGTCATCTCCCATGGTCGCATTGGCGGTGATGAGGCTGGTGATGCTGCTGTATAGTCAAAGACTGAATGGGAAAGGCGTTGTCGCTTGGGACTAGGACTGTCTTCGCTCTATGCCAGTGCAAGAAACAAAACAAAAAACCCACCTCCAGATGAGTGAGTTACAATCCACACTTCAATATCGCTTTGCAGCTAGCATTAGAAGGAGGGATTTACTGCAGACCGCACTAAAACACCATGAAATTAATCAACTGCAAGTAGTTACGTACTTACTACCTTTGTAATACAGATCTGTGATGGCTCTCTAACCCCTGACGAATAACTAAGTTATAATTTAGAAGCATGAACATATCAAAATCCTAACATCCACGCACAAACAAAATTGTACCAGGAAAGAGAATAATATGAGGAAAATCAGGTATATCCTATTTTGCATCCCTCCTGCCCTTGCATTTACAGGTTACAGAAGCTTGAAAAGATGCATAAGCACAGCCCTCATGCTACCACTCGTGCTCTGGGATGCACCCCTCTTCTATGAGGACTGTACTAACGTGGCTGATCAGACATTAGTGTTGCTCTGCAGCCAATTTTAATTCTGCCAGATCAGCACACAAGTGCTCATTTTTCTACTTATTAGTACAATACTGGTCATAGAGAAGTACTCATAAATGATCTGAAAAGAAATCACTTCTCTGTTTACGTGTGTTTACTTCACTAAAGCTCTGCTGGGACTACATAACACCTAGAGTTTTGGTGTCAGTGATATGAACGCCGCTCGCCTCCAAGCAACGTGCTCCCAGTGGGTTCTGAATACAAGTAACTACCCCTCATTTTCATCGTGTGCCCATGCTGCTGATTCGTTAGAGACAGCTGCCATTCCTGTCAGAAGATCTCACAGGCGACCAAAAATCCAGCAGGGAAGGCAATACATGTCCCTTCCCTCCACCCTACTCTTCTGTCGGAAGTGTAACCTGTCATGCTGTTAACCAGCCTAACAACTGAAAATGTTCTGCTACGGAGATCACCGAACACATGAACGTTAACAGCTACACAGGAATGGCCACGCTGCATCCACCTTTGAGTCCAAACATCACGTACACTTCACTGACACTCCCCCTGCAAGCCAGACCCTGCTGGTTTGCTGCTCTCCAGCTTACTCACTCAGCTCACCTCACCCATTTCAGTCCCTCGCAGCGTTATTTCAATTAGCTGGAGCGGCCTCAAATTTGCAGACTACTGCAGATAACCGAGTCAGAGAAAACCCGGCAATTCTGAGATTGTCAGAGGTCTCATTTCAGATTTATTTGTAGATTACGGACCTCTTCTTAGCTTTACAGGGACCTATCATTTTCTGAACACTACCAGTTGCTTCTTGAAAGTTAGTAATGATATTTAGTTTGTCCTCCGGTTCTTTCCAGTGCAAGCATACCTTTATGTAACTCCTAAGTTTTGTTGATGCGTTTAAGACAAAAAAGGTATTTTTCCTCTTTTGACTTCTGGCCATTTTGACTAAATTTCACTTCTCTTCAGCCTCATGCTTCCAAATACTTCAATAGAAATTGAGGTTTTTCCTACTGTATTTTAACTCAAGCAGTCACGCCATGATGATGGAAGAGAAAATTATGAGGAAAAAGAAAGTACATGGGAGGGTGCCCATTTTTAATTCCACATCTGCTTTTAGTGTGGTTTCCATAGGGAAACAGGCTGATAATGCATGCAACCTGCTTTTCAACTCCTTAACTCACTGCACTTGAATATCAAATTCAGTATCCATATTCAGTGTAAAGCAGCAAGAGAAAAACAGGTCAAAATACAGACATATTCCTGAAGGTTCACAAAAGCAGATGCCCAGTAAAAGGGTGACTCTTCCAGAAGGCCGCAGGCACTCAGGATTTCAATGTGTTATAAGCAAACAACTGGAAGAGACACTGGACAATTGCCCTCAAAGCAGTCAAAGCTTCTGTGAAAATATGTATCTTACCAGATTTCGGAGAGTGTTATCAAAGGACAAATCATAAACAAAGCTACAGTTGTTCTGCCACTCACAGAGCTGCTTGTTTAATCTATCCTACTCTTACAACAGAAGGAGACAAAGAGAAGGATTATTTGTGGCCCGACTCTATTCAAATTGAAACACAGGAAACAAAAATGCAGGTAAAGCAGGCACACTGGGGTTGTGGGAGCATAGAAAGAAAAGTCAAATGGAAGAAGGAGACACAAGGTTTAGTTAAGCTGGCAGAGAATAAAACATGATGAAGTAACAAAATAACCACTGTTGCCCTGCTATAACCCGTATGTGCCTTTGGTTGGCAACCTCCCATTGCTACTGACATATTTACATCTGGCACATTTTCCCAAGCATTAACACTAACACACCCTGCCCTGTAGAAAGTAGTCTGGGAAAAATAAAAATAGTTCTTTGATTATTTTTCATTTTGTATCTGGATTGCACCTCTTCAAAAACTGTGGAGATGCAAACTGCCAACTAGCTAGCATCACTCCAAATTCTACAACATCTATCTACAACATTCTACAAACATCACTCCAAATTACTACCTCACACTGCTATTTCAAACTCCACAGCAAGTGCTTAATTGCTCTCTACATTAAGCAACCGTACTTTCACTTCAACTCGCTTCCCATTAGAAAGAAAATAAAGATAAAATCATTTTTGGAATTACATATAACTATAGTTTTAAAAAGTAATTATGATTTTTTTTTCCTATACTGAGAAAGAAATAACCTGAAGCTATGCCAGATTTGCAAACAGATGTCTTTAAAAAATAAAATACAAACAACCTAAACCTCAAGAAGACCTGGTGTTTTATCTTAGTTCTAATTAAGAAACCAAATCTCATGTTATGATTACAGCAAGGTTGTAACAGCACATGAAAAAGAAAAAGAACACAGAGCCAATAACAGGAACACGTCCTGTATAAATTAAGGTTTATTTTCATGTCAGTTTCAACAAGCAGGTGGAATAACTAGCTATTTTCAGTATAATTTTCAAATCTACATAGTTATCACTCATTAAGTTCAACAGTTTATTTGTGGAATACGATGCTCTCAGCAATGATGGCAACTCCCCAAGTCCCAAAACCACTTCAGATGCACCTTGCTAATATTCAAAACATGCTCCGGGACTACTGCTGCTCTTAACAGCCATTACACAACACGTTTTTCCTCCAGCCCAACAAGCAACAAGAATAGGCCGCCTGGCAGCTACCGAAAACACCATACATAGAGCTTTTAACAAGCAAGGTGAAAACTCAACCCTATTTTAGATGTTACTTAAACTAAACAGCCTAATGAGCACAAACTACTTTGTATTTAAAGGTAGCAGAATCAGAAAATTTTAGGACAGAAGTATCAGATTGTACCTAATAACAGATGCAATTTATGTCAGGACACGAGATGTGCAATCTCATCCCTAGAAGCCAGCAATTCGGACATTCCCACCAGTGTTGTCCCATTCTCATCTGTGCAAGCTCTCACAGCGTAACAGTGACAAAGGTGATTAAAGAGAATGCCAGTTTATGAAATATCTTTTAATGGGAACACACTAGTGAAAAAAAAACTATTGTTATGCTTCACTGTATGTTGCCTACAGTAATTTTTATACGGTTTATCTAAATGCTGTTCCATTTTCACCTGGGGACAGAGGAGAAACTTTCATGAAGACAGCATCCTCTGGGGTGTTTCTTTTCCCGTCAAATTCTGAAGATTACACACATGAACCAAGTAGACCAACCATTACATAAGGGAAATGTCAAAAAAACTGCTGTCAATATCTGAAGATCACTCTCCTGTAGCCCATGAAGACCTGTATTTTAAAAGTAACCTTCACCTTAGTATCTTTACAGCATGGAGATACTTGAAGAGTCCTTTCAAGCACAGCCTTTTCCTTAGCCATACACAAGAATTATGATGTGATCAGCATACCCTCTACAACCCTACCAGGCTGGTTAGAAACCTTTAGCTGCATTTTTCCTTTTCGAGCGTGAGTACTGAAAAGGCAATGATTTTTCCCTTGAAATGAACTGAGAATAAGATAAATGTGAAAGCGTATAACCAACTTCAAATTTAACTATGGGCATCTAATGGGCTAGTTAACTACGCATTTTGCATATCCTCTCTGCAAAGAATCTACATGCTTCAACAACAGTGATCTAATTTACATCGCAATGTTTCTAGTACTCTGAAGGTACCTGCAGTAACGTCAAATCCTTGGGCTGAACAGACCAGCTGTCTCCAAACACACTGGCTTAGTCACTGTCCAGGACGGAGCTCACTTAAAGTACCATACAGCTCAGGTCTAGAAAGCTCTGGAAGAGCTGTGCCCCACGGCTCTGTGTCCTAGAGCCACGACAAAGGAAGTTGGTTACAGACGCTTACATGACTGCATGGAGCCAACCAGGCCCAGCTGATTTTATAAGCATTAATGCCATCCTGCATTTCACCCCCCAAAAACAGCAGAGGCTGAAGGTTAAGTTACATGTGGCATTACAAGGTAGAGCTTACAAGCCAGTTTAGTGCTGTATTCAACTAACCTGCCACTCTTGGAAGTGCACTGTACAGTGTACCTGAGATTCTTTGTCATCATCTACCTCTGCTACACAGCATCTCCTGGGTTACCTGCTTTCCACACCCCACACCCCCCCCCCCAAATATAGGTTGGAAAATGTTTCACCTAATCTGTCATTACCCTCAACAATGAAGAAATACAAAATATACCATCTGTTTACCAGTCTACCCCTCACAAAAACGTCTGAACACATCAACTAGCTTTAATGGAAATCTGTCAATGTCCAAAAAAATTACATGGACACCTTTTATGGGGGAAAAAAAAAAAGGTAACTGGTAAAAAGGAAAGCAAAGTAGCTATTCCCATTGCAGAAAAGGCAGAGAAAACTATAGTGTTACATGCTAGCAGACCACTGACCAACATGTGCAACTACGAACTAGCCCAGGATGGGTACTACAGACAGAGCCCCAGTCTTATTTCAAGTCTGCATATCGGAGAAGTGCAAGCACAGATCAGGCAGCAAAGAACACCAAAGTAGTTTCCAAATGCACTTAATTTCTGCTGCTAGTAGAATGAGAATAGTATATTTCCACAGAATTATTGTAAATTAATCCTCCTGATCAAGTTCTCCACATAAAACTTAGCTCACAGACTAAGAGGATTGTCTGTATTTGTCTAGGATTTCCATTCATCTTTCAGCCAAGATTCAACACCACTGAGTAACTCTGCTCAGCTTGCCATTCACCTGAACATCTCTCTGCCACTCTATTGCCCTATGCTATAGAGATGGGAAATCTCCATGAAACCAAGTATAAACGATTTTGGGAAAGATTAAAAACATGCTTCAAATAATAGGTGAGTGCACATGAGAAAGAAAGCTAAGCCCTCAGCTTTCAATAGGAGGATGCGGTGGATTTTCCTAAAGCCAAATGTCTGAAGATTAGTTTAGAAAAATATCAAAACAAATTGACAACATTGCAGAAGCTCTAGAGAAAGTATGGCAAAACCTTAAATACTTAGGTGGATGGTCTGTGTTCACAGTTGTCCATTGTTCATAAGTACTCATTGTCTATTGTTCATAAGTTTGTTCATGAGTAGAACAAACCAGCAGAAGTTAAGAAGCAACCAACAGGACATAACTAGCTACACACTATCAACGGCCCTGTAAATTATTAGCAAGACAGTTTTTTTTTCACAGATTTAGGGAAACCTCACTTTAATGCATACTTTTATATTTTCCAAGGACTTGTTTTATTCATTTTCTTACATAAAAAAGCAAAACAGAAAATCAATACACGCAGAATTACTCTTGCAAATGCATTACTATAAAACTGGCAAGTGTCTACTCACATTACTTTATTATGAATCACAAAAATCAACCAAAATATATTATAATAAATTCATATTCTTGATTAGGAAATAATTATGCAACAGGCAGGTTTTCAAAGAATAATTAATATGAAGGGCATTTTACAACTGCAATAAGAGCCTCTCAAAACAAGAGCTACAGCAAGACTAAGTTTGAATAGCTGACACTTCCAAGGGCATTAAACCACAGCTATACTAAGGATATAGTTGAATAGAACATGACCTAGCAGGTGTTTAATTACAAAATGCTACAAGTACCTTTACACTTTTAGAAAAGAGAGGATGAAGGCCTGCAAACCTGTATTATAAAAGAAAGGAAGGCTTAAAGGTAACCAGATCCTTTGAACATACTAATGTGCATATCCTAAATGTCTGTGTTTTGTTGTTTTTCAGTACAAAGCTAACAACATGACCTAGCCCTGTGTAAAAATACCAATAGGATATAAAAGATGGTGAATGTCTGTCTCATAGTGGCTGATACTAACAGTCACTGAAATACTGGTGTCTCTTATAAAATAATAATTGTTTGTGGTTACCAGGAACACCAGAAATACCACATTTCAATGCAGGACCCTTAAGTGTATTATAAGTCAAGCAATATGAACTTCTGGACTAGTGTGAGATGAACCCTATGGCCAGTGAAGTGCAATTCCTTCCCCAAAGAAGCAAAGCATCCTAATTAAACTATTTACTTTGGTGTGAATAAAAAAACGAGGTGGTAATGTAGGTCCTTAGATGGGAAAACAGGTTTGATTGTTTCTTTTATTTGCATTTCTAAGCACAGTATTTTATAGCAACCTCTAATATTCACATCTTCAATTTGCAAGCCTGTCTAGAAATCTGTACTAAACGTTTAATTTCAAACACAAAACATGTATCAAACTTCCCATTCTCTAAATGTTTAAAAAGCCTCTGGTAGATGAGACTAATGGTTCAAGCAAAGAATAAGCATTCATCATTTTCTCTTTATGCTTCTAAGATGTCCCCACAATTGCACTGCCTAAGGAGTAGTACTCTTGAACTTAATAAATAAATAAATAAATAAATAAATAAAAAATCAATCTCGCTTGGCAAATATTGTAGATCTTATCTCTGAATCAACAGTTTTAATCTGGACAACATCTAGCAAATTATGTTTGCCTACAGACACCCTTTTAACACCACTTTGTTTTCATACTTTCATATACTTAAAATTCAATACATTCAAAAAGCTGAAACTCAGGAATTCCACTTTTTTCCACATTAAAATCAGATATCTCGGTGGCACAATCAAAACGATTTAAAGTAAAGTAGTAACCAAGGCAAAAAAGCATATTGTGCACACACAGGGAAGGTGATACACAATCAACCATTTGGCAACTGCTGAATTTTAAGGCCAGAACGTTCTTACTGGAAGGTAGAAGAGCTCCTCTCCACAAAAAAATGTCATTCTCACTCGTCTCTTGAGTGACTATACAAATATGGCTTACACAAGCAACAAATTAATGATGTTTTTATCTCAAGCAGAAGATGGCAGTCAATTAAATGTTTTGTACATCAGAGACTGAAACTAAGTCAGTATTACACTTTGGAATCCTGATCAAAATGTGCAGTTTCCTTGTTTTTAAAGGAGGAACCCAAATGAAGCCACTGTGTCTCCCTGAAACTCTCTTCACTGCAAAAGTTAGCCTTGCCTTTCCATTCCGCAAATCCCTGTCTGAAGCCATGCTAGCAGGACTTCTTGACTAAACTCAGTGTCGAGGTTTCTCATCTTCCTCCCCAACAGACTTGGAGCAATGAATGCATGTCATTATCTTTCCTCCTCTAAAGAGCTCGTCTGACTGTCACTTTCATTATCAATTCTTAAATTGATAATCTTATG
This sequence comes from Cygnus olor, assembly GCF_009769625.2. Classification (NCBI taxonomy): domain Eukaryota; kingdom Metazoa; phylum Chordata; class Aves; order Anseriformes; family Anatidae; genus Cygnus; species Cygnus olor. Next base: position 53,208,816 of record NC_049198.1, read on the forward strand.
CTGGTCTGTTCTCCAGACTTGTCCTGTTTCCTGGATATCATCTACACAGTATTTGTATTCCAGTGTTTCCTGTTGCTTTTAAGTATTAAAAAATAAAACTTTTTTTTTTTTAATTTAAGAAGAAGAAAACATTTTGACATGCCAGCAAACCACACCATCCTCACTGTTTGGATTCTTCTGAATCCAATTTGCCTGAACAGTAGTTATTGTACCATTTTGGCAGTTTCTCATGTATTTATAGACACAACAGGAAGAAATCTAGAAGAAATTTTTCATTATGCAAATAGTTCCATGAACACTGGCACTAGAGAGGGGTTTGTTACAGATCTCTGTTTTGATGTGAAAAAAACTCCAACATCCTCTGCCTGTAGCCAGGTAAGATACTGGATTCACAGATATTGTTCTGGTATTCAGAATAAGCTCACATGACAGCATCTCCCTCAGCCCAGTCCAGAACAACTGCTCTCAAGTGTCTTCTATTTACACCAAAGTCACCTATTCGCACAAAACTGGCAAAACAGTACTGCAGGTGTAGAGCGACCTACTGCCTAAGCAGATTAAGTCTTCTGATAACGGAACAGCAACTGATCAAAATGGATTTACTTAAAAACTTTATAGATGTAAACACATAAAAAAAGCATAAGGAAAAAAACCAGACTTACTCTATTCCCTAATATTCCTTTTCACATTTGGGAAGGTAACTTGTTGGCTGTATCGCCTTACTCTACGTAAAAGCTGGGTACTACATTGGTATGTGCCTCCCACACCTCTCTCTCATATCTCCCCTTCACTAAAGCCCTTTCAGAAGAGGCAACCAGAGCAGAAATTAAGCTAATGAGTGCAACCTATTCTTTCATCAATCCGACTGCTGCTCATCAGAAGAGTAAATGTAAAAATATTGTCTCTGATAAAAACAAAAAACAACTGTATTTATGTTTAGGAAAGATCCTGTAAAAGCTATCATTATGATAACATAAAAATAATGATTTGGCAAGTCTGAACTGCATGCCACCTAAAGAACCAGTTTTACTCAGAAAGCCAAACATAATTTTAATTCAGTTATGGCAAACTATCAAAAAAAACCCAACAGCACGCTGATTTTATTTTTAACCTCCTAAAATACAATTATAAAATCAACAGATACAGTGAATACAACAAATACTCCATATTTGAGTTTCAGCAAAACACTTAACACTATCCTTCTCAAAATCTTGCCCTAAAGTATCACCAAAAGCAATTCAGACAACGTTTTTGTGGACTGTAACCTTAGTATATGCTGTAACCAATGCAATAAAGTGCAATAACTGTTACCTAGTTAGATATTTTGACAGCCCCAAACACTATAGTAGCTGATTATCTCAAACTTCAGTTAGCTTTCATTACCTTCGACTTTGAAGCATGTTATGGGCTACGCAGGTACACAAAGAAGTACCAGAGAGTGATGTAATGGATTGTTTTTATCCATTATCTGTATCAGCTGTAAGATGAATAATGATGTACAATGATGCCCACAGATGATTCTACATAAAAAAGTTGTGAATAACAAAGATGGATTTTTTTTAAGGAAGCAGGCTTCATAGATAAAACTATTTATTTGGAAGATGCATTAAAACAGATATATGAAAATTTTCTGAGACAGAGATGCACCACTTCATGAAAAAAGATCTTTGAAAGATCAGTGCTAACATACTAGTATTACACCTTAGGCAGTGTTAAACAAGGATGGTAACTTTCCAAGAAAGCAGAGCTTTTCTTTAGAAACCTAAAAAGTTTTCCTACACACAGAATTGAGTCACACTGTACCAAAACATTCTCAACTTTTACATTAACGATAAAATATAACTAATACATATTACGAGGAAGAAGGCAATAGCTTTTTATCTGTCAGCTTGTGTGTGAGACTGGGGTAGTTATTAAAAGGCTATTCTTACATACCTACAATCACATTTTGTCTACATGCAATGCATGGAGAAGTTAGGTTTAATCTCAAAGGACAGAATAAACAGGATATGCCCTGTCAAGCACAACATAGGCCGCAAAGGCTGAAGCTTTAATTACACCACCTTTCTCTACCTGCTGCCAAACACCAAAGACAAAGTAATTTTCTTCAGAGATACAGGCTTATTTTCCCCAGTCCATAGCAGCCGACTGCCGACCATAAAACCCAGCTAACTAGATCTGCAAGCAAATTTTGGGTAAAATGCCTTCACAGAAATGCTAGTTTGTATGTCATTTACAGAACTAAACCATCATTGACCTTATTAACATCTGAGTTATTGGTCCCCTCAGACACACTTTCAACGAGCATTTGGTTTCCTCTGTCCACTGCAAAAACACTATTTTCCTCCCATGTTTGGTCCACATGCATGTTAACTGTGCAAAAAGTCTGATCTGATCTTTATACATCTTTAGTCTAGTCTGATGTGATCTTGATCTTTAGTCCAAGAAAAAACATTGGTGAAAGATACTTGTACTTAAATATGAGCAACATGTCTAGTCATTTGTACTCCCTGCTGTTCCAGCAGCTTGACAAGCCACCACTGTGCTAACACGTCTCATGATTTTTTTTAACGTGCTGACAAACTCTTGATTTCCTGCATACTGAGAATGTAAGCATCAGCTGACGAAACAAATGTCCCCTCTCACAGACCAAGGAAAAGAAGCTGTTAAGGGATGTTATGTTGGGAGTGGCCACTGCCACCAGCAGCTCCAGGACTGGGAATTCCTCCTGTGTGGCCAGTGGAGCCCAGTCTGGTGTGTCTAGGGAGCTTTGGGGCTGAGGGACGTGGCCACTGCTGTCCTGTTGGCAGATTCAAACTGAGCACACGTCTTAGAGGCATACACCTACAGGACAGAAGCAGCCAGCTACACAAACTGCCACCGATGACAGGCTGCCCATATACAAGACCCCACCACTGAGGGGCACAGACTCAACGCCTCCTGCCCTGGGGCTGGCAGAGCCAGCAGGCCCTGGTGCAGGCCCACAGGCGACGTCCCCAAGCCACCAGCACACGCACCCCGGCCTCCCCCAGCAGGGACCCCTGCCCACACCCCGGCCTCTCACCCGCTGCTGTGGCCCCCGGCCCTGTCCCAGCCGTTGGAACGGAGCCCAGCGGAGCTCTGGGGACAGGCAGCGCTCCCACACCGGGGCTGGAGGGTGCAGGGCCCCCGCCCCTGGGGCTGGCACCGAGACCCCACGGGCTCCGGTCGATGGCACTGCAGGCCCAGGCCTGGCTCCAGCTGCCGGCCTCGTGCTGCTCACCGCGGCCTCGCTGGCGGCTGGCGTTTGGTCCCTGCCACGCGCACGGGACTCGAGTGGGAGCCCACGGAGGGGTTGTTAAGCAAGGATGTGAGGAGAAGGGGGACAGGCCGCGGTGACCAGGCACAGTCACACGCCAGCAGCCCCTCCATGCCCTCTTCTGCCTGTCCCCATTGCTCGTCCCTGCTCACCACCTCGTCCCTGCTCACCACCTCGTCCCTGCTCACCACCTCGTCCGCTGGCATCGCTCCACCAGCCCCCTCCAGCAGCCTGGACCTCAGGTTTGCATCCTTACCGGTTGCAAAGTCCTTGTTTGCCTGCAGTTTGTTGATAACACATCAGTTAGTGCAGCTGACTGGGTTTGCTCTTAGTCTTCACCTCTGTTAAGTTTGTCTGGCAGGTCTGAGTCTTTGCATTCAGTTCTGTTTATTGCTTCCCCCTCTTGCTTATCATCCCATTTGGCGAGGTCCTTGATCAGATCTCTCACTGCAGGAAGCACTCCCACATTCCACATACTCTTACCAATTACTGACTGACCAGATTTGGTTCTTGTAATCACCTCCCTTATCATTTTTTGGTCACGTTTGTCTCCCAAGAGAGTTCCTTTTTACGGCTTCCCCTCTTGGCACTGAAATGGTCCTTGACCAGACATACTTATACGTAGGGGCAGACACTCTCTCCTTCCCTACACAGCTAAAGAAATCACATTCGACTTCTACTAATTGTACAGAGAGAAATAAGAATGTCAGAAACTACAGTTCAGGAAGAATGAGAGAGACTACCCATGAAAACTGGACAAATGAACATCCCCTGTGCCTTGTCCTACACGGGAATGCTAAACCAAAATACAAAGGGCAAGAAAAAATAAACAGGAGAAAAAAAGTGATCATATTAACTTTCAAGGTGACAAATGAAAAGCTCATAGGCTTTATACAAAAAGCTTGACATTCCCTTTAAATATTCCCTCCAATTTCTAGATCTAAACAAATCTAGAAAGCAACTACTAAAAAGAAGCACATACATACGATAAACTTAAATTTAAGAGTAATATACCAGAACTGGCAAAAGGGTTATGGATTATGAACAGATTATTTCTAAGGCCAATTGCTATGCTTTTTCCAAGACAAAATAAACAACGATTATCCAGTTGGACGCGGGGCTGCATCACAAAGGAGTTGTCTGCAATTTGCCAGCAGAATCATATTGGGTTGACACACAGCTTTTATTGGCAAAAGCTCTTTACAGAAACTTTAGCTGACAGAACAAACATCAGCAATGAGAATCTCTTTCCAGAGTAATTGCGTTTGCCCAATGAATTTTGCTGGCTTAGTTGTGCTTTTTAAGATTTTTTTTTTAAACTGCTTTTAACTAGTGTGCTAGTTCAGCTATATCACAAAACACTTTTTGCAGTGTTAACTTCCTCTGTTTTGCAGTGTTAACTTTTGAATTCAAATCTTCTGCTCCAACCCACCAATTTTATACCACCATTTCACCTGTTCACATGAGTAATAAAATACCTGGAACATACACCATAACTCCTCAGACAGGACCTAGAAAATTTTATAACCACTGACAATGAACACAATCAGATGAAAAATAAGAATTTAACAGTAGTGTCCACACTTTGCATCCTCCAAGTACCAAATTCAAACCCCAGATTCCAAACATTCAAGACAAATAATTTAAACACTGCATCATAAGAACCTAAGTCCTATTCGGACTTTAAAATCATGATAATGATTTTTTTTAATTAAAATTCACAATTTATTTCTATCCCAGCTTCAATTTTAGATTTGGGACCAACAGACAACTTGGAAACATGGCTGGCTGAGCATATTCAAGACAACTTCCTGATGAAGGAACCCTTCAATAACATGAATATGGTCTAACGAAAACTTGGTGAAGAAATACAGGCATTCCCAAACCTGAGCTGGCTCAAGTGAGTCAGGTAGCTGGAAAGAAGCCCAGAATTAAGCTTTTGTTGGGGTAGGTCCAGAAGTCTTAAGAGAAAATACCTGTAGCATGGAGCTCCCCAGTACAAAACAGAGGGAGGGAGGTACCGAGAGAGTCCAGTGAAAAGCCACACAGATGAAGAATGAGCTGGAGCACCTCTCCTATTAGGAAAGGCTGAGAGAGATGAGACCACTCAGCCTGGAGAAGAGGTTTATGAGGGACCTCATCAGTGTGTACAAGTACCTGAAGGGAAGGTGTCCAGAACATGGAGCCAGGCTCTTGTCAGTGGTGCCCAGTAAGGGGACAAAGGCAGTGGGCACAGACTGGAGCACAGGAGGTTCTGTGCAAACATCAGGAAGCACTTCTGTGCTGTGTGGGTGACCAAGCACTGGCACAGGTTGCCCAGAGAGCTTGTCAAGTATCCTTCCTCGGAGATTTTCAAAACCCACCTGGAGATGGTCCTGGACAGCCTGCTCTGTGTGACCCTGCTTGAGCAGGGGGCTGGACCAGACGGTATCCAGAGGTCCCTTCCAACCACAACCATTCTGTGAATCTGAGACGACACAGATCAAAGCAGTAACTGATCTTCACTGCATGCTGTGCGCTAGGCTTTTAGTAGTGTTTTCCTGTGAATGCAGCAAAAAGCAACTCAACTAATACCTTGGGGTAGAGGTCTGGAGAAGTATTCCTGTGAATATATACAGTTTACCACTGAACACCATGTATGTGTCAGAGTATTTAAAATGGGATACTTTTTGCCACTGCACTTCAGAAGGGACTGTCGAGATTTAAGAAAATTGGTGGTATGTAACCAGTACTTGAGATGAAAATTTCAGGAGTGATCAAGAAACACTAAATACCCATTTCTATGGTTACAGCAGAAAAAAAAGTAGTTCAGAAGAAAACCCCTCACGGCCTCCTCTCCGGGGGATTAGGAAAGAAACACTATATTTTAATTCTTAGAGACAGAAGAGTCCCTAGCAGGCACATCATTCTGAGAGGAAGACTACACTTCCTCCGAACTTGCTTTTGAAATATCACCATTGGATAAGAAAAAAAATTAGTAATGACAGCTTAAAAATGGAAATCAATCTACAATGTTAGGTTGCCAATAAAAAATTTGCTGTGGCAGGTTTACACACATCAGATTTCTGTGACTTAATTAGCCCTGTTGATAATGAAATAGGGAAATATTACACAGTATTTACTAAAAAGAATACAATTTGTAAAGTGGGATAAACATTATTAAATGCAGTACAAAGAGGATGCAAGTCCACTTTTTTTCAGTGTTTCAAAACTATGATGGTATTTATCAGCTAGACTGTGCATCTAACAACTGTACTAAGAACACTTCCCAGTGATCTTTCTGGGCCATCCATAATTCGTTCATGGTTAATAGGATGAATTTGTATGTACTGACAATGAACACAATAGCTACTGTTGTTCTTCAGCTACCAGAAATGACAATGAACCCCTACATGCAAAGTGTTCCTGCAACAGATTGGGGGCACGCAAATAAGATCTGCAAAAGATCGGAGGAATGCAAACCACATATGGATACTGTAAAACACATTCCACGAAGTGCAACACTTAATTTTACTTATGATTAAAACACATTATTAACCTGAAAATTGAATATGCGGTTTATTCAATGGCAGGCTGACAGGCTCCATAAACATTTCCAGGGGTTCCTTTGTAGTACTTCCCTCTCTGAAATGCAATTCTCACTTAACTGTGTTTTTAGGAGACACATAAAAAAAACAATTATCAGACAGCTAAGCCTAAACTGCCTAAGGTTCACACAGGAAATAATATTTTAAACAGCCTGAAGAATTTGCCAGTTTCTTATACCAAACCCCGGAATGTTTATTTGCTGCATGAGAATTTAAAAGGCACACAAAAGAACAATAAAAGTTTTAAAAAAAAACTTAGCATCCTATTTAGCACACTGCATCATCCTCAGCATCAAGAAGAAAAGCAGCAAATTGTGTTTAGAAGACTACACATTCCATTATTTCCCTGTTCTATTGCTTATACAAAAAGGACAGCTATACTAAGATGCAACACATAAATCACATCCGAAGCATCTCCTTTTCTAATGCTGAAGCAGGCTCTAAGAATTAAGGAAACACACAGCCATTACAAAGTTCTTCAATCTGAATTTCAATAGTATTTGCTACTGCAAATGCTGATATTGCATGCAATACTTGCTGCATGCAAACAAAACTAAATATTTTTTTTAATTCAAAATTCCTATTTTCACATTCAAAATTGAAAATATTTTGCAATTATTTATCAAATAGATGAATTAAAGCAAATTTAGTAATTCTAAATAAATCAAATAAGGTAAATATTATTTATCGTATTTCATCAAGGTGTTTTTTTTTTTTTTCTGAATAGGGACCACTACCTCATGAAATCTAAAAATGATAGTTCTCTTCGGTGTTTTCATAAATGACTTGGATGCAGGACCTGAAGGTATACTTCTGATAAGTTTGTGGATGACACTACATTGGGAGGAGCTGTTGACTCCCTCGAGGGTGGAGAAGCCTTGCAGAGATCTTGACAAAACAGAGAGCTGGGCAGTCACCAACAATAAGAAGTTTAACAAGAGCAAGTGCTGGATGCTGCACCTGGAATGGAACAACCCTGGATATATGTAGAGAGTAGGGGATGAGAGGCTGGAGAACATGGCCCTGCAGAAAGGGATCTGGGGTTCTGCTTGATGGCAAGCTGAACATGTGTCAGCAGCGTGCCCCGGCAGCCAAAAGGGCCAGCTGTACCCTGGGGTGCATCAAGCACAGCATTACTGGCTGGCTGAGCGAAGGGATTGTCCTGTTCTGCTCTGTGCTGGTGTGGCCTTATCTCAAGTGCTGTGTGCAGGTTTGGGTGCCACAGTATAAGAAGGACATAAACCTATCAGAGAGTGTCCAAAGGAGGGCTACAATCATGGTGAAGGGTCTGAAGGGCAAGACGTATAAGGAGCAGCTGGGGTCCCTGCGTTTGTTTAGCCCAGAGCAAACAAGGGGAGCGGAGGGGCAGGTGCTGAGCTCTGCTCTCTGGGGACAGCGACAGGACCCGAGGGAACGGCATGGAGCTGGGACAGGGGAGGGTCAGGCTGGGTGTTAGGGAAAGGTTCTGCACCCAGAGGGTGGTCGGGCACTGGCACAGGCTCCCCAAGGCAGTGGTCACGGCACTGAGCCTGCCGGAGTTCAGGAAGAATTTGGACAGTGCTCTCAGACACATGGGCTGATTTGGGGTGGTCATGTGTGGAGCCAGGAGTTGGACACGATGATCCTTGTGGGTCCCTTCCAACTCAGATATTCTTTGAGTCTGAGAGAGTTATTTCCGTATCAAAGTCATCTCTACATATAGTTTTTTGCATGTATTCACTATTGACATTTTCATTTACATGTGTGAAACTACCGTACAGGTATGTCACCAGAGACAGTGAAGTAGACTGTTCGGAAACAATCACTCTTTGTACATAAAGTTTTTTTCCCCACACTAACCTTTATACATATATGTACAAAAGCACATGTACAGAGACATTAAATGCAGTATGTATAAGCGGCTAAGCTAGCATTTCAGCACTGGAGACGGAGACTGAAATGTCTTACGCAGATGAACAAATGTTAGAAGCTGACCATATTTTCTTTCTATGTTAAAGAAAATCCAAACACTGAACTCAAGCATACTGCTACCTAAGCACCTACATTATTTTTTACAGAGGCACGAGCCAATTTTTGACACATTAATACTTTTTAAATGGCACTTAACATACATGATTTAAATTAATCCTCACCAAATGTCAACCCCCAGAAGATTACACTCACACCGATATAAACGTACTTTATACTAGTATACTAGTCCTTACTACGGCAGGCACAAAGGTAAGTCAGCAAATCCAGCACCAGAATTGTGTTCCTATCAAAAATATTACAAAATACCTCAGTGCCTATTGTGGTAGAGCATTTTCACACCTGGTTGCCTTCACCAGCTTTGCATGTAGTCACAATGTTTTGCTGTGTTAGCAAAAGATGTATGTCTCTGTCCAGCTTTCCATATAACTAGAAATTTCTTGTTGTGTTAAAGTGTTATTATGCATTCTCAGAACCTGCGCAAATTGAGAGTCTCATTTCTTCAGCAACATACCAAAGTTTACTCTTTACACTCTTCTACTCATTGCATGTTGCTGGAAATGTGAAGGCTAAACAAATACTCCCAACCCATTCCAGAAACCAAGGAAAGAATCCACAAAACAACCAACCTACCCAAGTAGCAGGACTAAACTGTGATGCAGAGAATGTTCTTCAGTATACTGCATTTTCCGCACCCTGGTATTAGTATAAAAAATGTCTGTCATCAGTCCAAAAAAGAGTTGCATTTAAACACAGGCCTGCAAGTTTACAGAGTGCCAAGATACTTAATGCTAAGAAAAGGCACTCTAGGTTCTACCTTCTCCAACCTTTTTCCTCTCTGAGGTGATCCCACAGAAACGAGTGGTAATACGTGTCCCAAACGGCATGCAGTACAACTGCAACACGGTAGAATACAGAGCTAACTACATCGTGCTCTCCACTACCAAGGCATCAGGGCTCCTCTCACATGGCATTTTGGTTCTCTACTTCTCCCAGTTCTGACACTTTGTTCCTTCCTTCTTCTAGGAACACATGAGGAATCTTCTCTCTCTCACATGAGGACATATTCACAGCTGAAACAAATATAAAGGCGTTACTTCATCATTCACACAGTCCAGGACAAGCAAACTCTCTGCATCATCTACAAATGCTGGAACACAATGGCAGGCTCACTGAACATAACATTACAGATGGCATCCTGTTAACTAACTTGTTAAAGCTATGCCCATATTAGACACTCCTTAAGCCTACATAAGCCATTCAATTTTTACTAACAGCTTATGTAAGTTAATATAATTGTTTTAGATAGCTTTGGAAAAAAAAAATATTCCCTTTGCCATTAAGCTGAGTTTTAAGCACAACTTTTACCCTCTGTAGTTTCAAAAACTTCATTTTTGCGTGTGTCAGACTCACCACAAGTCCTCTGAACATATTAACTGCTGCAAAAGCAGCTGTTTCCTCTACCCATACAAAAAATGCACAGCAGGAGGCCATCATCTTGCATATGTCATCTATACACATATATAACCCTTACAGGGATATAACGGATAGAACACTTAGTCTTCTTAATTTACACAACAAACTACGGTGGACAGCAAAACCAGGAAATAATATATATTTTCTGCTCACTGAGTTAACCTGAAAGAGAAATATAAGAAAACATTGCAGGTTCTCAGCTTCAGGAAACAGTTTATAATTGTCTACATATTTTCTCTTCATTTCCTTTAAAAAATAGGAATCATTTTCAGGCAAAGTTAGAGTAAGTTTTGTTAAAACAAACAAACTAATGAAACAGATGATATGTATCAGAGGGTGTGTTGAAGAAAGAAAGCCTCACTCCACCAAATGCACTCAAATAAGCATGGTTTGCAGAATCTTCTTAACCCCCACCCCTATTTTCCTAAGGAAAAAGAGGACAAAGTGTGTAAGAAACTCACCGAGATCCGTACTTCTTTCTTATACTGTCCTAAGCCCTACTCTATACTGAAAAATGCCCGAATACATAACCGGTCTTGCCAGACTGTGTGTTCACATCTGAACACTTCTCTTAAATCCATACTCATCCACTTAGTACTTTGCCATTTGTCTCCACAAGTTCCTCCCATGTTACTTAAAAAGAATAGCTATTCTTACTGACTCCAACCTCTACATCACCCCTCTTGTTTTATATTCAGTCCAGACGTTTTGCCAACAGATTCACACACACAGGACACCAAGACAAAACGCCCCCTTCAGCATTTAGTGTCAAAGTAGTTTTAAATGTGTCTTCACAACAGGTTTCTAAGAATCAGATTTTAAAAGTGCAGCTCAACACAAATATTCATCACGCTACCTTCTTTTAAAGGAAATCACCTTTGCAAGGAAGAAAAATTCTCAGAAAGAAGGCTATTTCCTAAAGCTTTGATGAAGACTTCCAAACAGATCCCCTGCTTAGCAGCACCATAAGTTGTACTACCCTTGCTGCAACGTGAAAGAAAAAAATGGCTAATTCTATCAAAGAATGAACAGATTTGGCAAAGACAGACACAAGGCTATCAGCAGGAGGCTCTGGAGAGGATACAGGTGAGTTCAAGCCACTGGTGAGTTTGCCTAGGACAGAGGCATCAAGAGATCTCAGTGACAGGAAAACACTGTAAGACTCACCAGACAAAAGGGCTCCTTAAACAGAACGCAAATAAAATTTAGGATGTGTAGCAGTGCTCACATGAAGAAGCACAGCACTTTTTTTTTTCCTTTCCTTTTTTTTTTTTTTTTTAAAAAAAAACAAACACTGTATGATTGTAGTGATAAATACAAAAGGCGAAGTTATCAGAAGTGAACCAAGAGGCAAAAATCTCCAGGGCAGCAACTCTGAAAAGCCTGTTTTTCTGCAAGGGGAGAGCAGGTGGTGATGGAGAGCAAAGCCACCAGTCTTTATACAGCTGGAAAGCCTGTTGAAGGTACCTGGCGAGGCAGCTCTATGCTACTTAACTATTTTTCTACCAAGTGAGGAACAGTTCCAAAGCGATCCAGACAAACTGGTCAGACAGCAATCAGCAAAACACTTAAGGTGCAACAGAGCTTCCTTTCTTTTCCCTCCCACTGCTTTTCACTAGTAGCTGCTGTTAGTGTTTTGTTGCAGTTGAAGACAAAAAAATAAAAAGCCCTAGCTTTAGGCGTTCTGACCAACAGAAATCAGTAGAGGGCACCAAAGAGCAAAGGAAGGTTACCTGAGCTTTCAAGAGGAGTAAACCCACGCGAAGCCAGAGCAAGAACCACGAAAGTCCTCCTTTTAAATCAGAGAAGACGTAGGCAAGTTTCGTCCACAACAGAATTTAAACATGCTGTAATGAATTATTCAACTTGCTACACAAACGTACACAGAGAAGAAAAGCAAAAGCTACATTTCAGCACGAACTGGTTGTCAAGTCTCTTCACAGATGTTTCAAGAATCAGTGCCCCAACAATCAAACTCAACTCTCCAACTCTCCTAAATAGGAAGAAATTTCATATTCCATCTGTGCCCTCACTCCTACCTTTCATGTTCCTCTTTGGGGTGCAGAGGAAGAGCTCCTGACAAAGGTTAAATTAAAGACCTTTAGGAGGGAGTCTAAGACTCGCTCTGTACAAATTCCCATTAAATGCACTAGCAGTTTAGCCTGTGTTATTTCCATGGACAAACATGTAAGATGGTTTTGAAAAGCAATAAGACTACCGCTTAAGTTTCAATTTGCTTTTCAATAGTAGTCTTGAAGAACTCTCTTGTATTCACAACTGCACAAGTTTTGTACTGTTCTTTAATTAGAATATAGAAACCATTTAATTCTTAAAAACTTTCTTACTGGAGCTGAACAAGTAACTTTACTTTGTCAATAGCAATCAATTTAAACCATTATCTCCTATAATAACTTGAATAAACCATGTTGAAAAAATCCATGCGGATAAGCTTATGCATAAATTTCACAAATCACACCTGTACCAGCCTTGATATCCGTTTCTGAGACAAATCCATACCTTCCAGAAAAAGGAAAGGCAATTACACACTATGACTCCCCTGCCACTTCAAGTGCAAAGCAAGGCCGGTTAAACTTGTAACTTCAATTTTGAATTTATCACACCTTTTGTTTAAACAAAACACAAACCAAAACAACCCAGAAAGCAAATTGCAGAAAAAATGCGTACGTAGATCAAACAAAGTTTAGAGTGTGCTGAAAGTCAGGGAGATGGCAAGGTCAGTTTCGCATAGGAAAATCTTGAGATCCCTAACTTACGAACCCCGCTATTTTCCTTCTTGCAAGTACCTGTATTAACACGTACTATTTGCTGGTAACAAGCCCTTGGAAACCTTCATCACATTGTTATACTATGTATGCGTTCGTTTTTTCTTCCAGGGTTTGGTGATTAAGGAAGACAAACATTACTGACTTCCACCAGCCGTTAAACTTGCCGCGGCACCACCTCGTTGGCTCTGCTGTCTCATGCTTGATCCTCCGAATGACCGCGCACCCCCCTCCACTCTCTAACTGCTCCACAAATGGATTTTTTTCCTCTTTCTCAGAACAGCAAATCTCTACTGCCTCAGCTGCAATCCTGTCTTGAAAAAGAAGGTTTGCATTTTTCATTCTTTTAGTGCTGCAGAGCAATTATGGAAGCTGCTGGGCCAGCAAATAAAATCCCTAGGAGTGGGTAAAGAGCATATATTTGGCAACTGCACCCAGAGCTGTTTTCTTAGCAGACAGCATGTAAGAACAAGCACGTAAGTGAAGACATCTAATCACGGAGAAACACCAGAATAAGGCAGACTGTTAGCGCACGTGCTCACCTCACCATTCCCACTCCCATCACCGCATAGTCCAAGAACTTACCGAAACGTACATTTGGTCCAGAGACCACCCCCAAAAACCCCTTTCAGCGTGCAAACGCTACGCAGCCGTTAAGTTTCTCACGAGCTACGTACAGTTGGATGAAGCTGCGCGTAAGAGGTAAATGAGTTACTTACGCTAAAGGACCGCAACCTAAAGCGAGCGTCTGCAGGAAACACCTCAGCGTGCGATCGGTTTCAGGCTGTGCCTCTCAAGGAAGCGGCGCGGGCCTCTCTGCTCTAAGGATGAAGAAGCCCCCCTCACGGTATACAGGCACCAGAGCCGGGCGGCGGGGCTCGACGCCGCTTCGCCGCAGCCCCGAGCGACGCGCTGCCTGCCCCCGCCGCCCCCCTTCCCTCTCCCAGCCCCTCCGAGGCGACGCCGGACCGCGGACACCGGAGGCGCCCCGAACCGCCGCCGGGGCTCGGGCAGGGGAGCGCAACCACCTGCCGCCTCCCGGTCCCCCCGGTGCCCGCACCGCCGCTCCCTCCCGGCCAGCCGCCCGCCGTGCCGAACCCCGCGAGGGCCCGGCAGCGCTGCCGTCCACTTGGCGGAGGTGCCGCGGAGGCCGGCCGGGCCCAGCGCCGCCGATCCTTTACCGCGGCCGACGCCACGGCCCCGCCCCCCCCGCCCGCCGGTACCTGCGGCCGCCCCCCCCCGCGGCCCCCCGCCGCCGCCTCCGCCGGCCGCCATCTTCCGCCCCCCGCCGGACGCCGCCGGGACACGGTGACGTCACGCCCCGCGCGGGCGGGGAGGGGGCGGGGCGGAGGGCGGTGGCCACGCCCCCCCCCCCGCGCGGCGCCCTTTGTTTGGCACCCGCCCGCCGGCAGGCAGCGGGCCACGCCCCCTTTGCACGCCCCCCCCCGGAGAGGCCCCGCCCCCCTCCCCTCCGCCGGGCGAGGCCCCGCCCCGCCTCCCCCGCTCCCTCCCCCCTCCCCCTCTGAAAATCGGGTACAGCACAGGGAAAGAGGGTGCCCCGCTCCGCACCGGCGCTTCACGAAACAAATAAAGAAATAAAGAGAACAAAACTGGTTTTCAGAGAAATTCCCACTAGGAGCTAACGGCCAGTTCAAAACCGACGCAGAAATATATGCATATGCGGAACAGAAGCAGGGAGTGGTAGGGAACTGCTGTGGTACTCCAGTATCGCAACCAACTGCCTTTAGAAAGAGCTACTTACACTTAAAAAAACAAAACCAAACATAACACAACTCCTCAAAAAGCAAATAAGCAGAACATGAGGCATTCGTTTAGCCTATATCCCCCCCCGATGCTGTTAACTAGGCATTAGTGCCCCATCTTCTCCTTTAAAACAAAAGCACAGCATTCACTGGCACGTCACAGGAATAAAAAGCACAGGTGTCTGCTCAGGATTTTTTTCACCGTTTTTCCAAACACATGGCCATCGTAATCAAGGTATCAACTAGAACTTCCCATAAAATGCGAGACAAACAGCTTCGTGTACTCTCACAGAAAATCCAAAGCTCCTACCACAGAGACCTGGCATCAGAGGGAGAACACATTTCCCTGGAATTCACCCCAAACTCATTCTTTCTGCTTTTATACTTGTTCCACCTCAGTGGGCCTTTACAGCGTGGAATTCTCTTCTGGTGTAGAATCAATACCAATGTGAAACATGCTTTTCACCCACCATCCTTAAAGTCGTAATATTAATAATAAAAAAAAGATGTTCTGCCCCAATTCCTCTATCAATACGGAGGCAGATGCTTTGCCAATCGACTCAAAAGATCATACGTGCGCTCTTCTGAATTTCAAACCAGGTAAGCTGCCACCCCTTCCATTCCCACCCCCTAAACCTGTGAAGCACCTAACAGAATTTCCAACAAGCCTTAAAACAGCTTGAATTACCCTGATATGACTGTCTTCCCTCAGTTTTCTTTCAGTCCAACATCTAGAGGTGTTCCTCCGCATAATGACAGAAAAGGAAGAATGCTAAAAGGGAGTGCCAGTCTGAAGTTGGTGCACTAGGATTGCTCTGAAAGGAAATTTCCACCACCTGCTTCTCACCCAAGAATATTTCAGGAACGGAGAGCACTAGCACCAAAAGAAAATACAATGCAGGTAAAAGGAACTAACGCTTTCTTGTGCTGTTTTCCCCAGGTAGCACCACCAGGTGTGGACAACTGCTAACTGCGCAAGTAAACATTAAACAAAATCTTCTGCCCTTCATACTATTTTTTTCCTCTTCCACGTTTTTCCCACTTCTGATCTATCATGTAAAAGTGACCTTCAGCTTTATCTCTCCAAAGTGGAGGACAGCAAAGACTTTTACTTGCTGTGAGCAAGCACAGCAGAAAGTGATGTTGGAACTCTGTCTTTAAGCATCTTCAAAAACAGCTCCAACACCACAAGAAATAAAAAACAATAATAAAAAAGGGAGTTTAGCTGTTTTTGTTTGGTTGGTTTTTTAATCTACAGAGAATATTTTCAGACATTGGAAACAAAGTAGAGAAAATATCTTTGTTAGAGTTTCACAATTCATGACCAGCTAATCAACAGGAAACCAAGTAATTTTCCCATATTGTGGATAGCATGTTTGTCCAGTATCTGTACGTTAAACCAAGCCCCAAATATAGCATGCTCCCTGAAAACAAACATTTTTAAAAAGAGGGAGAGGGGAAAAAAAAAAAAAAAAAAAAGCAGTGTAGCAGTAAAAGAAACTTGCAGTGAGAACAAATCCAGTGCTGGGATGAGCTGGAATAACTATAAAACTGACCTGTTCCAGGATTTTAAAATACAAGGGGTTTTGCGTTTATCAAGGCACTAAGATGCAGATCTCATTTCTAAGAATGATCTTTAAAATTTGACTAATACATGCCCTTTTCCAGCCACGATGAAGTGTCATAGTTGCAAACAATGTAGTACCTGTTATATGTTGAATGAATGTTTATCAATTTGCTTAATTACTCTAAAACCTTAAGTACTCTAAAATCTCTTAGGGACAGTTGAAGTTAAAATCTCTTAATTACTTAAGGACAGTTGAAGTCTAGGGTAAACCCATCAACAATACCAGTAACTTGAAGGAAAGTCTCACAAGCACTTCAGTGTGAAAACTTTTCCCTTCTGTATGCCAGACTTACACTACTGATCCAAGTAACAGTGAACATTTAACAACCAGTGTGCTACCAACTGCGAGCCAATCTGAGAATGTGATTTCTTGTCAAAAATGACTAGGAAAACACTTATATGTTACTGGACAGGTTGGTGTTTTAAGACTGCACTACTGAGTGACAGTTTCCTACCTGTAAAACCTGAAGTTCCCAATAGCAGAACAGGAAGATACAGCCATTGCAAAACCAAACAAAACACACAAGAGAAAAAAAGAACCAACCCCCCCCCCCCCACAAAAAAAAAAGCACCAACAAAAAAAACTTGAACACCTTGAACACTTATCTAGGCTACAACTTCTGAAGCAACAGTAGTAAGACATCCTACCTTACCTAACCATTAGCAGCAACATTGCTTTATTAATTGAGAGCATCAAAATGGCAAACCACCAGTGTTTACCAAGGGAATGCAAGGAAAAATAAAAATATTGTACAACATAAATTTCTCCTTCATTGACTAAGAGATTGTCCTGAATAAAATATATTTCTTAACATGCCAAAGAGTTCAAAGACTAATTTTTAAAATTGACTGCTACGCCTGCATAACAAACAATTTTTATATACTAAAAGCAATACATAAATATATATATATATATATATATATGCATCTTTTGAAGGAAAAATTTATGTATGCCTCACCTTATCACTGTCATCGCTGCAAATGTGATCTTGATGGATTGACTGGCATTGAAAGGAAGTACCAATGCTACCTACAAAAGAAGTTGGGGAAAAATTGTTAAAGTGATAACCCAATTCCTGCGAATGCTAAAAGTAAAGACAAATGTACCAGCCAGATTTTTTTTTCCACACACAGAAGAGAGATTTAGTTGCCAAAGAGTTACGTCTGACAAGTCATACATTTAAATCTGATGCTGGAACAAGCATCAGAGATGCATTTTGCACAATGTGCCAGCAATATCTCCACACAGATTTTTTCCAAATACTTAAACAGAACAAAATTAGAACTAACTACTTCATCAATCCAAGGCAAACATATGCAGCAAAGTACATATGCACAGACACAGAGAGAAGCTACACGCTCCACGTTAAGGTAGTGCAGTCCTGCCCCGTATCTTTTACTACAGAAAATTTTCAGCACCCTGGTTAGCCACAAAACAAGTCTCTCTCCAATGGTATATTAGGAATAAGAGTGAGTGGAAAGATCCAAGGTCAAAGCAAAAAAGCTTTGCTTTGTTGTTATCAGTCTTGTCTATAGCGGAGTTTCTGCCTTAAGGTTTTTCAACAGGTTTCTTTATGCCACGTTCTCTTATGGGGTACAGCACACCTCTGCAAAGACTCACCCAGTCGTGGGACTCCTGTCTAAGGAGAGAACCGAACTGAAGTTTGATCGTATCCACACAGATTCTCAAACTTTTTAGATTTACAAAATAGACTTACAGAACCCCTACATTGTAAAGATTTATTTCACGTGTTTTTTCCTTGCTTAGAAACTACAGGAGTGGGGTAACAGCTATTGTTGGTTTTATACTGCCAAAGGCAGAAAAAAAAAAGTTTTTATTCTGCCATAGGCAGAAATGACGGTCAGTTAATGAAAGCCCCTTAAAGCCCTGTAACTGGGTGAGGGAATGTTTGTCCCTCCTTATTGCCATCACTGCCTCAGATAAGACTCAACGTATTTAGCATTAAAATTGCATTTGCCCACTGACTTCTGAAATAGAAAGTAAAGAACGGGAGAGAGGGAAAACGAGTTTCCTTCCCCTCCACTGAGTTGTAGGCGTGCTGTAGCCAGAGTAGACATTCTTGAAGGAGCCACTGCTGAACCCTGCAGCACAGACACCACAGGCACAGCCTGTGACAGCACACTGAGCCCTATCCAGCACTTAGCCTCTGGATGTTACTCATCGTGATCTTCAGCCAATTCACATCGTTTTAGGCTAGCATCACGCGCTTGCAGACTAGCCAGCTTTACCACAGCTACTGGGAAACAATTCATGTCACGGCTGCATGTAGATACTATCCTGAAGTTTCCAAGTTTCATAAAATATCTAACAGCCTCCAGTTTTTCTGTCCAAAGGTTTGAAGTTGCACATACTAGCTGAACAAGATTAAATCAGAAAAACTTTAATGTAAGTTTACTCATCCACTTAAACATTACTTTTCCCAAGAAAAAAAAGTCTCCGTCAAAGCATCAAATTTAATCCACAAGAAAACTCCAACATACCCTGACTTTCTTAAAAAGAATAAAGCACTTGACTTCCTTTTTCCTGTCAGGTACTGCTAAAAACTTCATCCCATCATGTGATATGTGTACGATTTCCTTCTGTTCCAAATCAGAGTTTGTTTTAGAGCTGACAATTCTTAGAAGCTCTTAATGTGTAAGAATGCACAACGGTATTTTACAAATGCTCACCATTAGCATATTTTAATACATAAACGAAGCAAATCTCAAAAAAATGTGGTAGCAGAGGATACTGTAGGCTACACCACCTACAGCTCTGTTTGGCTCTCACACGCAGAAGGTATTTTACTTGGTTTCGTTTTTATAGCAAAGCACAGGAATCCACGCTCGTGTGCTGGGTAGGATTAGAGCTTCCTCACACCCTCACAGATCAGAAATAGAAGCTTCGGTTCCTCGATAAATGCTTTGCTGTGCGGTAGTTTTGCAGAAACATGTTACCTCTGAAGTCAGCTAAAAAGCCACATTCCTTTAAACACTGCAGCTTTTAAAGAAAAGAGCACTTTTAAACATGTTGTTTGGTTATTCCCCTCCCTCCCCCTCAAGACTTACACATTCAACTTCTCACAAGTTACCAGAACTGTATGTTATTGACGGGATGGGACGGGACTCTCCCCCTGCCCCCAAGTTCCCCTGGCATTTCCAGGATGGAATAACTCTTTAAGAAAGCAGATGTCAGTTAAATTCTTAATAATCCCACGGTTCCACTCTCAGGAAATAAAAATAAAAATAAAAAAAAAGGAACCAGAACACACTGCCAGAATCTACATATCCTTTTGGAAAAAAATCCCAAACAAATAAACAAACTAAAACCTAAATTTTCCACAGAAATTACTAATTAGTTACAGTTTATATAAATAATGCATCAATATAATAAAAGATCATTAAATATAGATAAAAAGGCCACACATTTATTTGGCTTGAGATAACAAAAACAGCTTCAGATGTCATACAGTTTTCTTTTTGGCATCTGTTCCTAGTACCCAAACTAAAATACTTGACTCAGCTGTCACAGCTTACTGCAGACTGCTAGGCATTTGGGCTCACAAGCAGACTTTGAACTGAATCTAGAGTTGCACTTTTCATAGCTATTTTGGTCTAGCAGGTTAGGATGAAAAAGACAAGAAAACTATTTACGAAAATCTATTATTGATTTTTTTTTTCCTATGAATGTGCTTTCAAATGCTGAAAACTTAAGTGTTACCACAAACACAGCACCCTGGTGCCTATCTACACAATCAGAATTTTTAGATGCTGCTCTCACATGGCTGCAGCATGCACAAAACGTTTAAACACACACAGAAAAGTGTATTGCCTGAAATTCAGGTGAAAAATGTGCATGTCGACACCCACCTTGTCAAGCCTGGATTATATTAGATACAGCTTAATTTTATAGGTTGCACAAACACAGTTATTCCTTGCTGTTCTGAATGTGGCATACACACATGCTTGCTTCCAGAAGCCAGTCCCATGTGAACTTACAAAGGTTGAAAGAGGACTTCATGTAAATATATGCATGTACTAAATAATAAACATAAAAGCGTCAAAATTCCTGCAGCCCTGTTCTGGAGTGGCCATGCAGCAGAAAATCCTCTTTAGCAGCGTGACTTCCACGTGTATGAATGGGCTGGGAATCCTCACGCTGAAAAGCCTGACTCTCTTTTGGTGTTGGGGAACGTGGCTGGTGGTGCAAGCGGTCACAGGACTAACACCACAGGAATGAATTTGGAGAGCGGGTGGAATGAAGGAGATGTCTGGGAAGCACATGGCTGGCCCCAAACTCCGGAAAACAGAGAATAAGTAATAAAGTCATCTGGAGAAGAAAGAGGAGGAGCACTGACACCTCCAGCCAGCGGTGAGGTGCGGCTCTCGGTCAGGTCTGCTCCTCTAAGACGTGCTGTGGGGCGTGCTAGTGGTGGCGAGACACATCGCCGTGCTCCCACAGCTGCGATTCAGTGGTCATTAGACTGCAAACCTATAATTAGCAGCTACCTAGAAGGGCACAATCATATGCATTGGAATATAATTGCAAACTTCTTTGATGGCCTACCAGTGATGATTTTGCTGCTGTACCAGTTTCCCCATAACTAATTAATAAACTTCTTAATTGCTTTGCACCAATTATGACTCAAGTCTCCAGTCAAAAGGGTGAACTTGCTTCCTGACAGTAATGCAGACAGGGAACAGCAGGCGCCAACACCACGCAGTCCCATGTGCTCCTTCCTCTGCAAGCACCTGTAGCTCTGCAGCACCTTGAGGTGCCAGTTCACATTAGCCTGGAACTGCGAGCTCATGAGTATTGTGTTAGATTTCATGAGATTTGGGGTTTCCCTTAAACATCTCTCTTCTGCACTAATGTTGTAAACAACTCTGAACCTTCCTGTTTTAAATTTACAGACAATATACTTGAAAAGCGTAAAGAAATTGAATGTGTTAATTTTGTGGGAGAAACACACCAGAGGGGAAAAAAAAAAAAAAAAGATTTTACACACACACACAAACTTGCACATTTACTTAAGGTCCCCTTTCAAGGGAAAATCCTGTTTTTTTTGTGCCCAACTTCATCTTGCAAATTTTTTGATCTGCTCGTATCAAGAACTGCAGTAACATCAATTCAATGCAAAGGTATTAAAAAAAAAAAAAGGTTTTAGAAATCTCTAGTAAAGTATGGTAGATGAAGAACAGATTGTGGAAATCAAAAGTAAATATATATGTGTACATGTACACATATGTACATAGGTGTGTACATGTACACATATATCTGTGTATGTACACACATGCAAGTGTTTATATAGGCATATGTGCAAAATATAGTTTATAATTCTATTATATTATTTCTATAAATCTTTCCAGTATTTATAAACATTCATTATTTCGAATCGTTCACTCATGCCGTCAGAATATTCAAAGCATGCTGGGCTTAAAGGATAGCGGGACATGAAAAAGCAGCTCCTAAACTCAGGCATTAGAATACAACACTTCTAGAAGTATGGTATAAAGGCTTGGCACATAAACTGAAAATGGGCACTCAGAAGTAGGAAGGTCTTACTTTGCTTGATCTATGTTGTACAAATTTATCTCTAGTTTGTGAAAACTGAGCAAACTTGTATAAAGTTCCCTGTATTTACTTTTCTCAACATTAGGACCAATACTCTGTACCTTTTTTTGCAGTGGTGCACCTCAATACTAAGCATAACTGTTCTGATCCTTGCCTTAATGCCACTCAGAAATAATAGAGATAATGCCATTTTACAAGCAAAGCTAAATTCTAAATAATATTATATAATACATTATATAAAATAATATATATATAATAGAGAAAATCTAAATAATAATAAAGATAAATTCTAATGAAATTCTAAATAATGCCATTTTACAAGCAAAGATAAAGACTAGAACTGAAACAGGACTGAAGGTCTTTACAGCAGAACTAAATTATGCAGTGTGCCTGTGCATCGAATTGTGGAAAATTACAACAAACTTCCTTTTTCTCACATACGTGTTTTGAGAATGGGTGTTGCCGCAGAGGAAAGGGCACCTGCATAAGTTTCTGCATCACTGTACTAAAAACTGCTGCACAGAAGACAGGAAACTCCGGACAGCAGCAGCAGCAGCACATTCCTCTGGGTCCCTAACATCGTTAGCAGTGACAGTGCAGAGATGTTCCCACAGCCAGCCTGTCACTACCATTGATTTCTACCCCCCTCCTCCCTTAGCAAGACTGGCTTTCAGAGTCTGTTACTCCATGTTCTCGAAGGGAAACTTGACATTTAGCACTGACAATTCTGCCTGCTGAAAAAAGTTTAAAATTCGGTAGAAGGAAAACTAAATCTCTTTTTTCCTGCTTGCTCTGCAAGAGTCTTTGCCATTTTGTTTACAGATGTGTATTTGCTAGCAAATGGATCCATCACAACATACTGTGTTACTGAAATTAAATAGATGTTAATGCCTCGTGGAAGGTGGTGGTGGTGGAGTTCTTTCTGTCTTTCTTTTTTTCTTTTCTTTTAATCAGAAACTTCCAAGGACAGTCGGCAATGTTTATAACAAAGTAAAATCTTGTGTCAGGAATTCACCTACACCTACTGTTTACCACTATGTTCTGTATTTATCTATGCACAGTCAACTACATTCTATATATGCACACATACAGGCTTATATGTATGTACATTCATACATATACATGAGTGCATACACATGCATATATGTATAAATATTTTACATACACATATACACATATATTATGTTGTTTATTACAGATTTCTACAATCCATCTTTCAGTTTTAACACTGCAACCAGTTGCTAGGAGGGTAATTAACGACTCCAGTAAGGATCAGACAGCCAGAACAGACAAAAAAAACTGAGGAGTCTGTTTTCAAGTAAGTGTCCATAATTACACAAGAATCCCGAACTACAGAAAATGTGATTTGTGGGCAAAACAGTCTCCAAAGCTCCATTATTTATTTCTTACAGAACAGCAGAGATAACGTCATGTTCTTTGACAGAACAGAATCTCCAAACAAAATATAGCCCGTGTTAAAATATGAAAGTTAAGAAAAATCTCTAGTGGAGGGAAATAGCAAAAGGAAAAGACAGTAAGTACAGATAAATTACAACGAGATTGAAATTATTTAACTAGGTAAGCATAAGTAATTAGCAACACGAATAAGCAGTGTTTGTAAAAGAAGGCTCAGCAACACTGCTAAAGAGGTAGGATTCTAGATTAAAATTTTACATAAATATTTTATCTAGAATTATAGCTGATACACCCAGCTTTTGCTTTAATAATAAATCACAAGCTTTAAGTGCCTTGTTTACCCTATTTCTACAAATCATTCCAGAATTTGTAAGTTGACAGAGATTATCAATATCCCTGAGGTCGAAACTTATCTTTTATTCAGAGTTTATATAATCATAGAAACACAGAATGGTTTGGGCTGGAAGGGACCTTAAAGACCACCTACCTCCAACCCCCCTGCCATGGGCAGGGACACCTCCCACCACACCAGGCTGCCCAAAGCCCCATCCAGCCTGGCCTTGAACACCCCCAGGGATGGGGCATCCACAGCTTCTCTGGACAACATTGTAAGGTTAAAAAAAACAAAACAAAACAACAACAAACATATTTAGATTTAGAATTAGAACAATTCAGTTGGAAGGGGCTTCCAAAAGTCATGTTGTCCAACAAACCTGGCCGCTTCAGGGCTAACCAAAATTTAAACATGCTATTGAGGGCACTACCCAACTGACTCTTGAACACCGACAGGCATGGGGCACCAACCACCTCAACAGGAAGCCTGCTGCAGTGTTTGACCACCCTCACAGTACAGATTTTCTTCCTACTGCCCAATCTGAACCTCTTTGGCACAGCTTTGTGCCATTCCTGCACATTCTGCCGTCGGTGACCAGGGAGCAGAGACCCACACCTGCCTCTGTGCTTCCCATCCTGATGGAGTCGCAGAGCCATGGGGTCGCCTCATGGCCTCTTGTCCAGACTGAACAGCCCAAGTGTCCTTGGCCTCTCCCAGAAGGACATGTCTTCCAGCCCTTTTACCAGCTTTGTTGCCCTCCTCCGGACACATTCAAGGACCTTAGCACCCTTTTTATACTGTAGACAATATTCAAGCTGAGGCCACACCAATGCTAAATGCAGTGGGAGCATCACCTCTTCAGACACTGGCTGGCAATGCTGTGTTTAACACACCCCAAAATGCAGTTTGCCCTCTTGTCTGCCACAGGGCAGTCTGCTGGCTCACGCTGAGCCTGCTGTCACCAGCGCCCCCGGGTCCCTTTCTGCTGAGCTGCTCTCCAGGCACTCACGTCCCAGTCTGTGCCTGTGCCTGGCATTGCCCTGTCCCAGAGGCAGCTTCCCATCTGTTTCTTTGTTGCGCTTCATGCCCTTGCTGGCCACCCAATGCTCCAGTCCAACCAGACCCCTCTGAAGGCCCCTCGTCCCTCCAGCGAGTCAGCAGCACCTCCCTGTTCAGTGTCATCAGTGAACTTGCTGAGGACACATTCAACTCCTGCATTCACTTACCACTGTTGTTCAAGAAACACATACCAGAAAGGCACTTGGAAAGAAAAAGGCGGTGTAATAGGACAGTCTGAACTCCTCCACGTACTGTCCTGCAGAGGTTAAGGCGGCAACACACGCCTCCATTCACTCCTCTAGTAGCTTGGTCTAGTAAAACCGCAAATGACCACACCTGACATCTGCAGCACCGTTAAACCTACTCGTTACCCATTATGCCTTTTGTTTTTGCTGGAAATCACAATGCGGCAAGACCAAGAACGCACTTTCTGAAAATCCAGTTACCCGAGAGACACCGAGAAAGTTTAGGAAATGCACTGAGGAGAGAAAGAAGCAATAGACTGAACCCTGGAGAGGAAAAATCAACAGTATTCACCCAGAGGGCCTTTTCTGATGGTAATGCTGATCAACTGAATGCAAGATACATTAAGGCAAACATGAAAATTCATTTAGTTCTTTTCACAGGGCAGGAAAAAAAATCAGCCTCAAACTGATAATTTTGGACAAAACAGTAATTGCACTCTGCAAGCTTATCACTCTATAGTCCAAGATACAATCAAGACTTTTGTTGTCAAAGTACACAAGGATTGCCAGTTAGGTTTCTTGATAAAAGTTTTGACAATGCAGATGCAAAGACTGATGAAGATACGTTAAAGTAGTGAGTTCCTAGTGAATTAGCTGGCTGGCTGACCTCTTCAGACAGAGCTGACAGTTTCCAAAAAAAAAGAAAAGGAAAGCTGCTTTTTGGAAGGCCATCCTTTTGAAAAGCATGTTATTTTCCTCCAAATATTAGTTTCATAAAAATAACTTCTGACTCATCACTTTGGAAAGAAGTAACTTTGCCATAGGATTCACTGACATTGGCTTACACAGGTCATAAGAGTTCCAGAAGACTTCCTGTGTATTTCTGTAGGAAGTGAGAACAAAGAAGAAATCATTATTAAGTTGAAGTTTCAGGGTGTGAAGTTAGAAAAAGACCAGTTTTAAACTGCAAAACATGCTAAGCTCATTCCCATTTGATTTAGACCTGTGCAAAACACATGTACTTTCACTAGAAACACTCCACATGCTTTGCTGAAATCTGGAATCAATTCAAGCTCAAAGGCAAACTAAAAAATCATGAAAATGGTGTTAAAAATAAGGCTTGACAGCTTTCTGTCCATTACTTCAGATGCAGAATTAAAGTAAAATATGACCTCTTGAATTAGCCTAAGATAAAACTGTAGAGCAAGTTCAGTTCTGCCAAATCATGACAAATACTTATAAGCATGTTTTGGGCATCTGTGCATTTGGATAACAAAGGATGTTTCCACAGCTGGTGCATTTATGACATCTGTAGCTTACGTCTAGACTCAACATCACCTAAAACTTGTTCTCTAACATTAAATTCACATACATGGACTTTGCATCACACAAAGAAAGGCAGTAGCACATGCTGTTCATTTACAGTTGCGGTTTTCAAGAACAGTGATCACATACACAATGACAATCAGAAGCTGGCTTCGCTCTAGCTGTAATGGATACCAGCAGCAGCAATACAGTTGCAGCTGAACAGCTTTCACTTAGTAAATATAAACCTATAAAGCATCTGGGCAGCCTGCTACATTTCAGGTCACCAGAGCCACAATTCTAACAATGCCCACATTACTAAGAAAAAAAGCTAGCTTGGGATAAATCTACGTGCTTCACTCATACTCAACTGCTCCATAAGCTGAACCACTTACCACCAAGTGCAGTTAGCCACAGATACAGAAATGCCTTCTTTCCTGTTTTTTTTGAACGTTTTCCATGGTCTTCATATCATATTTGTTTCATTTTTGGTCAACTGCTTATTAAGTATACTAAAGCACAAGAGCAAGGTACAAAACATGATCCCATAACTGTCAGGACTTTACAGATGTCCTGCCTGCTTTGCACTAATTAGCTGGCTGAGCTCAACTACAGTCTCCCCAAAGGCAGCCTTGCAGAAGGGATTCCTTCAAAGACTGCGCTGGTAATGTGGTCCCCCAGACAGGGCCAGCACTGGCAGCAGAGCCAGGGAGCTGGGACAGGATTACCACCAGCTAGAGGCTGTGCTTCACAGCAACACAATCTATAACGTTGTAGGAGTTGTGGTTCTTTTTTTTTTTTTTAAACACGTTTTTAGTTTTAAACAGACAGGTTTAGTAATTGGGTTATCATGCTTTTAAAGTATCTTCTTTCTGAGAAACAGATAGCTTCTCCTTGCACTGAGGCAACCCTGAAGAAAGGTGAACAGCATTTCATGCCTCTGTAAGAAAGGTCAGCTGAGCCCAAATCCCAAAGATAACCTCAGCAGCTTTCTACTCTGCATCACCACTTTTCAACTGTGGTTCAACTGGGAAACAATGCCAGAGCTCCAGCATGGGCTCCTCTCCATGGGCCGCAGCCTCCTCCAGGCCACATCCACCTGCTCCAGCGGGGGCTCCTCCACGGGGGGGCTGCAGCGTGGAGATCTGCTCCATGTGGGACCCGTGGGCTGCAGGGGGACAGCCTGCTCCACCAGGGGCCTCTCCCTGCACAGGCTACAGGGGAACTGCTGCTGCCTGCCTGGAGCACCTCCTGCCCTCCTGCTGCACTCACCTGGGGGGCTGCAGGGCTGCTTCTCACCGCCCCTCTCCCAGCTGCTGTTGCGCAGCAGTATTTTTTCCCCTTCCTTCAATCTGCTCTCCCAGAGGCCCACCCAGCGTCACTCCCTGGCTCAGCTCTGGCCAGCAGCAGGTCCCTTTGGAGCCGTCTGGAGCTGGCTCTGCTCTGACATGGGGCAGCTGCTGGGCTCTGCTCACAGAGGCCACCCCGCAGCCCTTCTCCTCCCCCTGCCACATAAGCCCAATGCACAGACTGAAAGTGGGGAAAACCGCCAATAAGGCTCCTGTGTAGGTGACAGAGCAAGGCATGCAAGATACTGTCCCCACCACCTTGCCAAATGCATTTCCTTGCTGCAGTGTTCAGGAGATGCAACTGTGAGATCTAATGCCTACCTTTTCCCTATGAAACATCCTGGGCTGCACTCCCTCCCCCACAATCCACAGCAGTCTCTCTGCTGTGTGAATAACAGGGTGGTTTGTGACAGTCAGCAAGTTTGCTCAAACTCACAGCTTCTAATACCTCAATGACAAAACTGTAGCCTCAAGTTACGTTGAGAGGCCTGCAAGAAACAACAGCCATCCGTGAAACATCACAGCAGCCACCCCTTCTGCATCACCAATATCGAGAGGATACAGAGTAATGCCCTTCAAGTGATGCACGCACAACTTTCGCTTGTATATGTATGTGTGTACATATATCTAGATGTAATACACGCACACAAAGCCTCAAAGACATTTAAAGACAAACTTGCATTTTCCCTCTTCAAACGCAGTTACATTCTTTTTTAAGTCCCTTTTTCAAATCAAAGTGAGATACACTGTCTGATATGTCCTGAATTCAGGAAAAAACATCAGCTATATTGTAATAAGCAAGAAAGAGTGCTGTGCTCCCCACCTACCACAGGAAGGGGATTGTTTTCCTTCTAAACCCACACATTAAACTGAACAGCAGAGAGAATCTTCTGAATTTCATGGTTTCTACCTAAGTCGTGGATTGTAATAAAAAGGAAATCAATATCAGTTTTGAATGGCTTGCCTCATGCCTATTGATATGTGTTCAAGCTCATGAAATGCTAATGCAAGGGGAAGAGGTAGGAGTTCAATCCTTTAAATGCACTCATTTCAGAGCTACTGTAAGCATCTCGTTGCTTAAATGAATGACACCGATGGATACAATCATCCCCTTCTGAGCACCAGCCTGAACAGGAAACCATTTGTATATGTCACCTAAAGTACTGCACCAAACTTTACGTAGGATAATGCTCTTGAGCTCCACGGACTTGCCTAAGTCAGAAGAGGCCTAGGGTGACTGTTAGCAGATTTGAAGGCTAGAGTCCACAAAGTAGCAAAGGCATGGAAACAAAGTTTGGATTGGAACAAGTTTAGGCTCTTAATCAATAGTTTCTTTGATAAAACCTGTGAGTTGAGAGGAGGATGTATTCTCATGAGATACAGCCACAGATGGCCCGTCCACCTCTGAAGGTACAAGGAAGAGAAAACAAGAAGTTTGCTGTGATACAAAAATTTTATCTTCCAAACACAAAACGAAAAACACACAAAAAAACACACACAAAACCAAAAAACAACCTACAAAACACTCCTGCAGATGTCTATTATCTGCTAGTCAACAATATTCCTGTTTGCAACACACTGTTTATGTTTTAGATGTTCCTGCTAATTCAAGAATCTTTCAAACCACAATGAAGATGCTATTTAAAAGGCCAGCGGAATATTTCACTATTGACAAAGAAAAGAAGTTAGAGATGAATTCGAGAAATGATGCAGTGCCAATCACAACCTCTACCTAGCTGGGGCAAGGAAGAGATGTCTGTAAATCAGCTGTGCTACGGAACTTCTCTCCTCCCCAGGAATAGAAATCTCACCACGATGAAGAAACATGCTACATCTTGCCTGGAGGTTGTAGCTATCCTAGCTGTACACAACACATCTTAGGACTGTTCCCTCTTTTTCTCTGCTCTTCTTTTTTGTAAACTCCAGCAAACAGACCCCACAGGTATCCCACAGATCTGCATCCACTCTGACTTCTGTAGCTGATTAGGCCAGTGGAAAGAAAGCCGTCACATGCTGGGAAGAGCTGGGTGGTGTAGCACGTCCTTGGTAACTTAAGCAACTCCTGAGCATGGAGTATACATATTTAGGAGGCTGTTATAAAACTCTGTGTGACACTCTTCTTCAGGAAGCTGCCTGAAGCCACTACAGAAAAACAAAATATGTAAAATGCCTCCCAAACCTCTTCCTCCCATTCCTCCCATTCCTCTACCTGCCAAGAAATCCATGCTCCTGCCCAACTGTTTTCTGCCTTCAGGTCTCCTCTTCAACGCCCTGGCCCCAGCTAGCCGCACCACAAGGCCTGCCAGCCCCTTCTCCCCACCGTAAGACCCAGGTGGGGGACACTGCCCTCAATTCCCCATACTCACTGAAAGCTTATACACTGTGGGCATCAGAAAGCATGGCGAAATCTCCAAGAAAAGCTCCCTCTTGGTAGCTGTCAGGGAAACAGACTGTCTGCCTCATAAGGATCAAGAAAGCTGATGAAAATGAGACAACTGCAAGCTCACAGCGAAGTCTGGGCCCATGCTACTTCACACTCATTAAATGTACCTTCCAGTCACACTTCTGAGTGCCACCTCTCAGATACACCAGGGGAAAAGCAGAGGAATGAATCTAAGGGAGGTGCCCTGGCTTTTAGGATCTTACTCCGATGTCATTTCAAACGTTACTCAAAATTCTATTTAGAATTTCATGCAAGTGCTAAATTAGTGTTTTAAACTTAGTATTTCCCTATCTATATAGTGCACATATAAAAGCCAGCAGCATTTTCCTTAAGGTTACTCACAGGTGGTTGCTTTGCTCTGAGGATCAGCTTTTCCTGCTTGTTCAAGGAGCAGTTCAGGAAGAAGTCATTTGGGGCAAAAAATTTACAGCGGCCATAAACCTTCAGGAAATTAGGTTAATGCAGAAATACTTTTACACCCATAAGCACAGTGCCACCACTCTTTTGCTGGTAATCTCAGTACTTAGAATTTCAGGAGATGAAGTGCAATTGATGAGATTACACAGCAAAGCGTCAACAAAATCTGTTAGCACATTGTCAGTCTGGCTTATAACAGTTAGGCACCCTCAGAAAAAAATACTTAAAGCAGTAAGGTCAAAGGACTACTTGTGTCAAATAAGCTAATTAATCTTAGGGCCAAAAAGAGGAAGTCACCTTCTGTTCTGAGGACAACCTCTACAATCTGAGACTAAGAACTGATGTTGCTAAAGTCCCAGATTAGAACTTTATATGTGATGTAATTGCAAGGATATTCTTAAAAAAAAAAAAAACAACAAAAAACTCTAAAAAAACACCTCATTTTGCTTGTCTTAACAGTATATACTACTCTCCTCAGACAGCAATTTAGATTTCATTCGAGACCCATTTTTAAATAGAAATTTAAAAGCCACTTCTTGATTTTCTTACATAACATGACACTGTTCATAACTTTACTCCCACTTGCTGTGCCACTCGAGTAAAACTGCCATCAAGTATTGCAAGGATATGTATTTAACATCCACTGTTTATAAATACAAGCTGTTCAAAGTTTTTTTTTTTTTTTTTTTTTTTAACAGAATAGAACAGAGTTAGACCATTCACCCTTTACTGTACCAGGATTTTAAATTAATTGGCTGTGTCACTTTTGTATCTTCCTGTCTCTGACGAACTCAATTCACTAAAATCACCTGTTTTCTGTGCTATCTCATTCAAGCCTCAAACATGAAACACTACCTGTAAATGGGGGTTAGGAGACCGTTTTAAAATGTTCAGCAGCAAGATCCACCTCAGATGACTGCCCAAGTAGTCCCAAGGGAAAAATCACAGTGGGGCACATAATCAATCAACAGGGCACGAGCTCATTTACAAAAGAATGCCAGCAAATAAATGTGCCTGTGATTACTGAAAAAAAGACAGATCCAACTCAACTGCTCCCTGAACATACAGAAACACCACCTAACACACATACCAACCTTTGTGTGGGAAATTGGACAATTTTCCAAAAAGCTGCTTACTCCCACAACCAGTTCATGTTTGTTAAGGTGCAGTCTACCTATACATTTTGGAATACCCTTTTGGAGATTATTAACATGCTGCTGGAGACAATGCCTCCAGATTCAGAAGAGGTTATCCCTGCCGGCCTTGGCAGTCAGATACTTGAACTAAGCCAGCAACACAATGACCAGTTCCTCCTGTATGAGTAATCATTCTGCCAAGATCTTCTCTCACAACAAAACCGTTCTGAGGATACTTTCTAAAGAATTGACATCAATGTAAACTGCAGCTTGAAACACACTGCTACTATAACGTGAAAACATACTTCCTCCTAGCTGCTGTTATTACAGGAATCACACAAGATTTACCTACACAGAAATTGATGCTTGGAGGGATGAGAAACAGTTGAAAGAGAAGTACTCTTGTATTTTTCTATCTTCCTCTCCTTTGCTGCACAGTAGGATCCACAACTCCTACACTGGAATTATCTCTGATACTTACCAGAAGGAACTTTTTAATCGCTAACAAACCAAAATAAACCTAATTTTCTTCATTAAAACTCTGTGAGAGGCTGACACTACTGTCAACACACTCTGAATACGCTATCTGGCCCCTGTGACACCTTATTTTGGAGGCTAGTTACACCAGCCCCTGGCTGCTAAGGGGGTGGCTATTTCATCAGGTGTGATCCTGCAGAAGTAACACTTTAGCTGAGGACCATTAAGCTCTGGATCGTCTCATCCTGCAAGAGCTGGATGTGGAAACGTGCTTTTGATGCACTTCCAGAGTGAAGCATAGCATTCATTTATGCAGATACATAGTGGGGAGAAACCCACCACAGGAAACACTTCCTAGGAACCAAAATTTAGTACTGCCTTTTCAGATAAAGCCTCTCCCTCCAGGGAATTCAGTATCTACTAAAACAAAGGTAATATTCTTTCTGTTCTTGTCATCTTACAAAAGGAGGCTAACAGCAGCACCAAAAGACAAAAAGAAAACAAAATTATTTAAAAGCATGTGCAAATAGATACAAAATGTAAAGAAAACAAGTATTTCAATAACTCAGGGCTGACTTTGCTGAGACACCAGAGCAAGAAGTACGACTGGCAAGCCACACAGCATTTGTAAAAAGAAAAATCATTTAACTTGTCATGGAATTCAGTTTTCATCATCAACTGTTTGGGAGATGAAGCAACAGGAGAAAACACCCTGTTAAAAGCTGGGTATTAGCAGACGAGCACACGGACATCCTTACCCATCCTACAGGACTGATACTAATGGTTTTGAAGATTCAGCTGAGTTCCTGAGACACCTAAATATAAGTTATTTTTATGAAGCAAAAGGTACATGAAATTTCAAGCCATTTGTTTTTCTCTATTTGTAACCAGACCATTAAACTGATTTTCTTGAAATTCACCTTCTCTTGAGAATCTCATTAAGACTCTGACGAATCAAAGACTGCTTAAGCAAACTGTCTAGAAACATATTTTTGGACGCAGCAACTAAGAGTCCTTTCTTTGGTTTAAACTTATTGTCACATATTCATCATTATAATAACTACAACAAAAGCAAAGAGGCGTGAGTTTAAACGTTAAGCTCTAAACTTCAGAGGCTTGTTGCCTTCCTTCTATTTCTTTGTGGCATCACCCAACAAAGCAGCAAACCCATTGCTAATTTGCACAAAAATCCAGCCTATTCTGGAGAACACAAAGCTCTAGCAGTAAAAATGTTCCTAGTGCTGTCTGACTCGTACAGGCTTTAGTCCAGATAGGAAACAGTAATCTAGAGCGTGCATTTGTGATCAACGTTTTCCAGTTTCCTACTTTCATACAGAAAAAAATGTCAGTAAAGCCTTGGGACAAAAAATTCAAACATATCTCATTTTTATTTTGTTTTGTATTTTCACTACCTGTTCAATCTAGCCTTAAATCAAAGATTACCAGTGAGGCACTGCCTACTTAGGAATTGACCTTGGAAACACCTGCTTGAAACAGTGCCAAGCTGAAAGCTTGTTTACTTGAAGCTGTGTGATCAAGCCATCTCTAGGAAAGTATTTCAAGGGAAAGCCCAAATTCTCTCTCACAACAGATTATCTCCAAAAACAGGAAAACCTGAATATAATTTAAATTGGTCTCAGTTCAGAGAAGCCAGAATTTAGTAGCACTTTGTTACCCTGTATGAGCTTTCTACAACCCTGATCTCCTGGCAGCTGATGAAGTGCTTACTATTGCAACTTACCAGTTACTTAGTGCAACTAATCAGTAGGATTGACTTGCCAGGACAAAATGATTATAAATTAAATTAATTTATATTTGATGGGCCATGAAATGACTTTCTCTCGTCCTGTCGTTTTTTGTCTCACTCCAATTTGCGAGTGTTTGTCCCAGCTTTGTTTCCAAGGAGGAACACTAAGAATTTTACTTGTCTTTTTCTTATTATACCTGCAGAGTAAGGACATTAGCAGTCACAGATACCATGCCATTCTTTCTAAAAATAAATAAAATATTTAGTACTGTTTAGTTATCTTTTTGTCTGAGCAAGTCAGGTTCTAATGATAATACACGGGTTACTTAGAAGGAAAAGAAGAAAAGATTGGCAGCACACCTATTTTATCTCAGCCCCACACATGGTAACAGAGACATCAATTACAGAATCGCAGAATCACAGAATCGTCTAGGTTGGAAGAGACCTCCAAGATCACCTAGTCCTACCTCTGACCTAACACTAACAAGTCCTCCACTAAACCATATCACTAAGTTCAACATCTAAACGTCTTTTGAAGACCTCCAGGGATGGCGACTCAACCACTTCCCTGGGCAGCCCATTCCAATGCCTAACATCCCTTTCAGCAAAGAAGTTCTTCCTAATATCCAACCTAAACCTCCCCTGGCACAACTTTAGCCCATTCCCCCTCGTCCTGTCACCGGGCACGTGGGAGAATAGACCAACCCCCACCTCTCTACAGCCTCCTTTAAGGTACCTGTAGAGTGTGATAAGGTCGCCCCTGAGCCTCCTCTTCTCCAGGCTGAACAAGCCCAGCTCCCTCAGCCGCTCCTCAGAAGACTTGTTCTCCAGACCCCTCACCAGCTTCGTTGCCCTTCTCTGGACTCGCTCGAGCACCTCGATGTCCTTCTTGTAGTGAGGGGCCCAAAGCTGAATGCAGTACTTGAGGTGCGGCCTCACCAGAGCCGAGTACAGGGGGACAATCACTTCCCTAGCCCTGCTGGCCACACTGCTTCTTATACAAGCCAGGATGCTGTTGGCCTTCTTGGCCACCTGAGCACACTGCTGGCTCATATTCAGCTGACTATCAACTAATACCCCCAGGTCCTTCTCTGCCAGGCAGCTTTCTAACCACTCATCTCTCAGCCTGTAGCTCTGCTTGGGGTTGTTGCGCCCCAAGTGCAGGACCCGGCACTTGGCCTTGTTGAACTTCACACAGTTGGCCTCAGCCCATCAGTCCAGCCTATCCAGATCCTCCTGCAGAGCCTTCCTACTCTCCAGTAGATCGACGCACGCACCTAACTTGGTGTCGTCTGCAAACTTACTGAGGGTGCAATCAACCCCCTCATCCAGATCATCGATAAAGACATTAAAGAGGACTGGCCCCAGTACTGAGCCCTGGAGGACTCCACTAGTGACCGGCCTCCAACTGGATTTAACTCCATTCACCACAACTCTTTGGGCCTGGCCATCCAGCCAGTTTCTAACCCAAAGAAGCGTATGCCAGTCCAAGCCACGAGCAGCCAGTTTCTTGAGGAGAATGTTGTGGGAAACGGTGTCAAAAGCCTTACTGAAGTCAAGGTAGACCACATCCACAGCCTTTCCCTCATCCACCAAGCGTGTCACTTTGTCATAGAAGGAGATCAGGTTCCTCAAGCAGGACCTGCCTTTCATAAACCAATGCTGACTGGGCCTGATCGCCTGGTTGCCCTGCAAGTGCCACGTGATGACCCTCAAGATAATCTGCTCCATGAGCTTCCCTGGCACTGAGGTCAAACTAACAGGCCTATAGTTCCCCGGGTCTACCCTCCGGCCCTTCTTGTAGATGGGCGTCACATTTGCTAGCCGCGAGTCGACTGGGACCTCCCCTGTAGCCAGGACTGCTGATAAATGATGGAAGGCAGCTTGGCCAGCTCCTCTGCCAGTTCTCTCAGCACCCTTGGGTGGATCCCATCCAGCCCCATAGACTCACGTACATCCAAGTGCTGTAGCAGGTCGCCAACCATTTCCTCGTGGATAGTGAGTGCCACATTCTGCTCCCCATCCCCTTCCACCAGCTCAGGGTACTGGTTTTGCCACTAAAGACTGAGGCAAAGATTACAAAAAATTACAAAAATTACATATATCACACTATCCCCCCCGTTCTGGATATACCACGTCTCAATATGACTAGGTTTCCCCAGGGAGAGAAACTTTCCTAAGGAATCTCAGTTTGCTAAATCACAAGCGGGCCTATTATTGCAAACAACTAGGCACAGATCCTGAGAAAATAACAAGCCAATGTGTTACCAGCACAGATGAATGTTTCTCTGGAAAACCAGCTTCTGCTTTTTTGGAGTACCATTCAATAAGCAAATTACATCAAGCTTTACAGCACAGCAATTCTGTGTTAATTTGTTGCACCTCTCTTGGAGGAATGCTGCAATTCCTTCTGACTTTTTTCATGCTCTGTTTTTTTTTTAAAACCAAGGTGCATTACCACATACTTCAATCCATCTCAGTGCTCCTTTCCTAGCTGCTCCCCCTAATGCCTTTACCCAAAGCATCTCTACAGCTCCCAGCTCCTGTCACCACCTATACCCCCCCCCCCACACTTGCTCTTGTCCAGAGTACACTCTTCTGCAAAAAACTTTTCTCTCACACTGTTTAGTCTGAGAAGAAAGGACAGAAACGGGTACACAAACAGTTTCAGTTCTGGTGCAAACACAGTACACATTGTCATAACCTGTAGTTAAAACAAGTAAATCAGCCAGTAAACAGATAAGCAGAAAGTACCGTATTCACGAGTCTCAATTTCCAGCATTTCTGAAATCTGATTTGTTTTTTAATCATTTTGATGGTTAAATGCTCTTCTTTTCTCTAACTGAAATGAATTTCCACGGGGATGGTACAACACTGACACAAGAGCCCAAGCCTCTCCTAAGTTTCAAATCCTAGGAGTACACAACTAAAAAATTTCTCATAAATGAATGCTCCGAGAAACCTACCTAACCTGGCAAAATGCATTTCTGTCCTGGACCTTGAAGATAGCAGAAAATTCCTTCTGAGGTCTTCTCAGATGTTGTGCTGGAAAAATTCCATCTATCATGTCACCATTTGGAAAAAAGCTCTGAATAACTGAATGCTACAGGAACTACTGACTCTTACCAGCCCTGTTATCAGGGATTCATACACATACTTTATCTACACGCAAAACTCCTTTTTTAAGTAACGCAACTCTCTTAATTCTAAGGGCTTCAACTTCTAATTCAATTTCAAAATTCAAAAATCAGATTATGTTGTTTTTCCATTCTACCTCACTGTATCTGTTTGAAAAAGCAGCTGGGCAACATTTAATGCACATGCCACCGAACACCACGTCCTGCCCCTCCAGACCATTCATCTCGTCATGCCATTTCTTTCTTTGTTTTGCAAGCAGATAATTTTATGTACTACAGCAATAGTAACAGACAAAAAAGAACCTCTGAATACGTGCTATAACAACACGCGTATGGGCTAGGAGAGAGGTGAAAAGCTTCCAGGGTTTAAGTAGGTTTCTTTTTCAGTATCACAAAACACACTGCATCACCCTATCAAATAAGGCAACTTTTTAGCATGCTTAAGTCATTCACTATTTTTGCACGCTGTTGCCTTTTCTATTTTAAAATACAGAAATTCTTTGGCCTATCTTTCCTGCTTCAGTAGGTTACCAAGTCTTAGCAGGCTTATTAAATGCTAACATAGGCACCCTTTTTATACATATTCAACATTAGAAACCTGTCAGCCAAGGAGTGGGTTAGTTTCATGCACTGAAGCACATAGAAAAAATAAACAAAAAAATATTGTCTCCATTTATTTTGCTATTGTTAGACATAGGTAATTCTGGTAAGGGCACTCTAGAAACCTGTTACCTAAGAACACATACTCAAGCTCAGATGGATGGCTTGTTTAAGCACGTGTCTTGTTTCACTGCTGGTCAACAATAGATCTGTCAGGAGTGAGCACAGAAGAGCAGCGCAATTTTCCTCTTTTTTTTTTTTTTTTTCTCCTATAGCCTATCAAAAATCGATAGTCCACGGATCCCTTAGCTGCAAGTTTCATGTGAATAATGGTGTCTAATAAGCAATCATGGATCCATCCCTCATGAATTTGTCCAACCATTTTTTAGGCCACTGTAGCCAATTTGAACCTGATTAAAATCTTCCTTTTTTATAATCCCTGCATCTTCCAAAAATCACCTAAGATTCTTAACAAGAGTTCCTAAGGTTCTCAGCAGAGAAGAACATCTTTTCCAAAAGATCATATTAAAAAAAAAAAGTTCTAACTTACAACATACCTTTCTACAATCATAAACTTTGCTCTCTATGTAAGCAGCTCAAGTCATGCAGAACTCAAACCCTGACCTGTGATAAAAGACCAGTGTTACAAAGAAGCTGTCTCAGTATTTATTCACTTTATAGTTCTTCAGAATCACCAGAGTTAATATCCATCAGAAATTTCATTTACCTTCCTGCAAAGCACAGGCAGGCTGTGCTGCACCCATTCATTTAAATTATAGAGCACTGCCATGATCAAAATCAACGAGGTAGATAATAACAAGGCTAAAGGTAAGGTCCCTTTCGGTTCTGAAAAACATTCAGCACACAGGCAGGTTCTCATTAATTCACAGCACGCAGAAAGACTCCTCCCACCTGGAGGACTCCTGAGACCCAGAAACAGCCTCACAGCACCACTGTCTGGACCAGACATTCAACTTTCCAATATTTTAAAGCATGAGATTATTCAGTTCTGAAGAAAGCAACTCCATTCCAAACCCTTTCATAATTAAGAAAAAACAATGCAGAACAATGGAATTCCATAATAATACATTGTTCAAGAAAAATCAAGACAGAGCAGAACAATGACTGTATGTACAACCTTGATTCCAATCCCTGATCTAAGGAAGATTATTTGAACATCACAAGATAGGAGGTAAAAAGGCAAACATTTAAATAAAGACACTGACTTTAAACATAATAAATGCTACTTTAAGTGTACTTGAAATTGCAAGAATTTATATTAAAGCCTAGTTTTTTGTTGTTGTTGTTTTGTTTTTTTAAGTTTAAAGTCTGAAATGGTACGTATTAATCCTGAAGTTTTAGCATCAGTCAAGCCTCTGGAGGAAATTCTTGGCTGTGCAAATGAAGTCAGAATTGTTTAGGGTATGCTTTCAAAAGCTGTAG
Organism: Cygnus olor; assembly: GCF_009769625.2. Taxonomy (NCBI): domain Eukaryota; kingdom Metazoa; phylum Chordata; class Aves; order Anseriformes; family Anatidae; genus Cygnus; species Cygnus olor. The sequence continues at coordinate 53,247,941 of NC_049198.1, forward strand.
CCTTTTTTCCTCCTTCTGGTGAAAAGAGAGTCATTTTCCATTTCGGGATAATGGCTTACTTGTTCAAAGTGAGGAAATGTATTACAAATTGTAGGAGAAAACAGGATAATTTTTATAGATTAGAAAAAGAAGGCAAAGAACAAGTGAATTCTAAATCATGAAAGCTACAAATACCACGTATTGAGAATAACCTTAAATTTGCAAGTTCCTCAAATATTTTTGTTTTCATTTTCCTGAGTTTGCTAAGCTGTTTTATTCTCAGCACACTGACTTATCAACATATGCCTTACTTCTAAGAGTGCTTTAAGAAGCTTTTTGACTAAAATTAATTATATTACATTATTATTCAACAGCAGTCCAGCATCAATTATGAAATAAAAACTAATCCTAGCAAGGGGGAAGGGGGGACACACTTCACAATTTTCCAACAGAATAAACCATGGAACACAAGAAAACAATAAATTGCTACATGAATTGCTCAAGTATGCCTGCAAGCTTTCATAAAATTTATTCGCAAAATTTAGCAAAAAAACCCCAAAAGCTATGTTCAGTTGGAAGTGTCACAGCTATTAACAAATAATAATAAAATCTTATTCAACAGAAACCTCCAAAATATTAAACTGAAAAAGCATCATTCAAACAGAGGCATCCTAAATTAATTAAAACCAACGCAGCTTAGCTATTGGGTGAAGGGTTGTTTTTTTGTGCGGTGGGCTGAAGGCTTTGTTTGAGGCTTTGTTCTCTTGAAAGGGGGGAAAGAAAGCACACACAACAGTGCCTGTTGCCTTTGAGCTGCCAGAACGCAGACGGAGCCTCTGATTTCATTCCTGACCCTGCGAGCTTCCATTACCAATCAACGCCAACATGCTTCTCCGTTATCGGGTGCATCCTGACCTGTCAGTCCACGCTCTGTTCAGCACTGACACCAGTAATCCTCATTGCTGCCAGGGCTGCCATCCCGTGGGCAGCATCCAGAGGCTGTCGCCTGGGGTGCCAGATACCTGCAAGGCATGCTCTGGCGTATCTGAAAATGAGAGCTACCCACAACTTGAGACCATCCTGACCCACAGGCACAAGGGGGAGCAGGTGGTTACAAGAGGAATTTCACTGGGAGGGGCTGTAAGACCGGTATTGGAAGCACCCAGCGAGCTGTTAGAATCACTCAGGTTGGAAAAGCCCTCCAAGATCATCTGGTCCAACCATCCCCCTACCACCAATGTCACCCACTAAACCATGTCGCTAAGCACCATGTCCAACCTTTCCTTGAACACCTCCAGGGATGGTGACTCCACCACCTCCCTGGGCAACCCATCCCAATGCCTGGCTGCTCTTTCTGAGAAGAAATGTCTTCTCATTTCCAACCTGAACCTCCTCTGGGCACAACTTGAGGCTATTCCCTCTAGTCCTATCACTGGTGAGAAGAGGCTGACCCCCAGCTCCCCACACCTTCCTTTCAGGCAGTTGTAGAGAGCAATGAGGTCTCCCCTAAGCCTCCTCTTCTCCGGACTAAACAACCCCAGCTCCCTCAGCTGCTCCCCACAGGACTTGTGCTCCAGGCCCTTCACCAACTTTGTAGCCGTGCTCTGGGCACGCTCCAGGGCCTCAGTGTCCCTCTTGTAGTGAGGGGCCCAAAACTGAATATATGTAAATGATTCAGTGGCTCAGACGTTGAGTTTGGAGGTGCCTGACACCAAGCAGTGCTCCTGCTCCCAGCCTCCCTCACAGACAGGCCCATGCCTACGCAGCTGCACGAGCCCAGGCACTGTACGCGTGCTGGGCCTTGCTCTGCTGCCTCCCACCTCCTCCTGCAGCCATCAGTGCAAGCAGCCTGGGATGCGAGCAATGCCCAGAGCCATGCGTGACCACCAGCTTGCACACGAAGTCCTAGGACCTTGCCACTACCTTCCTCCATCGGCCTCTGCCTGGTGACTCCCCAGGCTGCAGCACAAATGTCCCTCTCCCATCATCTCCCCTCTAGGCTCAGCAGTCCCCAGCCAGTGTAAAGGGATGTCGCCTGAAAAGCTGGCCTAACATCACCAAGCTCGGCTGTAAATGAGTGTCTCATGTACAACATTGACCAAACTACAGCTGCAGTTCAACTGTCTGGTACAGGCAAAAGAACTTTTTTATTTTTTGAACTCTTTCCTAACTTACTATGCTATATCATGATAAGAATAACAAACTATTATATATGCTTTAAGCATCAAAAGCATGTTTGATATAGGGAAGATTTTGATCTCTGCCCTAAGAATTACATCCACTTCAAGTTCATAACCCAGACTAATTTACTAACAGAGATTTCCCTTCATGTAATTAATACAGTTTTGTCACTGCATTACCATGTTTTCTTGGAAAACAAAGTAAAACACAATCAAGCAGCTGCAAAGCTGAAATTCTTCATTGAAAAACACCCACAGCACAAGGTCTGCCTGTAAACACTTCCTAGTGCTGCTCCACTACAACAAAAACAGAATGCAGATTAAAACTATGGTTTACGTGGGACGGATTTATCAGATGCTAGGCAGAAGGTGAAGCACCTTCAATTGCCAAAGAAGTGAACTAAAATCCTAAATGGACCACAGGGAGCTCAACTTTTATTTTTATTTTTTCTCCTGTATAACTATACCAGCCTACTGCTCTCCTGCCTGCTTGACAGTTTTTAATACTTGGGGAGCAATCTGAACACCATGTATAGCATAAAACTAATTACAATTTTAAGATTATTACTTTACCGTCAACGTTAAAAGGACAAGGCAATACACACAAACATATGCATATATTTTAAAACACATACATGATATGTTTTCAAAAGGAAAATTAGGTTAAAGAGAGTTCTTAGATACAAGCCTGAAGCAGGTTTCATTGGTAAAATGTGTTTTTGCTAACATAAACTATGTCAGTGCTGGGGACTTGGTTTCAGTTATACCATACTAAACTGAAACTAGCTAACCCTACCACATGACACCCATGCAACTCACAACAAATCAAAATTTTGTCGATAGTCCTAATCCTGTTATTCTTCCATAACCGTAGCTCTAAACCCCACTTAGAGTTCAAGTGTTACACCTGCAGTATAACAAAACTGTGTAAGCTAGTAAGCAAACCCCGAACTGGATGCAGAGCTACCTACAGCTGGATAGCACAAATCTGCTGAAGAGGCTCCTCTCCAAAACATCCTCTTAGAAAGTAATTCACAAATGGAGATTTCCTTTTAATCACCTGCCTGAATCACTGAGATCGCTGCAAGACGCCTGCAGCAAGAGCTGAACAAGGACGACCACAAACGTGCACACACTCGCGTGGCAGGGGGCCCAGCCCAGGACAGCTGTGCTGAGCTGTGTTATCAGCCTCACCGAAATCACTTGCTCACAAGCACAGGCCAACAACACGAGCTGCCGAAGCCACAGCTCCTTTCTCACCAGCCTCAATGAACTGCGTGCGCCTGCATGCCTCTGTGCGGTTGTGTGAGCACAGGGGAGCATCAGAACGTATTCGGTTGGGTATAAAGTAAATCCTGCAAATGCCCTCTCGACAGAGGTAACTGACGGTAAACAGTCAAGTAAAAGTTTAAGACTGCGTACATATAATGGAAACAAATTAGATCACATTACTGAATTAATGACCCAGCAATCACTATATAAACGAAACAGCTGTAGGAACTACAAACACCGGCCAAAACCATTAAACCTGTACTACTTGGGCTTTTACAAATCAAAATAAAATGATGGTTTTAAATTAAAATAAAAACCCAAATGAAAACAAAAGAAAAAAACAAATAGCAGCAGCATTTCCTTGGGCTCTGGCCAGGAATGCCAAATTTCATTGCCTGCAGTAGGTTTTTACCACAAAGTAGTAAGTGCTGCCATGGATGAGGTTATAGTGGAAGAGTGCGGCAATTATTTTAACTGCATACTAGTAATGGGAACAGCTTTTAATAGGTTTCATGAAACCATTAATTTCGTTTAAGATTTGAGTTTAATAACCAAATATTTTCCCTCTCCTCCCTTTCTTGAACAGTTTTCAAAGAAAAAAAAAACACACACATAAGAAACCAAACAAACCAGCAACAAAACAAAACAAAACAAAAACACACCATCACAGGCACCCTTCTCCCCCTCCAAGAAGATGCCTTCTTCCACACAAGATTCTGCCAACTTCCAGGCAGTACTCTGAAAATAAGTTGTTTCATGCTTTGGGAATGCAACATTAACAGCAGCAGGACAGCAAGAACCATCACAAAGTCCTCTGTCAGAAGAAGGCTCTCCAGCAGCTTTTAAAGAGAATCAAAACATCACTCAGGAGTTTGGTTCCATTTTTTTTTTTTTTTTTTTCCTGACTGACCTGGTTGTTGCCATTCTGCCTTGTAGAGTTTTTAGATCAAAATTTTTGCTGGTACAAAAAGCTGAAGAGGATCCTTTATTTTGAAAAACCTTTGTTTCCATTAAATAAGCACCACACCATTCTGATCATTCTTTGATTGCTGCACAATTCCCTTACACAGAGAACAAAATTGCATACGTAACCACACCAATACAGCACTGCACAAAGATCCCGTCCTAGGGCAAGCTGGTGCTCCCTATGATACCTCACTAACACCATGATTGAGGTACCACATCAGACGTACCAAGGGCACTCCGAGTGCTACCTTTAGGCACAGGTGGCAGAAAGCATCTTAACAGTATTAGTAACAGACATGGATGAAAAAGTGCTGGCTGAAGCAGAGCTACATGAAGTGGTCGCAAAACTCAAGCAAACTCTGAGAGCAAATCCCCCGAGGGAGCCCAGCCACCTGAAACTCTCCAGGGACTCTTAGCACTGCGAAGCAAAGTCGCTGGTGGAAGCGTAACAGAAGCCAAGGGCTCTTCAGCTACGGCAAGCTGAACTAACCTGGTGCCATTCGGTATGCACGAGGAGCATCACCAGCTGTCCAGAAGAACACAAAAATGTCATGAACACATAGTTAATGGCGTCACATTCAGCTAACAGTTACAGAAAACTGAAGGCAGTGTTAAGTTTAGGCAATAAGTAGGTCAGCAGCATGAAGATTTGGGCAAGGGAGGAATCAGACACAATAGGCAGAAGGTAGCCAGCGTGAATGGTCCCAGGACATTACGCTTTGTACTTATTTCTTTGCACAGCAACATCAGTGAATGCAATGCATTTTTTTTTCCAGTTAATTACTCTGTAGCTTGCAGCATCTCCACAGTAAAAGGAGATTTTGACCTTGACCTAAAATTAAGAGAACTGGGGAGCAGCAGCAGCAGCAAGTGAAGGACTTGGAATGAGAGGAACAAAAAGCACCTTGGGAGCACCACTACAAGCTGAGGGATGCCTGCCTCAAATACGTCTGCACAAACACTTGCAGCTGGGAACAGTCAGGAGGAACAAGAGCCCCGCAGCCGATCACAACACAGAATGATCGGAGTAACTGAGACCTCTTGAATGACAGTGAGTGTCATCATGGGCAGACAGGTGCTCTTCAGGAGATGCGGGCAGGGAAGATGAAGAGGAAGGGATGCCTTCCTTCATGCAAAACAACGGTTGGATATAGGGAGCTCTTCCAGGGGACAACAGCTGGGTGGGAGCTTGTAGGTCTGGATCAGAGAAGAGGCCAATAAACACAGCATTGTAGCAGGAATGTCTATCTTACAGATCTCCCACATAAATGAAGTTCTCCTCAAAAAACTTGATAACTGCTCTTGATTGTGGCCCTGGTTCTTACAAAGTATTTTTTATCTCTTTGACATCTGCTGGGAAGACAACAGAGCAAGGGGGACATGCACTGGCAAGCAGATTTCTAAACTGAATATCTTCTCGATACAGGTACTATATAGTCTAACCAGAGGTGGTGTACAACTGACACCCTATTCACTAGCAGGGAAATACTGATTAAGGACATAAAAATCACTGGCAGCCTTGGTGGTGGTGACTATGACGCAGGGGAACTCATGGTCCTGAGGGCAGTGAGGGAGGACAGTTGTAGGCTACAGACCATGGACTTCAGGAGAGCAGGCTTTGGTAAGTGTGACCCCACTGGAAGCACCTGTGAAGGGTAAAGGATCAGAAGAAAGCTGGCAGGTCTTTATGGACATTTTCCAAGCACAAGAACAGCCTCATGCCAGTACTCAGGAAATCAAGCAGACATATCATGAGCCCAAGACAGCCAAGGAAGGAACTAATGGTGGAACTCCACAGCAAAAAGGCAGCCTACAGGATGTGAAAGCAAGGTAAGGCTACAAAAGAGGAATTAAACACTGTCTGAGCATGCAAGAATGATATCAGGAAGGCAGGTAAGAACTGCAAGTACTATAAGGACAAGGCTGACAGGGCTTTGGACAACCCAATATAGTGAAAGATGTCCCTGACCATGGCAGTGGGGTTGGACTAGATGATCTTTCAAGGTCCTGTCCAACGCAAATCACTCTATGACTCTATGATTCTAAGAGCTTCTGCTGCTACATTAACAGTAAGAGGCTGAACAAGAAAAATGTGGGACAGTTACTGAACTGAATATGTGATTTAGTGACAACAGATGTAGATTAGGCAGAGGTACTCTATGCCTTCTTTACCAGAAAGATCCTCCAGTGTACTGTACCTAGAAACGGGGTTCAAGGAGGGAAGAATGACCATCAGTGACTGAGGACTGAGTCAGGGATTGCTGAACAGGACTTGATGCATACATGTCCATTGGATCAGACCTGTTGCATCCATGGGTTCTAGGCAGTGCCAGTAACGATGCTCTCTCTTACACCTGAACATCATGGAGATCAGAGGAGATATCTGATGATTAGAAAACAGCAAATGTTGCCCCCATCTTCAAACAAGGGCAAAAAGACAACGTGGGGAGCTGCAGGACAGTTAGCCTCATGCTGGTCCTTGGTGAAAAATCATGGAGTGAGTCATCCTTGAGTACATTCCTGGATACATGAAGGGAAGGATGATGACGAACAGCATTTGCTCCTGAAGAATCCTCACTCTGTTGATAGTCACTAGGCAACAGGCTAATATGGGACCTCATGCATATCCATACCTGTGCTTGGAAGAAATCAATGAACTAACATATGGAGGGATGGGAGAGGAGGAGGAGGAATGGGATACAAAAGTACACATCTCCACATCTCCAACTGGAAACCTCTTACATAACAGCTAGCTAAGGAAAAACAAACACAAACCAATCCTAAAACTTGCAACCCCTTGAGTTTGTGTGTGTGTGTGTGTGTGTGTAAGAAAACCTATAAAAGAGCAATGAAATAAATGGGATAAATATCTAAGAATGAGAGTTTTTAGAGAGAGTCTCATCACATTTAGGTTTAAAGCAAGAATAACAGAAAAATCTGCAAGGGAAGCCCAGACCTGCCTCTCAGAACTCTTTAGAAAAGAAAATGTTCTTTTAATTATGAAAAATGAAGGCTGATCAAACACTGTGAGACAATGACCTTTTTCTCTGCCATCAGTTCTGCTGGTTAGTGACTCGATGTGGAGGGAGGGAATTTCTCATGTGAAAATATTTGTACCCAAACATCCAAGGTCAGTATTTTTTTTTTTTCTGTATTGAAAGTTAAGAATCTGCCACTTGCTCCTTGTGCCAACAGGTGTGTAAAACTCAGACCTTTACTGCCAAGCTCCTTCAAGACATAATACCTGGTTGCAGTCTGGAAGTAAGCTAACATAGTATTAAGCATCTAAAGTAATGTGGGGAGAACCCTCGTGCCTGAAGAAGTCTCCCTTCAGGAAATGTCTTTAAGCAGCAGTGGTTCATCACAAATTCTGGCTTAGTTCCCAGTCTACAGAATAAGTCTGAGAGAAAGAAGACGTGTACAGGAACTCTTTATCAATTTACATTTATTTTGTAAGCACCAGGAATAATAAAACGTCTGCTCACTGTATTTCCAATATTCTTTATAAATTTTCTCTTGTTACACACATGATTCTGGCACCTGCTGTTTTTGTCACTGCATAGTTTCCCTTCACAACTTTGCAGGTGTGCCTCTTGTACACGTTATGACTAGATCACTGAACTTAGTTTATGCTTAAATATATTTAACTTTTCAAGACAACTTCGACTCCCAATCATGCTTCCCCCAAAGCTCTCTCAGTCATTAAAGTCAAACAAAAAGAATATAATAAAATACTCCGACTTTTTGCACTCTTCCTGTTTGCAAATGTGAGGTGAGATGCACACTGACAGACTTGCAAAGACAAATCCTGAAACAACAGTATTCTAGTCGACAGCCCAGCTTAATCTGCAAAAAAAAAAAATAATTTTTTTTGCAGCTCCCATCTGCCCTCTCCCCGCATCGGAACTGAAACACATCTTCTAAACAAAGAGAATAGGCTGTCCTTTTTAAACAGGGGAGCATCTCTCCAGATGCTCCCAAAAATCCCTGCTGGAAGCCCCCTGGCAGCTGCAGGCAGCTCAGAAGAGCTCAGCTGGAACCCAGGGCCCTTGGCACCAGCATCCTCCCCAGTCTCAGAGCATGACACGAGAGCACTCCTTGGGTGCTGACACAGACAGTCCCCAGGGAGAAGAGGCTTGCACTCTCCTGGGATTTACTCTGAATGTCAGCTTCTCCCTCATTACAGTATTACTGTCCAGAAACATTCACTGAAAGCTTCTGAGCAATCTGCAACTTCTGCGATGAGAGAGGCCCTCTCTCGGTCCATCTCTACCCTACTTGTTGCATCACGCTGGCTTAAAACCACTCACTGAAAACCCATGCTCAGATCACTGAGAACCTGTGGTGCAGAAATCTGAACCCCATCTGAAGTCTCCCCCTTTCTCCCCTCTGCTTAGGTCTGTTATATCCAGGTACCTCCCTGGATGCAAAGCAACATTTGCCAGTGGAGCACTGCCATGAAGCACTCTTTTACTGCAGTTTCAGGAGACCAGTTCCAGGGGTGACGCACACATTTGCCTGTCTGTAAAAGCTTACCTTAGCCTCTGAATACTGCTGTACTCAAGGCTCAGCCAGTGATGGCTGCTGTCTTGGCATACACTGTGGAGCTGTTGGAGGCCTGGCATGACTCAAGCATCTCTGAGCGAGGCTTTGAACACCTCATGTTCTCAGTGCGCTGCCATAGAGAGGTCCACAAACTGTACCTGTGTATGAGTTTCACAACAGACAGCAAGAGAAGCTACGTTAGCAGCCACAAAGCATGAGTCAGCTTGCATCCACCATTAGGTTTTTCTGTCATGGAGAGCAGCGAGCATACTGCATGAATCTCACGCATGTGCTTCCAGCCACAGAGGTCTGAGAGGCCTAAAGAGCTGATGCTACAGCCAACATGTACGGGAAAGCATCCTGCCTGGGTGAAAACCGAGCCTGGAGATCAGGTCTGTGTGATGTCTTTTCACCAGCACGGCTACGTGTATCAGTTTGAAGGAGTGATGACCCTCACCTGCAGCAACTGTGCCCAAAACAACAGAAAGAGCACATGCAGCAACACAGCAAAACTGTGACCGGTGTCTGACTTTTTTACACAGATGAGCTTTGTTGTCACTGCCGTGCTCATCCCAGCAGCACTTTGCCATTTCAGCACAGCACAGCAGTCACACCTGCCATGCACGCTGAGGGAGTGAGACGCGGTGCCAGACGACTCCGTAGATGCACACACGAGCGGGACAAAGGCTGACGCCAGTACCAGGCCAGGAAAAGCAGTGCGGAGTGCAGGGTATCTTCCTGGGTCCCACTGTCTGCCACCCACATGAATAAGCCAGAGAAAACATCCACATCAGAGTTCAGCTGCTAAACAGACGTTGTGCAGAAGATTCACAAGCAGCCAGAGCGCTACGTAACACCCCAAGTCATCAGCAGCTGAGACTACCCCACTCACAGAAAAGAAGGAATCTGAACATGACTGTGGTAAGAGGGTGCACAACAGAGCACAAGACTTTCATATATTACATGCCAGAAGAACTTGACAACTTCAGGAGTCCATTGGGTCACAGAGGCATGTTCCAACTCACAAGGTTAAGTTGCTGTTACATGGGGCAGTGTCGCTACCAAAGCACACCACTGAGTCTCACCTAACAGGCAGAGTGGAAGCAGAACTTACTGTCTGTGCTATGCCATCCTTTTTATTTTTCTTCTTCTTCTTTTTCCCTCTTATCTTTCCATGGAGAGGAAAGGGTTGCTGTGTGCAAGGACAGCATGAAAGCAAATCTGATAAAAAGCAGCACGTGATCTGGCAGGGCAAGAGAACGGAAAAGCAAAGCCAAGGATTGCACTTTCAACATTTCGCTACCAGCAGGAGGGGTGGGGAAAAGGAACCCACCCACCCAAAAACCCCTGCCAAACAGTAAAACTGCAAAAAAAGAGTTTGAGACTCATCTGCATATAGGTCAGCTGGTGTTGGACTGCCTCCCCTCTTGAGGTTTGACTTTGAGAAAGTAAAAGATGGAGAATGAAGGACAACAGCCATCTCAGAAATATTCATGTGTATACATGCTTGCTTCTTTTTTTTTTTTTTTAATGTAAATGTGGGGAAAGAAAAGTCAGAAAAAGTGAGGAAGAGGACATGCAGTAAAAACAAAGCTTGGCATTCTATCTCTCTCCATCTACCCGGGACTGTGAGGCTCATGGAGATGCTTTTCCTAGTACCTGTCACATGTAAACAGAACTGATGTACTCAGATCTTCAGCAAGAAACCCTTGTTATTCAGAGCAAAATTATACAAAGTTGGTATCTTAGTCAGGCCGATTTATTTAGTTAAGTTTTTATATCTCATCCTCTTTGACCAGAAAACTTTTCTGACCTTATGCAAATAATTCTTTCATCGTGATACAGGGAAGAAAGGAGGTGTGAGCTGGGAGAGGTCTCCTTTGTGTTATCATGCACAGCCCTTAAGAAAAAGCCTAGAAGCATAGTTGAGCCAGGCACAGGTGTATTAATAAAAGCAACAGAAACAGGATGTCAAAACATGAAATAAAATCTCTGGTATTCCAGCTGCAGTAGGCCAGGTGCTGGGAACCATTCTGACCTTCCCAGATTAATCAGAAAACCTGAAGGAAAATAGTCAACATTCAAACATTGAGATTGCACTACTCCCACACACCCCAAATGCTGTAACAAACAGAAAAGGGAATGAAAGGACTATATATAGGTAAAAATAGAAAGGCAATGTTACAGACCTTAAGCCCTAACTACTACAGTGTACAAATCATGTCTTCAGTGAGTAACAATTTGTCAAGTAAATCACTAAAAAAGAGGAGAATGATAATTTAGCCATTTACTACATGCAGGACATGCTCTTCCTCAAGCAATTTAATTTCTAATTCTAATGTGTGATGCACAGCCATAGAAACACAAACTGAGAGCTGCAGGGCATTTTGCTGGGCTTCATAAAGAAGGGACGGGTACAAATTAACCCAACTTTAGGCTAATAAAAAAGCCAGCCTAGAAGGAAGCCCAACTGCATTTCTAAAATAAATTGATTTATTTAGGAAGGCAGAGAATCACTCAGGAGGACCAGCTGACATGATAACTGAAACCAGCACCTTCAACATTCAGAAATAACACCTGGTACTGTCCTTGGTTGTTCAGTGTATAAAGCTTTAGCCAGAAATTTCACAATCTCAATGCCACAAGCAGGCTTGTTTTTCAGGGGTTTCACTTCTCCAAAGATTTGTTTAATCAAAAGCAATGCAAAGCCATGCTGATACATATTCACTGTACAGCTGATGAGTCCTTTTCCCTGTCAGGGAGGAGAGGACAGCAAAAATGAAAAGTGAAATGGGTACACAAGATGCAGCCCAGCTGCCAGGTAGAGCAGGATGCACGGGGACATAGATACAAAACAAGGACAGAAACAGAACTGAAAAGACACAAAGAAAAGCCAGCCGAAGAGGTCATGCCACGATGCAGAATCCCAATGAAAAAGCTATGCCTGCATGCTGAAGCTGATTTCTGTCTCCCAAGACTTAGTCTAAAAAGGATCTGGTACCTGACAAGAGACGGAAAGAACACCTGTTTCTACGTAACAGTAAGTTCATTATCAAATCTCATTCCGAAAATATCCTCTAGAGGATGAAGAACTGGAAATTCTTTCCATATCAAGACATGAGACATAGCACAAAGCGAATGAATACAGCATCGCTCCTAGATCGCACCCCAATTCCACCCGCTGTCTGCAACCAGAACACAACAGTCATGTCTCCTTCTCTCATGTTACCTTGGAGCAAACCTAAATCAACCTGATCTCTCTCTCTGTTCAGCCCAGCAGCCTTAAATAAGCGTGCACACAGCCTCTGTTCAGAATTTTATACCACATCATTACTTAATCTTCTTTGGGGGGGGGCACAATCCTCTTGCAGTTGCAGCTGAAGGGGCTCAGAGCTCATGAATGTCACAACGCTTGCTCTACGTGGTGCAGATGAGCAGCAGTCTCTGTGTTAGTACGCACCTTGAACCCATTGACAAAATCAGTAAAATGGTCCTGCAGTCACACACCCATACATGACAGAAGACCCGGGCAGCAAGCTCCCTGTAGTTAGTTTTAATTCCTGCTTCAAGACTATAAAATGTCAGTAAATCAGATCTGTACACTAAGGTCAGACTGCCTCTTACTTGAGTTAAGCACAAAGGCGGCCCATTTCATTACCTCCGTAAATAAGGAACAGCAAGAAAGCTTTTACTCCTTGTGTTTTCAGCAGTTAAACGCATTTCAGCTATCCTGACTCACTGATGACACCTTCAGACAAACCAAGTAATTTTAAGAAATGACACCCAATTTTCTACCTAAGTAGTTATAAAATAATGACCAAAAAACAGTATTAGGTACTACGCAGGCACCTCCACATCCACTAGCTGTGGAGCAGGGTCTATGACTGTTCATTCAAGCAAGACAACATCATTTCTCCTTACTCTACTGATACATGAAAGAAAGACACACGGTAGTCAGCAGGAAACATCTGCTGAGGGTGATGGAGTGGTGAAAACTAGGACCCTGTACATCAACTGCTGTCAGATACTAAAAGTAAATCAATTAGGAAGAATGCTCCAAACTCACCAGTGTTTTCTGATCTTGATAATGTCAAATGCTACACGTAACAGTTCATGTATAGCACAAAGAAATGCAACTTTTATGCGAAGAAATGCAATGTGATCTAGTGGCTTGGCATCCCTGCCCATGGCAGGGGGGTTGGAGTTAGATGATCTTTAGGGTCCTTTCCAACCCGAGCTATTCTATGATTCTGTGATTTTAAAGGTCACAGAAGAAACACATACATGCATTATGCCCACAAAGTCTTATCAGTTAGTACAATGGATAAGGATTTGAGGGGAAAATTATCCTCTCAGGCTCTTTTCATGAAGAAGTTATATGCTGTATGTTCTTGTTTGTTTATTTTCATTTATTTTGAATAACAATGACCCAAATGACATCTTTTGGACTACTAGACTCTTAAGTAGTTCTAGTGCTATAACTTACCAACATTGTCATCTTATTTCTTAATTCTGACTTACAAGAAAGAGCTCTAATCACCTCAAAATTACTGTGTACAGTAATACGGATCTTTCTCAAAGTACCTGAATTTAGAATGCACAGCGCACTCCACAGCTTTTTTTTAATATGGAAAATTGGCAACACTTAACTGCTAGGGATCATGTGTTTCATCTCTTGGGAGGAAAAAGAACGCTAAGAAAAATTTCCCTGATCAATACAGAATAGTTCAGTAAGAGAAAGACTGCCTGATAGTGCAAATCCCTTCCTCCACATCCCTCCACAAGGATCAAGAGGGAACATTCTGCAGAAAATGCATTTTGTTCACATGGAGGGAAGAAAGAACTATTAATTCCCCTTTCTGCCTCCACAGAACTTAGTGTCACTCAAATGCACACAACATGACAGAATTACAGGCTGGGGAAAAACAAGTTGTTAGTTACTGAGAGATCAACACAAATGAAGAATCAAAATTGGTCCAACCTAGTTTGTGAAAGACCTATTCTATTTGGCTCTCTAACACATAATTCAGCCTTTTTCCACAACAGCCATGCTGTGACAGAGGGGCCTTGCCTACATAGCAAAAGTCACAGCAGTAGGTACCCTGAAGTTGGTTTCAGGATCGGGAGATATTCAAAACCAACTAGACAGTGTTGGGCAGCCTGCCTGCATGACCCTGCTCAAGCAGTCAGGTTAGACTAGGTGATCTCAACAGGTGCTTTCCATCTTGCTGACAGAGATTACTCTGGGCTAATTAGGAGTAGAATTAGAGTAGATATTAGGAAGAAAGTCTTCACTCAGTGGGTGGTGAGGCACTAGCACAGGTTGCCCACAGAAGCTGTGTATGCCGCATCCTTAGAAGTGTTCAAGGCCAGGCTGGATGGGGCTTTGGGCAACCTAGTCTACTGGAAAGTGTCCCTGCCCATGGCAGGGGGTTGAAATTAGGTGATATTTAAGGTCCCTTCCAACCCAAACCATTCTGTGATTCTCATTGGAGAAGCCACCTCCTCCATAATGACTTACATGATCCCACACAAATATCATGGGGTAATTTAAAGCTTGCCTTATCCCTCTATAGACAAGCCCATATGAAAAGACATTCTAGACAAAAGCTATTGAACTGAATAGTTTAAACTACTCAGTTTATGATCTGATTCAATTTGTGATCACTGTCTCTCATTCTCCTGTTCTACATCTGAGTAAAGAGCCTGGCTTTGTCCTTTGCCCAGCTTCTTCACAGGTAGTGGCAGAGCACTACTACCTAACACAGCTCCTGTCTCTTCTCCAGGCCAAACAGGACTCATTCCCTCAGCTTCTACAAACCACTACTCTCTGAGCCCAAATATCTAGCCAGTATTTCCACTCATACAGTTTTTCACCTGTGCCCACCGTATCATCCCGACTTGGATGCAAGGATGCGATGGGAGCCCATATCAATAGCCTTACTATAAATCAAGGGTGATGTCAGCCTCTGCTCTCCCATCTTCCACAGATCTAGTTGTTTCACCGCAGAAGAGAATTCAGGTTCATAAAGCTTGAGTTATTCCTCTCTTCCTTCATGCATAAGAAATGGTTTCCAAGAGGATTTATTCCACTCAGACCAATGCTGTCTAATTCTCTCAAAAATGAGGAATGCTGGGCTGTTCTGTTTCTTTTCACAGCTCATTAAAGATCCAGCTCACATGGAGAGAAGATATTAATTCTCCACCAAGCTGAGGGGGGGTGCTATAAATGTTTTATGAGAGTTACATGATAACAGAAGGCGTGCATAAATGATTTTTAAAAAAAATAATAGTGATGCTAAGGCAACTCCCCAACACAGCATTCTATCTCCTAAGTCAGTCTCCTACAGTTTCACAGAGCTTGCATTTGTTGGCATTGTAAGGCTTACATCGTTTCTTGATGTACTATGCAGAGCTTCAGCATGACCTTGCTGTGCATTAGTTTGCAATCTGCATTTAAAGGACTGAACGCCTGCATTTTGTTAGCTTCTGTCACTCACAGCTTTCACTAACGCTGGACAACAGGGGGCAGCTAGTCAGTCATCTGCACTGCACACACCTGGGGTATATGCCCACAGTAACAAGTTGCTTTACTGACACTCTGGGAGTATTTAACACCTTCCAATAAAAAAAGTATCACAGGTTACTGCTATAACTCTACAACTCGCCCTGTTGCAGCCCTGGGGCAGATTGCTCATTTAACTGCTCTGCAATGAGCAAGAACTCCCAGCACGAGCAATGACTGCTACAACAAACATCCTAGTTTTTAGTTCACACAGCAATCAAAATCAACAGTATTTTGAACTACATAACTACTACTGTCAAGCATATTGAACTTTTTGACAATTTTGAAAAAGAAGTGTGATGCAGCTCAGCAGATTCAAATCTCCACGGATTTTCTCCGGTATAGAAACGTGTTTTTCACTGTAGAGCAACATGCTAAGGATGCTTTTCTTAGAGCACAAGAGCTCTTCATTCCCATGCGCAAGAAAACGAGCAGGGAGGGCAGGAAACCAAGATGGCTGAGCAAGGACCTGATGGGCAAACTGAGGCACAAGAAAGAAATGCACAGGCAGTGGCAGCAGGGACATGTGGCCTGGGAAGAGGACAGGGATGCTGTTCAGATGTGCAGGGATGGGATCAGGAAAGCCAAGGCACAGATGGAACTGAGCCTGGCAAGGGATGCAAGGAATAACAAGGAGGGATTCACAGGTACATCGGTCAGAAAAGAAAGGCCAAGGAGAGTGTGCCCCCGCTGATGGATGAGAAGGGAGAACTGGTAGTGACAGACATGGAGGAAGGCTGAGGTACTCAGTGACCACTCTGCCTCAGCCTTCACTGACAGTCAGGCTTCCCACGTCTCCAGTCTCTGACCCTCTAGGCGAGGGCTGGCCGAGCAGAGTCCCTCCCACTGTAAGTGAAGAGCAGGTTGGAGACCCCCTGATGAAACAGGACAGGTACAGGTCTGTGGGCCCGGTGCCATGCATCCCAGGGTCCTGAGGGAACTGGCTGGTGGAGTTTCCAAGCATCTTTCCACCATATATTTAAAATTCATGGCAGGTGAATTCAGGTGGAAGTCCCTGGTGACTGGAAAAAGGTAATCATCACTGCCTTTTTTAAAACGGGTAGGGTGGAGGACCTGGGTAACTGCAGACTGGTGGGTCTCACCTCTGTGCCTGAGAAGATCATGGGACAGATCCTCCTGGAAGCCATGTTAAGGACCATGCAGGGCATGGAGGTGATCCAAGACAGCCAGCATGGCTTCACCAAAGGCAAATTGTGCCTGACTAGTCTGGTGGCCTTCTAATGGAGTGACTGCATCAGTCAACAAGGGAAGACAGACCAATGTCATCTACGTGGACTTCTGTAAGGCCTTTGACACAGTCCCACACAATATCCCGATCTCTAAATTGGAAAGATATGGATTTGAACGGTGGACTCTTCAATGAATAAAGAACTGGTTGGAAGACTGTATCCAGAGAGTGGTGGTCTATGGCTCTATGTCCACGTGGAGGCCGGTGATGAGTGGTGTCCCTCTGGGGTCTGTCCTGGGACCAGTACTGTTTAATGTCTTTATCAATGACAGAAACAGTGGGATCGAGTGCACCCTCAGCAAGTTTTCAGATGACACCCAGCTGAGTGGTGCAGTTGATACAGCAGAAGGAAGGGATGCCATCCAAAGGGACCTGGACAAGCTTGAGAAGTGGGCCCACGTGAACATCAGGAGGTTCAACAAGGCTAAGTGCAGGGTGCTGCACCTGGGCTGGGGTAATCCCAGTTGTGAGGACAGACTGGGAGAAGACGACTGAGAGCAGCCCTGCGGAGAAGGACTTGGGGGTTCTGGTGGATGAGAAGCTCGACATGAGCCAGCAGTGTGTGCTTGCAGCCCCGAAGGCCAACTACATCCTGAGCTGCGTCAGCAGTGGTGTGGCCAGTAGGTGGAGGGAGGTGATTGTCCCCCTCTGCTCTGCCCTTGTGAGGCCTCACCTGAAGTGTTGCGTCCAGGTCTGGGGCGCCCAGCACAAGAAGGACACAGACCTGTTAGAGAAGGTCCATAGGAGGACCACAAGGATGATGAGAGGACTGGAGCACCTCTTGTATGAGAAACCTGGGGATGTTCAACCTGGAGAAGAGAAGGCTCCAGGGAGACCTCATTGCTGCCTTCCAGTACTTAAATGGGGCCAACTGGAAAGATGTTGAGAGACTCTTTGGTAGGGAATGTAGTGATAGGACAAGGGGGAATGGTTTTAAACTAAAAGAGGGGAGATTTAGATTAGATGTTAAAAGGAAATTCTTCACTCTGAGGGTGGTGATAAACTGGAACAGGTTGACCAAAGAAATTGTGGATGCCCCATCCCTGGAGGTGTTGAAGGCCAGGTGGGACGGGGCAACCTGGTCTGGTGGGAGGTGTCTCTGCTCATGATGGGGGTCAGGAACTGGGTCATCTTTAAGGTCCCTTCCAACCCAAGCCATTCTATGATTCTAGATAATAAGAACAACAGACAACCCTGAGCCACCCTAACACTCAAAATAATGTATTAACACATGGGATTGTTACCAGCCTCAGAAGAGACCCATTGTCTAACATTTGAGAGGCAGCTAGAAGTCTTTTTTCTGCTTTCTGCTAGATAGAAGACACTAAGCTGCAAAACACTGCAGTTGACATCCTATAGAAGTCCTCACATTATCTGAGCAGAGGGACACTGCAAGTCAGTTACTGTAGTACAGCCACTTGGGCCAACAGAAAGCAGATGTACATTAAAAGCAATGAAATACTAAACATGATTTTAGGGTCAGAAGTAGAGCAGATTAGGAGAAATTCTCTCTCAGCATTATTTAAATTGGAATCTGCCAATCAATCAAAATCTTTTGTTTTTGACAGTGCTCCGGTGAATGCTTTTGGTCTCCCACCACAGAAATCCCCTGCTCTTTGGTAGGCTGCCTGACAGGTTCTTCAAAAAGCATGAACCCCAGCTGGGTCTCTGGGACCACCTGCAAGACTGCCCTAAGGCTCCCACCCATTCACTCTCTCTGCAGTAATCAAACCCTCTATACAACACTTCACCAACTTGCTCATCCAGAGCCCTAATTAGGCACATAATGGACACAGTAACTACCATCTGTGTATGCTCCCATTGTCATCATTGCTTCCGCATGCCTCAGAACTAAGAACAAAAATATGCGATAAGAAGAAAACAAACGAACAAATAAAACCAGCACATGCATAAAATTCCAAAGAGGTAATAAAGTAAAAGAGAGAAACTGACGAGAGATCTGCCAGGAACACTATCCAACTAACTAGAGTGGGAGGATGGCTGAGGACAGGAGGGCAGGCTGAAGGAGAAGAAAAGTTTCTAGATAATTTTGGAGAAAGGTCATTTTTTTTTTAAAGTGAGGGGGAACTCTGGCACTGAGGGTAATGCACTTTAAATTCCCACCCTTGGCTGCTCTTCCACATTAAGAAAAAAAAATACCCTGTGCAAAGAACAACATTTACAAAAACATTCTGACAGCAGAAGTACATTTTACCTTCAAGGTAAGCACTAAGAACTTCTGCACTCTTACCCTAAAGCTAGACCTGCAGCTCCAAGGTTGCTTGAATAGGAACCCTTCCACTCCAGCAAAGGTTTGGAGCATTAGCAAAGGCTCTTCCCTGACATAAAACAGCATCAGAAACACCTTTGCTTTAGTAACATGGCCCAGTTACTTTACTGCATCCTTTAAAATGTGCTTTCTGAGCACTTCAGACAGGAGAGAAACATCTTCCAACACATGATGTCTTCTGTATAACTCCCAGATCCAGAGGGGCTGTAGTAGCCATTTATAAAAACACAGGATCTCCATCAGATGTTACTGTTAGCTGCAATACACAAAGCACACAGGTCTGAAGTCACCAGTGGATTTTTGGGGCACATGAAAGGTGTTCATTCAGTAACATCATCTTCACTAACCAAGGTGAATTCATCAGTCTCTGGGACTGAAGAACTTGTAGCTGGTGCACGGTCTGATATGGTTAATTTTTCTAAAGAGCGCTGCTCTTGTGCAAGTACTCTCTTCTACCAGCATCCCAGGCTAGCTCTGCAAAGACATTCAGATTTCATTTCCTTGTGAAAGCTCTGGTGAACAGGCAGCTCATGCCATCTCCAATGAGCAGACCACTTTTCTTTTGAACCACTTTTGCTGCTAAAACACCTAAAAATCTCACGTATGATCTTTCCCAACAGATGCTCAGAGAAATGATAGTCATTAAAAATGGGACCAACAGATCTTTTTGCCTTGTACATTCTTCTGCAATGGCATGGGTTTCTTTTCCTAGCAGCTCTTCTTTCATACTGAAGGGAGAACGTTTTTGCAAGGTAAAGTGCTATCTCAGCACTGAATTAAAGAACAAATGAGCAGATTTTCCTCAATGATCAGCAATTTACACTGCTGACACATCCGAATATGTGCCTTAGTTAGACCACCTCATCTATTTGCCACTCCAGAGGCAGAATATGCATGTTCTCTTCACAGACTTGTAAGAAATAGCTCATTTTTCAAATAACTTTTTCCTTTTTTTTTTTTTTATTCTTTCCTAAAAGGTATTTTTTCTTCCCATAAAACTGAAGAGCTTTAAAAGCTCATAATCTCAACCTGGCAAAAACATCAGACCCAGGTGCCAGCTAATTCGTGGCAACCCAGAACAGGAAAGAACATGTATCACCTTACCTTCAAAGAGACTTTCATAAGAAAACAAGACCCTTCTGCAATAAAGCCAGCTGCTTTTTGAGCCAGCTAAATAAAGGCTTAGTAGGTTTCCGTTGTCCCCAAAGGAGTAGTTCTCATTCTCTGATTGTCACAGATCTTTCATCCATCACTTTCTCTCCATGGAGCAGAAGTTTTTCCAGAAGGTTAAAAATGAGAGTATGCTTGCCAGCTGACAAAGCTTTAGAGAAATTAGGCTTTTCAACAACAGAAACAGGATGGCAAACCCAGCCATTCAAATGAAAACATACCTCTCACCTTCCGTTACAAAATTCCAGCTTGCATGTTGCTAGAGACTATCAGTAAGCAGAATTTCTGGTCTGTGAAAAGCTGACGACAATTTTTATTTCAATTCCAAATCAGAACAGCAGTTGATATTCTCTCCCACCCCCATCCCTTATCTCTCTTCCTCCTGCCCCCTCCCAAGAAAACCAAAATGTTTTGAACTTGTAACCAAACATATTACCAGGTGCAAATTCTTTAACAGAAATGTGTATTTGCTTCAGTTTTCTCTCTCCTTTAAAGAGCTTATTATGGGAAGCTGCTTTCCATCTTTACTATTATAATCAGGCTTGTGGGCAGAGGCTGCAAAAGATACTCTCCTGCAAGAGGACTTCCAACTACAAAGCAGAAGTCTGGATGATCTACTTAAACTGATCGTCACCTATAGTCTTCAGCTGCAATTGGACAAGCTGAAGAAATTCCTGTCCACCCTGCTCTGCTCAAGCAGGGTCACCCAGAATAAGTTACCCAGCCATCCAGGTGGCTCTTAAAGATTTCAAGGAGGGAAGCTCCACAATGTCTTTGAGCAACCTTTGCCAGTGCTCAGTCACCCAGTAATGATGTGCTTCCTGATGTTCAGAGGGAATCTCCTGTGTTTCAGTATGTGCCCATTGCCTTTTGCTCTCAATTCTACAACCAGAATCACCTCAACTGATGGCAATACATTTTGCTTCAATTACATTTTCGATGTTTTGTCCACTTCTCAAGATAGCCCAAAAAATGAGGATGCAAGAACATACTATTCTGTCCACTTGCTTAAGGGTGGGAATATACTGAGGCAGCAGACAATATTCTAAAATCACAGTACTGTTTGCCTGTTTGGAGAATAAGGAAGAAAATCCAGCAGTTCTTTCTCTCAAGGTGTATTTGCAGTGTGTCTTGTATAGTCACACCAAAATACAAAAAGTATTTTCATTTTCAGTAGGAGGTTAAGTGTATCAGAGGACGATAAGTATATCAGAGAACAAAAACATATAATCAAAGAACAGTTTCCCAATTACATACATTTAGACAATGAAAAGCAGTGAATTTAGGGTCATTGAACTACACCACTCCTCATACGTCTTGCCCTCTAAAACCTTCACCAACTTTGCAGCCCTCCTTTGGATAGCCTCTCTGATAGTTTTATGTCCTTCTTATGTTGTGGCACCCAAAATTGCACAGTACTGAAGGTGAGGCCACACCAGTGCAGAGCAGAGTGGGACAATCCCTTCCTTCAACCGCCTAGCAGTGCTGTGCCTGATGCACCGCTGGGTACAGTCGTCCCTCCTGACCACCAAGGCATGCTGCTGACTTGTGTCTGACTTGTTGTCGACCAGATGTCCCAGATCCTTTTCTGTGAGGCTGTTCTCCAGCCTTTTGTCCCCCACCCTGTACGTACAACCACGGTTGCCCCATTCCAGGTACAGCATCCAGCACTTGCTCTTGTTAAACTTCTTACTGTTGGTGACTGCCCAGCTCTCTGATTTGTCAAGATCTTTCCGCAAGGCTTCTCCACCCTCGAGGGAGTCAACAGCTCCTCCCAGTTTAGAGCCATCCACAAAATCATTTGAAGTATACCTTCAACTCCTGCATCCAAGTCATTTATGAAAACACTGAAGAGAATTGTCCCAAGAACGGAGCCCTGGGGATCTCACTAGTGCCTGGCTGCCAGCCTGATGTATCCCCATTCTCTATAACCCTTTGAGCCTGATCCATCAGCCAGTTGTTCACCCATCACATTATGCATTTGTCTAGCTGTATGCTGGACATTTTGTCCAGAAGGATACTGTGAGAAACAGTATCAAAAGCTTTACTGAAATCAGAAAAATATGTTTCTAATTTCTGCTCAATTTAACCTTAGCAAAGTTCAATGCAAGAACTAGTAATAACTATGCTTTAGTGGTTTTTTCTCTTTCTTAAAAAAAAAAAAAAGGCAAAAAAAAAAAAGCAAGCATGATTTGGGAGAAACTTGCTGACCTTGCTTGGTTGTGGTAAGAGTTCTCAATCCACAATTTTAAGCATGCAGAATCTATTATTTTTGGCCGGTATGCAGACAGCGCTAGGAGGGGCTACAAGCTGGAACAACCATTGTTCATTAGAACTTGGAAGCCTCATGAAGGCCTTCCACAACATGCTCCCTGTTGTTCAGCTTGCTGATTTCTATGGACATTTAAGTAAGAACACCACAGTTACCAGGAAGAGTATACCCTATATAAGTGACTACGAAACAAACTGAGGTATAATGCCAAATATGTAATCAATGTAAACAGAGAATTCACATATACAAATGCTCTTCCTTCAGAGTTATGAAATCTGTGGTAGAACATATTCATGCTAAGGAGACTCATTACAACACTGCTATGTTGTCATCTGCAAAAGGTAAAATTCAATGCAGTGATCCAACAAAAAGGCTAAGAACTACTGGAAAAAAAACAAGCAGTGACTCCTCACATTTCCTGGTTTTAAAATGGTCCTTTTCAAAAAAATAATTATATATACTAGTGGTTTTCTGCACCAGGATTCTGTTTCTCATGAACTTAAAAGTCCTGGTAATTTCAACCAGGAAACCTGAAGATAGCAAGCTCTAAGAGGAGTAAAAAGACAAAGTACCAACACTGCTCAGAAAAGAGTCGATATTGTTCCTTAGTTCAGACCAACAAAACTTTTTTTGTGAAATCATGCATGGGTGACAGAGAACTTAACCTGGCCCTCATTGTTTACTATTCTATTATTTTTTATTATTATTAGACATTTTGATTTGCAGGAAAATTTTGCTTGCAGTCAAACAAATCTTTTCTACCCCAAATGACTCCATTTGACAAGGAAATGAACACGCACACAGAACCCCGTTGTGCAACCTTTCCAGAATTAGTATGCTTTCTGAATCACTCCCTGCATCACAAAAAAAGCGTGCAATTAATGAAGCAAATTATCAAGGCATAGGGATAAGGACCTGTACATGTGACAGGCTCTTTCGCTGGTTGTCAGCACACCATTCCCATGATCTGCTAGCTGAGGTTAGGCTAGCTGGGGATTTGATAGGCAGCTCTAACAGCTCATCTATAAAGAAGATGCCAGAGCAAGGCTTCAAAGTTCAGGAGAGGGTAAGCTGGTAGCAGGAACCCATTCAAGACACACTGCAGTTACACATGGATATACTTCTCTCCTTTGCCAGGCTTCAGGGAACAACATAGTGTGAAGATTACAGGAAAGCTTAATTTGTCAAGGAGGCAGATGCAGAGCACCAGGAGTCAACGGCGTAAGTGATGTTATACCTCACATCTGGAAGACAGCGCAGAGACATGCAGCAAGAATGATCAAGACATGGAGAAAGCACAAGACTACCAGCAATTTTCAGCTCAGAGAAGATATAACTAAGGGACACTGCACTGAAGAGTAAAATGTTCACGTGATATGAATAAGCAGATAACAATTACTCACTACTTCTCTCAGGACACCTGTCAGCATTGTGAAGTTGCATGGTTAACTGGTAGTTTTTCTGCACAGTCCCTGTCTCAGCTCTGGAACCTTTTGCTTCAGGGTGCCACAGACAGCTGTGGATCAGAAGTGATTATAGACAATGAGATCAACATCCACTACTAACTGCCAAATAAACTGGAAGTACAGACCACGAAAGGATCCCTCACTGCTTTTGATCCTAAGATTCTCCCGAAGCATCCACTAGTTGCTACTCATCAAAATGAAAGACTAAGTAAGAGGGACATGGCCCAAGGACAGACAGACTTCTTCCCCTAAACAAATAGAGATAACAGATAAAAATCTCACTCTTTTACAGCCACAGACAACACATGCCACAACAAAAGCAACGATTTCCCAAATTCTACTCTAATCACTACTCAGTCAAAGCCAATCCTGAGGTCAAACTACTTATCCTCTTAAAATGGTTTGGCAACTTCAGCACTCTTGAGCGAAGGCATGACATCTATAGCCAGGCTGATCTGCTTCTGCTTACAATACCCACAGGAGTCTACAGCGCACTTGTCACTTGAACATCCATGAAGGCCAAGCTTTCTTACCAGGAAAGAAGGAACAAGAACTGCGAACTGTTGTCGCAGGTTAGTTGAACCACTCTGCAATCTGCTAAATCCGTTGCTATTACAAATGACTATTTTATCAGAGGCGATGGAGTTACAAATCACAGAATGGTTTGGGTTGGAAGGGACCTTAAAGATCACCCAGTTCCAACACCTCCCACCAAACCAGGTTGCCCAAAGCCCCATCCAACCTGGCCTTGAACACTGCCAGGGATGGGGCATCCACAGCTTCTCCGGGCAACCTGTTCCAGTGCCTTACCACTCTCATAGTAAAGAGTTTCTTCTAATATCTAGTCTAGATCTACCCTTTTTTGTTTAAAACCATTGCCCCTAGCCCTATCACTACACCCCCTAACAAAGACCCCAGCTTTACCCTAGGCCCCCTTTAGGCACTGGATGGCTGCTTATAAGGTCTGCCCGGAGCCTTCTCCAGGCTGAAAAACCCCAACTCCCTCAGAGGTACTACAGACCTCTGATCAGCCTTGTGGTCCTCCTCTGGACTCATTCTAATACTTCGATGCTAAATGCCACAGACAAACAAGACAGCCTTCATCCTATTTATCAAACTAAGAAAAAGTGAGAATGTACACAGAGCTTTTTTATTTGTAAGAAAAGCCTGCAGAAAGTCCCTTGCCTAACCATCTCACTCAGACACTTCAAGGGGATTTCTCTTTTCATTATCTTTTATGGCTACCATAAAAGACTGTAAAATAACTTTAAAACAGCATGGGGAAAGACCTGGACATCAGGTTAGAAGAGACGCATTTTGTGGCCTGGAGACAGCCTTTCAGTGGAAAACCATATTAAGTCTCTTTGTGCTTAAGTCCTCGACTTCTGTAAGAGGAAGGAAGGGATTGCAGACTGTATTTTCCTCCAACCACTGGTGCATCTGGTTTACTCCATATGTTAACTGAACAGAGAGTGAACTCCAGAACACCTCTGTTATTGCTGGACTCCTGCACCATTCACACGGTAATATTCCATTTTTATTTGCCTTTGTTTGCCGGCATGAAGACTAACAAGTGAAATCAATTTATCTGTTCCTGCTATTTTGCTATAGAAGTATTCAGATACATAGCCATTAAATCAGCTTAAAGTAATAGTCTGAAGTGTTCAGAGTGCCTTGTTTTGGAAGCACAAAGAAACAAAGAATTTCTTCTTCTTTTAACTATTCCAAAGATGTTCCTATGAGTGGCAAAGCTTGGTGATCTGGACTCCAGTTATTAGAGCAGACTGTGAGGTATGGTGCTTGCATAGTTATTTCTGCTTTGTAGCTCTGAGGAATTATTTGCAACTGGACAGCCATATTCCTCTACATTCTGCACATTCAGTAGGCACTCTTAAGGCACATGGGAAATTCTGTGTTTTCTACATACACAGTTTTTCACACCTGCTAGTTTAAAAGCTGATCACCCACCAGGGAGGCCGAGTCTGAATGACAGACCTGTGACCCACTTACTCCTCCATACTGCAGTAAAAAATAAAGAGAGGTGACTGCATACATGTACAAGCATACAGATGTACACAGGAGACTAACACAACAACTTTCTGTCTAGGCTACTAACAGATTTTCTGGTTTGTCTGTTCCCAAGAGGATGCAGTATGACATACATGACTTCTTGAAACACAACCAAAAGTACCTAGTGCTTAACTCTATTCAGAGATCATCCTCACAAATACACAGTAGCTCAAGAGGCCTGCCAGTGAGGGGGGACAGCAAACTGGTAAAACAAAAGTGAAAGGATTCAATTCAACTTGTTACTAACATTCTCACAAAGCAATACACAATTCTGTATTAGCTCCTTGGCTTCATCTTTTACAGAGAAAAAGGTATCACAGCTGAAAGAAAACAGAAATTTTTCAAAACCCTGTACCTGTTTTGAAATTCCAGCTGAACTTTTCAAATGGCCTTAAAGTAAAATCACATTACAAATGAGAAGTGATCTTCAGGAAATGGCTGAATTAATATAACTTGCACAATGCTAATTTTAACCTCTCTGGATATTGTGACAGTGGGAAAACACCATGTTTCCCCCTGCACCCCTCCCTCAGTGACCGGATTCTTAGCACAGAGAAGGGTCATCCACCGCTTCCCTTTCGCCTCACCTTTCAAAGTTCACCACCACACACTGAACCTGCACAAATCATACCCGCGATTCCCCTGTGGTCATACTTTGGATGTCATTAACAAGTCCACCATGTCTACAAGACAACAACCCCCTGCTGCCATTTTACAAAGAGTTGACTTGGCAAATGTTCGCCTCCTTTTCTGTCTGATCCTCCGGCGCGCGGTGCATGCTGATGACAGGCTCGTTTCCTAACCTTGACAGGACTGCTTTCATTGATCCCAGCTGCAGTTACACATGCCCAGAGCTCTGCAAAACCAGACAATGGGTTTATAGGAAGGGAAAAACAAAGAGCTCCTGCAAAAAGCATGGGCTGCACAGTTTATTTGCCTGACACGAGGTATTGGAGGCAGGAACAGAACTCAGTTTGCCATGGCAGTTCCCACAGTCACAGCCACCATGGCCTTTCTGGGCTGGAAGGCTCTGTCCCAGACACTGCTCATTTTCACACGTGACACGACGAGGGGATGCTACAGGCCAGATGCTCTCGTGATGCACCCCGACTCGTTCTGCAGCAGGATCCGCTGCCTGCTCTGGACACAAAGCTGAAGTGCAATTAAAAAAAAAAAAGTCTTATGTACTGTAAGGCAACATCATAAATACATCTCAGAAAGTTACCTTAAGGCTGTCCATGCAACTCAAAGGTTACAAAGCAAGTAATTCAAAATATCCCAGATTAACTCCAAATACTGCACTTTAAAAATACTTTTATTTTCTTCCTATTTTAGACAAGAGCTCACCAGAAATTTAATTCTGCAGAATGAGGACAACACACAAACTCTGCTCCACACAGGAAACCTCAGCAAAGCAATGGGGATTTCAGCCTCCCGAGTTTCCTATTGACACAGCAAGTGAGCATCCAGAAGCAGCTGGAATCTGCAAGGACCAGCTAACAGACTGGAAGGATGAAGAGACTTCCACCTCCACGGGTCCCTGCTATGCAGCTCACTGTGATCCCTAATCCGACTCTGGAAAGAGAGATTCACCCAACTGCTACAGGAAGGTCTTGCCCTTCTGCCAAAACCTCTGCATCTTTCTAACCATAACCTTCTGTAAACCACATTGCATGACACAAAGAGCTCCTTTAAGCCAGGAAATTACAAATTTCACCCTGTTCCACTGCTTCTCATGCAGCCAAACTCAGGAGCTGTAAGGGCTGTGTGCCCTGTAGCCACCCGACAGACAGGAGTCCACCCAGGCACACGTTGGCACACTTGCAGCCTCACCATGCTTTCTTTCACATGGGGGGCAAAACATCCCACATCAGCACTCCCACCCACTGCTGGTTTCCACAGCTGAGATGCCACAGCTTCTTAATGAAATCATTGCAAGAACACATACAGCACAGGGGGCAGGAAAGGAAATGTGGGATGTTTTTCTTAATCCTCTTCCACTCAGACACAGACAAGCCTGTAAAACAATTCAGTTTCAGGCAGAGAAAGCATGAAAAATAGAACAAAAAAGTAATATTCTCCCAGTTCTTGCAGAGTCTTATTACCCCGAAGAGCTGAGTCACATAAGATGCTGTTACCTAACACCTCCTGTAATTATGACGACATTCATCATGTTTTTGGTGTTTGTTTGTTTGTTTTTTAATCAAATTAGAAGAGAGAACAAGCACACTGCACAGCAATAAATGGGTTTATTTTCCGTATAAATGATCAGAGACATCTTGTGTTTTAGTTTAAAATTTTTTTGTTTGTTTTTAGAATTATTCTTTCTTTGTACTTGGAATTTTTTCACAAGCTCCACCAAACTGGTTACTCAAGCAGCTGACAACACCAAGGTGTCCACAGAAAATATTAGCTTAAAAAAAAAAAAATACAAATCAGAGCAGGAAATTGGCCGAAGGCAAATCAAAAAAAAAAAAAAAAAAAAAAACCTCTCTGGGCTAAAACTGCACATACAACAAAATGAGAAAGCAAGGAATAAAAAACTGCAATAACACCATCAAACTTGACATAAGCCTTGAAAGAAATAAAGTATAACTTCTGTGAATCATAAAGAAAGATTTGTCTCCGCTCAGCAACTACAGACTATATGCAGAAGATCCACTATGAAGCACATGACTACAATGTTAAATATGTGAAGAACCCAGACATTCTGCATCTTTAAGTCTTAAAGCACTTTAAAGGTAATTAAGCATCATTATGCGTTATAGTCTGTGCTTTGACAACTGTTTTATGACTTCAAGGGAAAAAGTTACAGGAACAGCTGTCCAAGGCATTCTGTGCTAGAAATGCTGACTACCCAGACAGTCTGTTACAGTTGATGTCATTTTTACTCAGTGGTGACAGTAACCCAGTTGAAAAGTTAAATAGATTATAATTAATAATAAATTAAATTGTTAAAAGTTAGAAACATTCTGAAGCAGCATTCACAGAGGACAGAAAAAACAGGCGTATAAGAAAGACACGTTAGCATGCACAGTTTAAAAAAAAAAGGATAATAGAAAAAGCACAACTAACAAAATACAGCTACACCAGGAAAGCTAGGGAAAGAAGAACACATTTCTCCAGTACATTTTCGACAAATCTATGACAGGAGTTTAACTACACCCCTGAAATAAACTAACGATGCATCAACTGGGAGGTGAGAAACATGTTTGGAAAGGGAGAATTTCAAACGGACCACTTTCCCTTTCACCACTCCTCTTTCAGCTTGTTGTCTGAGAAGCTCCTTGCTCCTGTTCTGGCAGTCTCTTTCTGAACAGCCCACCAAAGCGCTGCTCCTGAACTCCTGGCAGCGTCTTCAGCAGCGGTAGCCACCAACAAGGACAAACGCTTCTATCACCACTGCACCCCCTGCAAAGCTGCCTCTCGTTGTAAGGCAACTTCTGGCCCTGCTACCAAGACGTGAACAAGACGTTTCAACACACAACACTTCCGGAGCCATTTGCCTGAAACTCCATTGCCTGGAGATCCTTGCAGTCCCACAAAAAACAAAGCAAGGGGCACAAAACCACCACCACAGCAGTCCGGCTGCAGTAGCGCTGCCTTCCTGGGGACATGTTTTCAGCGCCGTCACTGAAGCTGCCCACTTTAAAGGCGGCCAAATCCGTAAAACTGCACCCCAGTCACACAGGCTGAAAGAAAAGGGCACATGCAGTCTGCGTACTGAGGACGGCAGCACGGTGGTACCACATCGCTTAGCGCCACAGGCGAGGAGCACACGCCACCATCCCCACCACCCGCTTGAGTAGGCCCCGGGATGGCGGCGGTGGCCGGCCAGCCACAGCCTGCCCTCTGACAGGCACCAGAAGGACAGCTTTTCTCCTGTGAGAGGGCAGGTTCGTCGTCCAGCACCTCCCAGGTTTCTGCATAAGGGTAATAATATATCCGTAATCTCACTGGACAGAAGGCTTTGCAGTCTGTATGCAAACACTAAGAACGCTGACTTTATTTGTAACATACGCGGCATCCTCTGTGTCTATGGACAGGAGGAACAAAGACACGTTTCAGAGACAAAAAACAAAAACTCAGCAGTCGGGGCACAGGGCTTAGCTCTATTAAAGGCATAGAAACATACATGTCACACAAAGTAATAATATAAGATAACTGTATGGAAGTCAGTGATTAGACAGGGAAGGGTGTCTTTGAAAATTACAGGAAGGACACATCAGTAGAAAAAGCAGGGGCACATCTGAAGATTAAGGGGGGCAATTTTGCAAAAGTTCCAAATCACCCAGAAAGAGCTTTCAGGAAGTAGGAATAGGTAAAAGCAGAAAGTACATCCAGCATGAGATAATAATTGTAACAATTTATGAGACAATCACACATCACAAGATCTAACCTTAAGTTACATAAGATACTTTGAAAAAAAAATAAGATTTACAGGGACCAGAAGCTGATGATGCTATTTCACAGAAGAAACAGAGGAGCAAAACGAAAAGGTGAAGTAACTGCCTAGCCCTTGAGAAGCTGAACCGTGTTCACTAAACAGTCTTTTATTCCCTAAAGTCAGTTTTGCTCAACCTACACCAGCTTGTTAAATCATTTCACCTGGCATCTCGCTTGCTCCATCACTCTGACATGCTGTGGTAAGTCAGTAAGGGATGCTCTTCAGAGGAAAACTTACCCTGAGCTGACAAACAGGACAGCTGTCCTGTTTGTACGCTATAGCAAAGGCTGAACCACAGCAGAGAAGTTCACCTACAAGCACTAAGCAGTAGTTCAGTACCACACTTACTGCTTTAACTGTTCAATTTTCTTTCTTTCTTAATCCCAAACGTGCCAGAGCTATTTGATACTATGACTAGGTATGCTGTCACATCCAACACCAGTACCAAGATGCCCATTTCTCTCACTGTAGCACTTTTTCACTTATTTCGCTCGTCCTTCTTTCAGCACAGACATTAATGATAACCTGAGGCACACTGTCAAATAATACAAAATTAACAACATGAAGGTAAACATCTAGCCAGTAACCTAGGTCGACAAGCACATTAACGATAACCTACATTTCACTGAAGGCTTCTTTTTAATAGAAGGTATTAATGCTATCCATAACGGACACTGTGGCTTCCCCATCCGACGAATGACTCAAATACTCACTCATTCCTTAAGCAGGACAGCAAGCAGGTGTCAGAACTCCAGAAGCTCAGAACTCCAGGAGAGGCTTACTGGGGAAACAAGAAGGACGTGGTTGCAACATTTATGATGTGCAGCAGCTACCTGGAGTGAATCCTTTTGCCTTTTCTCTTCCGCAGCCTCAACTGCAGATGCAAGATACGAACTCTGCCTCCAGTATTTCTATCACTGCAGAAGCCCTTAAGGGCTCAGCCCATCCGTCTTTCGTGACGCTGCCCCAAATAGAAGTCAATATATTCACAAGCACATTGTCAGTACAGCGTTTACTTTGCCTCTGAAAACCAAAGCTTTCAGAACAAGAAGACCGCGCACAGTGTGCCACTACCACATACAGTCAGGAGACTTTTCCACAATAGCATTATTTAAACCTTATTTAAGAAACTTACAGCTCTCAGGATAATTACTGCACTGGAATGATTCTTTTGTTCTCTCTTGAAAAGAGAAACAAAGCAGACTGAAGACATACTTTTTGGTCTTGCTAATTTCAAGGAAGCCACAAGATGTTATAACTAGTGGACAGAAGCCAAACTCCCTAAGCAAGGTGGAAAAACGCAATCCGAAGCGGAAATATAGCATAGAACTTGAAGCAGCTCTCACAGCAACCCGCTGGACTCGAGCAGACATTTTAAGATCTTCCAGTCTCCGTCTGAATTCAGTGAAGCTACAGTTTTGAGCACTGTGGCTTGACAGCAAGATCAGCCAGTAGGATCTCTCTATGGAAAAGAGGTGATGCCAGCAGTGGGATCTGCAAGGGACACATTCCCAGAGAGCAGGTGAAAAGAGGGATCAGTAGATTCACAGCTCACCATGAAGAAGAAGTGATGGGGGTAATATAAAAGCTTTGTAATTATTCACAGCAATTAAAATAAATGCTGTTGACCAGAAAACTGGTTACATACCATTTAAACAAGGAAAAGTGGTTTAAGTCATTTAATAAGTGAAAGTGGGAAGAGGGCCAGCAAATATCTTCAAGGAGGTGGAAAGGGGAGCAACAAGACAGTACCATGAATGAAAAGAGAGGGAGCCACCTCTGCCACAGACCTCTGCCACCCATGTCAGGCACTGCCTCCGCATTTCCCAAAGATCCTCAGGAGCAGGCAGAGCAGCACGTTGCCAGTAATGGAAATGGGGCAAGTGTGATTGAGCCAGCCCCACGCAGACATGCAAGCATGCTGGATGAAGTGGGCAGAACTGTTCCTCTAAGGAGTGTTCATGCTCATCTTTCTAGCATGGTTCTGCAAAACTAGGCAAGGATTTAAAAGCTTCAATGCAATCCTTGCTTTCTAGTCTACTAAGGTCAGACACAACCTACGGTCAACACAGAAGACAGACAACAGAGTTATGAAAGGATTTAACACATTGGGCAAATAAAGTGACAGATGAAATTCAGTACCAATAAATACAAAGGAACCCAAACAAGGAGGAAAATAAACCCAGTTACACTTGTGGACCAAAATCTTTCTTCTCCTGCCTCTCCTTAAAATGAAAAAGACTTTGCTTCTGGTAGAATTAACAGATAAACATTCAGAATCAGCAGGAAAGGGCCATGGAACAAGACTGAAGATGCCATACAATCAAGGTTAGCTAGTACCTTGAAAATTGCATTCTTGAGAGCCTATAACTCAAATCACAAAACAGTGGTAAAATAAACAAGAGGGGAAAGAAGACAACATATAGACCTGGACCTTTCAGCTTTGAAGACAGAAGGCTGATCATCAGTTCATGAGACCACGGAGAAAGTAGACAAGTTATTCACTGTGCCTCAAAAATAAGGTCTAGTTACTGAATACAATGTGCCCAATGGTTTAGTGGGTGACTTTGGTAGCAATGGGTTGGTTGGACCAGATGATCTTGGAGGTCTTTTCCAACCTTAATGATTCTGTGATTCAATACAACTTCCAGCTCAGAAGTTCCCAACCAGGACTTCCTGAAGCTGGGGTGATACAATGAGAAGGATTATTTGGTCTGTGCTTCACTCACAATAGGTTGAGTAGGTTCTCAAGCACCTACTGTAGACCAGCAGCAGCAAAAAGGTACAATCTAGACTGATCTAGGACTAACCTGTATCTGACAACATGAGAACAATTTGTTCCAAAAATACTGTTCGCCTTCCACAAACATCCCTATAGACACTCAAGTCCAATTACAGGTAAGTTCCAGGTTTTGCAAAGCACTTCAGTACTTGTGTGCGGACTCAGTAAAACAGCAGAACGGAACAAGCATCACCAGAGCAACCAACAGCAGTTCCTCTCAATGTAGAAAACTCATTTACAGACATTTTGTGGCTTACTGGGCATAAGCAGTTTTCCCCTGTTGGAGGAGTCCTATCACAGACTGACAGGTGCCTTAACAGGGCAGCAGAAACCTCCTGGCATGAGATCAGACAAAATCTATATGGCACTTTCTCCCCAGTTGGAGAGTGGTCTGCTTGATTACCAGTTTTTCTCCCTGCTGTGTGCATTTGCTGCGTTTTGCAAAATAAAGCTTCTCTAAGCATGACAGCAGTTTAAGTAAAAAAAATCTGACCCAGGAAGCAATAAAGTATGACACATTATTTCCTGGTTCAGGAGCCAGGTACCAAGCCCATGATTTTCCTGGAATGCGACCAAGTGCCAGGTGTTGGTTTCTGGCAGGATACACAGACTGAGGAAAAACCTGAAGTTTGTTTTGATTGCCTAACACTTAGTACGTGACAGACGCTTTTTTGATCAGGTACCTGGAAAATGAAACTAAAAGAATGGTAGATAAAGTTGAGGCTGGAGAAATTAAGAGAGAGAAAGACCTTCTGAAAATGGTATCTGTTTCCCTTCGTCCCCAAATCACCCAGAGGAGATGGATGGTAAGAGAAGTTGGAATGAACAGTAATACTATTCGGAGAGAGGGTTTCAGTACCAAGGAAATAGCCTCAGATATGTGTGGCCAAGACTATGCATGAGTGAAAAAGGAACTACTGGGTTCCAGACCACCTCCCAGAGACAAGCTCAGCCCAAGGACTCTCCCATATTAAAAGATGAAAAGATTCCCCTTTCTGCCAACAGTGGGATGTTACAACACGTTCAAAGTGTCTGTTAATGGGAACCCAACATGGGACAGCAACTAAAGTAAGTACTTCCAAATGCACAAAGTCTCTCAGAAGCACTAGAAGACCCTGCTTACTTCTCCTAATAGTCCTACATCAAGACCTTCTTCTTTCAAGAGCTAATTTGAGAGAGTAAACCACAATTCCAGCTTTCACAACTCAAGTACTATCAGTAGCTGGCTTTAATAAGCAACTGAACATTAGTTCTCCTAAAGTAAAATGACAAAGCTTTATACTCTGGATTTCTAGACACAAATCCTCACTTGTCTAATTGCCAATGTTTTGTGTGTTATTTTCATAACAAAAGCAGCTCTTACAGTGGGAAACTCTCCCAACTTTAACACAAAATTGTTTCCCTCCAATACTGGCAACCATACTACAAAGTTTAAGAGGGTGTACTCTAAGATGAAAATAACCGATATCAGAATGATGTTAATGAACAGCTTTGCCAGAAGAAAAAAAAAAAAAGTCACTCATTTAGTTTTATAGGACAGGCTTAATACAGTTTTGTGAAAAGACAGCATGCACTTGGGTTTAAAGACAGCTCTTCTGCATTTTCCTTGTTAAGAAAGAAAAGCCAACAATTTTTCAGTCTGTGCCTTAAGCACAGCTTACATCATATTCACGCCTGTGCGTACCAAAACATGAGGCAAAAAGCACCCAAAAATACGCCTGCTGAAAGCACAAGAGGAAGGCACTGGGGCTATCTGAGCAAACCACATGAAGCCCTGTAAAAATTCCACTCAGCTGCCGAGGCTGCTGCCTACCAGCCTATAAGCCTGTGGCTTGCTGAGCTGCAGGGGGCTAGTCAGGATCGATCACTACCCGCACAATGGCAGGGCTCTAGCCTCAGACTCCTGAACAGCGAGGATTACTCAACACAGCGAGTGGAAACCAAGCTATTCTATCTGATTCATGCAGAAACTGAATCACATGAATGAAGGTGCAGTTCAGAGAAATGTTATCTGCACACTGAGGACATTCCATCTACGCAGTCATTTTAAACACTGTTTTTCAGTCACTTTGCATTACCGTAGAGCTGCAAGCAACAGAAAACAAAACCTTTACTTCTGATATACCAAAACACTCTCCCTCCCCCTACCAAATATATGTCCCTTCAGCATTGATGCTGTCTCTATCACTACTAATCTCTACAGGGGGAATAAATGCATATTTTATTAACAGCCAAAAATATAAATAACTGTCATCAATATTTGTTTACTTTTGCAAAACACCCATTTACTGTGTGAGTCTGTTTGAAATTTAATCTGTATATGCTAAAAGCCCTCTAAGGACTCCACAGACATTACTAGTTATGGCAAACTATATTTCAGTTTATTAAAAAGAAAAATTCTCTATATTCAACAATGTAGTAGCTATCAGCCCTTCCCTGTTACTCAGTGCCCCTAGCAATTTACTAGAAGGTACCATGGATGAAGAGAGACAGAAACAAGCATCACTCAGAAGTCACCAGGCAGATTGAAAAGTAATTGCAAGGTTTTTGCTTTGTTTCTTGATTACACTCTAGGGCAGCACTGTCACTGGGGGAAACACTTCCACCCCTCCCATATAGCATGGGTAAGGATCATGGGATCATCCACACAGATGCCCTGTGAACCCAGACAAGGGATTTACCTCATTTAACACTTTATGTCAGCATTCATCCAGCTTAGGATGGAGGCGGTCAGAAGCCAGGGTGATAGACAACAGGCTGCCTTTTCCGCTCCTCCATCTGCAACTTAAGTGTACATGACATTATGACCTTAGAAACACGGTTAATTTTCATGACAATCCTTGTACTGTTTCTAGATGGTTAATAAAGGCGCGAATGCCTGATTCAGAGCTTCATGACATCATCTAGAGAAAACACACACGAGAGAGATAAGGCAAATGCTTTCTGAACTCTGAAGAGACCAAAGCTGGTCTTGTCTGCCTTTTATGCAACTGATTTCAGTCAAACACTCCACGGGTTTATAAAAAAAAAAAAAGTCTTGCAGCATGCCCTAATTTCACCTGCCTCCCGTTTTGCTGTGAAGGCCACATAGCCTCATGCTCAATGTGAAGACAGCGACTGCCTAATATTGAAACACTCCTAGCAAAGATGCAGACAGTGTTCTTTACCCCAAAGACTGTCTGTCATCACAGTAAAAGCCTCCTGGAGGAACCGCTTGCTTTAGAGTTTATGAAAAGGCCTCACACCCACTCAATCCAGTGAAAAATTGATCCCTTCAAATGTATTTCATAAAATTTTCTTTGAACAATACTAATATCTTGGATAAGCCACAGCACCTGCATTACTTCAGATGGCTTGAAATGGGTAGCTTTTTACCATAGCACACAATACCAGAGGGGTCGCCTAAAGCAACACAAACTGATCCTTACAAAAACAAAAGCCCTTAACCATTCCTTCTTGGTAAGCAAATCAAATGCTCCTTGGAAAGTAGCACTTCCTTACAAACACAAGGATAGAAGCCATTTCCCCCTCCCCCTCATTCAAAAATGCCATGCACCCTTCTAGAGACATGGTCTGGATGATTAGGAAAGATTGTTACTCTCAATTATTGCCAACAACTTGGATGACGTCTGCCCTGACATGAAAATCTGTAACAAAGCTCCTTCTGTCCTTGCGATGGGCACAACTGCTGTCTGAAATTTACTCTGAACATCACAACGCTCAGCATTTGACCACAAGTTAGGTGCTAGCCACGTGTAATCCACTTAAAAGGTTCTCACAAAAATGCATGCAGAAATCTCAGTACAGCATTTACAAAAGAATACACAAAGTGCAGCAATTCTGTCAAATGACAGAGCACCAGGTCACTCTTAAGTAGATTTTGTTGCAAATCACACATCAGTCTGAACACTCCTGTTTCCATTCCATTTACATGGCTGGATTATTTCTGCATCTTTGTTAGTCTTGCAGGAGACTTCCGTCTGCTGTGCGACAAACAAAACAACAACAACAAAAAGATTTCTGGAAGCCTGGGGAAAGTTAAAAATCTCAACACCCCCCAAATGCTAAGCAAAAGTCATGATAATTCAGCCTTTAAGGATCTGTAAAACATCAAATGGTTTTGGTTCAGCACTTCATTTTGAATTTGGTTATTTTCTTTTCTTTACAATAGCAGATTTACCCCTCCTCCCCCCAATCTCAAACTCATAAGTATATGTAGAAATCCTAAGATTTCTGGCCAGTGGGTAATCTACGGAGCCTTAGCAAGATTCACAGCCCTTTTCTACAATCTTCTGCATATACAAATTACTTTATTCAAAATTATGGCTGCTGTGCAACTCACTTTCAATTTTAGATGCAGGCTATAGGATGAGGAGGCCAGAAACACCTGCCTTTGGGGTCAACTACATTACCCTTTTCAGCTGTAGAGCTTCTCTAGGCAGCAAATGGCATAAATCATAATACAATAATCACACACAAAGCAATACAGGGTGCTGAGTTCATTCTGCTGCCTTACACTAGCTTTTTTAACACAGCTCTTCCTACACCTCCTCTTGCCCCAGGACACCCTATGGATATTAGCCGCATTTCCTTCTTCTAGCACCTGTCTTCGAGTTGTGTTAAAATTATGAGCTTAAATTCCCTGCGCAGTTAATGAAGAGATAAGCACACACAGACAGGCAAGGTTTGTCTGCATTAGTTATCATAGTAATTCCAGGTCTCTTTATTCCGTGCCACAATAAGGCCTTGCACACAATAACCCTTTTTCTTCATAGATTTCCACATTAGTTTCCACAGTTTTTAATTTTTTAAGTTCGGCATAAAAGAACTGCACTCTTCGTGTCTCTTGATTGAGTATGGGGCTACAGAAGTACTCAGCTCACTTTTCTTTCTAGTGAATTTCTTACTGTTTCCTTCTCTGTAGTTTCTGATTCTCAGCTGCTGCTATGTTCACCTCTGACCTTAGCTACGTCTCTCATTTTCTCATGGTCTAGCCTTGCTAGTTATCACCCACTCTCACTCTATTCCATCAGGTGTCCCCAAGCCCCATCACACTCTTACCTTTCTCAAGTATACAAGACCCAGCTCTCCCAAACACTCCCATTACCATAGCTCCTTGTGCTCCAACTGATACTGATGGTAACATCTGAAAGCAAAAGCAGCAACACAGATGCACGTCAGCCAGTACCTGTGACAGGTCCACACAGCTCAGTAGTTTTCAATTGTTCATCTAGCAGCGTAACAACAAAAGTACATATTGTAGTTCACAGCATCGTAGATACAGGAAATCCAAATTTGATCATGAGGGCAAGCAATTATAGCTACTTGACATTTTGGTCATTTTAAGTGACTAATTCCTTCTGATGGGGACCGCTATTATGTTCGTATGACTGAACACATTACCTCTTCTGCTTTTAATGAGGGCATAGCTGTATCCAGTCCAGAACAAAGGGCTCACAGACTTAGGCACAATGCATATACACAGATTTTAAGACATACATATCGCGTTCTAGTTCAGTTTTAAATACATGTGAGACGAAGCAAAGATCTTGTGAAGTAGTGTGCAGAACTGAAGAGAAGTAGCTCAGGAGCCAGGTCAGCCAGCCCCAACAGCAAGTCATCACACAGCAGAGATGGATATTGCAGACAGTTTCACAAAAGAGCCCTGCAACGTTTACAATGCACTCAGCACGCATAAATCTAGGATGTTAGAGAGCCAGTTTCCTCCCCAGCAGTATCTCTTTTCACATCCTAAATAATGCACCGATGCAACTGGGAGTCAAGGAAGTCACAACTGTTAAACCCTCTGATGTTTAAGAGGCGACTGTTTTAGATATAGCAATGTGTAAGTCCATGTGCGTGCCTGTGAGCATTCCCCATGCACGGGGTCTCGAGCAGCAAACAAACAACTGAAAAGATGCAAGGCAAAACAGAGTTCAAACCTAAGATGCTGCGCACGTTTTGAACTCTCAACCCCTCTTTAAGAGCAACAGTATGTTAATAACAGTAATAATAACAAGCAAGAAAAAACAGAATATTCAACAGAAATGTCCATTTAAAGGAGACTTTGAACAGATAATGACTTGTAAGATATCCATCTTTCTTTCAGCACACTACCACTTATTCAGGATATTTTCTACATCAACTGCCTGTGGGTCATCTCCAAAAGCCAAAAGAGGCCTTCCAGTTGCCTCTCCACAGTAACGAAGCTCAGCCACTGGAATTCTGGAAGTCTACAGAAATAATCTCTCCTGCCTTCCCCTCTCCAAATACAGTCCTCACAGTACATGAGCACATGTGACTCCTTTAACATAGGCATAAACAGTGAAATCAACACAGACTGACAGATCACAGATCAATACTGTTTTCATGACATTTGATTTGCAAAGTTGAAGCATGAGTGTTCTTGGTTACAAGGAGAATTATGCCTACACTTCTGGGGACAGCAGACCAAATCTGATCCCAAAAACCTGCCTGCATCTGCTCTGTTTCACAATGGTGTCTGGAAAGTGATATCTGCACTGCAAGGGTGAGTGAGTGAACTAAGAATTTAAGTTCTCACTACCCAAGCTTTTGCAACGCAAAATATGCTACTTCCAGAGCAAAACTCCAGGAGCTCAGACACATCCAGAGATCAAATTGCTACATTTCTTTCTTGTACATACACCAAACAAGACCCACTTCCTCTTCTTTTTGCAAGTCATAATTTGTAACAATAGCAGTTTTCTTCACATAGAAAAACCTTCCTTATTAACACCATAAATACAAACTTTTAAGCCTAGTTTCGCCAGAGTTTTAGTATGAAATGCTCAGAGGGACTCCAGGCACTTGGAGCAAGACAGCTTTTTGTTTACCAGAGCTCAGAATCACTTTCACATTCCAGAAATGTGTTTTGCAGAGATGTTTTTTAAGCCTCAGCCTGCTAACCATACTTTCCAAGCAGACCTCAGTACAGCCCTGGAGAACACAGATATCCACAGGCATGGGTGTCCCCTCTCCTACATGGTAGGTCTCCCACATCAACACCGCTTCTCCTATGATATAACGAACAGCTCCACTAACCACAAAGAATGATGGACACAGCAATCTGCAATAGATGTGACTCAGCCCACCAAAGCATTTTTATTACACTTCGAAATTTGTTCCTTTAGCAATTGCCTTGAAAATGACAAGCTTAATTGAATTGGGAGGGAGCAAAAACCAGGAAAAAGCCTGGGAAGTCTGGGTATCAATCCATGTAGCTCCAGCATGACTTGCCAAATGAGTTGAGAAGAGCACAAAATTTTTGAACACAAAGGTCAACAAAACCAAAACAGCAGAAGCTAGGCAAAGAAGAAGTTAGGCAAAGCAAGATAAAAGGAAACAAACAAACAACAAATGTTTTGGAGGAAACCATCTCATAAGTTCATCACATGGGGAAAAGGAGGCTTAAGCCAAAAGGTACCACATGCTCCCAGCAAGGCTGGAAATTTCTTTTCAATACAAAATGTAACTAAGCAACTTCAGATTTCAAGGACTTCTAAGCTGCTGTTCTACACACGAGAACAGGCAAGTATATTGGTGAGCAGTGAAGTTCCAGGTACACGGTGTCTGTAACTCTGTGTTAACAGATCAAAATGTTATCAATGGCTTATCCTGTTTTTCAGAACAGGACAAACTCTCCAAGAATCAGCAATTCAAAGCCATTTTCATCTTTGAGAAGAGCATTGTTGTCACTTTAGCTACACTGATTAAATTAATGTGTAACTTTCCAGCACTGACAAAACCTACACAGTAACGCTGGACAATGTCAAAGCTTCTCAGTACACTGACAGTCAACAATGTCATCCTCACTGTAGTAAACGCAGACAGCATTTACAGATTTGCACCTACTGCTGTCTGTGGAGTACATAAAATCTTTACTGGTTGTCCTGGGCCAGCATCTCTTCTCCGAACTGTAAATTCCGGCTCTAAATAGAAAATGATTTTGATATCTCTTTGCTGAACAATTCACCTGAATTTGTGTATCCCTTCAGACATAAAAGGCCTTTAAAAGTAGATATCCTGCCTTGAGAGTGAAGCTCTCCTACAGCTTTGTACAACGATAGATTGATTTCCTACGTTCTGCCTGCTGATGCAGACCATCAGACTTCTTCACCACTGCTCTGTTTGTCACTGCAAAACTGGAGAGAAAAAAAACAAAAGGGTAAAACAGTAGAAGAGGGAGAAACACTAATCTAAGTAAGAACTAAGATACCAGAAACATCTATCTGTCAGTTCCAGACAGAAAACACAACATCCAAAATGTGCACCAAAACAACAGCAACAACAAAAAAAGACAGGAAACAAATACTTGACCTAACATGGAAAAATTATACAAAAGAAAAATATATAAAAGTCTTTGTTTTAAAGTACTTTAAGGTCACTTTTGACCCAACCTAGGTGTAGATTCGGGAATTCCGGCAAATCCTGTTTTCCTCTTTTGGCCTCACTTCCCCCTGTGCCACACAGCCTCTGTGCAGCTGGCGAAAAAGAGGTGCAGGTGACACTGCAGTTGACCCACATTAAACAACCCACAATGATATGGGCAACTCGTCAACTTTTAAAACTTTCTTTCATAACATGGTTGTTTTAGGAGCATTCTTCAAACCAAATCAGTAGTCACAAGAGCAGCAGTCGGTGAAGCCCGGTTTCCATGGGCCTTCACTCTGTACTTCCATGCTCCGCCCCTGCAATAACCCCACTGTCCCCCGAGTCCTCACGACCCCCTGCCATTCCCTGGGCCTCCCATGCCCCTGCCGCCCTCCACTCCTCCTGCCTGGAGGCCTGGCAGGCCTGCGGCTGCCAGCCCGGCCGGGCGCCATCAGAGCCTGTCACGCTGTGGGGGCACGCCACTCGATGGCTGACTTCTCCCAAGCTGAGCATTTCCTAGCCTCCCCGGAACAACTCTGAAGTTATTTACACAGAAACAGGACTAAAAGAGCAAGCAGGCAGCTTTACATTGAATGCTGGCCTTACATTTACATGAGAAAGCAGCCCGAGGAGGTCACATACCAGAGTTTTTTGCTCTTTGCTATGCCCATATTCTGTGCTACTGACAGAATTCCTCTTTGTACCGCTACAGATGATTTCTGCTCCAGTAGATTCACCACACCACAAATACTGATAAAGTAAAGGCTAACAGACAAAGATGAAACTGTCGTTGCATAACTTTTACATATTTTGATTATTTTTTACTTATTTTACTCACATGCCTTACAAACTTCACAAAAACACCTTCCATTACCAAACAACACACCCCTTGATGCATTTAGCTGGCACCTTCTGAGACAGCGCACCCAGTATGACAGCAAAGACCAGACTCAACATCCCCTACACCTGTAATGAAAAGAAATAAAAATTGAGGTGCATGCCTTTGTCTATGAGAAGAAAACATGCTTGTAGGTAAACTAGCAAGCTCAGAAGTTAGGAAGAGGTGCTGAAAGAATGCAGCTCTGCTTTCAGTGCTCATTTAAATATAAACAGCTAATTATGTTTTAATCAGAAGCATTTATATACAAATTATGCATCTCAAAAGGTTTTCCGGGGTGTGTGGGAAAGAAGAGTGTTATGATGATCACAGGGAAATATTCAAACTTCAAAAAAAAAAACCACACCACCTAACACGACAGAGGCGGCACTTGTATGTCCAAGAAAGCTGAGTTTTTGCCATTGCTTCCGACCACCTGCAACTAGAGCAGTCCTGAATTACTGTTACTTCTCCATGTGCAGTCAGAGAGCTGCTCAGGTGGCAAGAGACCGACTGCTGAGGCTCGCTTAGTCCAGTCCCCCTACCATTCAGACCAAGCTGCTCAGCGCCATGCCGAGCTGTGTTCTTAGTATCCGCAAAGACGGAAATCCCACAGTGTCTCCAGGTCTCTGCTCCAGTGCCTGAACACCCCCAGAGAAAAAAGTATTTGTTCCTAACACCTAGTCAGAAATTCAAGCATTCCAGCCTCAGTCCTATCTGCAGCCTCCTGTCCTACCAGCATGCAAATATCTGTCTCCCTCGTTTCTGTGTCTTCCCATGAGGGGGAGCAGACACCACTGGGATCGACCCTCGAGCCATCTCCCCTCCAGCTGCCCTCGGAAGAGCACAGCTGCCATCCAGCATACCGGCTGGTCACCACAGCTTGGTGTCATCCGTGAACCAGCTGGAGGACCACTGCTCCGCCAGAGACATGCTGCTGAGTAATGGAAGACTTTACGTAAGTCTGTAAGGTGACTCCACCCTAGCCACTGTTGTTACACCATTTTCACCATATTCGCCATTCTCACAGGTTTTCCCTGTTTTTTCATATTCACTATCCCCTTTTAAACAAAAACAGCCAAAATGCAGCAAGTCCTTTAATTAATTTTTCCTTAATGCTGAAATTCCTAGTTATTACTACTTTTGGCATCACACTGTATAAAAACAGAATCAATTAAATTTATGTCAAAAAAAACCACCATACAAACAAAAAGGACATCCATTTTTCCAAACAGGCAAATAAACAGCATACCATGAATTTACAGGCTGGCTAAACATCTCCTGAGAACTCCTGTGCAGGTTTCAGAAGTAAACAACTCAGCGGTCAGATT
This sequence comes from Cygnus olor, assembly GCF_009769625.2. Classification (NCBI taxonomy): domain Eukaryota; kingdom Metazoa; phylum Chordata; class Aves; order Anseriformes; family Anatidae; genus Cygnus; species Cygnus olor. The sequence goes on from NC_049198.1 coordinate 53,291,793, forward strand.
CAGGGTCATTCAGGATGGCTGAATTTCTCTCACTGCTTGACTTAATTTAAAATTAGAACAGAAGAAAAAAAGAAAAAAAAAAAAAAGGTCCATTTAACATCTCCTTAATCCAGAACCGTTGCAGATTATTGGTTTAAACAAGGATTTGTATATACACATCTATGGCTTAGCATCATGGATGACCACCCAAAATATTATACAACAAAAGACCCTACGGGCACAAAAGACTGCCCTTGTTTTAAAAATAAAATTACATTCTAATGAAGAAGGGAGTATTTTTCTGGGTGTGTCTCCTTCACTTTTTCAGTCCAACTCCAGCAGGCACCTACCAAGAACAACATCAAGAGTATCCTCACTCACAATTTTCTGGAAATACGCTGCTGCAGCATGTGCCACGGTTTGCTGCTTTGCTACTTCATAAGCACCGTCACAGAATTCTTACTTTCAGCATGCTTTTCATACCAATGACTAGAAGCATCCACTCTTGTATCTCCAAAAATCAACAGGAATTTCTGGAACTGCTCAGAAGTGTAACCTGTATCCAAACTAAAATAATCTGCAAAAGTAGTTTTCATATCATATCATATCATATCATATCATATCATATCATATCCACTCTATGTAACCTTGCTCAAAACCACACACAAACCACAAGGATCATGGACTCCAGGCGCTTCAGCACCAGAAGGCTCAATGAGCTACCACTAGTAAATCTGCACCAAAACTCCTTCCACAAGACACCTCTTACTCTTGTGTGGCTTGCTGCCATACCAGCTCACAAACAGGAAAAAAACGATGCCACTCAGAAGATCTATAGAAAGCCTGCACGCACCAAAAATAGGCAGACAAACAGGTTATGAGAGGGGCCATAAAAAGCACATAGAAATACTGAGCCGTAGGGACAAAAAACCACAATTCAGATCCTGCAATGAGTTGCACGTGCTCTTAATGAATGCAGAAGCATCCACATGCCCAAGAGACAAATCTTGGTGGAGCACAAACCCAAGCAGACTATAAACATAAGCCTCTAGCATTTTCACCATGGAACCAGAACGTACCCCAGCTGCAAAAAAGGATGAGAGGGGATGGTTTTCAGCTACAGTGCAAACAGGCAGCAAATGTTCCCAGCCCATGTGCTGCAGCTCCTTGGTGTGGGTCCAGCCAGCCGGCACTCGCTGTCGCTCCACGCGTCCCCCAGCAGCCCTGGCTGCTTCACTTGCATGGTTAATGTTCCTGGCCATACTCGGCGGGTCAGAAATCCCTTCCCAGGCTCTCCTACTAACAAAAGTCATGCAAACAGATGTTCTCCATGACTTTTAGCAATTTTTAGGCTATTTAAGTATTTGTAACGGGTAATTTTCCAAGTACTCAGATTAGGAGGTATTTAAAAAAAAATCACAGAATACATATTTAGCTCTATTCCTCAACACACAGATTGACAGAAAGCTTATTATTTAACATAAATGACAACCTTTCTCCTGCCCTCCTTTTGATAAAAGGTGCCCTGGAGCACACATTAGCAGCATAAGAGAAAAGTGCAATTCCTTATTCATAAGGAGAAATGCCAAACAATCTTAAGTACACCTTTAACAGTGTAAGTAGTGTTCTTTACAGTACGACTGTATATGGCAGAAGCCTCTTGTGCTACAGTTGTGCACATTATATAAAAGAATAAAAACTCAAAGGTTTAAGTGATCTTCTTGATTTTTATGCAATTAGGGAGATGGAGCATGTCCTCTTTCAAGCTCATCGCTTCCCAATTTCCCAGCAGCTGGTGACCAAGCCCAAATGCTCAGATGTACGAGCTCAGAAATACTGGGGCGTTACACTGAAGGCTGGCTATGATAGCATGTTCGCATCCCCTCTATAGAGATGATCCCCAAGAAAACCTCACGAGCTGCTGGACAACACAGCCACAAACACCTGTATCATGGCAAGACAAATCCCAGAAACGCCTTGGTGTGCTGGACCACCGACAGACCGACCCCAGGTGGCACCTCTGCACGCATCCTGTCTGCTGAGAGCTTGTGCGAGAGAAGGGAGGTGGAGGCTCAGCCAAAATGCGGTGGCCGTGGCACTGGGAGGTCAGAGCTGGGATATCAGGCTCTCCACGGGGCAGGATCTAAGAAAGGGAGTTTTAAGAATTAACATTTGGAGCGCATGCATGCCTCTGAGAAGCCTGGGAAACAGAAATGCTGTACACTGTGCTTGCTCATAACACTTAAAATACGTATGACTTACAACCACTTCCTGCTTCTTTCCTTAAATAGAGCGAAGTATTCATTCTTTGCTGTGCATTACACATCAAATGACTTCTGAAAGAAAACTTGATCTTTAGTCATCAGAACATAAGGACAACAATATTTTTCCCCTCAAGAATGGAAAATGTTTTCCACATTCAGGGAACTTTAACATCCAAGTGGGTACTTATGGTTCTCCATATACACAAAGAAGAAAATAATATTTTAGAGCAAGCATAAATGAGCGAAAGCAGAAGGTGTTAAAAAAAAAAACACAACAACAACAATAAAAACAAACAAACCAATCCAGGAACACAAATATGGAAGAAAGCAGCACCCTCATATCAGAATATTCATGCAGTTTCTCACTGCAAAATTCTTACTAAGCTCTCAGGTAGTCTGTCTGCTTGCTCATCATCCCACCCATACCTTGCCTCAAATTCACACTGACAAATCTTACATTTAGATGACACAGCTTCACCTGAACTTCTGATATGAATCAGATGGCATGAGAGACCATCTAAAATACCCAGGGTGAAAAAACTAAGACAAAAATAGCTGCAGTACTATTGGCAGAAAAGGATTTAAAGTCTTTCTCAGAAACAAACAAACAAAAACAAAACAAAACAAAAAGCCCACAGAACTGACAACCCTGGCTCAAAAAGATTGTGTGTATGTGTGGATTTAATTTTGCCAATTAATGTTGCGGGTGGAAAAAAAGGGTTGGATGAGCAGCAAAAGTGAGTATGAAAAGGCAAGAAATTGTTTTGCTGGGTTTTGTTTTTATTTTTTAAATTGAGCACAGTTTTTCCAAGGATTTGCAATGTTCACGCTTACGTTTAGTAGTATGCTTATTAAGCAACTTCTCATTTTAACCTTTTTCTGTGACAAGGCAAACATTCTTCTCTACACTACGCCTGTGAAATTTCTGTCACAGAACTCCAGTCCCTACACCCGCCTTTAAGCATAATCCCTGTGTGATGCAGCAAGAATACAACATCTGCCTTGGTGCCTTACTTTTTCCTGTAGATATTTCATTTCGTAAAGAAGTAGCTTAAGGATCAAATGGTACACGCAGCGTGCCTGGGATGTTGACTTCAAGTGGACATGAAAAGGCAAGTGTTGTAGTTTTGTCATTAAAATAGAGAAGAATCATGCAGACATAAGAGGGAACTGACAGGACATGAACCAGGATAGTACACACGCATATATACGTGTACTTGTAATTTTGGGTGACATTTCATTTCTCTGAACTGAGACTGTACTGCACGTTGAATTATCAACTATTTGTTATTAAGTCAGGAACTGAGATGGATGTATCAGTTGCAAAATGAGACAAATCAATACAAACTGTACAAGATATCAGACCTGAATTGCTTTTTAGGTACATATCCATGGCATCTTCACTAATACCTGTGGCGTGACACCAGCAGAAAAAGCAACAGAGAGAAAAAGTGTTTGTCTCCAGTTATATATGCACACTCGCGTCTAACACTTTTTTTGTTTTGATGGAAGCACCTGAATTTATCTTTAATTTGGAGCTGGCAAACCTAAGGAAGTATAGCAGGAGATGCAGATAATTACTTGCCCGCTTTCGAGGCACTTCACAACTTTTAGCTGAAAAAAGACAGATGAGTTTGCAAACCAGCTCAATCGACAGCCACACCACAGCTCTGCAGCAAGTTTTTCTGTGTGGGCCCCCGAACTCTCATCCTTCTGACAGCTGAAGGATCCATTCCAGGAGACCATCCAGTTCAAATCAACAGACACTGACAGAAACTGGTATCCTGACAGATTAGACCAAGAAGGTAATTTAGGTTATTTCGTAAGCAGACATTGCAAAGCAGAGTACGCATTTCAAAATTAAACATTTATCTTTGGTCTTCTTCCTAATATTATACAGATCTTTGTACTGGAGAGTCAGTTCAGAATTTTTCATTCCTGTGCTCCTGCCTATCCTACATTTGAAAAATGCCAGTATAAACAAGGATAAAGTAGTTTGTGCTGCAAGGACTACAATTTAAAGACCCACATATTCATTTTATTTGATTTTTTCTCCTGAAAATGTAGTCATCCTAGTCTGACACTATCTTTAAATACGTAAGCCTGGGAAAATAGAAAAAATAAATAAATACTTGCTAGCATTTGCTTGAACTGGTTGGTGCTAACAGCACCTAAAAAGCCTACTTCTAAAACAACTTTATACAGTACATTTATAGCAAAGAACAATTTTATGTCATAAAATTATAATTTCCGGTTTACATAAGCACTGCATACTTATTAACTTACTAAAACAAATCAAAAAGAAATGAAACTGGTAGGGAAGATGGACACAGAGAATGACTTAAAAGCAAAGTGCACATTACCTGTACAAAAAAGTACATCTGCATTTATTTCCCAAAGTGGTCCCATAAATATGCAACTTATTTCTACTAAAGTCTTGAAATAAGTGCTCAACATATGTCTGCTAACTTTAATTCCACGATTACAAGGACCTGGTCAGAATACAACTATTTTATGTAAAAACCAAAGCCTTCTATCTTCAATTTTAATTCAAAACTAGCAAAAACAATGCACCAGCATTATAATAAATAATTCTGAGATAATAAATGCAATTACAATTTAGCGTCTGAGATAAACTATTTCTATCCATCAAATATGCACAGTAAGACACTGCAGGTTTACAATAGTGTGGTAATCCTAACCGAGAAGTACCACCAAGCCACGTACTCCCGAACACTGCACTTTAAACAAGTTCAAATACAGGTGCTGTGAAGTTTTAGTTTGTTGTTGTTTTTGGTTTTAGTCTACCCAAATCAACCAAGATACTTGTAAACAATCCATATACTGGATGCACTTTGCTTAGGAAGGAGCTGCATTTGCATCTTGCCCTATTTCACACATTTATAAAGCTGTGCAGGCATCACTGTAACACAAACCTGAAGACCCGTGCCCATCTCCAGATCATCAGGTCCAACCAACCACTTAACTCTACAAGTCCACCGCCAAACCACATCCCTTGGTGCCACATCCACACGTCTCTTAAACACCCCCTGGGATGGGGACTCCACCACCTCCTCTGGCAGCCCATTCCAATGCCCAACCACCCCTTCCACGAAGAAATTAGCCCTGATGTCCAACCTAAACCTCCCCTGGCTCCACCATGCAGCCAGAGGAACTGCCCCACAGCTGGAGCACTGAACGAGACACACCACATGCAGGTAATCGCTCGAGGCACACAAGCTCACGTGGGCCCATCCCAAGACGCAGGGTGCTGGCACTTGGTGCTCAGCACGTGCTGCATTCGGCAAAAGCACCGCGAGCCCAGACAGCCTCCTACTGCACTTAGTGGGCCGCCCCGGGGCTCTGCAGGGTGGGTTATGCTGGAAAACTGGCACCCATCCTTCCATCGGTACTGCCAGTTTCTCCAAACAGAAAGACTTTGCAAATGCTGGGTTATCTGCCTAAGTACGCAGCACCCGTTACTCCTTTTAACAATGTTTCCTGATAGGACTTGGCCTCATGCGCATCTTAAATGTTGTTTTTAGTTTTAACATGATTCTAGCTCAAGACTTTGCGACATAAGGAGGATGTTAACTAATATTAGCAAAATTCACCAGGTGACATCCAAAGGGCTGACCTGCGTAGCAAAGATATTTAAGAGGGCAGCTGCTTTCAGCAGCATTTATACCTTTGGTGCTAAGTACATTGCAAGTTTCAAAGTCGCCTTTCGAATGCTGCAAAACCTCAGAACAGTAATATAGACCCCTTACAAAAAAGTGAATCTAAAAATTTCCACTGCAGCCACCCTTTTCTCCTCCCAGCCGACAATCACGCCTCTAGGTCATTTTCTCTCTTGCCCTGAGAAGATGCACGTACCCCAGTGGAAGCAAAGTACTTTACTGAAGGTGAAGTGCCTCTTAAGATCAGGATCAATTTCCTGAATGAAACAAGGAATCAGCTCTTCTGTGCAGTGTTTTCTGGTCCAATATCCTTTCACTAATTTGACAGTCATGAATAGAGACTTTCCCTTCTGCTGACACACAGGGGGAGAACAGACACACACAAAGAAACAACAGCAGCCAAAAAAAAGAACCAGACAACACCAAAACTACTTCTGCTGGGGGAAAAGAAATAAAAGAAATAGCACGTTCTCTCAATCCTGCTCATAAATTATGCTAAGTTTGCTAGCCTCTCGTACTTGAAGGCTGGATCGTAAAAATACAGGCTTTGTTTGTTTGTTTTATTTTCCCCTAAAGTTAAAATACAGGGACCACCAATGGGAGACTACTGCTTTCAACAGCAAGACCATGAGGATGCTTAGCAAAACAATCCAAGCCTGGCCCTGACGCCACAGTTTGACACATCGCTTTTTCCTCTGGTGGCAAATATCTGAATGGGACAGGGGGACTGCCACAAATTCTGTACAACAGCTTTTCCCTTCGGAGGAGAAAAATATACACTTTTCATCCGCAAGCTAGAAATCTCCTGGATCGGCCTGTGAATTATGAAATTATCTCGAAAACAGAAGATGAATCAGAGATCACACCACATAAAAACATTTTATATATTTTTGAGATCACAACTAACAGCGAACATTGATCCGCTAACGATGACCGAAGCGCACTGTAAAACTCCACCATTTCACCCTGACACCGGCAGGAATTATTCTGAGCAGAGGTTCTGACTCTTCCAGCTGCCTTCGAGCACGGGAGCTCTGCTGGCGAACACCCAAACTTCGGGACAAGCCCCCGGGACCCCCTTCGTTTTTGAGAAAGAAAAGGGAAGGTGCTCCCTGATCCCACAGCAAGCTCTGGGTGCACCAGGGCTGCGCTGAGCTCACCCACCGCACGGTGAGGGCTACGTTTCCTTCCTCCACCACGGGTTCCCGCAGCACACAGGGGTATCTCCCGCACCAGGACGCTTCGTGCACGGGACGGCTGGCAGCGGGACGTACACCCCAACACCGTCGGGGCAGTTTTGAAACAAAAAGCTGAAATACGGTTTCAGGCAGGCGAAGACCCTTCTTCTGATGAGCTGTACCTGCAGACTCGTTTCCTCCAGGACACCCCGCGCACAAGGCCCATGCAGCCGGCGGCGAGGGGCCAGCTTCCAGCACATGCCGTGTGGCCTCGGCACGTCGGAGAGGCGATTTTTTTTAAGCACCCGAGCGCAATCCAAACGCCACAAACTCCAGCCCTGCCTCTCGCGGCTGCACGACAACCCCTGCCCAACACCAATTTCGGGGCGAACTGCCTCCCGCAGCCGCCCCACCGTGCAGCAGGACCCCCGCGGGCACACGAGCGGGGCCGGCCCGGGCGGACAGCCGGCTGGCAGCCCGCAGCAGGCCGCCGTGCACTCGGACAGCCCCGCTCGGCGCACGGACAGCCCCCGGCCGCCCCCCCCCGGGACCCTCCGGCGGACACAGCGAGGGGGGGGGGGTCCCCGCACCCCCGGTCCCCGCCGGCAGCTCCGCCCCGCCCCGCCCCGCCCCGTCCCGCCGCGCCCCCCAGCCCGGGGGCGGCAGCTCGGGGCCGTGCCCGCCCCGCTCACCTGGCGGCGGGCCCCTGGCTCCCGGGGCGCTGCGGGGCGCGGCGGGGCTGCCCCGGCCCTGGCTGCGCGCTCCCGGCTCCGGCAGGCTCGGCCCGTGGAGAGGCGGCGGCGGCGGAGGGGGGCAGCGGGCGGGGGGCGGCGGCGGCGGCGGCGGCGGGGGGAAGCGAGCGGCGCCGCCGCTCATGGCGGGTGCGGGGCGGCCGGGGCGGGGGCGAGCGCGGGGCCGGGGGGGCGCCGGCAGGAGGCAGGGAGCCGGGGGGGAGGTGGCGGCGGCGGCCTGGGCGGCGGGGGAGGGGGAGGACGGGCAGGAGGAGGAGGAGGAGGAGGAGGAGGAGGCGGGCGCGGGGGCGGGGGGAGGCAGGAAGGGGGCGGTGGCAGGGGCCGCCCTGCAGCCGCGATCGGAGCCAGGCGGAGCTGCGCCGCGCTCCCGGCGGCGGGAGGGGAGACGGGGGCCGGAGTCGGGCTGCGGCCGGCGGGGCACCGGCATCGCCCCGGGACAGGACGGGGGTGCTGGGGAGCCGCCGCCCGGCGCTGCGCCGAGGAGGAGGAGGAGGAGGAGGAGGAGGAGGAGGTGGAGGAAGAAGTCTCCCCGCCTGCTTCCTCCCTCCGCCCCGTCCCCAGCGCGCTCCGCCGGCCCGGCGCCTTCCCGGGGCCGATCCCCGCTGGCCGCCCGCCGGTCCCGGTGCCGCGGGCTGGCTGCCGGCGGCCGCCCCTCGGCTCCGCTCCGCCCGGCCGGGGGTGGAGGCGAGCGGGGCCCGGCCGGACCCGGCCCCCCGGGGCCCGGGAGCCTCCGCCCGCCCCGCGCAGTCGCGCCGGGCCCGGCCCCATCCGCGCCTGCGGCTCCACGCCCGCGGGGCTGCGCCCGGACACGGGCAGGGACACGCGTGGGGCCGGGGTGCCCCTGACCGTGCCCCTGTCCCCGGGAGGGCGGCTGTCGGCTGGCACAGGGCAACGCGGCGGCGTCAGGAGTTCGTGGAAAAGCACGGGCGCCAATATATCGCACGGGTGGGGAATAAGTGCCTGCGTTTGGCACGCCGCCCCGAGCGGGTGCTGGGTTTCAGGGCAAGGGGAGGAATGGGAGCGTGGATGCGCCCATGGCCAATGGAAAACCGCTGCTTAGCAATATTTACTGCTGGCAGGGACACACGTGATGTCGCCAGCTGGAGAACAACTGTGCGAGCGTGCGGGCAGGACTCGTTGCGCTTACGCGCCACAGCAGTGCCACCTTCCATGCGGTGCAGCGAGTGGCGAAGGTTTCCGCAGCGGTGGTGGTGTCAGCATCCCCCCCCCGGGGCCTTTTGCCTCACCCCTTCACACGGTGGGACCCGTCGCTCCCAGAGGGCTGGCACCTCTGGGGCCTGCAGCCTGGTGCCCACACGGCTCACTTTGCCAGCAGTCGTGTTGGGCCGCTCAAAGCTGCTCAAGGTTTGTGTTCTGAGCTCCACAGAGCTCGCCCACAGCGTGGTGATCCCTGTCCTGTCACCTGCTTCACCCGTGTGAGGTGCCCGTGCACCTTTCAGGTGGCCATGGGGCAGATGTGCACTGCCCGCATGGAGCCCCGGGGTGTGTGGTGACGGTCACAGAAGCCACCGCTGCTCCTTGGTGATTCATTTCTCGCCGGCTTCCTGAGGGGAAGCTGCTGTTGAACGGCTCCCGAGCTGAGGCTGTTACACAACGCAGCGCTGTGGCACAGACTTCCTTCCTCATGAGCCCTCTGAAACAGGGTAGAGTCAAATGCTAGAGGGTAACTGCTGCAGGAAAAGGCCTGAAAATAGCATCAGTCGTTCAAGTCCAACTTGGATGCGCCTGGTTTGTCTCCCAGAAACAAGCAAAGGCAGGATGTCTCCACGTGATGTGTCCACTTCAACCACTGATCTAATGTGCACCCCAAGCCACGGGCTCTCTGGAAGGTCGGGGAGGCTGCTTCCGAGGGACATGGGTCGGTGGACCCATGGATGTGTAGCTGGAGGGTTCTGGTGCCTGGCACTGCCTTTGCTGGTGGGGCTGGGCTGTCCTGTCCTCCTGTCATGCTGGTTCTGAAGTAAAATGTAGACCATACCATTACAAGAGCCAGATCCAGCCTTTTTCCAAGTGTCTTTTAGCTCAGGGGGGACAGAAATGGTTATCCCTTTAGCCCAATAGCTTATTAGGCTGATTAACGTATTCGGAAAACTGACAAGCTTTTGACGGGAGCCTTCTTCAGGTCTGTTTAAGGTCTCCAGATACTTAAAGTTTTCTCTCTGTACTGTTGAAACAGCTAGTATCTCATTTCTCTAATTAGAAACAAACTGACAGAAGTCTAGAGGTAAACTCACTGGTGGGTTAAACTCATCAAGCAGATCCAGGCAAAAGTTAAGGTGAATGATTTTTTTATTTTTTTTTTTATGTTACAGCTTTCATTTTGTTTTAAAGTTTACAAACTTGAAATACTGCAATGACCAAATAGCTACCACACTCAGTATTGTAGACTTAGGTGAATTCAAGAGTTCGCTGGTTTGACTCAGAGCAATCAGTACAACAACGTCTCATGCTGCTGCAAGCCGCCTTGCAGATCAGGAGTGCTTGTTTCTTCCAACCTCATAGCTAACTCTGTCTAAAACAACAACAACAAAACCCCACAAAATTTGAGTGTGGGTTTCTGTCAAATGGTCTGCCAGAATCAGGCATACGATACAGTTCTCAGGGTTCCAAGCAGTCTTGAAAAAGGTGACATTAGTTGAACTGTTTCATTAAAAATTGACCCAGTTAAGCCTCCACTGTAGCCAAAGGCATCTCTTAAAGACTGATAGCAGTTGAAGTGGTGTTTAAGGCTTTGTGTCAGTCACGCTTTGCAATGGGATGATATTTACCCTGAACACTTTGTTTTGTCTCTCTCAGTGATGCTGAAGTGCCTGATTATGAGGGGGACACATAGAAAAAAAGTCTTAGTCCAACTAAGACTGGCACAATGGCTTGTGTGCCAAAAATGGCAGTTAATTGAAAGAAAGAACAAACAGAAAACATCAGAGAGTTGTGTCAGATTTAAAAAACAAACAACATTTTCAGCAGAAAGCTGATATGCATGTTTTAAAAGTGTTTTCTTTTCTTCATGGGCAAATAAACATGTTCATTCGGAAACTCCTTGTAGAGACAATCCATGTCCAGCTTCCTGCTGACATTAAGCTATCTTCTAAGTAGTTCAGAAAGACATTGAAATCAACAAGACTTAAAACAACAGCTCTGATAGTTGAGTGCAACAATACAGGTGTTGTCTCCCCTGCGAGGTATTTCCAGTGGTGCTAGCTCTGTGTCTACTGCATGTTCAACATGTGCAGCCATCCCTTGCTTACTGCAGGGGCAGCTGCAGTCCTGCCAGGGGCTAAGAGACACTGGGGGTTGCACTCTTGCACTCGGTCACCTCTTTGTTGGGGAGCAAATGGGACACAGAGCAGGGGACGCAGAGCAGGCAGTGGGGCTGGCCCTGCTGGGGACAGAATAGGTCACTCACTGAAGTTGCCACTGAGATATTGCTAACCTCAGTGAAAAGTGAGGTATGCAAAAGGCAGAAGATGTAACACATCTCTCAGGAAACAAATTTTAGCATTAGTAACACATGGAAATATATTCAGGTCTTCTACTCCTCCAACAAGATAACATTTTCGTAGTAAGCAGTCACACAGACAATGTGGAGTTTTCAGATGGGCCCTCTGATTTCCTTCCTCATGTTCCATCCCAGCATTCACTCGCTTTGAAGCTGCTCTTTTATTGGACTCCCCATTCGCAGTCATTTCTAAACTCTGCTGTAGGTTCCAGCCGAGTTGCAAAAACCTCACCCTGGGCAAAGCTTAGTGAGGAGACGAGAAATCATGTAGCTGAGCATACATGATAGCTGAAGAGCATGCACAATTACTTGCTTATCAGTACACAGACAGGAACAAGGAATGTAAGTGAAAAGAGAAGGGCTTTGCCTGTGCATGACAAGAACTGTCTGTACTGTCTGTAGTTCTTCCAGGACATACTTGTTACTTCCTATCTTCTCACTACCAGTGTGTCACTCATAATGGACTTTACCAATATGTCCATCTGAATGCTCAATGGACACAGAACAAAAACAGTCTAGCATTCTGAACGACTTCAGCAGTGTAGATGCAATGGTGCAATAGGGGGAATATCCCAAGTGGTAGACCTTGGAGATAAAGGAGTGCCTAATGTAGCAAGTTCTCTTTCTTTTATATTTGTGTTGGGACGTGCTAGAGAGAGCTCAGCCAACGGCAGCACCTCGCTGTGTGAGGTGCTGTACAAACATGTTCATAGTCCTGAGGAGCTTGCAATCTGTTCAGAAGAACGGGGAAGAAGGGAAGCTAAGGCACGGACAAGCGCACTGATTTGCCTCTAGAAACAGGGCATCTCAGTGGCAGACAGAACTCACATCCAATGTCTCAGGTTTGATACTGCCTGAAAGCACACCATCTGCCTCTGGCTATGCTTCACCTCAGGGTGGAGAATGAGCTTGGGATGGTGCCCTTCCTGGAAGTGCCTTGGGCCAGCAGGCACACTGAACTGGTAACCCTTCATCCACAAGCATGAAGTGATCACCACTCCTAAATGCAAAATGGCTAAGGTGGCTGTCACTACTCCCTGATGTGTGTTCAAAGTCGAAACCCTTTAGAGAAAATCTTACAGGTCTTATTCATCACTGTCTCTGCTTCAGATAAAAGGGTTTCAGACTGGTGAGCCATCCTCTCTGTTAAAGAGTTCACCTTCCTGGAGGATCTATGCTGATAAGAAGAATAAATGCGGTGGCCAGTGTGACCTAAGGTGAGGGTTGACATGGGTTCACTTCCTTGGGGTAGCAGAGACATCCACACAGTGTCAGGTGCAGAGGAGAGGCTGCTGCTCTTTATTGACCTGCAGGGGTGAGCACAGGAGTCAGTTGTCTACAGGGCAACTTAAACCAGTGGAAAGACCATGCTGGCATCAGGGTTCAAGGCTCTTTGTGTCAGTGGCCACAGAGAACAGTTAGCAGTGTTTTATACATCAACAAACAAGTGTAGAGGCTGTCAAACACAAGCCGTCTTGACCCTTAGGCTCATGCACAAGTACAAGGGGAGCACAGCGTTTGGGAGGCAGAACCAAAGAATAGGGAGGCTGGGAAGGCAACCAAACTAGAACTGTCCCGGCATTCTTGGGAACCCTTCCCAAAGTATGTCTCATCCCTCAAATATGTCAAACCAGCACACAGGCAAACCAACATCCTGCATGCTGTCACAGCAGCACTTCCCTCTCGCTCTTCTCCCTGCCTTCTCAAAGCTGCCCGCCCTGCGTGAACCGCACTTTGCCTTTCTAGCAGAGGTATGTTGATGTATCATCCTCTCAAATGACCAAAGCTGTGGTGACCAGACACAAGGCTCAGCTAGACAGGATTGTCAGGTGCTGCTACCAGTGTGCTGTCTTAACCTAGTCCCAGAGCAGCACCTGGAACAGCCCAACAGTATGGGCTTTAGCACACACTTCCAACAGGAAGGTTGTACCGCTTGGCGGGGCATTGATCTGCTTACTAGTGCATGCTGAAGAACAGCTGTTGCATCCTCACTGCTCTTTTTGTGTAGATGACAGTGGCACACTTATTCTGGATGTAAAACATTCTCACCCTTTGCTTGTGTAGCTGCACATCATGTTTGCTGGCTGCTGTGCTCCAGACCCCTAAGTGCAGCTGCTTCTGGGCAATCTTGGGTTGCAGTATGCTTTGAAGGAAAAACAATGAAAGGACTGGTTGCTAAGCTGGCTTTGTACCTTTTTCATTGCATCTGTAAAATTAAAGCTATGGTCTCTCACTAATGGGAAAAGAAAAAAGAAAAAAAAAAAAGCCTTCGTCCCCTGCTTTAATGTCTGCAGCCTGGATGGTAAGAGGAACCTCCACACATTCTCACAAAGTTTACACTAGATGAATGAAAACTAGCCCAGTCAAGCAGGTGCAAGTCTGTGCTGATGGCTGATATTGAAAAACGAAGTGAATTTTAGAGGAAGTAGGAAACCTCATACTTCAGCCCTAAGCCAGTCTCCAAAAGGTTAAAGATAAATCCTGTTCAAAGAACAGATGAGACTACGGCTGCCAGCATCGGGCTTTTGTAACTTCTTCTGAAGCGTCTGGTTTTGGCTATAGTCAGAGAAGGGTTCCTAGGAAAGGTGGACCCTGTGCCAGAGACATTAGCAAATTGTCTGACAATGTTAAGGTTCCTTAAAATAAGTAGAATTATGATTCACTTTGTATACGTAAATAACCCTAGTATAGCTATACTGTATTTATTGCTGTGTAAAGTACCCCTGTAGCTGATGCAGAACCCAAGCTAAACTGCTGGTATGTAAACCAACTTTTGCACTACTTCAGTCAGAGCAGAGTAAGGCAGCAAAATGGCAGAGCTGGCACACTAGGCTTCTCTGCAGCTTTGGTGCTTGGCATGATTCACCTGCCACATGTGTCTCCAACTCAAGACCAAATGCCCACCTATATTTAATGCCAAACATCTGCGTTGTACAACAAATTCATGTTTTGCTTCCAACTGTAGAATAGAGCGTCAGGCCAGCTCAACATTAGAACAGATGTAGGTTACGTGAACAATCTTATGTGAAATGTCACTGTGGTTTGATTAGGAAATACTAGAAAAGGAAATATGCATGAAATATTTCAGTACCTAAGCCAGACTCTACAACGTTTAGAGATCCCACATGAGGAGCAGGCAAACTACATGACCATTTTGCTATAGGCAGGACTACAGTGATGATAATGAATGTCCTCTCATGTTGTCATGCCTCTATGTACCAGATTAAATACAAACAAACAAACAAACAAACAAACAAACAAAATCCCAATACATTCTGTTTAGCTTTTTGTTTTGTTTTGTTGGTTGGTTGGTGTTTTTGTTTAAAATCTTTCACTGGCAAAGGGTAATAGGATGAATTTTAATTTTTATTTTGGATTTTTTTTTTTTTAGTTTGGTTTTCAGAACATAAAGGCACATGTGCAAACCTTTCAGTACACTTTGAAATATTCTTTACATTTTCAATTATTAGTTCTTTGTCCTGCATTTTCCTACCTTTCTATTTTTCTGTCACTTGATGTAGTAGGAATAGCACTGGGCAGGTTTTAAAGAGTGCAAGTTAAAGCATTGAATTTCTTCTCTTCCCCCATCAAGTTTCTAAAGTTTAAGCAGTTTTGTAGCCTCTAATTACAAAAAATGTAAACAGTTTTCAATGGCAAAAAATTTGAACAGTTTTCAGTCTTAATCTTAATTTTTCCTTTCCATGGGTTCTTTTTGAAACCAAAGAAAAAGTAAGATGAAAACCATCAGAATTTCAAAAATTTCCAACTTTGGAATAAAAGCATATTTAATAGATTTAAAGCAAACAAATATTTAACTTGAAAGGAACTGAAACAAGAATATATTGTTCTTGAGAAAGATCTAGGGGTGTTGGTTGACGAGAAGCTCTACATGAGCCAGCGCTGTGCGCTTGCAGCCCAGAAAGCCAACCGTATCCTGGCTGCATTAAAAGCAGCGTGGCCAGCAGGACTGGGGAGGTGATTGAACCCCTCTGCTCTGCTCTCGTGAGACCCCACCTGGAGCACTGCGTTCTGCTCTGGGGCCCCCAGCACAAGCATGACATGGACGTATTAGAATGAGTCCAGAGGAGGGCCATGAAAAAATGATCAGAGAGGCCTGGAGCACCTGTCCTATGAAGACAGGCTGAAGGAGTTGTGGTTGTTCAGCCTGGAGAAGAGAAGGCTCCAGGCAGACCTTACAGCGGCCTCCCAGTACCTAAAGGGGGCCTACGGGAAAGCTGGGGAGGGACTCTTTGTCAGGGGTTGTGGCGATAGGACACAAGAAGTAATGGTTTTAGCCTAAAAGAGGGTAGATTTAGATTAGATATATGGAAGAAATTCTTTACTCAGAGGGTGGTGAGTCACTGGCACAGGCTGCCCAGAGAAGCTGTGGATGCCCCATCCCTGGAGGTGTTCAAGGCCAGGCTGGATGGGGCTTTGGGCAACCTGGTCTGATGGGAGGTGTCCCTGCCCATGGCAGGGGGGATGGAACCAGGTCTTTAAGGTTCTTTCCAACCCAAACCATTCTGTGGTTCTGTAATTCTTCCTTCAAGAGGTTGTCAATAAAATGCTTTATTATGGAAACTAACCCTCCCCCCCCAAATATATATGTATATGTATATGTGTATATATATGTATATGTATATGTATATATAAATTTCAAAGTAAGATATTAACCAGCTACATTGAAAGAAGTGCAAAACAGGTAGCCTGAAGCATTTCAAATTAAGTTTTCAATTTACATTTAGAAACAGCTCCATTGTTTAAGTGTGCTCTGCCTCTCAATGCACAATAAAAGAACCTTTCTAATCTCTGAAACTTGCCTTTCTTAGATGCAAAGTATTCTGGAAAGCTGAACACAGCCCAGCACTCTGGAGTGAGGCAGACAGTGAGTTAAAGGATTCAGCATAGGGGAGCTGAACACAGCTAAACCTGCTTTGATGAGGTTTGGGTTCACTTACATCCTGAGCAGCTGGCAAGGTGTTTGATCTATGGCTAACTGATCAGCAACTTACTTCATATTTTTTAAGTCTGGCAACACCTCTTGGTCTTGGTAAGATTCCTTTATCTAGAGAACAACACAGATTTAAGGAAATAATGACAAAATTTTGAGTATGTCCAGCCTGAGTGAGTTTTATTTTGGATTAGGAAAAATCAAAAGTGCAAAACGAACCCAAGAAAGAACACAGGTATTGTCTCTACCAGAGGCTGTAGAGGTCACGTGCTCTGAACAGCATGTATCTCTGTCTTGGCAGAAAATAAGATAGGTAATGAGAGCTTGGGAGCATGAGATGCATCTACATTAAGAAGAAACTAATACTTACCTTCAAGGATATGGACTGGCAACTTCTAACACAAGCCAGTCCCTTTGCTAGGTTAAAGCTTGGCTGGGGAGACCTCAAGAGTTTAATTCTACAGAGAAATTTTACTCCCAACACTATCAGAAACAGGAGTGATGCACATGTCATGTTGTAATATATCCACAGAAGGCACCATAGCTGCCAGACTGACACACCCTGTGTTTGATGTATTTGATGAAAACAGTCAGGTTATTTTTCATTCTGGGTTTTGCATGCCTCCCCAGCAGTGTTTGCAGAGCATTCAGTGCAAAGAGATTAGACAGGGACACCCTTTGGCTCTATTTTTCCCCTCCATCATCATACAGTGTCTTATGGTGCCCTCAATCTCTGGACAGGTTTTGGGGGCAGAGAAATCACTTCAGACCCATATCTGTCATTTTCTTATCTTCATTGCTTATATTATCCTGCCATGTCCCAACTGTGGATTATCCCAATCACTGTGCTGAAGCACTAAATGATTTCTCTATGCATTGTCCCTGTTCTTTATCAACTGTCCATCAGCAAGCCATGGAAAAAAAATACTGCTTTTTAATTCCCCAGAAAGAAAGCGTTTCCCTTTGTCTGTAAGAGGCAAGATGCCTGAACTCCCGTTGTGACCTTGTACAGTAAATAAGATATGAGACAAACCACCCCATGATCCACTCTTATGCGGTTCCATGTCAATAGTCAGGCATGCAGACTCTCTTTTAAAAGAAATCTGTTAGTGTCACAGAGTGAAAGAGAAACCCAACATGCCAAGCACACATATGAGGACAATGGGTGTGAAGTATGGAGTGAAGACAATGGGAGGAGAGGTAATCTGCTTGGGTAGCATAGGGAGGAGAAACCTTCCGAAGGCAGTACCACACACCTTGGGACCTGAGACCCTTCCAGGGAGCTTGTGCAGTTGCAAAGGTTGACCCAAACAGCAAGTTCCAGGGTGTTTCTGCTCCTCACTGTGAAGGCAAACACGTTGCCTTTAATTATGCTTTTTGGCCTTCCTGCTCTTCTACCCCCATGCTCATACAGGGCAATTACCACGTTATAGCAGTTATCAAATAGTTAAATCTGCAAGAGATGCCACATTTTAGTTTGCTCTTCTCAAGACAAACGAATGTGAGCGTTCACTTTATTTGGATTAAATGCAGAGATCCCGTGCTCCATTCAGCAGAACCATACTGTAGGGTGAAGATTGAATATCTTCCTTAAATTACAATGGCCAAAATCGAATCCTACTTTTTTGTTATGACTCTTGCTACTTTTCTTTTTTCTGACTGTAATTTTTGCTGAGTCTCCTTCCACTTGCTCCCTGTAATTTTTTAGAGATCTGCTTTTACTCATAACTAACTTTAGCAATGTACTACTTATGTTTGTAAGTATAGGCAAGTAACTGCTAAAGAAGGCCCCTGGTGTAGAGGCTTGCTAGCAATGACTCCTTACACTACCAAGGAAACTGAACGTACGTTTAGCTGTGCATACGGGGAGAAGCACGGCACTTGTACTTCTCCACAGGTGGTACGTCCCTGCTGCAGCTGCCACCCAGTGGTTGTTTGTCATCAGCATACCTATTGTGCTTTTCCTGAACAGCCTTTCTTCAGTTACACAGAGGCCTTGGAAATTTGGAATAAGGGTTTGCTGGAACAAAACTACTTTCCTGAAAAGCCTCCTTGTTTTATCTGAAGCACTGATTTAAGTGGGTACATTTATTTGTATCAACAAGTACCCTGTTTGGAGCTTGAAAACATAGGATTTTTTTTTTTTTTTTTTGAGGTGGGGCTTGAGCATGGGAGCCAGCCCTGCAAAACAGAGAAGAGCAGAAGGTGTCTACAGTGATGCAACCTGACATTTATTTTTTTAATCTAAATTACTGCTTTTTAAAGTCTTATACCCACTAATGGCAAGCTGCAAACTCCCTCACTAGAGAGGCAGAACAGTCCTGGATTGAATTTGTTGTTGCATGCTTACCACAGTGCTTTCTTGAGTAAATTTTCTTTTAGGTGAAACACGAAGGACACAGCAGTTCAGGGAAAGAGTTTTTCTTTGTAGATAATGATTAACTGTTTTACGGACCAAAGTTAACAGATACTTTCCTGGCCGTAGGTACACTAAAAACAAAATGCGAATAGCCTATAATGCTGTTTCCATTACTCTCAGAATATGAACATGCATGAAAAGGAGGAACATGCAAATGGAAAAGGGGTAGGCAAGATGAGCATAACACTTGCAGCAGTGTCTGTTTCTCTGTAATTCATTGTAAATTGGCTCCTTAGGACTGCACTGAATACTTTCCCACTCCCTGCCCCATCTGGCTTCTGACCAGCACAGTGTTTGGGATGCCCAACCACTATCTCCACATAATCTTGCTGAAGCATGAGGCAGGATGTCCACATCCAGGTGACTCAGCTGCTGCTTTTAAGACTGTAGAAGTTCTCAGAGACGTATGGGTGACTAACGGGGAAGGTGTGATATAGTTTCACCATCTTCTGGTGGACTATTTCCAGAAAGTGGGGCTTAGCAGCTGTTTCACATATCGGGAGGAATGTCACAAGAATTCCTTCTCCACATTGTTATTCTACAGATCTCTCTGCCAAGTACTGGTCCCTCCCATGGTGATAATATGGGAAATTCTCAGTAATGGACACAGCTTTTGATCTAGCAGTTCAGTGGCTCACTGGCAAGTTTTTCTTTGGAGACCTGCACTTATGAATGGTTCAGACCACTGGCATTTCTGAAGGCAGACTTTATATCTGGCTCTGCAATTTCAGTGCATCCTAAAAGCATTGAGGCTTCTTCAGTGTATCTGTAAAGGCTGAACGCTTTGCCATTAAATTCCCTTCGACTTTAAGAGAGAATTACATCAGGTATCACTTCCACAAATGGATCCAAAATACTTTATACAGTTTGAGGGCTGGGAGAGAAGGCTATAACAAGACATTTTTTCAATACAGAAGGGCATTGCAATGTTGAACACTAAAAAAAAAAAAAAAAGACAGCTAAGCCACTTTCTTGGGTGTGGAAATAAAGCAACTATTTCCAGTCAAAAAGTAATGCCACATTTCTGTGTGTGGTGACTTCACAGATAGAATCACAGAACCATCCAGTCTGGAAAAGACCTGTGAGATCACTAAGTCCAACCATCAGCCAAACCTAATGAGTGGCATCAGCCAATCTAAACCTCCCCGGTGCAGCTTTGTGCCAGTCCTGCACATCCTGACATGGGTGACCAGGGAGCAGAGACTGGCACCTCCCTCTGAGCTTCTCCTCCTCATGGAGTTGCAGAGAGCCATGAGGTTGCCCCTTGGCCTCCTCTTCTCTGGACTGGACAGCCCGAGTGTCCTCAGCATCTCCTCACAGGACATGTCTGCCAGCCCTTTTAAGAGCTTTGTTGCGCTTCTCTGGATGCTTTCAAGGACATTAACATCCTTTTCACACTGTGGAGCTCAGAACTGCACGCAGCATTCAATGTGAGGCCACTTCAGTGCTAAATATAGTGGGAGAATCACCTCTTTTAACCAGCTATATGTCATTCTGTATAAACACTGTAGAAAATAAATTCACTTGAGACCAGATTTTCCTGCCTTTTGCAGGTTACACCTTCATCTCATGCAGTAAGATTATATTCAACCTTTGGAAAAAACGCCCCCAGTCCCCACCCCACCTGTGGGGTTGTGAATGGAGAGAGGAAAAAACAGCTGATATAATCCAAAAAATTGTTCACACCCAAGTGTGAAGCAACCCCATGCCTCACGTACAAATACTGTAGTAGAGTCGAAGGGAAATGCCACAGCTTCTGAGAGGACACTTCTAGGGACTGAACAAGGTAGGAATATCTGTTGGTGTGACAGAAGAAATCCAGAGACCAGGGTGATGTTTTATTTAGAAACTGCAAAGAGACCAGGTGTATACACTATTCAGAAATTGCAAAGGAATATTTCATCTTAGTATAACATTGGAAAGAGGGAAGTAGAGGAGGTCTCAAGAAGAGAAAAATGGACATGAAAAGCAACATAATTAAGTATTATACTGTCAGCCCAATAAAATGCTGGGCTAGAGAAACTTGTCTGTTTTATACTGCTAGCACAGCAAGTGTTGATCCTGACAGGAGCCCCAGGCTACTGCTGTCTTTTATGAATGCTATGTAATAATAATAATTATCTGAAGAAAAGAGAAAATGTGGATATGATAGTTATAGAGAAGCAAGGCTTGGCATTACTGGAAGCTCAAAGCACATAAAGGGAATTTTTGAAGAGCAACATTGTCTAGGTGGGACATAGAAGACATTGATCAGGGATTCACTGCATCACAGTTTTTCAGATGATGCAGAACAACCCTGTATAAGAAGAGGAACATTAAAAATATTTGCTTCTTAATAACAGTATAAAAAGATAACAAGATAATAACATAATAATATCAAAATAATAATATAATAATAACAAGATAAAATATAATATAATAATATAACAAGATATATAATATAACATAATAATATAACAAGATAATTTCAAAGGTCTGACTTTCAAGGAGGGCACCTAGGCATTTTTTTGAAAGATGGGCACTGTTGGGGTCTTCATGTGCTCAACGTTATTTTCAAAAAACAACCTTGGATCCAGAAGACACATGGAGCGCATCAGTGGCCATTCCTGAGTCCAAGGATGAAGCAGAAGTTGTTGGGACAGCTCACAAAACCATTAGCAATCAGACACTGTATAAAGCTTCTCCTGAAAGATGCAGTTCTCTCCACAAAATGTTTTAATGAATGCTTGTTAAGGAAGGGTTTATAAAGTACTGATTTAATTACAGGAAACGCTACCTATAGCCTGTGAAAATTAACTCTGGCTGCAAGAATTGATTTACTTTACAGCAACGATAGCAATTGTGTCTGCAAGGTAGTGGAGTGATAGGTATTATGGTTTGTTTGAAAGTGTCTAGTACACTCCGAGTTTTGTTCCAACAGCCAGTGAGAAACACCACCTCAGACCAGCCAGCTCACTACACACATGTAGGAGTGCTGAAGAAACCATCACCCCCTTCCCAGTGACAGAAACAGACTGGACCACAGCAGTTCTTTCCATTGTAGAGGGAGATGAGAGCTTCAGCCTGCGTGCTCATCTGTAGCTTTGTTGCTGAAGAAGAGTCAGTAGGTGGGAGAAGAGCGCAGCTTCCTGTGCTGGAAGAACCTTGTTGAGTCACCCTGTTTCAATCAGTTTTTGAAATATATGCACCCATTGATTTTTTTTTTCATCTGTTTTTGTACTTTAGTGTATGCCAGGTGTTCGGACAAGGCACAGTAGCAAAGAAATACAAGATAACACAAGGCTCTTGTGAAACATTTGCAGGGCATCTTACTTTAAACCAAATCAGAAGAAGTGCTCTTCAAAACAGTGAAAAATATTTTCTTGTGTTCTCTTGTAGGAATCTTAGGAATGTCTCATGACCCTAGCGGGCAAAGGGCTGTATACGTTAAGAACACCTAAACTGAAATTTTGGGCAAACTTTTTCTTCTAAAGCAAAACCACTCCCACTCAAACCCTCTTTGTTGGAAACTGGATTCCTGCCCAAATTACAGTCTTGACGAAAACTAATATAATATTTGTATATTTTCACAAATATATGAAACCAAAATAAAACAAGTAAATAAAGAAACATATTTTCACCGGATAAGTTTGTGTCTGTCTTTTGATAAAGAAGCAATTGTTTTTCCATGGAGGACACATTTCAGACTGGTAGGCATATATCATGTATATAAGTATATATTTCAGTATTAAACTGAGTAGAATTAAATAGAATGTATCCAGATTAAAATTAAATCCCTAAAAACCTAACTTTTCAAAATTAAAATTAAAGCCAAGAGTTGCTAATTTAATGTTTTTGACAAAATTTAATGTTTTTATTTTTATTTTTTTTGACACAGTGGTATTGCTGTTTCATAAATAACAGCAATCACTCTCAGGAATTTTAAATATAGTTTGGAATGACAGAAACCATCATTGCTAACTGTGTGGGTCTGAGGAATAGAGAGAATTTACGAGGTGTCTACAAAGTGAGAACATTCAGGATTGACAAGCACTGACAGTGCCTCTAGAGGCTGAGTTTCACTATTAAGCATATCTAATAAGTAGTAAAGAAATTACCCATTCATCCACTAAAATCAGAAGACACTCGTACAGAGCGTGGCACTGATTAGTGTGACATTTATCTCCTTGATTGACTGATCTAAATATCTCATTGATGCAGGTGCATTTCTTCCCTCCACATGCTGTGCTACTTTGGTGAAGACAGTCATTGAGAAAGAGTTCTGCCAAACAGGGTGAGAGCAGCCTGCTCTGGTAATGGAGAAACCTAGCAGTGGTCTTTCTTCTTAAATAGAGTTAGGCCCTGATATGAGAAGAAAGCCTAGGATGAGGTGGCTAAGGATGTGCTCCCCTTGCTTGTTTTACTTACTAGATCTTGAAGGCTTTGTTAGGTATAAACTGAAAAATAGCCACTTAGAAAAAGTGGACCGAATTCAAGTGTCATGTGATGCACATATATGCATTTACCATGGAGCTGGATGAGGACTGAGGCAGAGTAAGAGGCATTTGTATTTGTAAGAAACCTTTGAAATCTTGATGTGACGGAGGAGCTAAGATGACCTCACATCTCCTTCTGGAACTGATGGGGGGATCCTCCAAGCAAATGGAAGGTATTTCAGTGGGCTGATTAGGTTTGGATTTCTGCTGGTGAATGACTATAATGGCATATATGCATGTGTGTGCATGTGCATGTCCATGAGTGCAGGTTGTGTAACCAGTTTCCACACAGGAGTGTAAGAATGAAAATCTCTCTGTGGATACAGAAGATAAAAGAGAATGTTCAGAGAAACTGCAGACAATTCCAGAGCATGCTTGACAAGGGATGCAAAGGAAGATGCTAAGAGAAGGTTTTTGGTAAAAGTAATTGCAAAGTAACTGATACTTGATTCTTGTTTTGTGTTCAGGCAAGTAGGAATTTATACTACTCATGACTAAACAGGCAATGACTGTTGGGGAATTTTTATTGTATCCCTTGAGGTAAATTAAACATGTCTTTATGCTTAAGTATAAAGAGATTTAATGAACAGTGCATTGAACAGTCCTACCACCGTAAGCAGTTCTACAAGGAGTCTGCAAAGCTGTGTCATGAGCCCATTCCTTACGTACTAGCCCCAGCATCAATCATGAGTGTTGGCACAGGACACCTTTGCCTGGTGTTGGGTTTGTCCCCCAGCACTTACCTCCAATCCCCAAAGGTGGCCTCCAGCACCTGCACCACATGATCACTGTGGGAGAAAGCTGCAGCATTTCTTATCTCATCAGCAAGGGGAACTTCACTCCCTACGCGGAGTCGTTCTGTCCCAGGCGTTTCTGTTTCCCATCAGCTTAAACCATCCTGCAGCCAGACCTTCTTGCCCTCGGTGCCAGAGCCTCCCTTGGTCACAAATTAGCATTGCTGCACTGTGCCTTAGTGGATTTTCTGAGAGTTCCCTCTGTGACCAGCCCTATCTCCTTTGTAAAATCATTTCCAGAGCAAGATGCTTCTTACAGCTTGAGTAAAATAAGGCTGAACTGGACTCTAAAAAGAAACTCCCTTACTGGCTGCAGTGCTGCAGGTATTATTTATATTGTAATTTCTGTTTGTCTGAGGTGCCTTACTTCCTGGCCAGTACTGCCCTGCCAAATTTCTCTCAGAATAGTAGATTTTGTGGCTGGATTAGGTCAAGCCAATGACTCTTTGCCTGAGGAAGTCAGAATCACTGTCAACTTGCTGATCAAGTTATTGGTCTGCTTTTCCACTGAGCCTTTTCCAAACTGTTCAGCTTAGCTCTGATGAATGAGATGCATTGGAGGATTCCAACTCCTCAGTCAGGAACTAAACCAAAATGTCATTTTTGACCTTATCGCCACTTCTTATGAGCAGCATAATTTGATAGTGGCAGGTGGGAAGGAGATTAAACAGTCCATTTCCCCACCCCTCAGATATTCTTATAAGTCTTGATTTGCACCAGCCTAGTGCAGGGCAGGCTGTTATGGCTTTATGACTACAGGTCAGCAAGTAGCAGAATGGGGAAGGGTGTGGAGGTATGTTTGTGAGAGGGTTTTTCTGGCTGAACACATGCTACATCCAGACAGCAAGAAAAAAATTCTCCCAAGCAATAGCCTTCTCCAAAGACCAATAAGGACCCACATCTTCAGGTACTCTGAGGGCAGATTTTCTGTTCCATTGATGTGTAAGATGTCAGAGGAGAGTTCAGAACGTACTGAAAAGGTCAGAAGATTTTTCACAAAAAGAGAAAAACCTTGATGAAATCAAAGAGAAATTAATAGTTACCTGTGGGGATTGGGGAGGAGAACTCAGTTGGTGTGTCATTTTTGTCATGCCAGGAAAGATGTTAAACTCACTCACACTGTCTTGCTACAGGGATTGCCTCTCCCAGCATGGGGGATGGGAGAGAGAAAAGAAAAGGCAAGGGACATGGTCCTAAATTAGCTGGGCTGGGAAAGGGTTAGAGCTTGGATCAGTCAAAATTCCTTCAGAAAAGTGCTCATCCTGTGAAGCATCTGCCTGTCCCAGTCATTGCAAAGGATCTGTACGAATCACCCCACTTTGAGACCAAAGTACAGCAGCTGTCTACATGACCAGGGCCAAGAGGCAGGAGGGAGAGACAGGTCATCTCAGTGTGCAGTGGTGTGATGTGAGAGATGTGATGTGATCATCCACATGTCCATTCTGGTGATTTTATTTATTTCTGCAGCATAGCCAAAAGATTCCTGAAGGTGGACCCGCTTTTGAAATAAGACCTTACTGAAGTCTGAGCAAACGTACAAAACTTCCTGGAGTTACATATATGACCATATACAGTCCTGGTCCTTTCCTGGAAGAACTGCATTGCAAGTCTAGCAGTAATAGGATACACTCTTGTTATAGACATACATGTGTACCCAAGTATATATACATAGAGAATCATAGAATTGTAGAATAATTAAAGTTGGAAAAGCCCTCCAAGACCATCTGGTCCAACCATCCCCCTACCACCAATGTCACCCACTAAACCCTGTCCATAAGCACCACGTCCAGCCTGTCCTTGAACACCCCCAGGGACAGTCACTCTACCAGCTCCCTGGGCAACCCGTCCCAGTGCCTGACTGCTCTTTCTGAGAAGAAATGTCTCCTAATTTCCAACCTGAATCTCCCCTGGCACAACTTGAGGCCATTCTCTCTAGTCCTATCACTGGTTATCTGTGAGAAGAGGCTGACCCCCAGCTCCCCACACCTTCCTTTCAGGTGGCTGTAGAGAGCAATGAGGTCTCCCCTGAGCCTCCTCTTCTCCAGACTAAACAACCCCAGTGCCCTCAGCCGCTCCTCACAGGACTTGTACTCTAGGCCCTTCACCAGCTTCGTAGCCCTCTCTGGACATGTTCCGGGACCTCGATGTCCTTCTTATAGTGAGGGGCCCAAAGCTGAACACAGTACTCGAGGTGCAGCCTCACCAGAGCAGAGTACAGGGGGATGATCACCCTAGTCCTGCTGGCTATGCTATTATGTATATTATGTATATATACAAGCCAGGATGCCGATGGCCTTCTTGGCCACCTGGGCACACTGCTGGCTCATGTTCAGGTGAGCATTCGTCAGCTCCCCCAGACATTTTTCCTCCACATATCTTTCCAGCCACTCTGCCCAAAGCCTGTAGTGCTGCATGGGGTTGTTGTGGTCAAAGTGCAGGACCTGGCACTTGGCCATGTTGAACCTCATCCCATTGGCCTCTGCCCATTGACCCAACCTGTCCAGGTCCCTCTGCAGGGCCTTGCTATTCTCCGGCAGATTGACATTTCCCCCCAACTTGGTGTCATTTGCAAACTTACTGAGGGTGCACTCAATTCCCTCATCCAAGTCATCAATAAAGATATTAAAGAGGATGGGCCCCAACACTGACCCCTGTGGAACACCACTGGTGACCGACGACCAGCTGGATTTCACTCCATTCACCACCACTCACAAACACACACACGAAGGTATGTTTGGACAAAACAAATTCTGGATATGCAGAAGCTTCATAAACTCTGAGAACTCTAAAGAGGGTAACGGTCTTTTTTTTTTTTTTTTTTTTTTTCCCCAAAAAACAGATTTTGCCTATGAGTAGTCATGTTCCCTGCTAACTGGGACACAAATCCCACTCTGCCTGCTGCTGCTCCTAGTTTATCCTTCCCATCTTCTCCTTAAGTATGGCCTGAGCAAGCTGCTGTCACTCCCTGCAAAATGCAAATTTGAAACCTGCGCTGTTGGCTATCTTAATTATAAGGACCATATTTTTTTCATCCATTCTGCACATAGAAGAATGCTAATCATGTGAGTGACTGCTGTTTCAGGTTTCATTTTGGAGACGTGGGCTGATTTATGCAGTGAAGGTTGCTTATTCTGAGATACATGCATCCTCCCTCTCTTTTTCTCTGTTTGGGATGAGTAACATCTGATTCTGATTTACTAATGAGAAATCTAAAGTCACCGAACAACTGTCCTCATATGACCCGTTACTGAGCCTTCCAAGTGACAGCAGCAGGATTGCAGTTTAGCCATCAGAACATTAAGGAAGTAAAGAAGTTTTGTCCATTTGTGATGATCATAGTTCACAAAATATAGTTGAAAAAATACCACTTAGAATAAAAATATATTGCTCTGTGCTTAGATTAGGTAATTATATATTTATTTTTTTTAATGGTAAATCATCACCACATAAAGCCTAGCAGAAAGTTTGTAATAAATCTGGCATACATAATGCTTGTTTTATAAAACATACTGATAGCATGATTAGAAAAGATTAAAATCCTAACCTCTCCTGGCCTAACTGACATCAGAAGGAGCTCATGTCTGTGACCACAAAGAAGAGTGTGCACATTTAGAATTAAAACTGAGAATCACAAATAATCACAAGAAAGTAGTGGGACAGTATTTAGAACACGATCCAGAGCAAGTAAATTATTAGTCCTTTAAATTACCATAATTTAATCTCTTAAAGTATTTCTGTGAGTTTCTGTGCATTGGATTGTGCACTGTATATCCTTGCTGTTGAATTAATCTTTATTACATTCTCACAGCAACAAACAATAGAAATGACACCAGCAGTATCACAAAGATTTACACTGATGGGACCTAGTTCAGATTATTTTGCTGTGGATTGGATGTGAAAGGTTATTGCCTTTTATGGAGGGGTAGAAATTGCACAGTCAGATTATCTTATATTAGGGTGGAATCTTGGTTCAGGGATAAAGTATGAAGCGCTCGCCTTCTAGAAGTTAAATTAAAGCCAAGGATACTTAACGGGCTATATATAAAATGTAAGAATTTTAATTTCTTTCTCAAATAACTAAATGAAAGGAAGAAAATAAATAGTAGATATGTATTTAAAACAATATAAAATGACCCTAAATGGTTTATTCTGTTTTGAATTGTTCCTTGCTAGAAAGGTCCAAAAAGACCTGAGCCCTACTCAGCAAACAGCCACGTCATTTATAAAGACATCATAGTTACAGCTAAAGTTACACACCACAGGACAGACAGTAATCAAATTTTTTACTAATTCCAGGAAAATGCTGCAAAATTTAGTATGGATAAACAGAAATGTTATAGAACTGAAGCAGCAGCAGTTATAACTGACATACAAATAACAAGGTCAATATTTTGTATGCTCTTCAGGGCACAAGTTTGACTTAAATTACACCTAAGAACACAAATCAGATTTTGACAAAATATTACAAGTCAACAGGTTGGCTGAAATTTGTCCTGCAATGGAATAATCATCTAAACACAGCTTACCTTCAAATTTGGCAGCAAACAACTTTGAAAGGAATACAAGTTACAAGCAAGTAGAAGTCATCAATAGAAAATGAAGTGCATGAGTAAAATGAAGCTGGCCAAAAGGCTGCTGCATGCTAGTTCTTTCCTGCATCACCAGAATCAATGAAGAAGAAAATAAATCATGCTGCAGAGAAACAGACATGAGGTAAATTCAGATGCTGTCAGGGAGAGTGCAATGAGCTTTACGCAAGGACCTTGCTGTTTCCTATCAATACTGATGAGCCCAAGTCTGATGTGTTTGCTCACAGCATGTACCCTGGGAGGACCTCTGTGGGAGGGCAGAATAAGATGCTCTCCAGCATGGACATGAGCATCAGAATGTACCTCATTATGAATGTTCTCATGATTTGAGTGTGAGTGCACTAGTCAAGTAGATTTTCAGCCCTTTGTATGCTTTGCAGTTGTTAGTAGGATGGTATGAATCCTAAATCACGAACAAGCTGCCCTTGCCTGACTGGAAGGTACTCTGTGGACACACTTTATCTGGTGACAACCCCTATCCCTCTGGCCCTGCTGCTGGAACCCTTCTGGCTCATGCTGGGGTCTCAGGGCACATAACCAGCACAGACTGGAGACCAGATTTCTCAAGTATTTTAAAATAAGTAATGGGGAAAATATACTGCAGTCCAAAAAAAAAAAGGATAAGTAGAGTAGGAGGGAAAACTAGTGCTATGACCTTACCTTCACATTTGAATCATTTTGATCCAGATTGGGCATCATGAGAAGAGCACAAAACTGCAATGTTAACTTTTTGATGAGACCAGATTAATGATGTAATACCTTTTATTTAGTTGCTCTAATTTCTGTCTGGTGTTAAACAGACAGAATGATCAGCCAAGCCAGATCATTTTCTTAATGGCTTTCAGTGTTAGGCCTCTACAGTATTTTGATATTTGACAGCTGAATAACTTTTGTATAGCTGCTACAGTTTGGTCAGTTTAAATTTGCGCTGAGGAGGGGAGCTTTCAAGTGCAACAGCAGTTAAAAGCCGTGAGACATTGATATATGCTTTATTTTAGATATTGCTAATCTTAATTTTAAGGGAGCCCCGTGATTTCTGAGCTGATGCTGTGACTGGTGTCTGCAGCCAGACGTGGAGCTGCAGTGACAGTCTAGCAAAACACCAATACCTGGATCTCCTTCAAGCAAACCTCAGAGGTGTTTTATGAGGGATAAAAACACAGGGCTGGACACCAGAGCTGTAGTTAAGCAGCATCTTCTTGTGTTTCTCCTGGTGGACACTCTGCCCACATTTTCTTCACCCATTTCTCATTTAGCCCTCCTCCTTCACCAGTGCAAGGTACTCTGAGACTCAGTGTAAGTGTTAAAGAAATAACTCCCCAGGTAGCCCTGCACAGCTAATGGGACTGCCTGCCCAAGGCTGACCAAGAAGGGCATTTGGATTCATTGCCTAAAAGACTTAGTGGGAAACATTTAGATGCCTGCTCGACATGGGACTTACAGCCCTGTTCTAGAAATATTAAGGCCAAGGTCTTCAAAGATACGGGTATGCCAAATTCTCACAGATCTGAGCAGGAGTTAGGCACACTGGATAAGATTTCAAAAGATGTTTAAGCACTTAGCACAGCATTAAAATTCTGGCCTTCGGGGATCCCAAAGTACTTTCGAAAATTGGACTGTCAAACTAACATGTAATCATCCACTCCCCTTTTCCATGGTTATATATTAGTTTTCAGTATTTTTGATTTTCATAGAACACCCATTTCAACAAAAAGTCAGTTAAAAGTTTACCTTCCCTACTAATCACGCTTTAATGAGGTCTAACAAATGACAATAATTTTAATTAACATACTGTCTATAAACAGATTGAAAATTCAAGGCATAATTAAATTACTAACAACAAAAAACCTGTGAAATGAACTCTGCTAAAATTTGGGCAGCAACCTTTGCTGCCCAAGGCTCAGACTTTGCCATGAAATGCTGTCTGTTCACTGCTGGACCTTTGCTTTGGCTCTCCACAGAAGTATGTTGTGGCACCACCTCTCATTTTGCTACACTGCAGATTTTTTTCTCCATAGGCAATTTACCTTAGTGATCTTACAGGATGGACCTACTCTGGGTGTGAGCAATGGTTCTCCCACTCCTATGAACTATTTCTGTTTTTATTTTAATAAGGAAAAGCCTTAACTTGGAGGACGATTGCCACTTTTGATCACAGTTCCATAAAAGCTCACTTCTCCTGTTAATACATGAATACTTGCATTTTCTAAATCAGCAATGATAACTTACATAAACACAGGACATCACTGTTGCAGAGAAGCATGGTAAATTGTTATGGAGGTACTCAGTGGCCTCAGGAAGATGTGCAAAGCATTCTTCATGACCTCTCCATCACCTGCACACTCCTTACTAAGCTTTGATTCTGCTGATGGAATTCCCCTTGGCACTGAGTACATCCCATTTCCTATTTATTTCTGCTCCTGGCTTCTGCCATGATTTGTGCGCCTGGTAGTGATTAAGGAAGGAAGTTTTGCTGGCTCCTTTCCCCCTCCCCACAAAATGTAAAAAAATCTTGTGTATGCCTTCGGTGGAGCTGTGCACCTACTTGCATGGGAGTCTAGAGCTCAGTTAATGAAATGTTGCTAAATGGGAAGCTGAATCAGAATATTACCAAGCACAAACTACGTGGTAGGACATACCTATAGACTGGAGTATGTAAAGCAGTGCTATGCTTTCTTCTACCGTGGTCAGATTTGCCTACATCCATTAACACTTTATGACCACATTTTCTTCATTCATAGAATAGAAACAACTTAGCCTGTGAATTAAGCCCTGCAGGAGACTTTTGAAGCCAAACTGATATTTGTTTGTGTGCTATGGAAATAGAAATTAATATCAGCAGCTCATGGCAGCTCACAACCATTTGTGGTTTGTGATAAATGTAACCAATCAGCAAATCAAAGGCTGGGATAAACCACCAACTTGTCTATAAGGTGTGTTTGGTGAGCTGAAGGTTTGCCTCAAGCCACGGATAGTTTTGGCTTGCTAGTGTTATACGAGAGATCAGTTTTTAGGAAATGTGTTACCCAAACTGGTTTGTATGTTGGAGGTGCTAACAAGTATAGTATGTCAGCAAGTGCAGTATGCCAGAATGTCATGCCAGGCTGCAAAGAGAGGAAGGGAGCTTGCTGGTTGGAGCAGTATTCAACCTCAGCCTAACATCAGCCACAAGACAACATCCTGGAATGTTTCATTACTAGTTGTATTTATTCTAACAGGTTTTATTGAAGAAATGAAATATTGTGGCTCAGATTTTAAACTCTAGAACCATAAAATATCCCAAGTGGGAAGGGACCCACATAGTATAGTGAAGTATTTCTCTGGCAATAGATGTATGACAGTATTTTCACAGAAAATGTCTCAGCATTTGAGAACAATTGTGGCAAATGCATGCACAAATTAGGCATACAGCAAAACATCCAACTCATTTCAAATACAGGTCAAGCAGAGTACAATTTTCTGTCTTCTGAGCATATTGGTGCAAAATGAAATGAAAATTGGTAGTTACTTTTATGAAACAATTTCCAGTGCTGTTGTATTCCCACTGTCGTTGCATTGTTTAACACTTGCTGTGCACACAGCACTCGCCAGGTATGGCTGACAATCCGGTCCCTTTTTAAAACGGTATGAGTACTACAAGTCTCCACACCGACAGTTCATGCTTGGTTAAGACATCTGCCATCTGTAGTAACTTAGAGGGTAGAAGTTTCATCATTCTCCCATGACTGGTGCTTGCTTTGACTTAGTAATATTTTGGTGGTTTTGCTTCCAAATTAGGGAAATGGCATCAAGTTGCACCAGGGGAGGTGTAGGTTGGATATTAGGAGAAATTTCTTTACTGAAAGGGTTGTTAGGCATTGGGATAGGCTGCCCAGGGAAGTGGTTGAGTCACCATCCCTGGAGGTCTTCCAGACATGTATAGATGTAGAACTTAGTAACATGATTTAGCAGTGAACTTGTCAGTACTAGGTTAAAGGTTGGAGTACATGACCTTAGGGGTCTTTTTCAGCCTGAATGATTCTATGGTTTTATGATTCTGTGAACTGTAACAGACCATCTGAGAAACTGAGTAAAAACACTCAGATCCTATGGCAGGTGGTGCATGCTCACCCACTCATGGATGCTTTCAAAAAGGAATGGAGGCACAACCACAACAAATTAATTTGCTATTCCATGAAAAATCTCAAGCCGGAAATTTAGGAGACTCCAGGTAGTTGGAGAAAAGCTGGGCAAAGCAAAGACCACAGAAGCACCAGTATCTAAGCAGTAAAAATATCCCGGGTACTTCACCTGGTGATGGTGATGGTGTTGTTCTGTTAGTATTATGTGTTCAGCTGGGAAGAAGAGGTGGGTCTTTGATTTTCAGCAGTTCCGAGCTGAGCTGGCTTCAGCTTGGTTACTGCATTGTGGAGAAGTGCATGCTGGTGGTTGAATGGGACTCTGATATCAAGGGAAGTTGTGATGGCTTTCCTCTGACTAGTCCGTGACCATCACAGTGGGCTCAGCATGGATCTGCAATGGAATTTCAACAACGTACATGGGGATCAAAATGGCTTGTGTTTAATCTGCATGAACAGTTCAAAAGGATGTAGATCTTTCCTGCCCTGGATTACAGAGTAACTCTGTCCTTGTACACATAAATGAGCAGTATTATGCTTGTCCTCCCTTTTGCACCTCTGACTGAGGAAAATATGAATAACATGTCTTCACTGGGGAGGGAACAGTCATCCAGTGTTGGTCATTAAACCAGTCTTCTTGTTCCTACAATTTAGAAAATAAAAAAGAGTTTCATTCTTAATTAGCAGCAGCTTCCCTCCATGCTTGCTCTTCAAAATCTGAGGAACCATGGTATCACACGACAGGAGACATCAAAGTAAAGCCTGTCCTACCAGCAGACCCAGTCACAACTTTGAACAGGAACTCTTCTAGCACCCTGGTCTGATCAGATGTGAATGGTCGCAACTCTCTTTATCGGCCTTCCGTTTATAACAACAAATACAATTTGCTAGCAGAGCAGAGCAGCCTTCATGATAACTCAGCTTCTCCTTGGGACACATCCTATCCATGTGAGAGGGTGGTGATTTACACTCTCCTAAAACTTCTCATTCAGTATACGGTTAAACCCAAATTGCTTACTGTGGCATATTAGCAATGTTGTGACATCTAACCTGCTCTCATGGGACTGCCAGTGTGTCACACCAGTGGTAGGACTACATCTTTGACTCAGCATATGCTTGGCCTTCACTGTAGACAAAAGGTGCCACCCTAATCCCCACACGACAGGGTACAATGTCATGTAGAGCTGGTCTTTGCTTTGCATTGAGCTGAGTGACTACATGAGCTAGAGGGCTGTGAAGAATCTTTTTCCTTCCCATCAGGAAGCTGCTGCAGCTGTTGATGATGATGAAGAAGATGGCAGCTCTTGAGGGTTGCATACTGCCCCCTGAAAGGGAAGCATGCTGAAAGCTGGAGACGTGGTAATGAAATCTTTCGCTGTTGTCCCTAACTGCAGCAGTAACTCCTTGTGCTGCAAATACATTCATATACCTTTTGCTGAATCATGTTCCTCTTCAGACATGTCTTTATGTATTTTTTCCATATTGTAGGGCATTTAGACATTGCAGATTACTGTGGAAACAATATAAAAAATGGAATTGAGACTGCCCAGCAGAGGTGGATTTATGTGCTTCATAAAATTCCCGAGGTCACATTATCAGGAGCATCTGAAAATGGAGCTCTTAAAATACTATTGGCTTCATGTGGGAGCTATGTAGTGCTTTGGAAACAGGAGTTTTAAGTCAGACCTTCACTACCTGTGCATCTTCCAACCACCATGCTGCACTCATCCTCTCAAGGCCTGTACAAGACTGTATAGTGGTGTTGTCCCACTGCCCAGCACAGCATGCTAGGTGAAGATGCAGTGGAGAGCACCCAGCTTTCACTCTTGGAGACAAACCTTGGGCCAACAACCCTTCCTTTCAACTCTCTACAGGAGGTGAACTAAATCCTGACTTCACATTATGTGTACGCCCTCCGAACTGCAGACCTCTGACCTAGGCCCCACCTTCCTGTATGGCCAAGGACACACCCCACATATAGAGAGGTGTGTGTGGTAATGTCATGTCTCTACATACATAGAAAAAAAAAAAGACAAGTTCATGAGATAACATTGCTAAGTTCTGACAGACATTCTAAAATCCATGAATTCCTAGGCTTTTATAACAGTTGATTTTTCCTAAGAGCTCAATTTTCAATGAATCACAGAGTTAACAGAAGGAAATATGTATGTTTTCATGTAAGAAAGAACTCAAAAATATGCTGGGTGTTCAATATAAAACATCTGGATGGTAAGAGATCCATCATTTCTACTGGCTTTAAAAACCTTGCGACTTTGTGGAAGAAGGCCAGGACTCAGGATTTTGGACATATGAAATTGTCATAATGATCCATCTCTCCTCTTCATGTCATCTGTATTATCTTATTAAAGGGAACTACTTGTTTATCTTGGACAATATTGTCTTTAACCAACCCACTCTATCCTTGACTCACACTTTATTTCCCCATACTGATTTCCTCTCCAGATAATTCTTCCCACCATCCCGCCCCATGCCGTTGTATCATGTATTGTTCATCAGATTCACTGACAGGCTCCCTGGGAGAAAAACCCTGCTTTTGTTAAAAGATGTGTGTTCATCATGTATTTGAATGATTCACTTTATTATTACAGTAGTGTCTATAGACTCCACTGACGGATCTACTGTTAGGTACTGCACAAACGTAGAGAGAATGCTTCAAAGAGCTTGCAGGTGGGACAGTGTAGTACTCATCGGCAAAATTGCCAACAAATGCAGATATGTTTAAAGCTGAGCCTTTCAACATAGGAGACATAAAACTTTTTACCTGAGGAGATAATCAAAGACAGCAGAGACCAACATCAAAGACAATGGGTCCCTGGTGAGGCTTGCTCGAACACATAGTAGCACAGCAAGGAGTTTCCCTGATTTCTAACGCAGTGATCGGTGAATTTCTTGCCTGGTAAACTGCATGGATGAGAAAGGAAGAAGAGAGGAAACAGGTACAGAAACAGTGCTGAGCAAAGACACTGTGCATTTTCAGGCATAACACTCGTTGACGGTGAATGACTCAAAAGTCTTGAGCAAGAAAACTCCCTAAGGCATCATATTAATAGTGTGCTTTTGTTCTCATTGTCCATAATCAGCAGAACTGCAATGGACACACCTGTTCCACCTGTTAATTTCTCCTCATACTAAAAATGAAGTTACAAGGCTTCAAAGAATTGTAAGCCAGAGAGGATGATAGACAACAAGACAGGTAGTTGGAAGAGCACAGTAACAAAGTAATGTGGATTTAAGTATGGAATTTAAAAGGTATTAACCATTTTTGGATTAACTGACAATCACTTGTTGGCTTTATGACAAGAGAAGTTATTTTTTCTGAGAATTCTATTGAACTGCATGCAGTCAAATCATGAGGAGAAATATGGACCCTGTTTCTAGTGTAAAAGAATAATGATCTGAGGCTGAACATTACACTTAGTGGTGAAGGAAAAATTCAGAGGAAAGTGACGGCTGAAATTGTTTTTGGCTGTGCAACACATTTCAGAGAAGGAAAGACTTGCCAGACAAAGATGAATGACAGCAACAGTGGAGTATAAATTTCAGCACAAACCTTGGGTGAAGGCTCTCATGCAATCACAGAATAGAAATAGATAAGGTTAAAAGGTCTGGAGGTCACCTGGTCCAAACACCTGCCCAGACAGGTCCATCTACTGCAGGTTGCTCAGGACCATGTCCGGATGGCTTGTGA
This sequence comes from Cygnus olor, assembly GCF_009769625.2. Lineage (NCBI taxonomy): Eukaryota > Metazoa > Chordata > Aves > Anseriformes > Anatidae > Cygnus > Cygnus olor. The sequence continues at coordinate 53,328,221 of NC_049198.1, forward strand.
AAATCTCCAAGGACAGAAAACCCAGAACCTCTCTGGGCAAACCATGCCAGTGCCCAGTCACCCACACAGCAAAGAAGTGCTTCCTGGTGTTCAGAGGGAGACTCCTGTGCTTTGGTCTGTGCCCACTGCCCCTCGTTCTGTCACTGGGCACCACTCACAAGAGTCTGGCTCCATCCTCTTTGCACCCTCCCCTCACATATTTGTACACACTAGGGAGATTCCCCTTGAGCCTCCTCTTCTCCAGGCTGAGCAGTCCCAGCTCTCTCAGCCTTTCCTCACAGGAGTGGTTCTCCAGTCCCTTCACTATCTTTTTGACTTTTCACCACACTCTGTCCACTCTCTCTCTCTCTTATGCAGCCCAGCACCGCACACAGTGCTCCAGGTGTGGCCTCACCAAGGATCATCTCCCCTCACCTGCTGGCAACACTCATCCCGATGCAGCCCAGGGCACCGTCTGCTGCCTTTGTGACAAGGGCACTTTGTGGGCTCAGCTAGGTGTCCACCGATCCTTTTGTGCAGAGCTGCTTTCCTGCAGGACAGCATTCAGCTTGTGCTGGTGCGTGGGGCTGTTTCTTGTGCCGGTGCAGGACGTTGCACTTCTCCTTGTTAAATGGCGTGAGGTTCCTGTCAGCCCATTCCTTCAGCCTGGCCAGGTCCCTCTCGATGGCAGCACAGCCCCCTGACGTACCAGTCACTCCTCCCAGGTTTGTGTCATCTGCAGCCTCGTTGAGGGTACACTCTGTCCTGTCATCCAGATCATTAATAAAGGTGCTGGACAGGACTGGGTCCAGTATTGACCCTTGGGGTACAGCACCAGTGACTGTCCTCCTAGCAGACTTGGTGCCACTCATCACCGTCCTCTGGTCTGCCTGTCCAGGCAGTTTTCAATCCACCTCACTGTCTGCTCATCCAGCCTGTACTTGTCAGCTTCTCCGTGGTAGACAGTGTCCCTTACTGAAGTTAAGGAGGACAATATCCACTGCTCTACCCTTCATCTGCTGAGACATTCATTTCATTGTGGGCTATCAAGTTAGTCAGGCATGACTTTCTCTTTGTGAAGCCATGATGACTCCATGCAGCCACCTTTTCCTTCATGTGTTTGGTTGTGGTTTCCAGAATTATCTGTTCTCTCTCTCTCCTGGGTGATATTTCATACGTAGCTTCCATACAATAGAAACAATGGATTTTAAATTAACATCCACTTTGTGTTGCTTTGCATTTCAGTGATTCCTGTAACCATGAGTCCTGAACACAACTCTCATTCCTTAATACACATTAGCTTCACCAGCCCAGGTTTGCTCTGCCAGTATGCATAAGCCTTTATGGCAATACTCTGCTGATGATTTCCTCACGACGCTAAGATACCACAAGGCTGCTGTCAGCTTTGAAGTGCTGGATATTCAGATGTGTTTCTTGGCAGAGATAAGAGGTCTGTGGTGCACCTTTGGCCTTTCCCAAGTGGCAGAGAGAAAAGCTATTCTATGATGTATATGAGAGCTGATCCTCACTGGGTTAGAGAGGTCTGAAATCTCTGTCTCTGCACAATGTTTCCCATGTGGAAAGTCAAAGCAGTGGAACAAGACCTGGATAAGGACTTTACTCAAGTTCCAGTACAGACAGGATAAACTGGATTCCTATTTTGTGGCGTACTGTTAGACTCTGGTATCAGGGAAAGAAGAAATAAAGAGGTCAAGGTACTTTTCCAAATACCATATTCTCCCGTGTGCTAATAATGTATAGTCCTTAAATTCTCTACAGGAGACTTACTGAAGGCTTGACCTTTAAATGAATCTTAAATATGGATTAGTTGCCTTGCAGTGTTCCAAGTTACAGATTGGGAAAAGGTTAGTGCAAGAAAAACCAAGAGCATCAGATGTCAAGACATGAACAACTAGCACACCCTTTGTAAGGTGCCGATTTATCACAAGGCCACATGGAAGAATGGGAGGAGATTTCTAATCTGAGACAGAAGGAACAACTATGAGAAGCAGATGTACTACTGATGGGTAACCATACTCTAGCTCCTATTGCGTGAACAATTTGTATAGTTCATATGAAAAGCCTTTTTTATTTACGCCCCTAAAAAAAACCAACCAACCAACCAACAAACAAATAAACAAAAAAATAAAAAAGGAAAAAAACCCACAACCACAAAACCAAGCATCCCAGACAAAAATCAAAATGAAAAACATTAGTCCTGATTTTCATTTTAACCTCTTTAAGTCAAGAGGAAGTTCTTTCCACAATGAGTCTTACAAGATGTCTCACTCCCAAACATTTGGATCGATGTGTAGCTGTTCTGCTGGAAAAGGATGAAGCATAACCAGAACAACACATGACACCGAACATGTGCTGGGATTTGCTGCGTCTTCAAGTAGCCGTTTCACAACTGACGGTGGACAGAAGAACACCTCCTGTCCATGGCAGAGAAACTCTCCATCCTGTAGTACAGCTAGTTCACTGTGATGATCATGCTAGAAGTTTTGTGTAATTGCTGAGCCTTTCTGTTAGGGCAAGGCAGTGGAGGGAGGCCTCCCTCGGAGGGAGCTCGAACACCAGGTTGTGCAGCTTTGAGACTGGCAGCGTGGGCTCGTGATCCAGCATGTCTCAGCTGATGGCACTAACTACTTGTTGCTGGGCCAAGGGCATGAAGACTTTACTCGTTATTCATATTTTGCTAGTTGCACTTGAATGGAAATGAGTGTGATGTTACAGACTCTAGATTGCAAGTGGTAAACCAGACTGAGTGAATCTGATTAGAAAAATCTGCTTGCATACAGATACCATCTTCTGGCAATGAACATGGACAGAAGAGGAAGTAAAGAATGGATGTAAAATATGAATGAGCTTTGGTAGTTGTTTGCCTGATTGTGGTAACAGATTTCCTCTTGTGCTCAGATGTTCGTGTTCCTACACCGAAAAAATATTTATAGAGTTTCTCCCTTGTTACAAGAAAAAAGCTGGATAGGATGTGGCACAATATCCACAATATGATAGTTCATATTGTTACTGAGGACAGACCTACAAGCAGTACAGTCTTTCACAGCAAACAGGAAATACTATGAATGACTTAGGAATGAGACATATTTATAATCCCTCACTAGTCATATTGTTTAAGACACCACTACTCTGGCACAAAACATACAGTGCAGCTCCTATTTTAGCACTGAAAAGAATAAGCCAATTTTGCAATATTGCTGTGTTTTGACACAACCATGCAAAGTGTAAAACATCTATGTTTTGACATCCAGTAGTGACAACACTCTGGATCACACAACTATATTCCAGCTTTCCTCAAATGACTGCCACTTTACATACTGTCTTTTAACACATTCCTTCTGGAAAAACAGAAAGAAGATTCTCTTCAAAAAATCAAATCAAATCAAATCTTTTTTGTTTCTCTTTCTAGTGCAGTGACTATAAAATCTAATATACATTTCAGTTTAGCTATTTTTTTTCTTTATTATTACAATACATTATTTACCATTACTTTTGCAAAAACCATTTTTATGATCCTCATGATCAATCAAATACCACTTCTATAGACAACACAGAACAGCAAGAAGCTGGAGTTTCTGTATTTCATCTTCTGAATGAAAATACTAAAATACCAGTGTTTTTTTTTTTTTTTTTTTTTTTTCCCAGCTGTTTAAAGACGTAGTGGACGAGATCCTCTGGAACACTATCCTTGGGGAGAAAGGAGCTGAACAGAGGTGTCAGCTCTTTAAGGATGCTTTTCTTAGAGCACAAGAGCTCTTCATTCCCCCTGTGTAAGAAAGCAAGCAGGGAGGGCAGGAAACCAAGATGGCTGAGCAAGGACCTGCTGGTCAAACTGAGGCACAAGAAGGAAATACACAGGCAGTGGCAGCAGGGACATGTGGCCTGGGAAGAGGACAGGGGTGCTGTTCAGATGTGCAGGGATGGATTCAGGAAAGCCAAAGCACAGATGGAATTGAGCCAGGCAGGGGATGCAAAGAATAACAAGGAGGGATTCACAGGTACATCGGTCAGAAAAGAAAGGCCAAGGAGAGTGTGCCCCCTGTGATGGATAAAGAGGGAGAACTCGTAACAACAGACATGGAGAAGGCTGATGTACTCAGCAACTTCTTTGCCTCAGCTTTCACTGCCAGTCAGTTCCCACGTCTCTCCAGTCCCTGACCCTCTAGGCGAGGGCTGGGAGAGCAAAGTCCCTCCCACTGTAAGTGAAGAGCAGGTTGGAGACCCCCTGATGAAACAGGACAGGTACAGGTCTGTGGGCCCGGTGCCATGCATCCCAGGGTCCTGAGGGAATGGGCTGATGGAGCTGCCAAGCCTCCCTCCACCATATCTGAAAAAAAGTCCTGGCAGTCAGGTGAAGTCCCTGGTGACTGGAAAAAGGGAAACACCACTCCCATTTTTAGAAAGGGCAGAAAGGAGGACCTGGGGAACTACAGACTGGTGAGCCTCACCTCTGTGCCTGGGAAGATCATGGAACAGATCCTCCTCGAAACAATGTCAAGGCACATACAGGACAAGGAGGTGATCTGAAGTCCCTGGTGACTGTAAAAAAGGGAAACATGAGGAAAAAGAAACTACGAAGAAAAGATTTTAAAGGCAAGGATTAAGTGGAAAACTTCATTCAGCTCATGATCAGAATCTTTTTCATCTTTAAAGGAGGTATGAGATGAGCTATACCCTGTTGGACCCATGTTGTTACAAAGAAGAGAGGTAGGTTATGTGCCATGCAAAAGGTAAGCACCACATTCTCTTCTTAATATTGAAAAATCTATCTATGACTTATGGGCATTACAAACGTTATAAGACAATACTGAAAGAAACGTAATTATTTTAAGCAGTGGGGTTGCAAGTGATGTGGCTCACAGAGACTCATATCAGACAGAGCAACCCTGTCACATTTCTTCCCTTTGCTGTGCCTTACAGCTTGGTAGTGTGAACTCCACAGTTTCTGTGACAGCAGATTCACAAAATCTGTGGCAGGAAACACATTCATTGCTTAAGATCTGGAGGTTGGAGCTGCCAGCGTTGCCTCTTGACTGACCACAGCGATTGGACAGACTGCTGGAATCTGGCAGTACAAGAGGCCTGAGGTTTGCATTTCAGGCTGCTATCAACAACATGACCTGGGACAAACTGTGAAAATCTCTTTTATGTATCATTTCCAGTTAGTAGCTCCTGGAAAGGGAACATGTTATTTCAAGGGATCAAACTGTAGTAAGAAAATTGTGCCTCCCCTCCACCACCACTAAAGTATTCTGAGTACAGGAGTCTATAATTACAACATATTGAATGGTCAGGCAAATATTTCTGAGACAAGCAATGATTTTGATTATAAGCTTTGAAGTAAGGATCCGTAGCCTGGCAGGAGCTTTGGATTTCAGAGTCCTACTTCCTTTTACTTCAGGCTCTATGACTCCCCTCTGCAAAATTCAGCTATGCTCCATGCCAAGCCAGGCCAGCACCCTGCCTCTGTGTCTCTTGTGGTCAGGCTCTGCTAGAACCTCCTTGCTCCTGTGGTTAGATGTCTTCCCCTAATTTCTAGCCTATTCATGGCAAGACTACTCATTTGATCTTATGCCAACATTGTGTCTTAGCTCAAAAAGTTTCTCTCCCACTGTGGCATTTACTTTTCTGATGTATTTACAGAGTGATCAAATACCTCCAACCCTCCCTTTAACTGAGAAAATCAACCAGGCTTTTGGTCTTCATTCTGGAGAGCTGCCTTTCAGCCCAGAGCCCTGACTCTGGCACTAGGTAGCACAACATGCATTAGGAATTGTTTAATACCAAATCAGCTTCCAGTAGTCCGTGAGCTGAAGTTTCCTGAGACTCATGCTATCCTTTTATACAAAAGATCTAAGTGCTTTTTACTTCCTTGAGTTTGTCTCAATCCATATTTTAGCATCCATGATATTCTGGGGGAAAGTCCACATGTATATGCTATGAAGGATCAGTTAAATCACTACAACTTGCAATAAGCTAGTTGCTTTCAGTGGCCTCAGTTTTAGCATGTGAAAATACACTGAATTAGCATTCAAAAATACACTGACATATTTTACACTTTCCCCTTTCCTTGTAACCATGATGATCACACCTGTACAGCTTTCTGTCACACTACTCACATTGCTTCTAGGCTGAAGGCTCTCCGTTCCCGCAGGATGGTCTTGTGTACAGGCTCCATCCATCCTTTGTCCCTGATGTCTGCTCCTGTTCATGGAGGTAAGTTATTCCTTCTGAGGTGGAGAGACTGGAATACAAAGTGTTCTAAAAGAACATTTTTACAGCAGCATGAAGATATTTTCTCTCTCCATAACTCCTTAGAGTCAGTTTGTTTCTTGACCTTCATTCATAAGACAGGCTCCTCATTCCCCAGTTAACATCACAGCCTTTGTCTGCATCAGGTCTAGTAAGAATTCATCTTCCATTAGCGTGAGAGGAACAGAACTTGATGCAGCTCTGGAAGCAAGATGAGGCTTTAACCACAATTAACCCTTTTCCCAAATACCTAAACATACACATTCTAGGCATCCTTTTGTCCTTTCTATAACTGCACCTGCTTGGTGGATCATAACAATCCTGAAAATGATAAGTATACTCATTTCCTTCTCTTCCTCAGGTCATTCAAGTCTTGGAAGCTCCTGTAAACTTATTTTTCCCCCCCCAAAAAATGTCCTAATATCTTCTTGTGTTGAATCGTACTCCTGTTAATGTGTGCAGTGTACCTACATACATATAATAACTTCTAACATTTTTCATCAGCAATTTTCATAAGTATACTTCTCTTGGGAATAAGGTCATTAATGTAATTATCAGACATGAATAAAATGACTGGATCTTTTATAACTCACTAACGTCTCCTGTTTAACATGATAATGTTGATTCCAATGCAATGTGGTGATATGTCCTTTTCAATTAGTTCTGCATTCTCTCCAGTTCTGCATTTTTGGATTTCATAGTGTGATTGACTATTTCCCATACAGAATCACAAGTTTCACTACTGTCCAGATACCTAGCTGGGTAAGATATCATTTCATTGCCAAAGATCTTCCAGATCATGATCTAGAGATCATTAATGATCTTTGTCTAGAAAGTCAGTTACATTAACATGGGAAGCTGGTCTGGTATGATACATGCCTGGATAACTCATTTTGCATTTCATATTTATTACTGCATTATTCCATGTCTTTGATGTCTCTTCCACCAAAACAAAGAAAAAAAAAAGGACAGAGTGTTACCTGATACTTCTAATCACTTTCATTCTGAAGGTGGATTTTACCAAAAAAAACCCCACATTAATCTAAAACAAATAATTACCTAAATTACCTATATTTTTAATAATGACTGTAAAAATTTTGGTTAGGTTTTGGTACTGAAAATGGATTAGAAGGCACAGGTTTATAAATACCCCTTACATGCTAACTGAAATTTCCTGAATATGGCATTCCCAAAGTTTCACTGTAACTGTAGGGTTATTTACTTTTTTTTTTTTAATAATTTTTGTCCAGAGATATATTCATGATTAAATCTGCTTTTGTGAAGTGGGTGTGTCTGACAGTGAGGATTAATGTGCAGTCTATGGTGTCACCTTGTGTGTTGGAGCTGAAGCTGAAGTCAGCCATTATGCAGATAGGAGTCCTAGGTCTCTTTGTTACTTTTATAAGAGACAATTACTAATTTTAAATCTGTCAGAACACTGGGTCCAGGCAGTAATATGCCAAAGGAATATTTATCATTTCGAAATGAGGTACAACTGTCCTCTCCCATATCTAAGTCTTGCTTTATAGCCCATCCCTGCCTGACAAGACAGGTTGTTCTTCCCTACCTCACTCTCACTCAGGTTGACTTCACCTTCTACCACCATGCAAAACTTTCAGGCCTTCAGCTCTCCCTTCCTCACTGTACTGGCAGCCCCCGGCTGTCTATCCTCTTTCTCAAAATGACACCCCAATTCAAGAGTTTGGAGCTATCTACTCAATAATGGCTTTCATTGGTTACATAGAGTACTGCTTCTTTCAGATAACAGCTGAGGCTGTGAAGGACCTCGGGTCACTAGCCCAGCCTTGTGCCCCGAGAAGAATCAGCTTGTCAGAGTACAATGCACTCTCATCAGGTTCTTTTAGATACTACATGTATGTGGGGTCTAATATTAAACTCAGTTATTTGAAAATAGTTGATGTTACACCAGATTTCTGATCTAGCAGAGTGATACAAAATATACTGAAAACAATACAATTGTAAGTTACACTTAACAGAAGATACCAACTACAATACAAAGTTCAATCACAATACCAGTGCAATTCCCACTCCTCGTCTCTGTAACATGTTCACCATCATTACACTGGTCGTTCCCAATTACCAGGAAGGAATACGTGGGCTGAAGCCAGCCCAACATTTCTCTTTGAAATTGTTTTGTTACTTGTTTAATTTCTATACTCTATGTTGGGCTGAGCTATGTATTCACTCCCTACTACACAGCCTCTCTGGGCAACCTGCTTCAGTGCTTGATTGTTCTCACAGAGAAAAAGTGTTTCCTTATATCCAGTCAGAACCTTGGCATATTTGTACTGTCTGCTCAGACTGCCTGATCTCCACTTACCTCCTATTTCCCACTCCTTTCCCTGTGTAATAGTGAGTAGGAAAGGGGAAGGAAGAGGAGAAAACAAAACAAAACAAAAAACAAAACCAAACAAATCCAACATATTTGAAAACTATTCTGGAGCACAAAATAGACTTCCATTTGGAGTGATTCATTCTTTTTTTCTTCACGAATGATAGAAAAAAAGGTAAATCACTTTTTCAACACACAAAACAAATCCAAGCAACCAGAAACACATGGAGGGCAGCTGAATTTCCCCACTACTTTTCAGACCTGCACTTTCTGACTTTCTCCGAATATTTGTTGTCCCTACTCTCTTCTGCCTCTTCGTGGTCTTCCTGATTTCACAGGATTATTTTTGGCTGATCCTGATGGACTGAGACTCATCACTTCCTAAAAAGATCTCAGTTGCCTGTGAACACACTGGATCTCTCTATACAAGCAAGGTACCCTCCAGGGGATAGGGAATGACATATGAACATATGTGTGGGTCTAATCATCTGTCTGTAGGCAAGAATACTGGCAAAATTTCACAGCATGGTATGGATGTTACACAAAGACATAAAACAATTAATGTTATTTCTGCTGTCAAGTGAAGAACAGTCTCAAAGTCATCAAGAGGGCATGTCCAAGGACAGGTTAGGTTATTTAAGATAGTGCCTTTACAGAGACATCATTTTTAAGTGCAATACACTGCTGTCACACAGTGGAAGGAAGACTTCTCATGGGTAAGTAGGCTGCCTTCATGGTACCACTCCCTGGGAGTCACACTGCTGAATCTAAGGTTCCAGTGAGAATCTGTGAACAGCCTGGTGCAGTGGAGGGCACCCCAGAGAAACCTGTCCACTTCTCCCATCTCCCATTCTCACTCGCAAGACCTCATCAAGCTGTGCCACGATGCCCACACACATATCCTCTCTGGGTGACATTTTACTTTTTCCTTTTCACATAACCTGTCTGCTTCCACTGATATTTTCCTAATTTCAACTACCTCCATTTATAGTTACCCCCAATTTTTTTTTTTTTGGTATTTAGATTCTTTCTTTCCCTCAGTCCATGTTTTCCTTCAGTTCTTTCTCCTTTGTCATGTTTGCTTTCATTGAGGCAGATGCTGTTTTCCTGTTTTTAATTTCACTCTGTGATTCCCTGTCTCCCTTTTTGTTGGTATTGCTGTGTTGCTTGCTTCCTCTGCAGAATAGCTGGAGTGGCTTGCTATCAGAGCAGGGATTGAGTCTCTGCATTGTCTGGGTCCATAGTAGCAAGTGTTGCACAGCTCGTCTGTCAGAGATCTGTTATTTTGCTCCTGCTTTTGGGGCTGTCTAAGAAAATCTCTCTGCACATTTATTTTTATTATTATTTTTATTTTATTTTTATTTTTTTATTTTTAATTTTTATTTTTATTTATACTTCTATTTTTATTTTTTTTGCTTTCTGAGAGAATAAATACAAATATCCTACTCTCCAGGTTTCCCTACCTGCTCCACTTCCCCCTTTTCCCCAAGTTACCTAGCTTGGAGAGCAGAAGAAACAATCCCCAGGCCAGCTTCCATGTTAACAGATACCCAGCCACATTAGTGCTACCAGCAGGGCTGTTTGTGTGGTCTTGTGTCACAGTCTTTTCCAGGACCTTGGTGCTCTGTTGTGTTTCTACTACATTGTTATAAGCCAGGATGTTCCTCCTTATATTTGACCCATAGAAGACACTTTTCCTCTCCTCCAACAGCAAAACCAGCCCGGTCTGTGTAACCCTTCACACATCAGCCCTAAACCCTTGGGAGGCTGGGTGCAGGTGAATGTGTCAAAATATCTTGATATTTAGATTCACCACACCCTGTTCTGAAAAATAAAAATAAAAAAAATAGGTGTTTTCCTGTTACCTGCAAATCACTACTAACTTAACCTTCTTAAGGTAAAGTACAAATAGAAGAGTTCATTTACGATATTAAAAGAAGCAGAAGGAGAGAAAGAAGACACGTTTTACCTTATTAAACCTAGATCAATGCATTTGCCAGTGTGCAGGGCCATTGCCTGGAGCTGAGCTAGGCCACTCACTGACTCTCTTGATGCTCTTCCTGCAGGGGTTTGTCTGCCCTGATTCTTTCCATCTCATACTGTATTTCTTACAGAAAGCCTCTCCCTTGCAAAACAGGGCAGCTACCACAGACAGGCTTCCTCCTGTAATGACTGCAGGCTTGCCCATACCTCTCAGCACCCGGACTTAATCACCTCTGTGTGATGACATGCTCTGGAGCTGTAACAACTAAGGCCTTTCTCACATCTTTGGAAATGCTTGAGCAAAGCGGTAGTGATCTCTAGTGCGTAACTGTGCAAGCAACAACATCTTAACTTGAGAAGGGTTAAAATGCCCAGGTTCCTTATGCAGACTGAGGCTGGGCAGTGAATACAGGATGGAGGTACTGTCATTCCCTTTCTGGCTGCCCACTCCTACCCCTGTGCCACACAGGGATCTCTGTGCTCGTATCCTAGGCTGCGCTGGTACAACTAGCTTTGCCTTTGCCCCACTGGACCAATCTGGTATTTTAAAAAAGCTGTTCTTATGCATTGTTTCTTTCATTGAGCTACACAAGTTCCCAAATTCATTTCCTCATGTGTCAATACAAACAACTGGGCACACATCTGAAGGAAGGGGAGGACATACATGCCCATACTAAGGAAACAAGCAGTGAAAAGAAAGCTTCTCTACAGAAAAGTAATCTTGGGGAAGAAAAGTGTTCTTTTGATACTGTCTTGGAGTGGACTTCCACTTGTGCTTTTCTGTAACAGCTCCTATTCAAGCTTCTGATTGTCATAGGTAAAATTCACGTCTGCAGGAAAGGCAATGGTCAATACCGGGGGAATGTGACCAGCACTACCACAGGCTGCCCAGTCTGCTCTCATGCTTTTCCATGGCACACAGCCAGTAAGAAGCTCACACAACTGCTGACTGTCTCCAGTGCTTCTGATAATGCTGTGGCAGGTTTCTGGCTTTCCCAGGCAAGCCAGCACACACACAAAAAAAAACCTGAAATGAATGGAAACTTGAGAGTGGGAATGCAGGAGCTGAACTAAGAATTTTCCCATGGTTTTTGTTGTCAGGGAAACTCACTCTCCTTTCTGTGTGGGTGCAGATCAGATACTTCAATTTATTGTTGGAGTACAGTAAGGTGCAGCTTTGGGAGTAATACAGCAAATAAAGAGTAAACACTTGTAATGCAACAAAATTGAGTCAAATAATATGACTTGTTTCCTGTTTTGGCATTGTTTCAGGAAGACCAGCAGCTACTTTGGCTTTCTGTCAAATATTCACAAAGTTTTGTTGCTATACCACCTTTCACCTTCTATATTTTCTTCTTCAGTAGATAGCTTTCCCATTCTGTTATCCACATGTAGACTATCAGACCATTATGTAATGATGCAAAGATTTAAAAACCTGCCAAATTATACTATAGATTTAAAACTTTATGCCTTTTATGAAGTACCACATCATCCTGGAGTCTTACCTTGCATTGATATCAACAGGTGGAAATTTTGTTTAAAAAAAAAAAAGTGGAAAATCTTCTTATTTAAAATATCTGCCTTTGATAACGTTATTGTTGTCTCATTTGTTATATTCGCATTCCTGATTACATAGATCCTGTTCTACAATTATGTGCTTATGCAGAGTCAAGGCAATTTTAGTGTTATGACACAGACCACTGTAGTGACCCTGAGCAGAAGATCATTGTACATCGAGGAGTTAATGACCCACAAAACAGCTGTCCCGGGTAGGCCCTAGCTTGTGCTGTGCCACGCTATAGTATGCAGAGTGTATGGCTTGACCTTCAGGCCTGTCTTCTTCTGTACATATTCCTTGGATGCAGGATAAACTTATCTGATTGATTATAGCGGAGGAGCTTCCACTTGATACCAGCAATTACACCACCTGCACACTTTTATCTTTATCTAAATGTCAGGTAGAAGTTCTTATGTAAACATCATCTTGACTGGCAGTAGAAAGGATGTAGAAGTTATTTTCTTTTGAGAAAATACTATAAGAAGCTCAGTTGATGAAAATGGGATAACCCTTCTATGGACAGGATCAGCATGGTTTGCTACATGCTGGTTGAAGGCCCATTGATGCTGCACAACTTAGGGCTCCCAGCCTCTGAAGGGATGATAGAGTATTTATACTACCCTCTCATTCTTTTAAGGTTGGCTCTAACAAGGAACGTTATAACTGACACTTTAAATGTTCTGAGTGCCTTTCTTACTTTGGTTATCATGAACCAGCATCTCCTGCTACAAAACAGAAATGTGGTATGGACCCGTGGTCAAATATGAATGACAGGTGTTAATTTAGAGGCGGGCTCACACAAATACTGGTATTTCTTCTGATATGCTATTGGATAAAGCACTGTAGGGAAGAGAACCAAGGAAAGCAGTTAATATTCAAGAATCACCTCCTGTAAGCTCTATCCCAATGTGAACCATCCCAATGAGCAGGCAATCTCCTATAAAGACAGGCTGAGGGAGTTGGGGTTGTTCTGCCAGGAGAAGAGAAGGCTCTGGGGAGACCTTACAGCGGCCTTCCAGTGCCAAAAGGGGACCTATGGGAAAGCTGGGGAGGGACTCTTTGCCAGGAGATGTAGTGACAGGAAAAGGAGTAATGATTTTAAACTAAAAAAGGAAAGATTTAGATTAGATATTAAGAAGAAATTCCTTACTGTGAGGGTGGTGAGGCTCTAGACGAGGTTGCCCAGTGAAGCTTTGGATGCCCCATCCCTGCAAGTGTTGAAGGCCAGGCTGGATGGGGCTTTGAGCAACTTGGTCTGATGGGAGGTGTTCCTGCCCATGGCAGGGGGGGGTGTAATTGGGTTATATTTATGGTCCCTTTCCATCCAAACCATTCTATGATTCTAAGAAAGCCAAAGATCACCCACATTGAATACAGCAATGTATTTCAAAGGCATAAACAAGGGCTTCCATAAGTTCATTGGTGACAAAAGGAAGACTGGGGAAGAGGCCAACTCATTTTCAGCCTGCTGCTGAACAGGATAGGTGACCTGGTGACGCAGAACATGGAAAAGACTGAGCTATTGAATGTGTTCTTCATCTCAGGCTTTACTAGCAAGACTGGCCTTTGGGAATCTCAGGAATCCCAGGGACCGGTGTGAAAGGCTGGAGCAAGACGTACCCTTGGTGGAATGTGATAAGGAAATACTTAAGCAAATTGGGTATGCTTAAGTAAATGGACACTCATGAGATGCACCCACAAGTGCCAAGGCAGATGAGAGCTGGCAAATGTCACTGTGAGGCCACTTGTAATCATTTCTGATTAATTATGGTGATTGGGAGAAGTGCCTGAAGACTGGAGGAAGGCAAATATTACTCCTGTCTTCCTTTAGGGCAAGAGGGGAGGACACAGGGAACCACAGGCCAGTCAGCCTCACCTTCATCTCTGGGAAGGTGGGAGAGCAAGTAGAAACCAGAAAACATTTCCAGGCACAGGAAGCTATAGAAAGATACCAGGAGTTATCAGTATGGATTCACCAAAGGGAAGTCATGCTTGACCATCTTGATAAGCTTCCGTGATTAAATGACTGGTTGGACACCACCTCCCATAATATCCTCATGGAGAAGCTGACAAGTACAGGCTGGATGAGCAGACAGTGAGGTGGATTGAAAACTGCCTGGACAGGCAGACCAGAGGATGGTGATGAGTGGCACCAAGTCTACTAGGAGGACAGTCACTGGTGCTGTACCCCAAGGGTCAATACTGGACCCAGTCCTGTCCAGCACCTTTATTAATGATCTGGATGACAGGACAGAGTGTACCCTCAACGAGGCTGCAGATGACACAAACCTGGGAGGAGTGACTGGTACGTCAGGGGGCTGTGCTGCCATCGAGAGGGACCTGGCCAGGCTGAAGGAATGGGCTGACAGGAACCTCACGCCATTTAACAAGGAGAAGTGCAACGTCCTGCACCGGCACAAGAAACAGCCCCACGCACCAGCACAAGCTGAATGCTGTCCTGCAGGAAAGCAGCTCTGCACAAAAGGATCGGTGGACACCTAGCTGAGCCCACAAAGTGCCCTTGTCACAAAGGCAGCAGACGGTGCCCTGGGCTGCATCGGGATGAGTGTTGCCAGCAGGTGAGGGGAGATGATCCTTGGTGAGGCCACACCTGGAGCAAGCACTGTGTGCGGTGCTGGGCTGCATAAGAGAGAGAGAGAGTGGACAGAGTGTGGTGAAAAGTCAAAAAGATAGTGAAGGGACTGGAGAACCACTCCTGTGAGGAAAGGCTGAGAGAGCTGGGACTGCTCAGCCTAGAGAAGAGGAGGCTCAAGGGGAATCTCCCCAGTGTGTACAAATATGTGAGGGGAGGGTGCAAAGAGGATGGAACCAGGGTTTCCCAGGGTTGCCCAGAGAGGTTCTGGGTTTTCTGTCCTTGGAGGTTTTCACAAGCCGTCTGGACATGGTCCTGGGCAACCTGCAGTAGATGGACCTGTCTGGGCAGGTGTTTGGACCAGGTGACCTCCAGAGTTCCTTCCCAAAGTAAACCATTCTGACAATCTGTAATGTGTGTAGACATATGTTCTCCATGAATCTCTACTTTTTTACAGCAGTTCTAAGACTGTCCTTACAGGGTCAGTTACTGGAAGCAAGTGTGAATCACAAAGCCATCACGCATTTCTTAATTTATTTGCAAGCCTCTCCAAAACATAAGAGAAAGAGAAAGAAGTCACAACCTGGTTACCAAAGATGATAGATATGAAGTGATATAATTCTGCAGTACAGTTCATTGGCTTCCACACAGTGAGTACATAAAATAGCCAAATATTGCTAATTTACATAATCAGTTTATTTTGTAGGATTTATGTTTTCTTATTCCATCTTAAATGTGTCTGGGCAAGTTAAATTTGTTCTGAGGTTATAACAGACCAAAGTGTGTCCTTGCATGACTGTGTATGGCTGCCATCCAAATTAAAGGGAGTTAAAGTTAAAATCCACAAAGAGAATTTGGTGTGCAGACTTTCTTAAGAATATAATTTTCTAATTCCACTGTTTCCAGCTTTGCTCACACAGAAAACTCCCACAAAATTTCATAGGAAAAAGTACAGAATACAGAATGCCCATAGCTTTTATTAGAATAAAATTAATTCTATAGTACATACACAATATTTCACTTTAAATACTCGAGGATGAATCAAATCAAACGCAAATACATATGTTCTGACAGATTGTAGGGTAATTTCTGTGGACCTCCACAGCTGTAAGATCTTTTACAGCTTAATGCACTTTCTTAAAATGGTAGTCAAGATTTGATTCTTTTTTAATTCGTTATGAGAACTAGCTTGACTTTCCTGTACCAAATTAGTCATATCCATTATTTGTAGGTGAGTGTCCACACCTTTAAAAGAGTGAATAGAAACAGGATTTATCTTAATTAGTCCAATTAGGTTATTAATGTTGTCACTTTGTTGACCTGGGGGCCAATTCACAGGCCACTGAATTAACAGAGAACGTTTCCACTCACATCAGTAGATGCCAAATCTGGCCTTCTATTTTATTGACTATGGGTATATAATTTCACAACCAGTAAGCAATCAATTTCTGTGAGGAATTTGAGAAACTTCTTGCAGGGCTTCTGTCAAACAAAGCCTTGATCCCAAAATTGCTAAGTGTAAAACAACATATTATTAAGGGATTAAAAAGCCCTGTTCCCAAATGAAACAATCTGTTTCCAGCATACTGTTGAAGTTACATATATAGCATAACTTAGTACAAAAAACTCCACTTGTGATAGTTCCTGCACAGTATGGTTTACAGAGCTGAAAAGGTAAACACAGAAGCTGTGTACACATTTATACGACCTTATTACAGTATAATGCCTTTCTACAACAGCAGCCATCACATTGCTCCTGTAAAAGTATCTTTGTACTTTACTAACACGCAACTCTCCATGGAAAATGAACAGATTTTTGTATTTCTTCATGACCTCACTCAAAAGCTTGGAAAGTTCTGCGACACGTATAAACCAGCAATACCTAGCCAATAACTCTTTGACAAGTGAAGAATCGAACAATGGAGAGAAGTAGGGCTAAAATGCATAAAGAGGGACAGAAAGGTTGCTGAAACTGAGAGACTGGTCGTATGTTTGAGAGATGCTTCCTCAACCATGAAGTATGATTTTTCCAGATTCAAAACTTTTTCTTCAAGATGTAGTCTTTTAGTTCAATTTTGTTTTTACATTTCAGTGGAGACTTCTCACCATCCCACCTATCGTAACATCTTCCCATGTCTTTAACTGTGTTTTTTTAAATTTATATATGTATGTGTACACTGATGTTCACAAACACACACATCCGCAGGACAAGGTATGGAGACTAGCATATAATACAAGCAGGTATGTTTGAAAGCAAAATCAGTATTAACTGCTCTCTGCAGAAGGTTCGTGCCAGAACACAGGATCAGAAGAAAAAGGACATAGTACTCTCTCAGAGGATATTTACCAGAAAACAAGCAAACAAATAAAAAACCCTGACATTTTGTGAATCCTGTTTTCCCTACAGCCCCATATTTAAAAAAAAATTAGCTATTAAGACACCAGTGAAAACATTCCACAGAATAGCTAGAAGTGCTGAACTTGCAACTAGTGCCAATGGCAGAATACTTCATATCATATATGACAGGTTTTCGTCCTTGGTTTTCTGTTCTGTGTTATTGCTGGAGTTAATCTTAATGCCATTCATATATAATACGTCCCTGATTTAAGAGCATATGGCTGTTCTCCAGGAGGCTGGTTTAACTTCAGAGAAATATGTTGCACAGGTTAGGAGATGGAATATCTAGATGGATCATCTAGACACTTCCCTTTTAATTGGATTGATATCTTACCTTTCAAGGGTGATCCTACTAACAGTAAATCAGATTTAACTCATACGTTGCCAATCATACCAATTTTCAAAGGCATCTTTATAGGCTTGCAATACAAGCTGCTTATTTCTCAACTACATTTTTCTAAAACTGTTAGACAACAGTCATTTTTTCATTCTGTGCCAAGGATTTTAATTAGTGACACTGTTGCTAGTAACATACTTACAAATATTCTTGGGTGTGGAATTGGAAGACCTGCAATTCAGCGCAAAAATTCCCTTTGATCTGATATGTCTTTTAAAAGGGTCTTAAAAAACTATTTGGACTGCTGCAGAGGTGATTCTATGCAAGGGTGGGTTTTCCAACTGAATTGTCATTCCACCAGGACATCTTCTGTGTTACCCCCTTGACATCTCCAATGCCCATTTGTCATCTCTGTAAAGTGACAGCATTTCGTTTAGCCTCAAAAGGCACCAGGGCTGCCATTTTAAGTGGTTTAAAACTTTAGTTCAATATTTTCAAAGTGCCTTAGGGAATTTTATTGCTGCTCATTTGGATTGACCATGCATGAGCTTGGGGAGATATTATGGCATAACTAGTTCAGAGAAGGTGTAAGGTGCACATCCCTAAATGTGGACAAAACATGCACAATTCAGTCAGTAATATGGTGGACATTCTGTCCCTTGCAATTTCAGATATCAATGGGTTTTGTCCTACAGGTTTAGGAAATGAGGAGAAGATAGCAAAGGACTTGCTCTAATCTATTACATTTCTTCCACAGCTCTCGGGGACTTCACATTAGAGGCCAATATGACTTACATATAGAGATTGTACACTGAGATCTTTGTGTTGGAGACAATTTTCTCCAACCCTGTTCAATTTGAGACAAGTTTATTGTAGCAAGGACTGTCAGTCTGTGTCCATGACAGTTTTTTTTTTTTTTTTTTTTTTTTTTTTTTTCAGGAAAGAGAATGCACTTTTCTTAAAAACTGTTTCTCCTTAAGTAAACTTGTAAATAACTCCTTCAGTAAAGTGCCTGGCATTACAATGTTAAATTTGGAAGTGGTCCCATATCCCCATGTCTTCCTTCCCTTTCCTATGTCTTGAAGATATAGAGGTTAACATTAAACATCTGGTTTTCAAATTAAAACAACTACAAAAACAAAATAATAAAAAGTAAAAACCACAAGCTCTTCTGGTGTTGTCCTAGAAAACAAGGTTAGACTGACCTGCTCCACTTTTCATATGATGACTCTTGGTATGATTTCCCCTTTGTATTTTTTCTTTCCAAGTTTCTTTTTTTTTTCTTCTTTTTTTTTCTTTTTCCAAGAAGCATTGTTCTTATGCCAGAGAAAAACAGATGGCAGCAAAAAATGAAATGAAGACCATAAGATACAGAGGGCCTCTCTGAGGAGGACCTTGCCTGCCACAGTTTGGAGAAGAGATCATGCCAGAATAAAACCTTAGCCCATACATGCCAGATAACTTCAGTGGGAGGAGACTTGCTTATGCCAGCTGAAATTGCTTGCTGTCTTTTTGGACAGCAGAAGACACAGAAGCAAGAAATGTTTCAAACACTGAATTTGACCGTGGACTCACAGTAGCCTCCTGACTCCCACACAGAGACTGTGCAGCTCAGACCCATCTGTTATTTATAACATTACACACACACACACACCAAAAACAAACAAAACCCCACAAAGCTTAAAAATTAGAAAAAAAAAATCCACTACCATTTAAAATAACTGACATGCACCCTGAGGAGTGAAAGTGTTGTATCCTGTGACTGAGTCTGCTCAGAAAAAATGTACAGATGGATGGAGAAGAAGGGATGTTTAGTGAGACCTAACAGAGAAACTGTGGGTACTTGACAGTGGAGACCTTTCCAAGAGAGGGTCCCACAGGGCAGCCCTGCAGTGGAGATCCTCTCTGTGAGGGTGGAGAGAGTTCCCATGTACTAGACATGGTCCTAGGCCATTGAGAAGTTTCAGTTCATCCTAGCTTTCTGCTTGAAGTGTCTGCTTGTCCTGTGTCAGGACATTTCTCTACCTTGAATTTTTGCTAGCATCGTTCACTTTTTCATAGCTTAAAGAAAAAGGAGAAAGAAAGAAAAAACATGGGGGCAGGGGAGAGAAGAAGACCAAAAGGCACAAGTAATCAGCATTTGGTCTCTCAAGGGAATCTGCTCCCTCTGCCTGTTTATGTATCTTCTTTCCTAGCGTTCAGTTGCCTGGGATGTAATGGCCTGACATATTCATTTGCACCTACACTATGAAGGATACAGTGGATATGTGATTATGAAGGCACTGCCAACAGTGCAGCAGTCAATGTCAGTCAAAGTTGTGCCAGGCAGAATGCTGGCAATGAACCAATGTTAACAAGTTTTTCAGTACTGAGAATATAAATCAACAGATGAGCACTACAGGATAATATGACAGCATCCTTTCAATAAATGACATTGACATTGAGATCCCGACAGTACCCATTTGTTCTTGCAAGTGTGGGGTATTGGTCATGTTCCCCCCTGTGCAGACTGCACAAGCACTGGGGATGGAGTTACTGTCACTCAGCTTTAAGTTCTGCAAGGGGTAAGCATCTCCACCATGTCAGCTTCCCAGTCAGCAGATGGTCTCACTAGTTAGGCACACTTACCTTAAGGCACAATGATTTCCCTCGTCCTGTCAAGTACAAGAGCCTGCAGACAGAAGAAATATGAGTCACTAAAAGTGTCTGATCAAGGAATCCTCTCCTTCCAAAAACAGCTGTTTACTCCTCTTTGGCCCTGCCAGATCTGAGCAGACAGACTTTGGTGTTGAGTGAGAACAGCCCCTTTCCAGAAAACTCAGAAGAGTATCACCTGCCTTACCTGGCTCATACTCCTGGGATCCCATCTTAAATCTCTCTAGACAGAACAGCACAGACTTATAAATATGGGATGAAAAGCTGGAGATTGCCAGAGCAACAAAACAAAACAAAACAATGCACATTGCTAGCATCTAATGTGATAGTTACTCTGGATCACATAAGAGAGAGCAGAATCTGGAGCACAAAGTTCTTCTGGATGTTGCATATGAGAGAAAAATTTTGCTTTAGCTAATGAGAAAATGTCATCTCCACTTGGCAGATCAGAAAAAAGAACTTTATTGAGAGCTACCTGAGAGTCACTGAGTGAGCTGTGGAGCATACATTCTCCATATAAACTTGTATATAAACTCCAGGATGTTTTCCAGATACAGGAGTATCTGAATGACTATTCTGGTACACATATGCACAGACTTTGGGAGAAATGCACTTTACAATTCATCCCTAAAGTTTAAAAATAAAGGATATTGCCTAGTTTACCTTTGACAGTAATTAAACACTAATCCATTCTGTAGCCTACGACAATTCAAACTAGAAACAAAGGCTGTATGTGGATACAGACTTTGCACTTGAAAAATAATATAGATTCAAGTCTAAAAAAAATAAATTTACGGAAATAAAATAATCTTTTAAGGATGTAATCTAATCCAAATCGGCTGGGTCTGTTACACAGGTAGATATGTTCTTGCACTGTGATGATGTGCCTTTTCAGACGCATTTTGATTTTGCAGCATCTTTTGTTGGTGGCAACTTGAAAGTGCTATTATGAAAACATAAAATAATAGGAGAGAGAATATTACAACAAGTATCAGTAAGAAAATGAGTGAAAACCTAGCACTTATTGTTTAAATATATACCGAATGAGTAATTTATATTTATTGCTTCCCTAAGTTTTCCTTATTTCTCTTTTGCCCAGTGGGTATTCCATTGTCAAGCTTTGTTTTCCCTCTGGTCAGTCTGTGCCCCCTGGGTCCTGTTTAACCTCTTGAATCTACGGCCTTGCTTTTTTCCATTCCACAGCAACATTTTATTGGTGGTGCAATGTTTGGCTGTGGTCTCTGTAAAAACGGAGCTCCCCAAACCCAGAAGGATGACATCTAGTGGCTTTAGCCGTTGTGAATGTCAGGTTGCTCCAGAACCTGATGGTCAGGTCCAGAACCCAGATCAGTTTCAAAGCCTGTCTTTGTCTGGCTTGGGTGGGGACAGAGTGTGCACATGGCCCTTGCTTGCAGAGCGTGGCAAGGCACAGCCAGGACATGCTGTGGGAACATCCAAGACGTGTGCTCTTCATGCCTTCTTTCAAGATACTTTGTGTAATGCTTTTTATGTGAAACTTTACAATCACTGAAATTTTCCTTCCTTTTCTCTCTCTTCTTTTTCTCTCTCGTGTTCTTTTCCTCCTTTTACCCCTACATTTTCCAGTGGCTATATGCAAAAACAAATGAATAAACAAACAAAAATAAATCAGAGAAAGTGAAATATAAACAACAGAAAAGAGAGCATCTCTTCTGCAGAAAACAAAACATACTGAAAAATGGTTTTGTTCAAATGTTCAAATGTTTATTTTAAATAATAACTATTCAGATCAAAAATACTTTAAGAGATGGCAATTCATTGTTTTTATAGATTTTTTTTTTCCCCGCAGACAATTCTCTGTATAATGCCAACTCTCTGACTTTGTTCTTTGCCAGGCCTCTAGACATAACTCTGAATAATAGTTTCTGATTGAGATTCTTAAGGGAGATCAATTTCCTACAGTTTTTGGAGTAACATCAAAACATGAGTACACATAGTTAGAGAGATCTGATTCTGATTTCATTCTCACCAGGATCAAGAAAGACAAGAGATGAGACTTTTAAACATCATCTTAAACAGAAAATATTATTATTTTTTAGTGGTCAACACTAAAAAAAATACATCTAAATTTGGTTATCAAAAATCTACTGCCAGTCCATTCAGTGTAGCATATTTGCAATATTTGTATATATACATCTGTATATATATATAATATATATATCAGATTTAAACCAGACAGATAATTGCCAGGATACCATTCAGACCATCCTACTTTTACATGAGGTTACTAGAAAATTAGAATCAAGTGTTGAACATTTTGGTAATTTGGCCTTTTTCTTGTGTTCCCCTTTGCAGAACTACTCCAAATACAATTAACAGATGGATGTGGATATGTACGTATTTTGAAAGGTGTCAGAATTTTGGCAAAGTGTCAAGAGAAGTCTATTATTAAATCTGTGCACAGAACATGGAAGTATGAGTAAGCCAGGAGAGACTGATGTGGCCAATGTAATAGCAGAGGTTTGTTCTCAAACCCGTGCTCTCTCAACTTGTTGAGTTTATGCTCTGTTCAGAACTGATTAAATCAGAACCTTTAAGACAGAACACCAGTACATAAATAACTAAATTTTTCAGTTGTTACAGCATGAGAAATCCCAGGAGAGGCTCATGTGCAGAGATCTCTTCCTCAGAACATCTGAAAAATGTTGCTTCTTTCTTGTTATTTAAAAGCTGTATTATTTTGCCAAGGTGACAGAAAACACTTGCTTTATTCTTTCTTCCCCACTTGTTTCCTTAGATTGATATCTTCAAGTACATCATCTGACTTGGAAAGTTTAAGCAGTGGTGTCTTTTCTCATGCATCGGAGAACCACAAACAGCACAGAAGAAATGTGACCTACTCTTAAATACAATCTGCGACTGATTTTTTGTCACTTTTATCCCTGGCAGGTATTTTACAAAAATGTTACAAGGACACTGTGTTTAAATTTGTGACAATGGCAAAACAAGATAAAATAAGCCATGATTTCAGTTATATGCTGTCTTTATGCGCTCAAAATCAGATACCTTGTCTCTGTCCCATAACCACTCGCTTCGTGTGCACATTGCCAGCTGCTGTTGTCATGATGTCAGGGACCTTAGGCAGCTTCTCAGGAGAAAGGAGGCATGAAGGTCACTCTCACTGCATAATGGTGCAAGTTGGGTAAGTCAGCACAGGGATCTCTCTCTCTCTCTCTCTCTTCTTGCACACTTGCACAGAGAGACACAGGGAAACTCCATTCCCACCCTGGATTGTACGGTCCTGATTTTCCAAAGAATCCACAAGTGATCAGCTATTCTCCCTTTCAGAAAAAACAAAAAATTATATATATATATACATATTCACTGTGCACTCTGCTCTATAATCAGTATATTAACATTATTAATACAAGTAGAAAGGATTGAAGCAGTCTTCCCTCATCTGGCCATATTAGAAATTAAACTCAGCCACCAGCAATGAGAGGACTGTGGGGGTGTTAAGGAATCACTCTGGGACTGTTTAAGCACCTTCTTCATTCAGCTTCTCAACGGCAATGAACCTTTCAGATGACAAGAGCCTCTTAAATATATTTTCTCCCTAGTATGTCTACAGTCTATGGAAAACATCACAGAATCACAGAATCACAGAATTGTAGGGGTTGGAAGGGACCTCAAGAGATCATCAGGTCCAACCCCCCTGCCAGAACAGCTTCCCTACAGCAGGCTGCCCAGGTAGGCGTCCAGACGGGCCTTGAATATCTCCAGAGAAGGAGACTCCACAACCTCCCTGGGCAGCCTGTTCCAGTGCTCCGTCACCCTCACCGTGAAGAAGCTCTTTCGCATGTTGGTGCAGAACTTCCTCTGCTCTATCTCGTGGCCATTGCCCCTTGTCCTGTCCCCACAAACCACTGAAAAGAGGTTGGCCAAATTCCTCTGTCTCCCACACTTCAGGTATTTATAAACATTGACAAGATCCCCTCTCAGTCTTCTTTTCTCCAGGCTGAACAGAGCCAGGTCTCCCAGCCTTTCCTCATAGGAAAGATGCTCCAGGCCCCGTATCATCTTTGTGGCTCTCCGCTGGACTCTTTCCAGGAGATCCCTGTCTTTTTTGTACCAGGGAGCCCAGAACTGGACACAGTACTCCAGGTGAGGCCTGACCAGGGCGGAGTAGAGGGGGAGGATCACCTCCCTTGACCTGTTGGCCACGCTCCTTTTAATGCACGCCAGGATCCCACTGGCCCTCTTGGCCACCAGGACACACTCCTGGCTCATGGTCAACCTGTTGTCCACCAGGACCCCCAGGAAAACATCAGTGGGCTGTTGACCTTCCCAAAGCAACTAATTTGCCTGAAATATTAAAACATCACAATTTGCTTTTAAGACGTAAATTCTTGCCTTCAAATGGAAAAGATCAGTTTGTTCTTAGTTATGGTTTCCTTATTCAAGGTTTTCCTGAAGCAATTTGTCTTATTATCCCAGGCCTCTGCATCTGTTACATCTTCACTGATCATGGCTGAATGAAGTGAAGATAGAGCCCAACTCACAAAGTTCTCTTGCTAACTGGGATAAAAAAATCCACCAGAACTTTGCCTTGAGTTAATCACTGTAGACTAGCTCTCTACCTTGTTCTTTTCTTCCCCAGAATTATGAGAGAGGCCAGGTCTACAACAACCCAAGTGCTAAGGTCTTTTTCAAAATCTGTTTTTTTTAATTAAGGTACAGAAAACAGAGGATGTGATCTATAGAAAACATGACTCCAATCACAAGCACAGAATAATTCAGGAACTCAATTGTGTCTGATGGCCAGTGGGTAGAAAATCCAGTTTTCACTTCTTTTCCTTTCCTCTCTGGAACTGTTCAGGTTCCATGCTGGCCATGACATTTCTTGGCTGGCCGAGGAGGTCAGTGAAGCTTCTTGTGCTCTTGATGTTTCAATCATTAAATGCTTAGATCATCTTAGGCCAAGAAAAAGCCTACGAGCAAAATATCTAGTTTCTAAGTGGATGTGAAAACAAATTGTAGGCATGAAAATGAGTATCAGAGCACAAGTCCATGCCTGGGGATTCCAGATGGTAAAATAGTCTTCACTGAGCTCCAAAACTCATGGATATCTTTGTTCCAATAAAACCTAAATTCTTCTGATTTTCAAGTAGCTTAATCATTATTCCTTACCATTGGTCACATAGTTTAACAGTTTAGATTTAGTTTAAAATTTTCAGTTTAGTGACTGTTCAGTTTGCAAATTGTCTGCTCTTATGACTGGGCAGTCTTAAATTATGGCTGTATGTATGGGATAATCACTGAGTCCTGATGAAACTGGAGACTAGTAACCAGAGCATGTGATGGCCATCTCCAGTACCACTGGAGAGTCCAGTACAACTTCTGAGACTTCTAGGCCGTTGTTCCTTCTAATCCACAGCTGTGGCATTGGTGGGAAACTTTTCCAATACACCGAGCATGTTTGGAAATTTTCTTGTTTCATTTGTGTAATGGGAAGCTGTTTGGGATTAAAATATATTCATACTCTGTAACGCACCCTTATTACAAGCAGGGCTAGGCATATGCTCTGCACTGGCAGGTGCTGGTTCATTATGACCCCTGCAAGAAAAGCACTCAGACTCTGTAATGATTCATTTAAAGTGCTGTTTATTAGAGCTAACCGTGTAAGAAGAGAATAACATGTATCCCTTGTATCCCTTTAGATACCAGGAATCCTGCATAGCGTTGCATTGAACAGGATGCAACGTCTGACCCACGCACACCACGCAGACACGGTCCATAATAGAGATTCTCCCTTTGGTCATTCAACTCTTAGAGGATGTTCTTAGAAGGAAACGGTTGTACCATTTTTGCAGTCAAAACAGAAACAACATTCTCTTGAGACCTTCATATTTCATGGTTAGTTGAAGACAATCCCACACAGGTGGTGTAATTACCAATACCAGCTGTGGGCTGCCTGCAGGCTCCTCCACTACAAGGAGGGGGTTGAGACTCACACCAGGCCAGGGGGTCTGTGCAGCACAGCACAGGCCAAGCCTGGGCACAGTCAGGCTAACCCTGGTGTAGATCACCAGGATCACTACAGCATATCTGTTAAAAGGACTGTGTCATCTGCCTCAGTGATGACGAGCTGTAGGGGAAACACTACTTAGAGAAAAATTTGCTTAGGATAACATCCATCACAGGTGACCAGTTTGTGTGCCTTCTTGTTTGGATAATAGAAAAGATGTTCAAGGAAATTGTATTTTACAAACTTCTTGGCCCAGAAGTCAAGCTTTCTCTTTTAATTTTCTGTTGAGCAGTTTGGCCACTGATCATACACACATTTCCCTGGAAGATAAAGGTCTTGGCTTGCCCAAACACGTTCATTGCAGAGATCTTGGAGCAAATGCACTCATTATATGTCACTTTGCCAGTTGGACATGTTTCTTCACTCGTGATGGGGCTTCACGTTATACTCTTCTGGGTGAAACCAACACAGACCCACAAGTGAATTGACAGTCTCTAGACTCCTATTTGCACGAATAGATTTTAGAAGTAAACACAGCAAATAACATTGAAAGCTGTAGAGAGGAAAGAACACAGATACACAGGTAGCAAAGGTCTGCGTTGGTTTCGTTAGTTACAACATAGATTTTGACATCTGTCATTTAAGTGTGAATAACACCATGAGGACTCCTATGCCTTCATTCTGCTCAGAATGTCTAAGGCTTTCTTTTAGATCAGACAGTCCTCTCGAATAATGTTGTCTTTCACCTGGCCTTCAAGCTGAAAGACCAGCAGCATCCTGTGATCTACGGAAAACAAATTGAGAGTAAACAGAAGGGATATTTTGATTTTTTAATTCAAAGCTCACTGAAGACCTGATGTATTCCCAAATTTGGTCTTCACATCTTGAAAAGTTTCATAGTGGAGGGCAAACTCTAGGGCTGAGGTCTTTGTTTTAAGGTGTTCTGTTTGTCTTGACATAAAAAATAATTAGCTTCAGACAGCCATAATGGCAGCTTCTTTGTGTGTGTGTGAACAAAGTTTTTGTTAAAAATAAATGCACAAGACCTTGTAATATGCTCTGTGAAAATGCAGTGGCAGCTGATGTATAACACAAAGCGTGCCTCATATGGCTTAGATAGCATACCACTTTCCTATGCTATGCTAAAATTTCTGCACTAAAGTGAGGTTCAGCGAACTGGGGAGTTTATTATTGTCCTAAGTACCAAGGCTCACTCTTAGTCTTCAAGTGGTGTGACATTGTTGTTTCCTTTATCAAGAGGGGAAAACGAAGGTACAAAATGTCTCCTTGATTTTTAGACAAGCTCTCTAATGGCTGAAATTCAATGTTCTTCAAGCACACCAATGTTCTGGTTATTGCAGCAGAAGCTCTATGAGGAGGTACGGTACTGAGGAGAGTATTTTATGCCAGGATGAAGCTGTACTTTCCTGAGTGACAGCAGCAAATGACTCTCTAATACTTGCCTATAATAGAATTTGCACACTGCTGTGCAGATTAACATGCAGATACTCAAGGAATTTCCCATAAATAAACAATAACTTATATATTAAAAAAAAAGAAAAAGATTTAAAGAAAAAGAATCTGGAGATTCACAAAACAGGGCAGCTGCATGCACTCCCGGGTTCATTCATCAGAGTAAAAAAAATGGTCTTGCAATGAAAGATGTGTTTTTAACTATCTTATAATAACATCCTTGCTATAACAATGGGTCTTCCCTCTAAAGAACAAGGCAATATGCCTGGTTTGCACCAGTCCTGCATCTGGCTCGCTGAAATTGTTTCACCACAGAAAGGTCACGTATATGCTGCAGATGTAGTCTTGGTCAATCAGTGAACCTCAATAGGCAAACTGAGCCAGAAACATGCAGCGAATGAGGTTCACTTGACTCTAAGTGGGATGCAAGACAAAATGTCATAGGGCCAGGCTGGAGGGGAAATCCTATGAACATTTTCAGTAGAGCTAGATAGATATTTGAGAAACAGTATTTTCTGAAATATTCAAGATATGCTGAAATAACTTAACTGCATACTCAGCCCTCCTGAATTAACTTTTGAAAAAAAATAATCCAGTGAGCAATCCGACTTGTAAAAGTACTTAGAAATAAACAGGAAATATGAATATCTGAAGAAAGCAAATAAACCAGGAATGTAACAATTTCAACAGGAAACTCAGAAAACGACACATAAATGCATCCACTGAGTCATTTCTGGATTAAAAGCATGCATTCCTAGTTAAGAAATATGACAGATAATTTAAAATGACCAATCAAAACTGTCCAGAGAACTTTGAAGTTCATATAGGTCCCTTTCAGTCAATGTACTGGTTGAATTCTCATCACTTCCAACTGGTTGACAGTGAGACTGATGTAAGCAGTTGTATGGAATTTCTCAACATTTTTTTTTGAACAATAACACACAAAATAAAGCAATGAGTCAAATAAATGACTCTCTACAGACCTCATATTCATGTCCCTGTTCTGCAGAAGGCATAATCATTGTTCAAACCCAAAGCCCACACACTAAGAGTCAGCTTCTGTCCATACAGGAACCGTGCTGGGAGACACAGATCAAAAGCTATGCTGAAGCTGTTCTGGGTGGAAGTAGCTGCTGAGTCAGTGGTGGTGTACCTATTTTCACCCTTTGTTCTGATCACCTTTGTTACGGTCTTAACAATGCTGCATGTGGTTCATGGCCTGTGAAGATCAGAGGATTGATCTTTTGGAAAAAAAAAAAAAAAAAAAAAAGTGGCCAAGGCATTCACTTGCTATTGCTAGAAGACTTGAGAGAATGTTGTTAATTCAAATAATCAACCTTGTACTTTTTGAAGCCACCTTTTCTCATAGCTGGTCTCCCTGGGAGCAGAGGAACATGTAAATGAAAAGACTTGACAGAAGTATTGAGTCAACTATATATAATATGTCTAATTTTACCTGGAAGTTCATTTCTTTCTTAGCTTTCATACATTTTATAGAACATTAACATTTCATCTCCAGTGGGTTTGGAAACATGTTATTATCAATGTCATAATATTGTTCTGAATCTTTTACAGATGAAGACATATCTTTTCTTTCCTTAGTAAAGGTACAGTGTGCATGTATGTATTTGTGCCTACACTGGCCTGTTTTACAGCCACTTAGACTGGCTGCGTAATTATGACATAAGAAAGCAAATGAAGATGAGATCATCTGAAACAAAGATCTCATGTTGAAACTCAGCATGAGCCTCACTTACTTTTCACTGGAAAGACATAGTGGGCTAGATTCAGCTATGGTCCTGAAATGAAAAAGTGCCTGCATGCTTTCACTGCCCTATCTATGGCTTTATCTCATTGCAATTTTATGTCATTAAAAACAAACAAAAAAAAGTATGGCTGTCAATCCATTCTTAATGCAAGTCGAAATGACTACTGCATACCCTATTCCCAGTTGAGACAAGTACTGACGACTCATTGAAAAATGTTTATAGCAATAGCACAGTGCCTTGGGAGAAGGTAAGCAGTGAATTGGAATCCACTGTGTGAACGAACACAGTTGTGGATGTAGCAAAGTACTAGATCATGTCTACATCCAGGTACTTTCTCACACAGCTGAATATGTTTCTATTTGTAGGGACACCCGAATGCTAGATAAGGTTATTGAGTTTTATCATCCTTTGCAGAGCTGTGAGGGCAAGCTGCATGTTTTGTGTTACTTTTGTAGTAGTTACCAAGAGGTTCATTTTTTTCTGATGATACATCATTCCTTGTTCTCTGTATTTTGCTATTGCTAAGGTAAAAAGAAGACAAATAACAGAAGAGAGGCACAAATTCCTGATGAAATTGTTGAGAGGGTTTCTCCTGTTGTATTCATTAAAAATTGCATGATCCTTTTCTGACCCACTCTTACTAAGAATACGGTTTCAGTGACAATGTCAGTCAACCCACAGACTAATGAGCTGGAGCTGACCTCTGGGCCTTTTGGAGATAAATTTTACCTTGCACTAATACCTCCAGGACACAGATCCTTGTAAAAATTTAAGGTCTAGTATGCAGGCAGCTGAAGGCAATATTCTAATTAAATACTTTAATTTATTTCTAAAGTTCTTGGGTGAGGGTTTTCTTTTATGCCCCTTGCAGCTGTATTCTCACTGAAATCTGAAACTCGTGTTGGAGAAAGAAAAGGTCAGCATTCCAGCAACAAATAAAGGGGAGGAGTATTGTGTGCAGTTGAAGGAAAAGAATCTTGAATGAGTAAAGGTGATATCTGGCCTAATAACAGAACCACTTTTCACTGCTAGCCTAGAGCTGCTGGGGTAATCTGGAAAACTCCTCTGAGATCATCAGATGCAAGAAAATTTACACCAAATTGGGATATGCTTAATCTGACTGCAGAAAAACAAAACTTATGATAACTTCTATATGGGATCTAGTTCCTAGTGACATTAGTGTAGTTGTTTATGTGTGATTGAAGCAGCTCTGCCTACAAACCACAACATTTAGGTACCTCTATCTAAATGCCACCACCTCGGCACTCCCTGGGCAGCTTACCTGGGCCATACTCCTAGACTGGGAATGGGTTCCCCAATGGCCAAGGACTGTGGCAGTCTCCCCTGGGATGTTTGCTCTGATATGTGGGGCAGGACCCGTCCCCCTCCCCACTCCTGCTGCAGCTTCTGAACTGGGCCTATTGTTCACATGGTGTGCTGCCTCTGGGGCTTCACATCCAACTGCTTTTTTTCCCCTTCATTCTCTAATGGAACTGAAATTTTCTGGTTCATATTCCTAAGGGTTCTCAATGTTTCCATGGCAATTGCTTCCAGCCAGGCAAAGGCTTGGTCCATTACTGTTGTTACTCCTTCATTTTAGGTGAAGCAGAGGGTATCCCAGCAAGCAGAAGGCTCAGTTTTATTTTTTGGCTCTGTCACAGATTTTGTGTGTGTGACCTGTGCCATGGACACTGGCCATTTCTGTGGGCATGCAGGAGATTTGTGGATGAGACCATCAGAGACCATCTGTCCCTTGCACAGATGTGGGAGCAGTGCTGAAACTGTTCTTACTCATTTGTTTTGATTGGAAGGAAAACAGGAATGAGTCTGTGGTCAGATGTTTGCCCAGAAATATCAGCTGATCATGATTTTGTCCCAAGTCTGGTTGCACTGTCCCTGTACCCTTGAAGACTGTCCGCCCTCCCATGGCTCTCCCAGAAGAATGCCTGTGGTTGTACTGGTGTGTCCCCTGCTCTCTGTACCCTGCAGGACACCTCTTCTGGGTGGAAGAGGTGGTTTGAGCTGAATAGATGGCTTAACACGTAGTTGATTAGTGAGCTCTTGTGAAATCTTTTCTAATGAGCCAGTTATAGCAAGAATGTCTTCAGCTGGTCTGGTTCAGTCCAGAAGATGGTGTCTGTCCTGCACAGCTTGGATAAAATCCACAGTTTAGTAAACATACAAGAAGCTTACATAACTAGAATTTATTGACATGAAAATGCCCCCAGGAATGTAGACATAGCACTGTGCTGTGGACATGGATGCACTTAGGAAATACTACTCCTGGCTGATGGTGGCAAGAGAGCACTTTCCTATCAGCGGTAGCTTTTATTACAGAAATAATCAAAAACTGTGCAGTGTTCCCTACATTGAGAAAGTGCTTCATTTCTGAAAAGATAATTATGTGTGGGCAGCTGATTTCTGGCAAAAGCAGCTAGGTAATATTCATGGCACTTGCAGAAAAGCCCAGATGAAGTGGGCTTCCCCTGCCAAAGCATGCAGAGTAAGTAGGCATATCCATTTATCCTTTCTTCCTCACATAAAGGCCTGCAAGGATAGCTGAAGTCAACAGCTAGAGGACTTTTTTTGGCTTCTTCAGCTGCTCTGCCAGCCTCTGCCTATCTGTGTGAGATTTGTGAGATTTGATGAAACTATGCTGAGTAAATTTAACAAGCTATGCCCATGTGTGGGAAGCAGCTGATTTTATGAGATCTCCTGACTTGTACACCCATGAAAATGGGCAGAACTGAGCTCCCAGGAGAAAGTATTTACAGTTCTATAGACTGCTGCAATACCTCTGCTGCTCTGATTCATACCACATTCATGCTCCGAGATATTTAGCCTGTCATCCTCTTTTCTTGCTTTATTTTTAACAGCATAACAGGTGAAATTGTCTTTGCCCAAAACATAGCAGTGCTTTCATTATTAGATGTGTCTCTTCACCTTTTGTCACTGTATCATTATTTTACATCTCTTGGTTCTCTTTCATGAGAGAGTTTCAGAGTTTCTTTCATGTCTGAATGCACGTACTCACAAGGAAGATGCCACCAAAAGTTCCTTGGCAGTACCTTTCTCAGGATGGAACTGATTGGTTGGGACTCCCTCCAAAGTAGAGTACTGGTCATGCTGCCATGAGGAAAAACTCAGCACAACTTGGAAAGACTTACCTTTGGCTATGCTGCATGTCTTCCCCTTTAATGTAATTTTTACAGTCAAACTTTTTTGAACCTTGTCCTGTAGCTTTCCAACTCTGACATTTCCCTCCAAGCACCTAATCTTGAGAAGCATTCACAAAACCTAGGAGCTTCATTGTTTGTATGGAATCTCTTTATCGCATCATTACGCTACCTCC
Organism: Cygnus olor; assembly: GCF_009769625.2. Lineage (NCBI taxonomy): Eukaryota > Metazoa > Chordata > Aves > Anseriformes > Anatidae > Cygnus > Cygnus olor. The sequence goes on from NC_049198.1 coordinate 53,360,951, forward strand.
TTTGAGGAAGCCATGTGGTTTATTTTTTATTAAATCCTGTCTTTGCACATTTTCCCTGTTTGCATCTTTAATAGTTTTCTGACCCACTAATTGTACTGTAGGTTTTCAGGTATATTCTAGAGGTTGTTTTTTTAAAACTAATGTTATGCTGGATCCTTTTTATGTTTACAAAGATCTCTGCCAATTCGGGAGAATTTTTAACAACCCTTCCTTAAGCTGCTCCTCTTTTTCCTCCTACTTAGCACTTTCAGATGTATATTTTCTATTCATAGTACCTTCCCAATTTTAAAAACTAATTATTAGGGTTGGGTAAAACTTGGCTCATCTCAAAAGAGAGAAAACTCTAAGCTGAATACTTTTCTGTGAACTGCAAAAAGCTTTCCTTTTTTTTTTCCCCAATTCTAATTACAAGACATTTAACTGGTATAAATATTCTAGGAGAATATGAACAAGAAGGAACAGCTCTTTGATGGGAATAGGAAATAATCAAAGGCTTAAGGGGTATTTTCCATCTTTAAGCAATATAAATCACCTCTTTCTCTCAAAGAATATGGAAGATAAAAGCTAAGATTATTTGTTTGTAGAATTTCAGACATGATGAATTTTGGAAGTTCTGGGAACACCTGATCATACAAGATTTTTAGGCACAGTGTCCAAAAGCAACTGTACAAACCTCAGATTAATGTTAGAAGACTAATACAAAGATACATTTTGCAATATGGCCAAACCCAAGCTTTTAGGAAACAATGTGTCTTGTACTACCACAAATGGTGAAAAAGGCTTTAAATTCATAAGGAGCAATAACAATAATAGTATTAACAACTACAACAGGTGGATTTATTTGCAGGTCAGATAGCTAGGTGTTAGAGCTGATGCTGTCAATCATGTAACGACAGTCTGAAAGTTATTTTTAGATAGCTGATGCTTTAACCCTCTTCATCTCAAGGCTCCAAGAACAGTCTTTTTTTGAGAAAAGCTGTAAGTATGGGTCAAAAAAAAATGCAAGACTTAAGAAAACTGTCTGTCCATGAACATCTGCTTTTGTCTTATTAAAACACTTCTACACTTTGCATTCCACATTATATACTAGGACTCTTAACTCCAGAGTTAAATTCTCACCTTCTTAAAACGCATACAGAAACTCATTCATTAATTAGTATTATTAAAGTTCAGCTTTCATGTGTCTAAGGAAGGAGCATGTACACTATTTGTAAGGGCAGGTGCAAAAGTATTATTTTTCTCAACTATGTTTTCAACACTAAGGGTTAATGTACTAATTTCTCATCAGTCTCTGACTCAAAACCTATTGTGGTCAACATAAAGCCCTCCTCATTAATTGTGCTTCTGACTTGGTTTCATTTCCAGCTCTTGTATGACCCACTTCTAAAGACAAAGACCTACATGCAAACCTGAGTTTCTCCAAGCTCAGAAGAAAAGCAATCTTCAAGATAAAACAGAAACTTTTCACTCTCCTTTTGGGTTGTTCCTTGCTACAAGCTAAATCTCACATTTCTTCTTTGTCAGCACTCTGATGCTATTAAGAAACAACTTGTCACCGACACCATTTGCTCTGTAAAAGATGGTGGTGTTGAATCTGAGGAGATCAAGATTGGTCTCAACTCTCATGTTATTCCAAGTGTGATCAAAGCTCTAGAATGAGCTTCTTCCATACCATGACAAGAAGACTTTCCCTACTGCCTGTCTTCCTACCTTTGACTTACTGTTAGGGTACATTCTGCTTTTATGGTGACTAGACACACAGTATGAGTGATTTGAATGGCCACATGATTTTCAAATGATTTTCTTTAACCTATGCAAAATACATTTTGTTCTTAGCTGTAATTATGTCTACATCTAGGTCTTTTCTTCAGGGGAAATTTCTACTTATGAAGGGAAAACACAGATTTATGATGATACAATAAAATGGAAGAAATTTCTCTGCTGCCTCTCCTACATCACTGTAAGAGTAATTGATTTTGTTGTAGTTTAAATCACTTTGTGGCACTTACATACTTAACTGTAAGAAGAATATTCAACATTCAAATAAAAGTTTTTACAATGTCTGATAAAGGTTGACTAATTAAACTGAGATAAGCAAGGCCTAAGAGAGTAGGGTTGATTTTACACTGACTTTCATTATTTCACTGGCCTGAAATTTAAGTAAATACATTGTATTTCACAATGGCTTGACATTGCAAAAGGCCAATGCCTTGGGTACTAAAGATCAACAAAGTTATCTGCAAGATAGCGTAAGTCTGGCTTCTTACTTTGTGCTACAGAAATGTATGTTATTTATTTATTTATTTATGTTGTTGTTAACAAATCTGCACTGCCCTAAGAAATATACCTCCTTTTCACAGATGTTTATTTGAGTCCTTTTAACAGGTTGTTATGAAGGAGTGTTGTAAATATTTAAACGACTCTCCATTATCTGCATAACCAGTTCCTTACTGGCTTTAATTGCTTTTCCCTGCAGGCAAACGACATTTGGTTATGCTTGCTATTAACTCTTTCACCTCAGTCCAAAACACTTCCAGCCACAGGAAACATTTGCTTTCTTCTTGTCAAGGAGCAACTCTCTCTGCCTATTTCTCTGTACACCTTTCTTTGTTTCTAGAATTTCACCAAGGCTCTTGATGTGGCTTCCCATCAATTTCACAGGCCCCTTCATGTGAGTGTTTCCATGAAACCTTGTGGAACTCTGTGCTGCAGTTCAGGTGGCAGCAGACTCAAGAAATCCCTTGAATAAATTAAGGGCTGAGTGCTGAACTAAGGCAGATTTTGGGTCTTCTTCAGCATCAGCCTGAAGGGCTTCTGACACTCTGCAGTTCACTTTGCAGCCCAGCTCTGATACAGGTGAAGGCTGTGCCTGTAAAAATATGTAAAGGCCAAACAGAACATCTTGCCCAGATCCCCGAACCTAGTACCTTGTTAAGTGCAGATCTCTGCCCTTAGCAAAGCCAGGGCTCTTCCATGCTCCTCCTCCTCCATCACACGCGTTTGTCATGGTGGATGTCAACCTTGCATTTGTCACCTTCCACATCACAGAGTGCAAGATGTGGACAGGCTTTGGGGACATTCTTTTCACCCAGAGGACCATGCAGTCCTATATACTCTCTCACCCTGAACTACCTTAAATGAAGTGCACACATGGGTGTCCAGGTTGTTAAAGGTGTTAGCATGAGTCCTGCCCAAAAGACCATGTGAGGCATGACTGCAAGATGTGCTAAAGGTAGTGGCTCTGCATGCTGCCCAGTTCAGAGAAGAGCAATCTGAGGAAAGGCCCACTGCAATGACTTTGGTAGTCTTATCACTGGCCTTATAAAAAGTGCCTGAGGGCTCAGATCTGTTATTGTGCCAACAAAACTCAGTGTGATACTGAGCTCTGAATGGAGAGTTTGGGCCAAGTTTATTCCAGTTCATCCCCAGCACATGCTGTGACAGATCTAGTGTGACCTTTTGCCCCAAAAAGCAATTGAATTTACACTTGAAAGGGAATGCCATCATCAACAAATGGCCTGCATGGATGTGTCTAGGGTTTAATTTTGTATGCACACTGCTTTATTTCCCTTAGCTTCACTATGAATAGGTATTAAAAGAGCATTTCAAACCTGAGTATCACCTGCTTATCACTGGACTATCATCAGAACGGGTTTCCCTTTCTCTCTGGGTCTTGGGGAGGGCTGCAAAGTGACAATGCTAGCAGACACCAACAGCAGTGTGTAGCTGCTGCAAGATCAGCTCTAGAAGAGAGCATGGGGATTTAATGAGCAGTGATAACACTGGTACAGTTCATACAGTGATGACACTGATAAAACTGGCAGCTTGGAAGTCTCACTGAGAGACTTCTCCAAGCCCTGTCTTCAATATGCTCTTCTTTCTGTCCCTACTGCAGCCAAGCTTTTCTTGCAGGCATAGACTCTTGATCAGGCAAGAGGAGAATTGAAGCCACATCTCCCACAGTGCCCAGCACAGAGAAAAAAAGTTAGAGATAGATGACAGCAGATGGATATACCAACACCCCTGTCCTGTCACATCCAGTCATCAGCTGCTCAGCAGAGGGAGGCTTGCTCTGTGCACTGGTGGAGGGGAAAGCTAGTATATAACAAGTGGAGAAACCAATTAGTCAGAGAATAGTCCAAAGGAATGTGAGTTTCCCAATTGTTTCTTCTCTTGGTTGCTGCTGGGAAAACACCTCACTCCCTGCTCATAATCCTGAAAGTACCCTTTTGGGATTGCTGTTCAGACAGGGATGCCAGAAGACAGCTGTGATTTTTCAGGGTCCCCCTTCAGGAGGAGTACTGAAACATTATTGAGACATTTGCCATTAGCAGCTGGTAGATGTGTTCTCACTTGAATTCTTTCACTACATGTGAAATAAATTCCTCCTTTTAAGTTAGCATTTGGGCAATGCAAAGCTAGAATCCAGTCATGTTTCCCAGTGAGCCCCTTTTAAAATAACTGAATCCTTGCATAACCTCCTATTGAAGCTATTCAACGTATCTCAGTGCCAGTTTTATAACCCACCAACTCTAACCTCCATAATGATGGTTCCAGTGGTTGAAAGCCTTTATTTTGTAATTAGAAGAAACCCAAAGATTTAATGTTTTTTCTTCCATGCAGCTGTCTGAGCATTTTTTTTCAGATTTTTTTCATTTTGATGGAGTTTTGATTCACTTAAATTTTCAGTGAATGATGCTGACTTTTAACTTCAAGCTCTCAGAGACCAAGGAGCTTCCAGCAGCTGAAAACTGAACATTTAGGACCATTTGCAGCCCAAATTCTTCTTAGTTCAGAATCTTTTTACTACATGGAAAAAAACAATCAGATTTAAACAATAAATGTAATTTCAATGCCAGTGCAGTTTTTCAGCTGATGCAAACAGTTCTAAGGAAAGTGGCAGAAAGAAGAGGAGATCTGAGGGCGTTTAAAGAGGCTGTGTGAGTGTCATCTGTGACTGAAAATGGTTCTAAGTATAATAAACCCATGGGTGTTGTGAGGGTTCCCTCACTCATACGAGCTATTTATTTCCTGAATTACTTTTATAAAAGTGTTGTTTTCCTGAGATCTAAGCTTTCATCATTTCATGTGTTTCACTTGTAATATAATTTTCAGTGTACAGGAAAGAAATGGAAAGGCTGCTGCATTTTTTCCTTTATTAAACCAACTCCTAGTACAGTTGCTATTGCTCAGGGAATGACTGAACCCTAACTGTATTGTTTTTTCCAAAATTCTGTAAATGGCTCATGTGATTCTGAATGAAAGCAGCAACATGTGTATACCTTGCCGTGATTTTTCCTACTGCTAAAGGGTGATGAAGGGCTACCTGCAGTATTTCAAGGGGTCAGAAACAAAGTTATCACTAGAAATAAGTGACTTCACAGGCACTATTGCCATAATTGGTCTTTAATGTAGGTAAATCCTCCAGTACATTCCCTTTTGTGAAGAAAAGTTGAAGGAGAAGTCTTGACTGAAGAATGAATCCCATGACAGTAAATGTTTCTGTCTATTTTTCTAATCCCAAATCCACCAAATCCGAAACTACATCGCGGTGAAGGCAGACCGTATGTACATCTCAAGGAAATACTTACATTGGTTACATATCGTCTATTTCTGAGAAAAGAAAAACAGAGGTTTTGGCAAATTGCAGCATATGCTAGTGGTAGATTAAAACCATTATTTGTATTTTTTGTTTTGTTTTGTTTTGTTTGTGTTGCACTGAAGAGAGGGCACGTGGATATCTGAAACTCAGAGAAGGACTTCTGAAGTGAAAAAGCTGAGAAACCTGGGTCCCCAGAGAGCTGTGCACATTGGAAGTCACCACCTTTGGAAGGTTAATTTTGAAATCAAAGTTTTTATGCACTGTATGCCTCCGGCAATTTTTATAATAAACCATAAGGCAAAGTAAACATGTATTTGTGTTTAATTATGAAAGAAAATTAAAACAATGCATTGGACAAAGTCCTGCTACCATAAGCAGCTCTACAAGGAGTCTGCAAAGATGTGTCATGAGCCAGTTCCCTATATACACTTGACCCAGCATCAACCGTGAGCGTTGGCACGGGACACCTTCACCTGGTGCTGGGTTTGTCCCCCAGCACCACCTCTGCTGCCCACAGGTGTCCTCCAGCGCCTGCACCACACGATCGCTACAGGAGAAAGCTGCAGCATGTCTTATCTCATCAGCAGGGGGAACTAAACTCCCTACATGGAGCCGTTCTGTCCCTGGCATTCCTGCTTCCCCTCAGCTTAGCCCATCCTGCAGCCAGACCTTCTTGCCCTCCATACCAGAGCCTCCCTTGGTCACAAGTTACCACCGCCAAGCGGTTACAGTTTGAATTTCCCCTTCTTTACCAAAAGGAAAGCAGAAGCTTCAGGTTCTGTGATGCACTGGACAAGTCAGCAGGAGTTTTCTAAGATCTCTAAGAGAGAGACTTTCTCAGGCTACTTTTGCTAAAAAGGGTACCTGTCACCTGTACAGAGTCACTTAATGAAATTAATTCTTTTTCAGGACACCTGTTTATTGTGTATTTTGGTACATTGGTTAAAGCCCCAAACATGGTGCCTGGAGCACTCCATTTACCTCTGGCTGCCTTGGCTGGGTATGTGCAGTGTCCAGCAAATTCTTCTGTTGCTGTTATGGTTCTGGTTTGAATTCTGCTCTCTGTATTTCTTAAGTGAGCCGTATGCTCTAAAGGATTAATAAGATGCATGACCACAGTCAACAAAGAACATTCAGCTACTTCCACTGAAAGTCAGGAACTGAAAAATGTTTCCATGGCAAAGAAGTGTCTATGGATTTAGTGGGGGGTGAGCAGGGAGTCCAGATTTTTTTGAGTGTTCCTAAATAATTTGTCTCATTACTACTTCTTGGGTGAAGGGAAGATGTTTCAGCTGTATGATAAATAAGCACTTGTTGCAAACATCAGCACCAGGTCACAGAATCACAGAATGGTTTGGGTTGGGAGGGACCTTAAAGACCGTCTAGTTCCAAGCCCCTGCCATGAGCAGGGACACCTCCCACCAGACCAGGCTGCCCAAAGCCCCATCCAGCCTGGCCTCAAACACTTCCAGGGATGGGACATCCACAGCTTCTCTGGGCAGCCTGTTGCCTCACCACCCTCTGAGTAAAGAATTTCTTCCTCACATCTAATCTAAATCAACTCTCTTTTAGTTTAAAACCGTCGCTCCCTGTACTGACGCATTGGTAATACAGATGGTTTTCTTGTTGTGACCTGCTAGCAAAATGGACTTTTGACCCCAGAGAAGGCCTCCCGGCTACCAAGAAGTCATTAATAAGCCAAAGAAAAAACATAGCTGGAGAGAAAAAACAATTCATCAGACTGGAGGTTGGTTTACATTACAAGAGTGCCAACCAGTCTGAACGAGACTGCTCAGCTCAGTTAAACACTGACACACATTAAAGCAGCACTACTTCATCTCTTCTTTGTGGAGACGATAAACCATGAAATGGAGACTGGACTCAGGCAAAGACAGACAGTGTGGGAAGGCAGAGCTGTACTAAATATCATCTCTTCAGCTGTGTATCTGGAAGTCTGTTTAGAAATGGGCTGCAGACTGAGGCTTGTATGCTATTTCATATAATTTTTTCCCTTCATTCATTAAATAGGAATTTAGAGAGCACTGCATCCTCACTGTGTAACTGCTGGTTGCTCTTGCATTATCTCTGCATCTGCACAGAAACAAGGACACCCATGCCAGGCAGGAAACCTCCAAGGCATGACAACCCGATGCCCAGCTCCCTGCATCCAGGGACCTTGCACAAGGTGAGCCATGTGGTAGCTGTGACAAACTGCCCTGGTTCTGGGGGTCAGGGCCAAAGGATATGGTTACAGTAACTCCTCTCACCTGTCTTAAGGCAGGTTCTGAAGTTAAACAGTACTCTGAAATGGGCCTACCCACATTTTCCCTGAAAGCAATACACTCACATTCTCACAAAACAGATTTAATACAAACTTATACAGTGAGGTGTTTTTTTTTGGACACCAAAAAGAAGATTTCTGAGATAATTATTCTGTGTACCCTTGTGCCCACTGTAAATAAGCCCTTGTCTTTAGGTTTGCTGTCATCCCTCCATCCCAATGTCACCCAATCTTGGTAGACAGCTGTGTTGCTCCCAATCTTCCACTGAAAGGACTGTTATGAAGAAACATTTTACAGATGCTGTCTTTCTCATACAGTAAAGGGCTCCTTCACTGTTTGGAAGGATTTGTAGGTAATGGCTTTCCTACCTCAAGAAACATTTTGAAATCAAGGTCGTATTTCCTTCCTGATTTGGCAAAATAGTCAAAAATTGTGAAAGATTCTCAAACCACAAGTGAGAGCAGAAAGATGTGTCTACTTTATGAAGAAAAAAAATAATAATCTGGTGATTTGAAAGCTTTTCTATGTGGCATTTTTTATTTTTCTCATTGTAAATCCGAATTCCAAAACACAAATATCTCTGAACAGAGAACTTAAATCAGTTTCCAGTTTGTGTAACTTAGTGAAACAAGAAGTATTTAACAAAACATGTACTTTATGACTATTGCAAGCTGATTAAGCTGTTAGTTCATATTAATGTTGCAATGTCAAGGACTTACTTACCAAGAGTCAGAAATGTTTTCCCCAGAATAAATTTGTATATTTCTAAAACTTCTGCATTTAAAAAAAAAAAAAAAAGTGAAATATGTTATACATGGAGGCACAGACAGAGATACAGGTACATACATTGCAAAATCTAAAAATGTAAACCCAAATACATTCTGCTGAATAGACAGCATTGGTATTATGAGATATTAGAATGAGAAGTGCATTTGTGTGTGCATGTGTATCATAGCAATTCAGGTAATAAAGTTATTAGACACATTAAGAAGTCTAGAGAATAAATATTCCAGTAAACAGATGCAATTATTGTATTTGAGTCAGTCACAGGATGCTGCCGGTTTCATATATTAGAAGTCTGAAAATCATTGACATCAATGAGATTTGAAGCATGCCCTTTAAACTTTTATTATGTTAAATACTTACCTTGGCTAAGAGCTTGCTTTCCAGAGAACTGATAGATACAGATCTTTGGAAATATATTGTTTGCTAGTAAGTATGGGAGTACACAGAAATTACTATGCATTCAAAGCAGAGGTTGTTATATGATTATTGCTTTCTTCTGAAGTAGAGCATTATGTGATTTGACAAACACAAGATTCACAGTAAACAATCTTTGATTTTCATGGTAACATCAATTATAACTGTAGAGTTGATTTTTAAAATTTGCAGAGACAAGCAATTATTGTATATGGTACTTGCAATTCAGCTAAATAATGGCTCTATGGTTATATATACTATCTGAAATCAAGGGATGTTGCAGATTGTTCAACTCCTACAAAACAGACAAAAATATTTCTGGCACAATACTCAATTTGTTATAATTGACTGTTGTATGATATGACTGTTATGACTGAGTTAAGTAAAAAACACCACAGCATCCACTCTTTTCTGTGTAGTATTAGCAGAAAGAAATGCTGCCAATAGCAGTTACTCAGAGCTTGAACCAAAGTGTCCTACAGTCAATGAATCTGTGTTGGATGCACTGAAAACTGAAATCCATTCTCAGTGTCATGGAGTATCCTTGGGAAGAAGGTATCCTGACGTGAGTGTAAAGTATCAAGGTGTTATCAAATCTGCCTGTGTTGCTTTAGGCCATATTGAATGGACTGAATTTGAACTGTAAAATTGCTTAGGGTTTTACCTATATTTGCTTGAAGTAGACTTTTCCTCACAATATCATTAGGCAGGAAGCAGGAAGGGGAAGGCTGGTGAGGAAGGGATGCAGACCTCCCACAGGTTTTACCTTGTTGGGAAATACTGCTGATCTGTCAGTGATGCAAAACCCGCCTCTGAGCAGGTGGAAAGGAGGTGAGATTGTAAAGGAAAGGGAAGTAAATCATAGGAAAGGCATTGGAGTGTCTGCACAGCATAAGTGATTTTTTTACTATTTATTTATTTATTTGTTTTGCATCTGTGTAGTGTCATTTTCAGATGATTTGGGGAATCTGAGACATATACAAAGAACTGAAAGAACTGGCAGGCACGACCGAGAGTCTAATTGTTCTTCACCATTTCATAGCAACAGCTGAAATATCCGAAGGTGAACAGAAAGTCATTAGATGCTTGCATTTATGCACCTGAACTTCTTCTCCCTCTTCAGGGGCAGTCAGAAGAAACAGAATGAACTTCTCCGGTACTGCAGAAGGGAAATAAATGTAGGTGAGCCAAGGGAGAAACAAAGCTGACTGTGACTATTAGAGATGCCAAGGTACCTGAGAGTATAGACATCTATGAAACATGACCCCCTGTAGATGAGACGCTGCAGCATATGAAGAAGTAATTTCATTATGCCTCAGCCACATCAGTCCTTCTTCTCCTAGCAGCCTTAAACAACATAGATATACTGCTGCCAAGGGACTGCAGGACATGCAGAGGACTCTTTGGGCACTGCACAACAATTGTGGTAGTGCTATTGATGTAATACTCAATCTTGTTGGTAGCATTGTGCTAAGTGGGAAAGACAGCCAAGAAAGCAATGACACAACTAAAGGACTTCTAAGTTTCATTCTGTCCCAGCTTGTCATCTGCAAACATGCTGAGCTTGCTGAGAACAAAACAAAAAAAACCAAAACCTAACATAAAAACAAAACAATGTATGCAAAAGGATTTGAAACAGTGCAGAACAATAAAACAACTATTTTAAGGCATGTCCTGTTTCAACTGTTTTCTTTTCAATTCCTCCCTGAACATGGAACACCACTTAACACAAGCAGGGTGGCTGGGGACAGCCCTGTCACTTGCCTTAAGAGTGCAGACTGGTAGGGGCAACCCTTCCGGGGAGACGCTGGGGACAGAAACCCAAGGTAGCATGGGAGTGACTGAGAGAGCCATGATGCTCCCCAGGATCTGATGGGTTGAAGGGCTATGTGGTGTACACTTTAGGAGACAAGGGGGAGGGCATAAATGCCTCAAACCAGGGGTATGTGGCAGGTGGCTCTGTGGCGAGCCCATTTATTTTCAATGGAATCTTCAGCTAACTGTAAATATTTTGATGGCTTGGGTTTGGAGAAATGGTACAACAAATCAGACAGGTAATTGCTGTATTGCAGTGGTCCTAAAAGAGGAAAAGAATCATTATCATTTTCAGTCATTTTGGACACCTTAACAAAACAGGCACAGCATTTACAGTTTACAGTTGGCTCAGGGCTCCACGTCAGTTGTTCAGGACAACTGGAGAAAAGGTCCTTTTTTGAAAAAATAGGACTGATAAATGAAATGCAGATGCATTCTCATCAAGAGGGATGTAACATAGCATGTCTTTTGGAAAAACCATTGTTAAGCTATGAAAATAACAATGTTCTAAAATTATGAGAGGATTCATTCATATAGTTCACATGAACCTTTCATTCTTTGGAAAAGACAGCAGGCCAATCCGATGGATTACAAGGATGTTATAAGGATATGTAGGGACAAAATTAGAAAGACCAAAGCTCATCTGGAGCTCAATCTGGCAACTGCTGTTAAAGATAACAGAAAATGTTTTTATAAATGCATAAACACGAAAAGGGGGACTAAGGAGAATCTCCATCCTTTACTGGATGGGGGGGGGGGGGGGGCGGGGTGGAAACTTAGTGATGTGAGATGAGGAAAAGGCTGAGGTGCTTAATGCCTTCTTTACCTCAGTCTTGAGCGGCAAAACCAGTTTTTCTCTGGATATCCAGTATCCTGAGCTGGTGGAAGGTGATGGGGAGCAGGATGTGGCCCTCACAATCCATGAGGAAATGGCTGCTGACCTGCTACAGCACTTAGATGTATGCAAGTCGATGGGGCCAGATGGGATCCACCCGAGGGTACTGAGAGAACTGGCAGGAGAACTGGCCAAGCCGCTTTCCATCATTTATCAGCAGTCCTGGCTATCAGGGGAGGTCCCAGTCGACTGGCGGCTAGCAAACGTGACGCCCATCTACAAGAGGGGCTGGAAGGTAGACACGGGAAACTATAGGCCTGTTAGTTTGACCTCAGTGCCAGGGAAGCTCATGGAGCAGATTATCTTGAGTGTCATCACGCAGCACTTGCAGGGGAACCAGGTGATCAGGCCCAGTCAGCATGGGTTTATGAAAGGCAGGTCCTGCTTGAGGAACCTGATCTCCTTCTATGACAAAGTGACACGCTTAGCGGATGAGGGAAAGGCTGTGGATGTGGTCTACCTTGACTTCAGTAAGGCTTTTGACACCAATTCCAACAGCATTCTGCTCGAGAAACTTGCTGCTCATGGCTTGGACTGGCATACGCTTCTTTGGGTTAGAAACTGGCTGGGTAGCCGGGCCCAAAGAGTTGTGGTGAATGGAGTTAAATCCAGTTGGAGGCAGGTCACTAGTGGAGTCCCCCAGGGCCCAGTACTGGGGCCAGTTCTCTGTAATATCTTTATCGATGATCTGGATGAGGGGGTTGATTGCACCCTCAGTAAGTTTGCAGACGACACCAAGTTAGGTGCGTGCGTCGATCTACTGGAGAGTAGGAAGGCTCTGCAGGAGGATCTGGATAGGCTGGACTGATGGGCTGAGGCCAGCTGTGTGAAGTTCAACAAGGCCAAGTGCCGGGTCCTGCAGCTGGGGCGCAACAACCCCAAGCAGCGCTACAGGCTGGGAGATGAGTGGTTAGAAAGCTGCCTGGCAGAGAAGAACCTGTGAGTATTAGTTGATAGTCAGCTGAATATGAGCCAGCAGTGTGCTCAGGTGGCCAAGAAGGCCAACAGCATCCTGGCTTGCATAAGAAGCAGTGTGGCCAGCAGGGCTAGGGAAGTGATTGTCCCCCTGTACTCGGCTCTGGTGAGGCCGCACCTCAAGTACTGTGTTCAGTCTTGGGCCCCTCGCTACAAGAAGGACATCGAGGCCCTGGAGTGTGTCCAGAGAAGGGCTACGAAGCTGGTGTGGGGTCTGGAGAGCAAGCCTTATGAGGAACGGCTGAGGGAGCTGGGATTGTTCCTCACAGAGGACTTTATATAGAAATGCATCTATTGGTCAAGAGAAATCTGATTTGCATGGTCATTGGTGTTGTGAAGAAACAGAGGAGGTCGTGTACTTAATCAAGCTGAAGGAAAGGTTTGTGGAAACTATCCACAGATCATGAGTTTCATATAACGAATTGCTTCTGGTAAAGTCGCATAACATCTCCATGAAGGCCAATTTAAAACACACATGGACCATAAGTCACTTTCTTCCCCACTCATGAAACCCGTGTGGACGTCACAAGGTTTACAAAGGGTATATATATATATTACAACACATACAGGAGTGAAGTAAACAAAGAGAAACTGATGTGATGGGATTGTTGTGGTTTTACCCAAGCTGGGTAGCTGAACTCCACCACAGACACATCCTCACTCCCCCTCCTCAAAGGAAAAGGAGGAGAAAATTTGATAAAAAAGGCTCAAGATTTGAGATAAGGACGGGGAGATCACTCACCAGTTACTATCATGAGCAAAACAGATGCAGGATAGAGAGATTAACATAATTTATTACCTATCACTAACAGATTAGAACACTGACAAACTAAAAGCAAAAAAAAACCACCTCTCTCCTCATCCACCCTCTTCTACGTCCTCCTGCCAAGCAGTGCAGAACAGGGAATGGTGGCTGCGGTCAGTCCTGATGCTTTGCCTCTTCTGCCCCTTCACGGTCACTCTCTGCCCCTGCTCCACATGGGGTCCCTTATACTAGGCCACCACTGCAGCCCTGTACTACCAAACCCTTGCCAAGTAAAACCAATACACGGATGTGCCTAAAGCCAGCATATAAGAGGTTGGGATATAGAATATATGCAGTGAAGTCCACTGTCCATGCTTCATCTTTAAGCCATTCGCAAACCTTGCTGTTAAACTCCCATTACTCCTGGTGCTCCGAGAAGAACGTGGGATCCCATTTTGCGAGGTGCAGCAAAAGCACTGATTGCAAGTTAAATTCACGTCTGAGATGATAAGAGACAGAGACAGGAAAAACAAACAAACAAACAAAAACAACGTAATATGAAAATGATATTATGTTAAGAGGGAAAAAGTCTGTCATGATCTCTCTAGTCAAATGCATGACTTTGAAGACTACGGCTCCTCTGAATACTGCTTTCAAACCAGTTGTGCATAAACACCTTTTTAATTTGTCAAGTGATATATTAATAGATTTTCTCTCTTGATCTTGTGGGTCTTTTATTTTCTGCATTTGACAAGCAGTTTGCTTTCCTTGTAGGAACTAAATCTATGTTCAGTCTCCAGATAAGAGATCCATTAATACAGTTTAGACTACATTATCCCCATAGAACCTTCATTTATTTTTACTCTATTTCAGATACAAAAAATGTACAGGGATCAGTCTATTCGTGGGTGCCACTGCTCTGTCTTCATACATATTTAACAATCTACAGAATAAAAAGCTGCTGCTTGTGCTGAGGTTGATTCAAGAAGGTCAACTTTGTTATCAATAGTAAAATTTCCATTTAGTGCTGAGAAAATTGGAACTGCTATTTCTCAGGAAAGGTAGACATTTTGAAATGTCCTCTCATCCTAAAATGACACCAAAAGCCAAATTCTCAATTCCACTCCCCCCCTTTTTTTTTTTTTACTTTAGGATTTATCATCCTAAGAATCATTTTAGATTATTTTATTTTAGCTAGGTCACTACACATAATTTTGACTTTATCTTTCAATCTGTTATATCATGGAAATGGAAAAAAAAATCAACTAGACAATTTGGTCTTGCATAAAAGTGTCAGTAATGTCCTGTTGAAGCTTTTAGTACAACTGACAAAATCTTGCTGAACATTTTATTTTAATGATGTCATCAATAAGATTTGTGAGGAAATTTCCATCCAGGTTTACTTTTCTTTGAATAGCTTTCCAAATTTCTAATAATATTCGGTCACCTAAAACTCATAGTGAGTTTTTACTACTTTCAAACTATGTTCTTTCTAATTCCTGATATTTAAGAAATGAGTCATAGAAAACCCTCTGAAGAACCTGAGGGTCTATTCTGCTACATCAATTTATGAAAGTACCCATTATTGAAGGTCTCTGGATTATTCCAGAATACATTTCAGGCCAGACTGATCAGATTCAAATTTTATTTATTTTTATATATTTTTTTAATTTCCTGTAAACATTTGAAAATCACTTCCTGTTTTTCCAGTGGCATAGATGTAAGTTATCAATGTTAGACTTTGATTTCTCTTTTCCCCTGCCTCCTCAGGGGGGGAAAACAGCAAAACATTTTTTTCTGGGGTCTTCTTAAAAATTCCCCTTCTGCTGTTCTTTTATATTTTCTAACCATGCTTAAATCAAATATTAAGTGAACTGTTGGCAGACCCTTAGTGCCACATGAAAGAATGAAATTGGCAACTTCCAACTAACAGTGTTGATTTACATCTGCTGGGAACTTGGCCCTCTCTTTAAAGAAATTCCTAATGAAGTATGATGATGAAGCCATTTCAGTGCCCCATGTAATTTATTTTTCTTTCTTCTTTCTGATACATTTGTAGGAATTTCTGGTGTTTTGTTGTTGCTGTTGTTTGTTTGTTTAAATTACTCACTCTTTTTGGAACACTCAGTCAGGTTTTACTGCTGCTAATCCCACAGCTGAGAAATAGTACAAGACTGAGGTAAATAGGGCTGATTTATTTAACCTTCTGCCAGCACAAACACTACCTGGAATCACAGTATGTGAAAACCTTTTCTTACCACTCAAATTGCCTGCTGAATGCTTCTCTTATTTATAATAGTGTCAGTAGAAGAGAATTTGGTTAAAGAGCAATAAATACTATTTTTTTAATGTCCAAACAATTTTTAAAACAGTCATTATTTTACAAATCATCATTTCATCTGCTGAATGTAATTGGGACTTTCATTGTTTAAAGATATATGCATACTGTGGCTGTGAAGAAATGCACGATGTTCACAGCACTATAATGAACTGATCCTATTGAACTTGTTTTACAGTGTTAAACACTTTAGTATCCAGGGATATTTCAGGATTCATGGATTCAGCTTAGAAGGAACATTAATTTCCTCTAACATGACCATCTTTATAATAAGACATAGTTTTTCACCTCATTATCCCTATGCTGAGACCACTTAGCAGTTTTTGACTTAAGCATATGTTGGACCAGGGCAGGAATTTTGCAAGGTCACCTCTGTAAATTTTCCAGAACAAAATGGCATATACTGATACTACGATCCTAAAAACTTCCTGACTTTTGCTAGCAGAATCTCATCACTAGCCTAAAATGCCCCTTTTCTTTTCTTGCCTGGAACTTGTGTTTGAATGCTCACTAAAATTGGGCCTGAAGGCCCACTGAAATTTCTCTGCTTTATTTGAATTGTTATTGCTATACATATATATTTATTGAATACACTCTTTTTTTTTTTTTTTTTTTTTTTTTTAAAACTGGCTTTCCGAAAGGTACCTTCCAAAGAAGCAGATATTTGTATTTGTACTTGTTCAAAAAACAATAGGGAGTACCTGAATCCATAAATTACTAGGAAACAAAGATGTTTATTAAAAATGATAGAAGCAGGGAAGAGACATGCATTATGCAATATAAAAACCTCTGGCTAATAAAAAACTAAATTCCATTTAAGTAAAATGTACTCCCTAAAAATTACTCCTCCTCTTTTCATATGGTCAACTGTATTTCAAAATTAAACATTATATGTAGGTGGTTATATAAAGAAGATCAATATTGATGATGACTGAGTCAGGTGTAGCCGGGAGAGAACACACACATTTTTAGTTACCCACAAATATTGTCTTGCATAGGCAGTACATGGGCAAAAATTAGATGAATCTGCACACCTGGGTTTACCAACATCAGTTTTAAGAGGAATGGTTCTGCAAGTATGGATCATTTAAGAAAATAACTCATGTTTTATATCCACTCCCTGCAAATCCCCAGTTTAGATTTTCAGACGACATCTATAGTGTTGGTGTAAATAAATGCTGTGTTTTACTACAGCCCATAGTCAAATGGATGACATTTCTTACCACTGATAAAAACATTTCATTCAGTTTGCCAAATATAAGCTTGTCTGTTATCTGCAGCTGCTCTGGGAAACATGATTACTTCTTATTTCGCCCTTCCCTTCTGCCTCTTCTTCCACCATTGCAAGAGCATATAAGAAGCATTTCTCTAGTTAGAATGGGGCACTGATGCCTCTGTGATATCTGGTTAAGAGAAAGCAGAAAATCTCGACTGGTCCAAACATTAAGTGCCAAATATAAGGGAACCAGAAAGCACCTCTTCCGGTTGATATTTTTTGTTTCTTCCAGAAAGGAGATTAGTAAATGCTTGTCCATGAAAGCCAGCACTGTTTTGGTTTGCCATACTTTGAACAGTGTTTGCACAATGCACCAGCACTCTGCCAACAGTCAATGTCAGAGCTGCAGCACCATGAGTGAGTTCTGAACTACCGATGCACTGCTGGTGGATGCACTTGATATTTTCATCCTCATTTCTTCAAGGATCTTGCCTTCTAAATGGTTCAGAGCAAGCACTTCCCAGGGATTGGGAGGGCTTCCCCTTGGTTTTGAGACACCCATTTTCCAAACAGATGCCTTAATTGCCTCTTCACAAGTAAGCAATAGGGCAGATAGAAGATGAGAGGTGATAGAGGACTAATCACAGGGCTTTCTGTAGCATAGGAAAGCAGCAATTCACATGCTGCAACCAGTAAAAATTTTAAATAACTTGAATGTGTAGATATATAAATCATTTAAAGAGAAAAGAATCATGGCTGATTATGAAGAAAATCATCTTGGCTAATGAAAATTTGGCACCTTGCACTGCAAATAAAAAGGTGACTGTCACCTGATCAGAAAAGGTTTTTGATTTATTATTTCTCCATATTAAAAGGAAAAGTAACTGTTAATTAGCCAGTCTGTCTTTTCCATGCAAAATCAAAACTCTGGTTGGCTTTGGATATACAGACATCTTTTCCTTGTCCCATGTTTCTTTCTTTCTTTTGTTTTGTTGGAAGGAAAATATTTCACCGTGCTTGCATATTTTCATTCTAGGCGGGAATTTGTTATTGACAGCAGTTGTGCACAACCAGTATTTGAAATACCAAGATGACAGGGGGCCGCTTAGAAAGGCAAATCAGTTCTCCTGCTATATCATGCCTCAAACACAGGGTATTGTGCAACTGAGCAACTTCAAGAAAAAAAAGAAAAAAGAAAAAAAAAAAGCAATGAATTTGCATTGCAATCTGTATATCTTGCCTTGCTTCCTCCATAGAATTAGCAACGCTCAAGAGCTCTGAAAGCCAGAGCCTATGAAGTTTTGGGCTGCTCTGTTGTCAATAAAAAAACCCTGCCATTAACTTACCTAAGCATGCAGTTTAAAGTTGGTTGAGACAAACAAAAACAATTCAGAAAACTGCAAATTCTAATCCCACTTCTGAAATCTTAAATGCAATGCAACTTCCCTGCCCTTCTGACAATCAGTAAATCAGGTAGCACCAGGTCTGTGACAACTGGACTGACCCTGTCCTCCAACACTGAGGTCCAAGTATTGTGCTGCCGTCAGGGACAGTAACATCAGTCCCAAGGTGCAAAGGGATTATGTTGTGTCCCTGCAGGAGCAGAACCCCATGCCTTTCCATGTCGACACTCAAGTTTATGTTGACAAAGTCTCTCAAGAGAAGGAGCTGTTGCAAACCAGCCAACAACTGAGCTCAAGCCCATAGCCAGTGTCTCTCACAGCTAGCAAAATGTGATACAGGTGTTTACCAGGTGCACGCAGAGAGGAAAAGTGAGTTGCATATGTGTTCAGTTGTTCTGCTGTGTCTCAAGCTGTTTCTAAAACAGAGAGCATAATGAGGGCCTCCAAAGGCTTAGGAGGTTATTTAAAGATGTACCAGCTGTTCTTGTAATGCTACAACCCAGTAGTATTGCTTGGCTTCCTCTGAACTGCAGAGCTGCTGTTACTAGACAGAAACTCATGTTGGGGAGGTGCTTGTAGCAAGGAGATAGTTTCAGGCATGTTTACGGACCTCCCACTGATGCTGTAAGGCATAAGAGGTCATATGCCTTGCTAATAGCCAAAGAAGCTCCACTGAAGCTACTGAATTCGTGCAGATTTGCACAGATTTTTATGTTTATAAATGTTTTGCTCCTTATCACACAGTAAGCATGTAGGACCTTAGGCAGAGAGACTGGCCACTATGATGTTGTTTAGAGTTATACCTTCATGCACCTTCTCATGAACAAGAAGGGGAAGAGTGAGCTTAGGCAAGGCAGCAGTGCAGACCCCCAAGCAGTACTGCCAATGGACTGGTTTCTCAGCCTCTTCAGGCTGTGCAATTTCAGTCTGCTCTTTAATTCTTGGAAGGCTCCTGGGAGGCCATTTAGTCATTAGCAAGTATGAGCTCTGTTAACTGATTACTGGGAAAATGTTTCACACGCCACTGATATCTCAGCATAGACATGTCAGCTTGGGCGGCAGAGTAAGTTGTTTTGTGTCCAAACCATCACCTTCTAGGACTAAAACACCTTTCACCAGAACAGTAGAGTCTTGTATGACCCATGCAGCAGGTAAGCTGCTGATGAGCTCTGGAGCCAAGAGCTGCTAGATTAAAGAAACAACTAAGAGGATGTTTCCTGACAAAATCCAGTAAACTTTAAAGCATTAAGCTGTTAGCCTTTTGCTCTGCTTTATACATCTTCAGTTCCAGGAATAGAGGAGCTAAGCAAGGAGCATGGGGAGCGGTTATGGGAATGGGCATAGTGTCCAAAATACGTTCAGTGCTGTGCCAGTGCTGATATGAAGGACCCATCAGGATACAAGGCCCATCAGGACACACTCCTTGTCTTCAGCATCACCTACTCAAAGTACAGAAACCTTTAACTTGAGAAGGAAACCAGATTCAGCTTAGGAAAGTGGACAAGCTTTCAACTTGTTTGTTGAAATTTGGCTTTATTTGCAAGTTGGAAACATCACATAAAGGTCTTTTTATGTTTTGTTATAAGGTACTCTGTATATATACATTTATAGTGAGTGTAAAAATTATGTAGCTTAGTTGAGTCATTTCTGAACCTTTAACTGTTATTCACATCTTTTCTTTAACAAATTACACTACATTTTTGTTCTTTTATCCTAAGCAAACTCTGCATGAAACTGCACCTCAACAAATTCTCTTTGCATTTACAATTTTACATTCAAGTTCTGCTCACACAGACGAGGAGGTGAGGGACAGAACAATGAAAATGAAGGATACTGGGTTAAGTTCCACTACGAAAACCTGGATAAATCCAAGGGTTTTTTTATTGGATAAATCTAATAATTTTTTTTTGATTGGATAAATCCAATAACCAGCACTGTCAATTTCATCTACAGCAAATGTAGAAGCAATTATCTTTGAACATGCAGAATTAACATGCAAACTGAAGACTCACTTCCCACCATAACATTTTATTTCTTGCAGAAAATTCTGTAAAAATATTGTGACTGCATCTGGGCAAGCAGAACCAGGACACTGCAGAAAGTATGTCTGTGATGTTGACAGACTCCTGTTTTGCTGTTAGATGACAGGCAAATAAAATTGAAAAGAACCATTTCACTGGAACTGCCAGTTCATGACACACCCATTTTTTGCTTCCTTCCACCATGACTGCTATCTGTGAACACTTCATTGTCATTTGCATATTCACATCCTCCACCTTTTTATTTATTTATTTATTTTTTAATGTGTTTTCATAATGGAATATGAATTAAGACTTTTTTTGTTTAGCTTCTTTTACATTTATAGTTGCTGAACTACCATTCAGAATGGTACTTGAGGACACATCATTGTCTTGAAATGCAATCAAACAGCCAGTTTTAAGTACTTGTGGTAGTTACATATGCTTTTGACTTGCTGTGTCAGGTTTCTCACAAATATATTTTCCTAATTTTAATTGGTCTTTTCCAGTTGATGGAAAAGGTGGAAAAGGTATATACCAGTAAGAGGGAAACAGAAAAGTATTTTGAAGAGGTGGTGAGATCAGTGGAATTAATGAGGATTAGGGATGCCAGAAGTACTTACCTAAGAAAACAAAACAAAATAGATTCATATTCTTTAATATTTTTCTAATCCTGCTTTACTTTCTTTACTAAGGTACCATTAAGTTCACATCAGGAGAAAGATTAGAGAAAAAGAAAAAGAAAAAGAAAAAGAAAAAGAAAAAGAAAAAGAAAAAGAAAAAGAAAAAGAAAAAGAAAAAGAAAAAAATCAGTGATATACAGAGTCATTTTTAAACTGATGTTTCTTTAAAATCATTTGAATACCATCTTTTCAGTATTTAGAGAATGTTTGGATGAAATATCTGGAGATTACTCTGCCAGAATTAAGCAATGTTCATGGAAATACTTCTTGCTTCTGCACTTTTGTTTTCTAGTCTTGTTACTACTTATTTCTGATGAAGTAACCTAACCCACCACTGTAATTTCTAAACTGACTGCTCTGCACAGTCTGGAGGACACAGGAATACTGGAATTTCTGTGCTTGCTCAGACCATATTCATATAACTTACCATATTATCCCAGCATTCACAATGTGGTATGATGTCTTGTTATGATGATGATGTTCCCACCTTTTTTACACTGTTTTACGTTTTGCAGCAGAGGATGTCATTTATTTATCTATATATTTATTTATTTATTTATTTTAGCTTTAACTGTGCTAACTAACAATGCTATTTTTCTTGTAAACATCTTAGAAATTTCTTCAGTTCCTCATCTCAGTGACCTTTGCAGTAATAGTCTCCTCACAATAATTAGGCATAATTGAAGGAAGCATTTATTTTTATCTGTTTATTGTGTTTCTTTCAATTTCATCATTTAAGCTGAATGTCACCACAATGGTATGTAACAAGACTTAAGAAAAGTTATTTCTCAACATTTTTTTAAAAATGAAGGAGCCCATAATTCTTAATAAGTAAACAAACTAATGAACATTTACTTTTTTAATGGGAAAATAATTCTAGGACTGAACCCCTTCCTGCATTAACTGAATATTTTTCAACTAATGAGGTTAAATTTTTAAAATTAGTTTTATTTTTTCCTATTTATTTATATATTTTTCTCTTGAATGTTCACTTGAGAAGGGGCAGTCATTTTTCATCGGTTCACTGTTTATTTGCCTGTCTCATGTCTGCCGTGGCTGTGAGTTGCAGCAAGGGGCATAACGTTCTAGACTGTTCAGCATTTTATGGATTTTTGTGATACATTGCTTACTCGGTCCCTCTGGATTAAATATTTCTGTGGTTTTAATCTCTCCTAAAGAAATATTTTCCTAGATTCTAGGTCACTTTCACCTCTCTTCCCCTGATTTGTTCCCATTCTGCAGAATGTATTGAACTGGAGTGATTAAAATGGAAGATGATAGGTAGAACTTTATCTGAGTGAGTGAATTCTTGCTCCTAATCAGCCCACATCTCATATTTGCTCCCTTAACAGTGTCTGCTGTGTAAGAAGCTCTGTCTGCTTGTCTGCCTGCAGTAATGCCCACAACCTTTTCTCTATTCAGCTTTTCCTCCCAGGTCATATTACTTTTTCATTGACAACATTTAGCTGCCTTTGGCATCTTATTGCCCAGGCTGGCTGAGTTATTATAATTCCTTGCAGCCTCCTCTGGGACCAAGTGGGATTGATGGCTCCTCACAGCCTGTTCCTCCATGACAGGGGTAGGGAAGACATTTCTCTGATTGCACCCAATTCTTATCTAGAGTAGATGTTGATTCAAGAGGTAGTTCCTTTAAACTCTCATTATGCCTTGGGGAGAAACACTCACCTCTGCAGTGCAATCCAATTGACTGACTTTTACATCTGTCTCAGAATATGTTGATTCACGTCCATGGTGATTTTTCCTCACAGAGAGCTCACAGAAGTGCAGGTGATAGGTGACTGAACAAATAAATTCTGGCAGTGAACTCTGTGAGGGTGACCTGTCTGCTGTTCTAGCAGTGACATGGTTCCTGCTGAAAACAATTTTGTGAGACCACACGTGAAGACACAACTGATCCTTTGAAGTATGTGATATACTAAGTTTGACACAACTGATCCTTTGAAGTACGTGATATACTAAGTTTGTGAGCTTGACCTCATGCTTATTATTCAGCTCGCAGTGCAGAACATAAGTGGCAAGAGAACTTGTGTAACTGTAATTCCTTTGCTTTGGTTGAGTGTCTTACTGGCATCAGAAAGTAAGAAGGAGAAGGATTCAATCTCTGTATTAGTTGTTTACTGAAATCCCTCAGGGGATGTCAGCAAATCTTTGAGAAACATTTCCTTGGAATATCAGCAATGTTGACCAAGATGCCATGAGATTTCTCCAGAAAATCTCCAGAAATTTCTCCAGAAGACCGACTATCTGTAGATAAACCAGTCTCTGTTTCTACTTTATGACAGTATTCCTAGTGCGATGTCCTTTCAATCTTTCTGTCCCGGTCCTTCTGCAACTTTCCCCAGCAACTGGTTGCTGCCAGTAAATTAGGTAGCGATACCAGTAAATACTGTGATTTATAGACAAGTGTTACAGTTGCTCACCAAACATCTGTCCCTGACAGAGCATTAATATATCTGGCTAGCTCGTTTCCCAGTATCTATGGGAATCATCATGGTTTTCATTTTGGTTTAGTTTTGGTACGTAGAGACTGGCAGGATGCATTTTGATATAAAGTGGAATCTATTCCCAAATGTAAGAAGAAACTTGTGCTGCAAACTTTCATGTCATGCCAACATAACTGTTCACAGGCTGCAAGCTGCAGGCAAAAAATGCTTCCCAGATCCTGTGTCAGGTTCCTTGCCTTGTGCAGTCACTCACACCTTTTCAGAGATGGTGTGGAAGCACAGCCATGTAGAGGTGGTGATGTTTGACCCCTGGCAAACAAATGGCTCCCTGTCTGGGAGGCAATGAGAAACTGGGCTCTCCAATGGGTAGGTAAGTCGGGTTCTTGTGGATAAACTGCTTAAAAGAACCAGTATTGAATGACAACAGGGAAAATAAAAAAGAACGTATATTAGAGTGCTGTGGGAATTTAACAGGGAGATTGCTTTTTGTCCTTAGTAGATGATGACTTTTTGCACCAGAGCATAAATAGGGTGTATAAATGCTATAACTGCTGCTGGCCTCCTCTCCCACAGACTGCACTGTTCAGGTGAGGTTCTTAATGGACACTCTGTGTCTTCTGGAGGAAAACTACACAGTTCCCTTGGGGTGTCCAATGCACCTCACATAAATGTGATCAGACCAGCCCTTGCCTTTGTAAGAGACAATTCTCCCTGCTCCCTCAGGCAGGAAAGATGTGACAGAGGTGCATTGCCTGGGAGAAGGGGAGAGCAGATGTGGTTAAGGGACAAGAAGAGGTGAATAGTACCTAAATGAGGTAATATGAAGAGTTTCTTGTGAGAGCAGTTTAAATAGTGTTGAAAGAGAAAGAGAACATCTAGACCTCTCTGTTGAAAGACACATACGAGAAAACATTCATTTCAGAAAGCCTATTAATTCTGAATACGTTACACTCACTGGCAGATATTATTTGATAGGAAGTGGAGACCTCTACAGACTCCTCATGAAAATGAGCTGCTGCTGAGATGTGCTGACATACTACTAATGCTTCACCTCACCAAGGGCACCCAAACATTCATTTTGTTCTGAACATTCTGTTCCATGAGGTTAGGAGAATGTTCTGTGCTGAACCCAAATCTTTCTTTTAATTCAAGTCAGCAAGTGAAGGGAAGATTTTATTTTGTTAAGATGGGATGCACCATGCATTTATAAAGTGAAGGGGAAAGGAAAAGGAAAAAACTTAGTGGATTTGCTATCAATATTATGTAGACCACTTACTAGGGTTTTTTTTTTTTTTTTTTTTTTTTTTTTTTAATGCAATGCATGTGGGGGTACTGGAATATAGTCATGAGTGTTTTTGTTGCTCTTACTCGTACAACTGTACTTATCTATGAGGCCAGTGTTGTAACATTGATCACATAGATGTAGACTGGAGACACAGAGGAACTCTGTTAAAAAGATCAATAACAAGAAAGTCACTTCGCATCACTTCCTATCACTGCAGTTTCCTTATGGTCCACTTTCCCGATGTCCACGTGCAAATGTAAACCACAGTCCTCTTCATCACCAGGTTTTGATGCTCAATACGCTTGTATCACATAACTTAACTTGCTCAAGCACTGAAATATGACTTTTAGAGACTTGTGGGGACAGGTATTCAGCTACCTGATGTAGACAGAGTGACCCCATCTCAAGAATGAATGACACCAAAATCCTTTAATTTCCAAAGAGTCAGGTCCTGATTATCTCCTCTACACAAAGATAAATTCTTTAATCTCAAAATTGTGATCTATCCCCTTCTCTTTATATTCCTTTTCCCTTTTTTGTGGTTGTCTTAGTGAAGAGTGTTTTAGACTTAACACATTTTTTTTCAGGTTTTAGCTGAGCCCAGCTTTGGTAGTACTTCCTTTATTCCTGTGTTTGGCTTCTAAGAAGTAGCTACATTGCTGTTATGTCCTAGTCCCATTTCAAATAACGTTCCCTGCTTAGGCGTTCTATTTTTGTGAACACATTAACTCACCCAGTTGATTATGAAGTCATTTCTTGCTATTAGGATAAGCTTGCATTTTGTTGTAAAGAAATTCTGTAGTTTTTCATTTTCAAGTCCATGACTCCCCTGCAGTCTGGGTTACTTGATAAAACTTTAACTGCACAAAGTTTCTGGAACTAAAAACTTTGTCTTTCCATTGTAGTTCATCGAACAGTTCCTCTGATGAGCTATTATCTATGGCTTGCTGTTCCATAAGAAACCTCTTGTTCACCCCACTCTATTAGAAGACACTTGGTGACTATGCAGGGGAGACATTTGCTATCTCAGACTCAGAACTCTCCCAGCCTCCTTTATTAATGCTTTGCTTTCCAGTTTCCTCCCTGCTTAGTCTTACTAGTTACAGTGTACAAGTCCACCTCTTTCTGTGCAGACTTTACAAGCTCCTGTCATCCTTCTTATCTAATAAGATAGCTGAAGCCTGCTTTGTCATTTTCACTCATATTATTATCAAAATAAGATTAATGGTAGATGGTTGTACGTGAGAGGCATAGAGTCATTCTCTCACTTATCATCAACTCCCTCCTGTATGGAAGTCTCGTCTCATTTGTTGAAAGCTACAAGGGTAAATAAGAGAGGATCGGTTCAGAAATGTTTCTCTCACTGTTGTTGAAAAACTGCAGATGCTCTGAGTCTCTGAGTAACTCATACTAGCTACACTTGGTGAATGATGTCATGCTCTGCTTGAGTCTGTACTCCAACCCGCCATATGTTTCTTCTATTGAAATCAATTTTGGTGCACTGCCATACTCCACAATTTGTCATTCATTATAGGAAACTGAGACAACTGTGTACTCCTCACACACTGCTTAAAAAAACTGCCCCTTTCCTGCTTTGTTGTTGTTTTTCCAATTCAATGAACATTAATGTTGCTCATATCCTCCTGATTTCTACCCAGATGCTGTAGAGATGAGAAATATCATTAGGCATCTTACCATCCTTCTGGTACTGTGACATGTAGGGAAGTCTTCTAGTTGTCTTGCTGAGGCACTGGATGTAGATGAGAAAGCTGATGTGCTGGGGTACTGGGCTTTGTATAAGCATAGAATGAAGGCAAAGAGTTGTGCTTGGGGCCAAAGGGTGAGCAGCGTTGAAGATATGACAAGACAGAGAAGTAAGACACCGTGACAATGTTGTCTCTAACACATTTGTGCTGCTTAGGCAGTAAAAGGCCAAATGTTGATGGTGACAATGTTGGGAGGTGGATTTCAGGCTGTGCAGTGAGAGATGAGCAAATGTCAACAGACATTTCTGCTTGCCCATGCAGAAAAAATAGTGTAGAAAACAAGGACAAAGATGAACATACAGTTATATGAACTTGACGCTTGTGGGCTCTGTCATTCAAACACTAAAAACCCACACTCTTGCAGCAAAGGAACTGCTCTGGGGTGATAGTCTTTTTACAGTTTAACAGAGGACCCGTAGACAGGAAAAACGTTCTAGAAATCTGAGACTGACAAGGGTCACTGACATGCTAGTGATGTCAAATTAGACATGGTCTGTAGGATGATAATCTAGTAAGAAGCATGGGCAGAAAGAAGAAACAGCATGCCTCAAGCCATCGCCACGGCAAGGAGTTGGGCAGATACTCACATGCTCTCAAGAGGGGGCAGCGTCCTTATGCTAGTGAGGAAAAAAACATCTTTTTGTGTTCCCTTGTTGTCACCCCTCCTTTTCCCAAGCAGGGAAACAATCTGTGGGAATATTTCTTCTAAACTCAGATCTGTCATTAGTCAGTCCTGGGCAAAGTTAACCATCTGAACAGATAGGATTCTATTTTTGCTATTGTGAAGCCTCCGCTTCAAAACATATATTACCAAATGTGTTGCTTTACTTCTGGAATCAAGGCATCTGTAGCACATAAATAGGTGTGGTGAGTAGCTGAACTCCACCACAACTGCTCTCTCACTCCCCCTCCTCCTCAGAAGAGTGGGAGAAGAAAGTATGTGGAAAGAAAAACAAAACAAAACAAAACAAAACCAAAAACAACTCACAGGTTGAGATAAGGGTAATTTAATTAAAAAGAAAAGGAAGAGGGAAAAAAAAAAAACAAGCAAAGGCCATGTGGAAGCACAGAGAGAAAATAATTATTCTCTACTTCCCATCAGCAAGTGATGTTCGGCCACATCCCAGGAAGCAGTGCCTCAATACATGTAGCGGTTGTTTGGGAGGGCAGACGTCTTCATAATGGGTGACCCCCTCTCATTTCCCTTCCCCACCTCTTATTGCTGAGTGTGACACCACACTATGGAATATTCCTTTGGTTGGTTTAGGTCAGCTGCCCTGGTGATGTCCCCTCCCCACCTCTTGCCCACCCCCAGCCTGCTGGCTCTGGGGGGGTTGGATGGAGTCCTGCTGCTGTGCCAGCACTGCTCAGTGATAGACGGCACACTGGTGCGATACCCGTGCTGTTCTAGCTACAGGTGCAGAGCACTGCTCTGTATGGGCTGCTGTGGGGAAAGTTAACTCCATCCCAGCCAGACCCCGTACAATAAGTTAAACAAGCTGTCCCTACTTGCATAATTTTCAGCCATGTGAAGTGAGCAAAACAAATGCAATCATTTTGGTTATACATCTGCTCAGAAAATGCCATAAATATGTGGTCATAAAAAGAAACAGAAATGCAGCTCTTTTGACTATAGCATGGTATCTTCTCTCAAAAGGTATGCAAACCTTTAAAATAACAATATAGGAAGCTAGGAGGAAAATCAAATGGTCAGTGCTTAGATTACAATAAGACAGAAGAATTGTAGGAGTTTGATAGGTGGATGGACAGAACAGCAGAACATTTTATATAGGTGGCCATCTGCTAAATCACCGTTGCTACTGACAACCAGCCTCGGTATTCTCTCTTACACAAGTACAACTGTCTTCACCAGGAATTCACAATTCTTGGATGTGCCATAGAGATCAGGTGCGTTACGCTGAAGCTGTGGTCTTCTGCAGAGAGTTTTGGTCTCTTCAGCCTTGCAGCAGGCATATATACGCTCACAGACTTGCACATCATTCTTTTGGACTAAACAGAAGGTGAGACAGAACAGACCTGACTGAGCACTTCATTCACCAGCTCTTTTCCAAATTATCTCTCTTTATCTATCATTGTGCAGCCTTCTGCTGCATTTGGAAGGAATTCTATAGAATTCCAAGGATCAATAGGATAATAAGAATAGGATAATAAGAAGAACAGGATTCTAGAGATTAGGCTTGCCATTTCCCTTCAGGATATGATTTCCTGCCACTCGGTTAGACAAGGGAGAAACAGCTTATGCATTCACTTCTGTCTTTAATAGGACTTAGCATGCTACCTATGAGACTAGTAGTTATGTCCTCACTTCAGACAAGATATCAGAGAGACAATAGAGAATGCAAATATCGAAATACCTATGTAAACATGATACAGGTAAGGAAGGCAAATGCCATATATATATATAGGTTACTGTACGTATACTGGAATGTTCCTAAACCCTGTGTGAAAGAGGACAAGACTAAATCACGGAGCCATTGGAAATAAAACGAAGATCAATATGTTCTCTCTAAAAGGATGAATACTCCAAGCTCTCATGAGATGCCAGTGCTGAATTCAGTCTTCCAGGGAGACTGTGTGTCTAATGAAGTAGCTACAGAACAGCCATCAGGTATCTCTAACCTAGAGGAACAGGCCTGAAGCAGACATCCCAGAAATGCTCTTTTTCATTTCTGTAAGTTTCCATTCTCTGAATTGTTAGAAGTCAGCTGTAAAGTTTGCTCCCTCTATAGGGAAAAAAACACTTCTTTAGCCCAATAGCTTTCCCGTAGTGAAGACTTTTGGCTTAGATTTGAAAATATAGCACACTCCCTGGGATCAGACCTTGCTCCCACTCAGTTTGCACACTCTGTCTCCACCGTTTAAAAGCAAGTCCTTCTACCACAGCAGTAGCGAAAACAGTTTGTGGGTCCCAGCACTCACTTTTTCCTGTTGGCCAGCTGATTCAGCCCAGCTTATTCCATTCTGTAACCAATGTCCCTTGTGTTTTTCTAAAACTTAATCCTGCACAATTTTGGTAAAAAGCAGGAGCTAGACTCTTTCAAAGCAGTATGTTTATTCACATTGTGGTGTAATATCATTTGAAATGGAATTTGTCATCACAGTATATCTGTGCCTCTGGGGACAAGCATTTCTTTGAGATCACACATGTATACAGGATCAGGGAGAGAAGGAATGTGTTCAGAAAGAAATGAGAAAGAGGGCTGATAATGAATTTTAGAGGAGCTAAACTTTGTCTTGCAGGAAATGAATGTTTATAAACTACAATCCAAATTCAGTTAAAATGAATTTTTGCTATTATCTTCACTGATGGTGAGGACAATTCATCCTTGTCTGATGGACATCCTTCAAGAGAGCAGGAAAAAAAACAATTTACCTTGTCAAACAGAGGCTCTAAGCAGTGCTAAGTCACTAGTCACGCTGAACTGAACAACACCCAACACAACACAAAACACCTCTGAAACGTCAGCTAGTGTCTCAGATACATACTCCCAACCTTGGAGAATGAAAACAACACACAGTTTATGGCTATCTGTTTCATCAGAAAATTATCTACAAAACACAGGCTCCTACAAATATTTTAAGCTACACTGGTCTGATGTGAAAAACCCTGATAAAGGAGGAGGCCCTTGAGGTTTGTTTGTTAGGAGAACTTTTCTGTTGCCTCTCATGTTTCTTCTCTTCATGTTTATCAGCACAAAGTATCCCAGAAGAGTATCTAAGATGCATTTTAATCTCAGTTCACTGATAATGATATCATTATCACATATATACTTATCTCTTCATTCTGGTGTTTTGCTGCTTATCCTGTGAATACGTTTTCCTACCAAACCTTCCAAATTCCAGTGAATTGGACTTTGTGAATCACGCTTTTAAAATAAATGTTAATGAATCCCTTACTAGTGACTAATACTAGTGACATTCAACCTATAGTAAATAGCAGTGACTGCAGATTTGTCCAAACCAAAGGAAAACAAGTGAAGCATGCATAAGTATGGTATCCCTTGTTCGGTCTAGGTTTTAAAAGCATAGTATGGGGCACTTTGTGAACCAGTTCTCCAAAATGTCTAGTCTATGCTTGATTTGATGAAGATCCTGCACTATCTGGGGG
Source organism: Cygnus olor (assembly GCF_009769625.2). Classification (NCBI taxonomy): domain Eukaryota; kingdom Metazoa; phylum Chordata; class Aves; order Anseriformes; family Anatidae; genus Cygnus; species Cygnus olor. The sequence continues at coordinate 53,391,768 of NC_049198.1, forward strand.
TCCATCGAAAACTGGTCATTTGCTCTTGATCTTGGGTTCCATTTACTCTGGTTGCTGAAACATACGGTGCCAGTGGTTGCTGGAAGGCAAAACCAAACCTCTTTGATTTTCCATACACCACAGTTCTGTGAGTTGTTTGAACTTTAGCCATTTAATCTTATTATTATTATCTGTAATTTACTTGTGAGACTGTATGAGGAATTAATGACCCAATTATCTGTTCTTATTTCTCGGTACTGTATCTTAGTTAAATAAATAGTTATCTTGCCTGTATCTTAGTTAAATAAATATCCATGTTTTCATCCCAGAACTTATTTGGTTTTGAATTGAACAGTTCAATCATAGGTCAATGTTGTTATGTCTGGATTCACACAACCTAACTTGACATATATAATTCAAATGCTCAAATTAAAATCCTATTTTAAAACTACAGTGCAGTTTCTCTATGTACTTAGTGGAGACAGTCATGTCAAGGGAAGTATTTAGCAGGACAAATAATTCTCCAGATGGTGCCTGGTCCTCCTTATAGAAATGCAGAAAGATTTCTACGTACAAAGTTTAGAATAAGGTCCTTAGGTTCTTTTGCTGAATGCCTGGAGTTGGATAAGGGTTCCCCATGTCTTTGACTTTCTATGGTACAAAGCTCTGTCTATAACACACAAGTGTCAGTACTGCCTCCTCCTGTATGTATCTAAAAGGTCATTTTTCTAGGGTAAGGACTATCTCATGCTCTGCATTATACACAGCATGTGATACAAGAAACTTCCAACTCTTACTGAATTTTCTAGTTGCTACTGTAAGTAAATAAGAGCAAGTTAGGAAAATATAAAGATCCTTTGACAGAAGGAAGTCTTGCATGTGAGTATGTGATTGTGTTAATGAGCATTTTGGCTCATCTATGTGGAACAGAACTGGAAAATTAAATGCTGATTATAATGATTAACTAGGAGGAGGATTTCTGAATGACCCTGGGGAAGAAACAGAAGCTTGAATTCTAATGTTCCTCTTCTTGTTCTTACAATCACCTCCTAAAGTGCTTGGAGTTACACAAATGCTGAACATGGTCAAGAAGATTTTGCCTCGACGAATGGCCTTGACACAAAGTGCCTGGAATCTATGGTAATCTTTCTGCCAAGCTCAATCTGCTCTGATTTGCAGAGATAGTTTCAATGTTCCTTCCCTGGTGGGAATTTACCCTCTTCTAAGATGAACATATGCTTAAAGGGCATGGCAGGAGAATTAGCTGGGTTCTGAGCTGGCAACAGTTGGCACCACCTCTTCATCGGTAACAGGGAGGAATCACAATGCACAGGCATTTTGCACTGTGCTTAGGTTACTTAAAAGGCGAGTGACAAGTAAACTGTCCTTACATCCATATGTTTTCTTCCAGAGTTTTCACATATCAATAGTAGGTACAAGCCTTAGAGATTCGAAAATTTAAATATCATTAACTGATGGGGACATTTTGGGGAGGAATAATGACATGTCTCTAGCTTCCTCTGAAGTGTTCCAGACTCAAGTGAGTTTTTGTGAGCCAGAGAAATGAAACAGTTTTTAAAGAAAAGAAATGAAACCTGTATCTCCTCTGGCATGCACATAGATGCACATGGATTAGCTATAAGTGCCTACCTGAATTTTTGGCAGAAGTCTATAAGCAATAGGCTTTGGTCCTGCACTGAATTATTCACCACCACCACCCCAACACGCTCTCCCCCCCCCTCCCCCCCCCAAAAAAAGGAAAAAAAATCTAAATATTCCTCCAAATCCTAAGTAAATTCTGTCTACATTGAACTAGAAGGGATTGGATTCTGCCATTGTGTATCGCATTACACAAAGAAACCTGGCATTCTTCTTCTGAACTTTTTTTCTGCAATGTCTTTTCTATTGTGTTATCTCAGTGGTGCTTAGAGATTTGCAGTAATGTAATAACAACCCGACTAAAAGTTTTGAAACACATATGCTTATAATGCATACCTTGAGTTATGTAGCTCTGTAAGCAGTGTCTGACTCAGCAAGTAAAACGTTTTAGAAAATACCAGTCTCAATAGCAATGAAAATGCAAAGCCTGTAACAAGAGAACCTGATACCCTTGTCAGACCTTCAGTGCACAGGTTTGTTATTCCTGTGCAAAGCACAAAACTCTAACTGTGCTAGAGCAGATATTTTCACATGAGACATTCAATTCTGATTTGAAAACTTAAATGACAGAAAATCTCAAATATATCTTAATAAGGTCATCAGCTGCTATTTAGCTACTGTGTAATTTGTTATAAACTTACATTTTTTCTCCAGCCTGATTTTGTCTGCATCTTTGGTGTAATCATCTTCTAGATTAATGAGCCATTTAATCTCTGAAACCTCTTCTGATAACGGTATTAGTAAGCCACAACCACGCCATTACCTCTTAACATCTCTTAAATAAGAGGTTTTGTATCTGGTTTTTGCTCTCTTCCTGCCAGGGAAGATTTCCAAACCAAAAAATTATTTATCCAGTTCTCATAATCTTTTCCATATTTCACCATACCTTGAGTATACATGCAAGAACCAAATATGCTCCCTAATGTGGTACACAGTGCTGCTGGAACACTTGAATGAGTAGCTTCCTGGTACACACTATGAATTGTATTCTCTGTGTCAGTGCATTGCTCTGCTCTCTATCCAAAACACCGTTGCACGCTTTGTAATAGGAACTGATTCCGAGATATGAGACCTTTATTCACCTGAATTAATATTTATGCCATTCAAAAGAACATATTTTGCTATGGAGGACAGGTCTGGCCATCAAATTTATCATCAGTTCTTATGAGTTAAAGTAGTGAATAAGTTTAATAATAAACTTCATGAATGTGGGTTTCAAGCTTGAAAGTTTCTTCCAGACTATGCTGAAAGACAAAAACAATGTCAGTTATCTTGTCTACCTTTGAGAAAACTGAATTTATTTCAATTTGATTTATTTAATCAAATAATTCATGTTAATTTATTTATTAAAATAAATTCAATTTATTTCTCTTCAGTGTTTGGATACCTCTTCAGTACTTCAAGAGTCTAAAAATAAATTGAATCAGCAGCTTCAGTTCAGCACACCAGCCAACAAATTCCTGTCAAACACTTGGATGCAAGTTATTCATAACCATAAGTTTACAAATGCATAGCTTCAGGAGTTGCACTCCAACAGCTTATTTACAGCTGGTGTAGAAATTTCTTTATTGTCCTCGTAGTAGAATGTTACTGTATCATCCAGCTAATTTCCATACATGAAAAATAAATTTTTATGGGAAGTTTCTGCCATTTCAGCCTTGATGTATTCTTGATAGCTTTACTATGTCTACTTAGAAAAAAGTCTTCACTAGTCAGATATTTTCTTTCTTTATTTGTGGCAAATCTGAAGTTATATTTTCTTATACTTTATAGTAATACTATTTCATAATATTTTTATCTGTTATTAGTTGTCTGAACATAGAAACTAACAAATTATAGTCATTGCTATCAATTCTCCCCTTTCTTTTTTTTTTTTTTTAATTGAATGTTCCAGGATTTATTTATTTTTAACAACTTTAAATATCACATCTCTCTCTCTCTCTCTCTCTCTCTCTCTCTCTCTCTCTCTCTTAATTCTGCTTTCAATCAGCTTTTCTCAGCTTTTCTTATATTTTTACTTAGTATGAGATCATTAGACTGACTTGCCAAGGGCGTATATGTTACTGATTAGGTTTGCAGTCTCTATGTACATAACAGAAGTAATGTGTTGGAATCACTTGTAGAGATCAGGGATTTCTTCATCAATGGTTGTCAGAATAATGTCTAACATAGAAATACTACACACTGAGGAAACTATTATCTAATTTATAGAATCACCGGGGAGGTATCACGGTAACATGGTACTTCCAGCTTTAGCCCAGAGTGGCTGAAATTCCCTATGACTTCAGATGATTTTTTCCCCTAAGCCATGCCTAATCCAAGCTAAAAGAGTCATTTTATCACATTGTAACTTGTGTCAGTGTCTGTATTAGATCACTGTTGAATTAGAGCAGTGATCCACATGAACTGACAGGAGCTCTGACACAGGTCATGACATTTCCAAAGTAAACAGCCACACACTCTCATACCTTCCTTCCTGCTCTAGCCTTCCTAAAGAGGAAGAAAGGCCAACCTGCAAGATATTTGAATCCTGCTGACAGAATCATTAATTGGCTGGAAAACTGAAGAGAATCTACCTAACCTGAGCTAAACTTGTGCTTGCTGATTTTCAAATATTACCTGCCAAAATATGGAATATATATAAAAGTTCCTATGTATTCTTCAGTGATTTATTACAGAAGCAATCCTCAGCATCATTTATATAAGTATTTGTTAATAGTATTACTCCACAGGCAGACATAACCAACCCTCCCTCCTCACATGGTCCATTAACAAGACCAAGATGCACAGCTGAATCTAGCAATGTGCCAGGAATATTAGCCTCATGGATGAGTTCTGCCATATGGTGTAAAACCAGTTCTGGATGTTCCTTGAACAGAAGTGGCCTGCCACCCTTCTCATACTAGTATGAGATTTCTGCAATAAATTACAGTTAAGATGAGGAGGCTCACGTTCTGCTCTTGGACTGGTAGAGTAAAATCATGCAGGATTTTCATCCATTCACATCCTATGAGGGAGTGAACAAAATGCAAAACTCACTGGGCTTAAAATAAGTAGTTTCTTTGCACTGTGACACAAAATCATAGTCCTGTAAACAAATCATTGAAAATCACTGGGGAGTTGCTCTTTTTCTTTCACAGCATGACGACAAACAAGCTACTGTAACCACTGTTGTCTGCAGCACTTTGGAAGAAGAGGCAGTATTTTGCCTGCACAATATTTTTTCTGCTACAGTCACATACTTTGAAATGTTTATTTTCTAAATTATGCTCCATCTTTCCTCCATTGTCCTATTACAATACTTTTTTTTTTTTTTTTTTACTGAAAAAGAAGTCATTTTTCAAACTAAACAGCACTCCAAAACTTGCAAGAAATGAAGATAGTCAGCAATTTCATCTATGGATAGAGATCTTATCCACGAGAAAAAATATTTTAAACATTTAATTACCTGTGAATGCAAATTTGTCATTTCAAGTGCAGACACTGACCTGGAAGATTTTGAAAACTCTTGTATTGTACTCATAATATATGTATGCTTATTATATAATGTAGATATTTTACATAATTATATAATAATAATTATAGTGTATAAAATACATTATATGTCATGCAATATGCTAATGCTTAATATATAATGTACTATACAGTATATGCTATATACTATATAATTCATACATCTACCTATATATATTTATATCTATCTATATATAAACTGATAATACTGTTATAAAATAATATATGATACATTATATATAATATGCAATTATCTGATTATATATTTTTCTGTTTGTTACGTTTTACTTAATAATAAATTATAATATAATAATAATGATAATAAATAATAAAATATAGTATAATTGTCACTGAATCACCATTTCTGTAAATGCTTATCAAATATTTTATTACACATAGAATGCATACAGGTATAATTAATAGAAAATTAATGGTCAGTAGCTGCTGTTTTGGAATATGAGAAATATGTTAAATATATCCAATATATTTGATGTCTCTGCCTAAGGCGGGGCAGTTGAACTAGAAGATCTTTAAGGGTCCCTTCCAACCCAAACCATTCTGTGATTCTTTGAATATATTATTTGAATAGATTAATGAATTTCAGAAGGAAAACTGGAACAAATACAGAGATTGACTCCATAGCTCCTAGTACAGAGGACAGTGTCTCTTCACCTAATCTTCCTCTACTGTTCTGAACCAGCATAAAGCCAAAATGTTGTCCAATATATTTATTAATTACTTAATTACTGAGCCATAGCTTACCAGAAAAATATAATAATAATAACAATAATAATAATAATAATAATAATAAACCCACGGTTCTCATGTATTAGGATGCAGGATGCAGTTAAAATTTTACATACCAAACTATGGAGTGATACTGGCTGAGCCATTTGGAAGAAATTTGTCTCACATTTGCTTTTCTGTGTCTAACACTTGGACATTATTGGTATGAAAATAAAACTGAACCTTAGTTGTATGCGTATCTAAACAATTATTTAGGATTTTGCTTTTAATCCATTTTAAAACTCAGTCAACAAACAGATTTTCTATCAGTTTAAGTATGCTAGAGGGCTATGCTTTGTACCTTATTAAAACATTGTAGCTATTGCATTTGTATTTATATCAATAAAAGTGCACTATAGTGGTACTCTTAGTTAGATACAGGAATGTCAATTTGCAAATAATTTGTAAATCTTGCATTTGTAGCAAGTGTTTGAACCTTTTGACCTGTAGTAGTTAGGGCTATAACTAAGACATTTAGTCTTCATGTCAAAGAGGCTAAACGTTACGGAAGCTTATTTTTAATTTGATTTCTCCCATGACTGGAAGTTCAGCTTCCTAATTTTCTGTTTAGCTTGTGATAGCTTCTGCAGTGCTTTTAGTAGGTATTAATTCCTCAAGTTCCTACTGTTAAGTAAAATCTTTGATGAGTTTTTAAAGATGACAGCAATGCAGATTAGGTTTGAGTATAAAATTTTATAACACATTTCTATATTTCAATTTCCCATGCCTCCTGAAACACAGCTTGAGTTTCCTTTGCTCTGTGACTTTCCTGATTAATTTTCTTTCTTGATGTTTTTCTTTTTAAAGGAAAAGGATGTCCAACTTCTCCTTTTTCTCTCAGATCAGATTCATCTTCCAAGGCTCAAGAAGCAAGCAAAAAATGTTCCTGGATAACTCTTCCTTAATATCTGGGCTATGGAGAATCATCACTTGATCATGATAAGGTATAAAGATGTCATTGTGCTTTTACCCCTACAGTATGAAAAAGAGCAGAAAAGGATAAAAGAAAATGTTTTTCAAAAATGAAATAAAATATATTGTAGTTTTAAACTCTGCTGTGACAAATGAATTTTAATAAGCAACTAAAAAGATCAATGGGTTGTAGCCTTGTTTGTTTAAATAAGACATTCATAACTTCTACTTCCTTTTTTAATAATTCGCAAATTGACACTGTACCCATCTGAAATGTCAGAGATGTGTCTGAAAACTGCCTTTCCAAGTAAATTGGACTTCTAGGTAGAATTTTTTTAGCACTGGTCTTCAGGCATTTGTGGTGGAGAATTGGTCATGGAGGTACAACTGAGTCTACATGATTCCAGCAGTTGATTGCTGCAGAGGATAGGAGTGAGGTTCTTTAATTAAATTGGTCATTTTTGTTATGGTCCAGGGGATCTACACAATAACTTGGCTCAGATATGGAAGCATGCAGATCTGGCAAAAATAGACATGCACATATGTGTAAAGACAGGTCACTGCATTTGCGTGAAAATCAAATTAACCCCTAATTGTATGCATACCTAAACTATTCTTTAGGGCTCTGCCTTGAAAGTATAATACAACTCAATCAACAGACAGATTTTATACTAGTGCTACTAGATTTTAACTAGTGCTTTCTACCATAATGTTTTACACAATTGCAGCTATCATGTTTGTGTTTACAGTGAGAAAAATGCATTATAGTGTTATGTCTTACATATGGGGATATATATTTAACTAATGTTGATTTCCATTGCCCCTAATTTTGTACCTTGGTTGAAGTTTACTAGTATATGAGTATATTCATTGAGAGCAATAAATCTGGGACTACATTTCCTCTTCTACTGAACATTGAGGAGAGCACTTCAGTGTCTTGTACTCCTTTTCTCCTTTTGATCTTACACTGCGAATGCCTACTCTGTTTTTTGTTTGCTTTTTTTTTTTTTTTTTTCAAGCTAGCCTGTCACAGTGATGCCTAATTGTGTAGTGAGTTACAAATGTGGAGGAACTGTTCATCATGATATATAAATATAACACACCAGAACATCACAATACATAAATATAACACAGCAGAACACCAATCCATCTGAATTTATACATATAAAGTAGACTAACCTTAATTAATGCAAAATGTAACATCATTAGTCTGAAATTATCCCTTGTTAAGTAAATGGTGGATTTGTAACCTGTAATATGGATTTCAATGAGCTAAATCAAGTTTTAAAACTCCCAATTATTATATTTTTGTTATAAATGTCACTGTGAATAGGTAGCTGTATCTTTTCATTACATGAAAGAGACTCTTCTATTTCTGACTTACTGTCTGCTGCAAATTTTCCAAGCATGCTTCGATGTTAATCACTAAAAAAAACATTCTTAACTTTTATTGGAATGTTCAATCAATTCCCAGAACAATTTCATGTGAATACCAAAGAAAACATTTTTAAGAGGCTTAATGTCCTTCTAGAAATGTATATAGTGATACCTCTAAAAGGTAGAGACAACTCTCATACATATGAATAGTGATATGAACAATCATTCTTTTTTTTTTCCCCATTTTTGTGTTATTTGGTATGTCACTGTTGAAGTAATTCATGTATTTTATTAAGGCACATCTGAACGTGAGAGAGACAAGGTACAAAAAATGAACAACTGATGATACTTCCATTAAGAATGGATTCTGGAATTTAAGAGCTTTCACCTCATCAGAAGTCTGTCACAGTCAGACTGTGTAATACCAGGAGAAGACCTTTACGCTTATGATGTGACATTTCCGTCCACATATATCATGGTGGAGAATGGGGTTCAGACCTGACAGAGAAACTGAAAGTCTCTAAATTAATGATTCCAAACTGTGGAGATACTATGCTGGTGGTAGACACAAAAGATCTGGAAATACAAAATTGTATGTTCCCTCTAATCACAGCAGTGAGTAGTGCTGACTAGTTAGAACTAGAGTAAGCTTGAGATTTATTTTTTTTCCCAAAACAACAACAACAACAAATAATTTAATATAAGCCTTGGTGATGTCATAAAAACTGGATTTCATCTAACCACAAGCTGGACTGAAAATGACTGATCTGGAGCAACACATATAATCTTCATTTTATCAGGAAGGAAGAATAACAACAAAAATTTCTGTCTTCTGAAGGATAGCTTCTTGAGTACATCATTTATAAAAAACAGAACCTCCAATTTCTCTTGAAAATAAAACATAAAAATGTAGATATTACTTAAGCATATTTGTCCATTTATAAAGAAAGGCAGGTTTCATCACCTAAGATAAATTACAGTCCTTCAATTTGGAATATTTTCTTCTCCATCATATGTTCTTCAAGTCAACTTACAACGTCATAAAACTTCCATAATATTGTGATGACAATCTCTCATTTATTTTCCTGTATCTTATTACATTTGTATATAAAAATATAATGCATATCATGAAAAGTGTTTTATAATGACAAATAAAACTCTGTTTTACCTGCAACAGATGTCATAAATTAAAATATCACTATAACCCTTTTAGAGATTAAAAGCTTGACACTAACTGAGGTATATCCATTACTCAGGCTTCTGGACATGCTTCTCCTATGCTTCAAAGAAAAATATGAGATTTTTAAAACTTGGATTTTTCAAAGGAAGATAGAGCACTGAATTTCAATGAAATTAATAGGAATTCCAAACCCACCAAATAAAGTAGGATTTTTTTTCCTACTACATGTGATTACACTATCGTTAAGGTCAATAAAATATAAAATTTTGGAAAGGATTTTATATTTTTATGAGAAATAAGAACAACCAGGGTTAAAATAGTTCATGAAAATAAACATTGTTCCCAATGTTCAGCTGCTTTTCAAGTTCTAAGTCCAGAAGAAGGTTCCTGTAGGATGCTTACATGTTGGTCTTGATATAGCTGGTACCAACTGCTACTGCAGTTCTACAGGGGAACGGGGAATGGGGGCTGCGGTCAGTCCCTGACACTTCGTCTCCGCTGCTCCTTCACGGTCCCTCCCTGCCCCTGCTCCACGCGGGGTCCCTCCCACGGGATGCCGTCCTTCCCGAACGGAGCCTGCGGGGGCTGCCCACGGGCAGCAGCTCTTCAAGACCTGCTCCCACACGGCTCCGTACCGCGGGGTCCATCCATCCCCCAGGAGCAAAGTGCTCCAGCACGGGTCCCCCACGGGTGGGCGGCAGCTCCCCCCAGACCCCCTGCTCCTGCTGCGGGGGCTCCTCTCCACGGGCTGCAGCTCCGGCCGGGGACCTGCTCCTGCGGGGGCTCTCCATGGGCCGCAGCCTCCTCCAGGCCACATCCACCTGCTCCACCTGGGGCTCCTCCACGGGGGGGCTGCAGCGTGGAGATCTGCTCCGTGTGGGACCCGTGGGCTGCAGGGGGACAGCCTGCTCCACCAGGGGCCTCTCCCTGCACAGGCCGCAGGGGAACTGCTGCTGCCTGCCTGGAGCACCTCCTGCCCTCCTGCTGCACTCACCTGGGGGGCTGCAGGGCTGTTCCTCTCACACTTTCTCACTCTTCTCTCCCAGCTGCTGTTGAGCAGCAGTACTTTTTCCCCTTCCTTCTGACTGCTCTCCCAGAGGCCCACCCAGCATCACTCCCTAGCTCGGCTCTGACCAGCAGCAGGTCCCTTTTGGAGCAGCTGGAGCTGGCTCTGATCTGACATGGGGCAGCTGCTGGGCTCTGCTCACAGAGGCCACCCCTGCAGCCCTGGGCTAGCAAAACCATGCAATGTAAACCCAGAGCAGTACTGGACGTAAGATATATTTCCTTACTTGAGTGATTCATTTATTTTAACTTCATAGTACAAATAGAAAAGTAGTCTCCTTCACACGACTTGGTAGTTTGACATTGTTTTGTTGACTCTGTGATGTTGAGAACTCTCATTTTCCTTGCCTCGCTAAGGGTGTCTGTAGGATTTTTTACATTCCTCGTGCAAATACATTCCAAAAAATACTAAAGGCTGTGCTACCATGAGTATGGAGGTATGTGAAACCACCAACTCTCTATTTTTTGTCTCAGATTGCTTCATAATACTTTCTTCATTTTCATCACTGTATACAGTGTACTTTTCAATGTACAAAATCTTTTGTGTAAGCACTTGGTATCTGTGTCCTGCCTAATATTTCTAATTCTGTACCTTAAAACTAACACAAATATTCTACCTCTGTTTTGATGGTTAAGGACTACACCTGAGTGAACACCATTTTCCTAAAGTGTTTCCTAAACAGCGTGGCCAGCAAGACTGGGGAAGTGATTGTCCCCCTGTACTCGACTCTGGTGAGGCCACACCTTGAGTACAGTGTTCAGCTTCGGGCCCCTCGCTACAAGAAGGACATCTCTATATTATGTTATTATATTGGCTTTTATTATTTTTTTATTTTATTATTTTTTATTATTTATTATTATTGGCTATTATTATATTATATTATTATATTGGCTCTCTATATTAGAGAGTGTTTTGATGTTGTGGAACTCGAGACTGGGAATGATAAGGTTGAGTCCCTGTGGGTTAGGATCAGCGGGGTGGTCAACAAGGCAAGCATCCTGGTGGGGTTCTGTTATAGACTGCCAAACCAGGATGAGGACAGATGAGGAGGAGTTCTACAGGCAGCTGGCAGAAGCCGCGAAACCGTCAGCGCTTGTTCTTTTGGGGGACATCAACTTCCCAGACATATCCTGGACATACAATACGGCTCAGAGGAAGTAGTCTAGGAGGTTTCTGGAGAGTGTGGAAGCTAGTTTCCTGACGTAGCTGGTTAGTGAGCCTACCAGGGGAGGTGCCTCGCTAGACCTTCTGTTGACAAACAGAGAGGGACTGGTGGGAGATGTGGTGGTTGGGAGCTGTCTTGGGCAGAGTGACCACGAAATGGTAGAGTTCTCTATTCTTGGCGAAGTCAGGAGGGGGATCAGTAAAACCGCTGTCTTGGACTTCCGCAGGGCAGACTTTGATCTGTTCAGGGCACTGGTTGGCAGAGTCCCTTGGGAGGCAGTTCCAAAGGGCAGAGGAGTCCAGGAAGGCTGGGCACTCCTCAAGACGGAAATCTTAATGGCTCAGGAGTGGTCTGTCCTCACGTGCCCAAAGATGAGCCAGCATGGAAGAAGACCAGCCTGGCTGAACAGAGTTGTGGCTAGAGCTTAGGAATAACAAGAGGGTTTATGACCTTTGGAAAAGGGGGTGGACCACTCAGGCAGACTAGAAGGATGTTGTAAGGCTGTGCGGGGACAAAATTAGAAAGGCCAAAGCTCATCTGGAGCTCAATCTGGCAACTGCTGTTAAAGATAACAGAAAATGTTTTTATAAATGCATAAACACGAAAAAGGGGACTAAGGAGAATCTCCATCCTTTACTGGATGGGGGGGGGGGGGGGCGGAAACTTAGTGATGTGAGATGAGGAAAAGGCTGAGGTGCTTAATGCCTTCTTTACCTCAGTCTTGAGCGGCAAAACCAGTTTTTCTCTGGATATCCAGTATCCTGAGCTGGTGGAAGGCGATGGGGAGCAGGATGTGGTCCTCACAATCCATGAGGAAATGGCTGCTGACCTGCTACAGCACTTAGATGTATGCAAGTCGATGGGGCCAGATGGGATCCACCCGAGGGTACTGAGAGAACTGGCAGGAGAACTGGCCAAGCCGCTTTCCATCATTTATCAGCAGTCCTGGCTATCAGGGGAGGTCCCAGTCGACTGGCGGCTAGCAAACGTGACGCCCATCTACAAGAGGGGCTGGAAGGTAGACACGGGAAACTATAGGCCTGTTAGTTTGACCTCAGTGCCAGGGAAGCTCATGGAGCAGATTATCTTGAGTGTCATCACGCAGCACTTGCAGGGGAACCAGGTGATCAGGCCCAGTCAGCATGGGATTATGAAAGGCAGGTCCTGCTTGAGGAACCTGATCTCCTTCTATGACAAAGTGACACGCTTAGCGGATGAGGGAAAGGCTGTGGATGTGGTCTACCTTGACTTCAGTAAGGCTTTTGACACCAATTCCAACAGCATACTGCTCGAGAAACTTGCTGCTCATGGCTTGGACTGGCATACGCTTCTTTGGGTTAGAAACTGGCTGGGTAGCCGGGCCCAAAGAGTTGTGGTGAATGGAGTTAAATCCAGTTGGAGGCAGGTCACTAGTGGAGTCCCCCAGGGCTCAGTACTAGGGCCAGTTCTCTGTAATATCTTTATCGATGATCTGGATGAGGGGGTTGATTGCACCCTCAGTAAGTTTGCAGACGACACCAAGTTAGGTGCGTGCGTCGATCTGCTCGAGGGTAGGAAGGCTCTGCAGGAGGATCTGGATAGGCTGGACTGATGGGCTGAGGCCAACTGTGTGAAGTTCAACAAGGCCAAGTGCCGGGTCCTGCAGCTAGGGCGCAACAACCCCAAGCAGTGCTACAGGCTGGGAGATGAGTGGTTAGAAAGCTGCCTGGCAGAGAAGGACCTGGGAGTACTGGTTGATAGTCAGCTGAATATGAGCCAGCAGTGTGCTCAGGTGGCCAAGAAGGCCAACAGCATCCTGGCTTGTGTCAGGAACATTGCAGCCAGCAGGGCTAGGGAAGTGATTGTCCCCCTGTACTCGGCTCTGGTGAGGCCACACCTCGAGTACCGTGTTCAGTTTTGGGCCCCTTGCTACAAGAAGGACATGGAGGTGCTCGAGCGAGTCCAGAGAAGGGAACGAAGCTGGTGAGGGGTCTGGAGAACAAGTCTTAACGAGGAGCAGCTGAGGGAGCTGGGCTTGTTCAGCCTGGAGAAGAGGAGGCTCAGGGGCGACCTTATCACACTCTACAAGTACCTTAATGGAGGCTGTAGCGAGGTGGGGATTGGTCTATTCTTCCACGTGCCTGGTGACAGGACGAGGGGGAATGGGCTAAAGTTGCACCAGGGGAGGTTTAGGTTGGATATTAGTAAGAACTTCTTTACCGAAAGGGTTGTTAGGCATTGGAATGGGCTGCCCAGGGAAGTGGTTGAGTCACCATCCCTGGAGGTCTTCAAAAGATGTTTAGATGTAGTCCTTAGTGATATGATTTAGTGGAGGGCTTGTTAGTGTTAGGTCAGAGGTTGGACTAGATGATCTTGGAGGTCTCTTCCAACCTAGATGATTCTGTGATTCTGTGATATCATTCCTAATACTATATTACTTTTTGTATTGGTGAAGATGTTATTGCCAGGTGGTGAGCTGCTGCATCTCTTGTTGGTTTTTCATTCCTTCTTGTAACATGGGAATCTGTTTTGGATGTGTAAAACATCCTGCTCTGCTCGTTATTTTTGTCAAACTGTTTGGCGGTTTTCAGAGGTGCCATTCCATGTCTCAAGTCTAGATTTTCTTGGTATTTGTAACCCATCCATCTTAATGCCAGGGCTTGTATTGTCTCCACTAGCCAGTGTCTAGAACAAAAAGCTGTGGAATACATTTCCACTACATCAATGTCAAATCTGAACCAGTCAATTGACTTTCTTTCTAATCCCATAGTCTGCAGAAGCAAGAAGACATGAGAAAAAAAATAAAAATAAAAAACCTGCTTGGCCTTTTAATGCCATATTATAGCAAAAGAGAATAATTTTCCACCCACCTCCACCTGAAAGAACCCTTCTAGTTTATAAAATCAGGAGGAACAGGAGAATGATGAAATGGGGATGGAGACCCTCTGGTCCTCATTTCACATCCTGATCATTGATGCTCTGCGCTCACAGCTTCATGAGTGGAGGAGATAAAAAGCATCCAGATCCTGTAGGAAATAACTAGATTAACACAGACTTTACGCAAACAGAGAAAAAATTGTGTGCGAGGCATTATGATCCAACCTCTGCACATGCTATTCATTAGATAATATTTTCTTGTCTTTTGTGGGATACTCTTTTGATTCTCAAACCCTCTTTGTCTCATGACTGTCACCCAGTGCTACGTGGACAGAAAAGTTCTTTAGGGATCTTGTGCAAAATGAGGACATTACTAAGTTGCAGCTATAATTAAAGACTTATTATTTCACAGATTTTTGTAATTAATGCAGCACAGGGTTTTAGAATCAGTGTAGCTTATGGTTACTTTAGTGTTTGTTCTAATCACCTGTGCCATCTGCAGATCAGGTCAAATCTACTTGGCCTTCAACATAATAATCATAATCCAGATTCAGAATTTACCTAAAAGTACACAAGTCACTCACTCAGCCCTTGGAGGAAGCCAGTGATGGTGGATACATCCCTGGCCAGCGCAGGATCACGGGTTTTGCCACCCACCAGCAGTTCTAGTCCAAGTCCCACCTGGGGCCTGCAGCTGCACAGGCAGTGCTCCCTGTGCTGTCATGCTTCCCTGTGCCCTGAGGGGGTCACTGCACCCCGGATGGCTTGGCCCAAATCCCGGGACCTCACAGTGCTGGCAGGGAGAAAGTGGTTGATACGTGACCAGCTTGCTTACAGATCATGGCCACTTTCTTTCCAAATGGCGTTGATTATGTTAACCATATAACCAGGGGTCAGGAGCAGGGGGCACTAGTCACAATGACTCAACTGAAAAAGTCATCATCCTTACACTGTGGCCATAGTGCAGAAACGCATAACAAACTTGCTGCTACCAAAGATAAGCTGGAAGAAGAAGAGAATTCAGAGAATTCCTGGGAAGTGTATTTTGGAAGCAATCTTTTTAGACTGTCAGAGTGGAGGGAAGATCTTGTCCAGCTGTTCTTAACCAGATTTTTTTTCCTACTGAATTATAGGTTGCTTTCAAACCAAAACCTGGGTTCACTTTGGGGCATAAACTACAAATCAGGCCCAACACAAAAAACTGTTAAATATATGAATGTGATCATTCTTCAGAATGTTTGAAACTGTGCCAGAAAAATAGATTATTTTTTTTAAGCTCTTGACTTTTATTCTATTTTATTTTAATTTTTGGTGGAAAGCGTACTTATATAAAAATAACCTAAATTCATAGAAAAAAAAAAAAAAAACACACCAAAAAAAAAAACACAATGGCAATTTTGTCAATTTTTGATTGAATAAAGTCTAATTTGGCAGCAAAGAAAATTTACATCCTCTGCAGAAAAAGAAAGCATTTCCCATTGCTAGCTGATGGTCCTTAGATAAGTAATGGGGAAAGTAAAGCATAGAGAGGATGCATCTCAAAAATCACCTCTGCAGTTCAAAGGAGCCCCTAAAGAGAACTTTTTTCTGGCTAGGCTGTCACAGAACTTAAGTATTTCTCCAAAATAAAAAATAACAAAAAATGTAGAATACAGAATGTAATAAATAACAAAAAGGTGTATCAGCAAATATGAGCAAATTATACTGATCTAAAAAAAAAAAAATCTTTCTTTGATAACTGATTTTCTAAACAGAAGAAATATGAAAGCTCTTCCCTGGAATACAGAAAAAAAAAAAAAGTGATAGAACACACAACAAATTGTTAGTTAAACTGGAGATTACCACTGCAATTCTTCAAATTTTATGTTTGGGGTTATCTTTTTCCAAGACTTCCTTTACTGACCACAGCACAGCACAAAATATATGCGTTCTCATCATCTTTGCTAAAGACATCAAGATAGAGAACATCTTCACTTAGGAGATGGGTTAGAATATTTTACGGATTATACTGAATAGCTTTCACAACTCACCTGGTGAGAAAGAAAACTTCAGATCATAAAGTGTATAGCTACCCCATATTTTTGTTCCCAGGTGGAAGCTGTTTGGTTGAATTATTTGTTATTATTACCCATGATACCCACTGCCAGTAGAAAGAAACTGTGAATGAAACAGTGATTCTAGAATCCCTTGGGTAGGGTAATTCCATCAGTGTTGAGGAATTAGTAAAGTCATTATACAGGCACTGATAGATTTAGTACTGCATCCAGCTTTGGCCATCTACATTTTTACAATTTTAAATAGAAATTCAAACAAATGGAAAGTTGGATGATCAGGTTCAAGAAACAGGAGAAGCATAAAAGTTTATTTTATTAAAAAGAGAAAATTGTAATACTGTGATATTCCTTAAATGATAACTGCACACAATAGATGTATGTTATCTTCAGTTCTACATGAAAACTTTCCTTATATTTTCAGTGGATATCTGAGATTTAAAAAAAAAAAAGTCTTTTTTTCTCAACTATTTCATATAATTATAATCTTAGAAGTCTCAATAAAATGACAAAAAAAAAAAAAGGATTTTTTCCTCAAAACTTTAAAAACAACAACAACAAAAACAAAAACTTGGAGGTTACTGGAAGAACTTGATATCCTCTCTGAATAAAAAGCAGATTTTTCCAGTCATCTGAAATTATTAGATATGTCTATATGGGAGGGAAGAACATTAAGACTGAATATGCAACCTTTAAGATTTCTCCCGCTGGAAAGATAAAAAAATGTATTTTGTGTATGTGAGATTGCTATACCATTTATATTTGTACATTAGATAACATTCCACCAGAAGCTGTTAAGTAAATAAAATTAGAAATTTAACACTAGGCCCGCAAGGGCAAAAAATACCAAGTAAGTGAAAAGAAGGTTTAAGCCTAAGGGTTGAGCCTCAGATTTTGCTTTTAGAAGCAAGTGCTTTCATTACTTGAACTAAAAGGGAAGAGCAGATTCTGAAACCTCACAAATGACCAAACCATTATAGAAGGGGAAAATTTATAATCTCTTCACTGCAGACTGAAGAGCTAAATTAAATAATGTAGAACTCTGAATTGGTGAATTATGCCTGAATATTAAAACTTGTGGAAATTTAAAGTTTAGACAATTCCTATGACAATTAATATTTTTACTTTGTCACACTGAGAAAGAAGTTCAACATCAAGTAGCCTAAAGTGTTCTATCCTGCCCTATTAGTCTACTCACCTCTGTTTTGGGTGAATTTTAGATAAGATCTTTCATCAAATAACCTGAACAAGACTCAGTAGAGCAATGCAGAGACTTTAGCATTTGTGAGCATTAGCTTTTATTTTCTCTCCTTATAACAGGCAGAAATACAGAACACAGATAACATAGTAAAGGCCCTAACAGTCTGAGAATGACAGATAGCTGTGGTAAGGGTCCTTCTTCAGACACGCTCTGCAGTAACTATCAAATGTACCTGTAAATACAAGCGCAGACAAACAGGGCTTAGACAAAACAAGGGCATGAATTCAGTATGGGCCTTAATCAGTGTTCAGTTTTAAATGTAAAGTTTTGTTTCTACATAGATTAAACAAGGTTGCTAAAGAGCTCCTGGAATGGCATAAGGATTAAAAATATTAAGGAGGGTTGGAATTAGATGATCTTTAAGGTCCCTTCCAACCCAAACCATCCTGTGACTCTATGTTTGCTTTTCATGGTGCAGTTGACTAGCTTGAGTGCTTTCCAGCTGTAGAAAATCTATTAAATACCTTTGATAACCCACATCATCCTCCTTTGTACCTCTTATGTCTGCATAATAACTTTTTTGAGAATGTTCAAGAATGAGTAATCAGAATTGCACATAATATTAAGTATGTGGCCTTCCCATTAATGCATTTATTTTACATTTTCTGCCATTGATTTTCATCTGCTGTTTTCTGCTGGCCCTTCAGCACTGTGAAATCCTTTCAATGGCTAGCTTTAGCTGTGACTGTACCAAATACTTCTGTGTTTTCAGCAGAGCTTTTTATGTCACTACTCTCCAACAATTTATGGAAATATGAGCACCTCACATTTGCCCTTTGGTGAGCTCCCTCTGTTGCGATGCCCAGAGACAGCATGCTCAGGTTGTTCCCTACAAGTGATTCAGAGTGTCCACACCAGCACCTGAGTGACACCATGAAAAATGAACAGTGTGACTTGCCGTCCAAGCTGTTGTGAATATCTAGAGTGCATTAAAAGCCCAAGCATCAATAGCTCTCAAGCTACTCCTCAGCCTCACACCAGGCCTGCTTATTCAGGTATCATTTCAGTTAAGATATAGATTTCTGCATATGAGTGGAAATCATTAAAACTTAGATATAATTTACCTGACATGACAGTGAAAACGAGCAGCAGATGAAGATCTTGTCATTGGGAGAAGACATATAGAACAGCTACTGGTATTTTGTATCACATCTTAAGAGCTTTATTTTTCCTTAGCTAGACTGCTTACAGATAAACTATATAAAACTGATAATCCACTCTACTAGCCTTCACTTCTCTGTGAATAACACAGTAGTGTCTCTACACATCCTACTCATCTTCCAATTCTTCAAGAACTTTTCTATTCAATCCAGAAGCCTTAAAATTAGTTTGTTGCTTACTTTTTTCATTGTGTCACAAGGGCTTCAAAATGCTTCTCTAATCAATGTGTATTTCTTTCAGCACCTTTCTACACATCCCCAGCCATTTCAAGTGCCTTTCTGTGCACCTTGTAGTCCTTGGAACACTCTTCTGTGTGGCTCAGGTGCCTCCAGGTTCCTGAGGTGGTAGGGCATCTACTTGCCTCCACTATTTGACCACAGGTGTCTTCAGGCTCTTTTCTGTTCAATGCAGGTATCTCCAAGAGTATTTCTGTGTTGCCCAGGGGCTTCTGTTTTCTTTTCTGTTAGACTCAGGGTACTCTAAGTGCCTTTCCGTATAGGCCAGGAACCTCTGATTGCTTTTCTCTTTGACCCAGTGGCCTCATTTTACCTTCATCCATGTGGCACAGGCACCTTTGAATGCCTTTGTGCAAACATGAGGGCCCTGCAAGTGCCTCTCTGTGTTGCGCATTGATGGTTTGACCCAGGGTCCTCCAAAGGCCCTTCTCTGTGGCCCAGAGGCCTCCAAGTGCCTTTCCATGCATCACAGGGTCCTCTGAGTGCCCATCTGTGTGCAGCAGGGGCCCCAGTTGCTATTTTATACAAGCCAGAGGCTTCCAGGAGTCATTTTGTTTCAGCCAGGATTGTCTGAATTCCTTTCTGTTCAACCCGGGGCCTCTGAGTGCCTTCTGTTTGGCCTGGGGGCCTGCAAGTACCTTTCAGTGCTGGGCACAATGGCAGTTCAAAGGCATGCTGAGGCACTCTGGCTGTGCAGAAAGTCACATCGAGGCAGCAGGGCTGTGAGAAAGCCACACCGAGGCAGCTGTGCCATCCACAAAGGCACACTGACAGAGATAGGCTGTGTGGAAAAGGCACACCCAGGGACATGAGCCATGCAGAAAGGCATGCAGAGGCAATGGGGCTGCACCACATGGGCTGCTGATGCCATACAGAGAACATCTGGGGTCACTCTGTGTTTACTGCTTCCCTCACCTCCTACATCATGGGCAGCCTGCACTTGCTGGGTACACTGGCCAGAGTGGGGATGGGGGAATCTCCCTTCTGTCCTGCACACCCTGCCCAGGGGCTGTCATCTCTCCATAGCTCCCAGTTGTGCCTCTTGGACACTTAGGGGCAGAGAACAGAAGGACATGAGACTGGGGTTACGGAACAGGGGAGTCACTGGGGACAGACTGCCTGGGCAGGGGCTCCATACCTGCAGCAGTTTCTTCACACCCTGACCCAGGAACGGGTCTACTATGGGCCAAGCTGGGAGAATCCAGTCCTCACCAGGATGAAAGACCGGATTCTCTCCAGCCCCTTCTCCTGCAGCCCAGTGCCCTGGCTTGTTCCAGCTTAGAAAGCATCAGCATTTCCAGGCAGAGCATGCAGCCTGAACCAAAACTTCCAGAGAGCTGGGAGGGACCTTATTCAGGGGGCTGCATGGTCAGGCTCACCCCACCAAGGCCAGGTGGGCTGGGCGAGACCATACCAGGATGACCTGGAGAAGATGAAATAACTTAAAACCCAACATTCTCATTCTCCCATCAAAACTTGTATGTTTGTTTCATTTTTCAAAGCAGAAACTAAACAATTTGTTATTTATATTTGAGCTTTTCCAGTAATTGGCAAAAGGAGGAAGAATGGGAAATTAATATAAAGGAAGGAAAGGAGAAATGCAGCCAAGAAACAAATGACAAAAACTGGAATGACCATAAACAGGCTAAACATGGTTTCTGTTTTCTTTGTTGCTGTCGCTGAAATAACCAAAATGTTAGAATTCAGTAATGAGAAAACTCAGCATGAAGACAAACTGGAATATGATAAATATTGTTAACATTAAGCTTAAATAAAATAATAATAATAAATCCCAGTTGTCCTTGCTATAACTCCTCTGGGCTTGGTTACTGTGTTGTTTCTCTAAAAGCAGGAAAGCTTCGGATTGCACAAGCACCAGCCGCTGGGTGGCTGCATAGCTGTAAATTGAGGAATGCAAACTGCGTGCAGGAAGGACTCACAGGGCAGCAGACAGCAGCTCCACACAGCAGCTCTGCAGCTTCTGTGAGCCCAGAACAATGTCACAAAGTGCATTTTCAGGAAAGGGTTTGGGCTTTGCAGAATCTTGAGGAAATGTAGGTGACAAGAGCTGTGTCCAGGAATGCCATGAATCAATTCGCAGCACAACTGATGGTGTGGAAGGGCTCTGTACTGTGGCTGAGAAGGTGATTGATGCTGTGCTTGTTGTTCCTGTGTGTTTCAGCTCTGTGACAACACATTCAGTGCAACTTAGGTCTGGAAACAACAAACAAAAACAAATATAGAAGAAACAAGTAAAACAAACAAACAAACAAAAAGTCGACCAATTTGTATAATTTCAATTCAGTCTGGCACTTTTCAAAATAACCAAAGGTGTGTTTGCACTCTCATTTGCACGGAGTTGAAACAGGAGAAATTGTAGCTAACACAGCGAAATGAAGAAAAACAAGCACAACTAGAGAGAGACTCAACTGACACAAAACAAGCCAAAGTTCATTTCAAGGTCAACATTCCTGGGTTGATCCTCTCATGTACTGGATGGTTTCTTTGCCTTGTGGAACTTGACCCAAAACAATCTCCATGTACAGATAAGCTCTGAATGTAAACAAAATACAGTTAGCCATTGTAATGATTGGACAGGGAAGTTCTTTCTAGAACAAATAAACAAAAAAAAATTTCATTATTGCAATTTTACTGTCTCAATACCATAAAAATAAACTCAGGAATTATTATAATAGGAAACATGACGCTGCATATAGTCACTGTCTAGCAGAACTTGTCCCTGCTCAGTTTCCTACCTCCTCCAAGTCAGGGCAGTACGAAAAACAGTCTAACACGTAAAAGATAACAGATTGCTAGAATTGTTCTAGACAAACTGAGAACACACAAGAACATTGTTTCTGGTGCCATCAGTATACCAGAAAAATTACAGTAATTTTTATAATGCTTTATCAAGCAAACAGGAGGGAAGAACAAGGACAAGTTGGAAGGACACGTCTACTTTCAGTTCCATGTTAAAGGGCTATTTCAATAAGTGTATTATTCTTTACTAAAATGTAATTGTATATCCAGGAAAAGCAGCTCTACAAGTGGCTTTATTTGGGTCTGATTTACAGTCCTGTAAATGAGAAGTCAGTGAGTCAGTCAGTCTCTGAGTTGGTGATGTTGCACTGGATCCATCTCTAGAATTACAGTTACAGAACAATAAATTCTGTGACTGAGAGTGGGCTGAAACCATAAAAAAATGGGAAAAAGAAGAACTTCCGGAAGAAAAAAATAATAATAATTAGAGGGATCAAGGTAAATGGCAATAATAGGACTGCCTGAATATCCCCTTTCTACACAGAGGAGCACATTCACTGCAGAAGGCCTGGAGAAGTGCTAGCTAGTCCATGTTAACTTCACCAAATTTAGGCCGTCTACTACCAAGAAACAGCCTCTTCAGTGAAAATACAGATATTGCTATACATAGTTTAACATTTGTTTCATGCCACATTGAACAGGCAGGGGAAGAGTTTCTCCCATACTTTGATGTTTCATGCATTTCCCCCAGAAAGGCTCCACATCTGCTCAAAGTTTTAGGTGCTAAGGCCCATTCCTGGCTTCCCTTTTCACATGTTCACACCCCTCCCTTGTTCTGACTCTGCTCCTGGTGTCAGTGGAAACAGTTGGGATGATTGCCCTCCCTGAAAGCTCCCCAGCAAAGCAGTGATTAGCTTTTTGGTTGAGTTGCTTTCCTGAAGCAGCTCACTCCCTGACCAGACAAGTGCCCTGTCCAGGCAGGGTTAGCTCAGGCAAATGGCGTAAGAGGGGGCACAGGGTCACACCAGCTCTGGGTCTGATTAGTGACTAACCTCCTGCATTAAAAGCTACTGTAGCAGAATGGCCCTTTTGGCAACAGGATTCTTGGGGATGTGATTGAATCATGGCAAAATGTCTATAGCAGATACGCACCTGAACACCTGTGGAAGGAAAAAATGCTAACTGCATTTTCTTTGGATGCTAGGTTTAACTAAAGAAGAAGACAATGAAATCTTAGCTACCACCGAAGAGACAGATAGAGTCCAGTCTTTAGCCACTGTAAAATGACTTTCATAGGAGTATAATAAATTACAGCATGAAAAGTTTGGATCTATGCCTAATACTTCCTCTCTTAAATATTAAAATTTGTCTTTGTTGAATTTACAGAAGGAATATTTATAGTCACAGAGCTGTTGTTTGAGCTTCCAACTGCTGTATTGGACTTCTGGAGGGCTGACTTTGAGCTGCTCAGGACGCTGGTTGGCCGAGTCCCTTGGGAGGCGGTTCTGAAGGGCAGAGGAGTCCAGGAAGGCTGGGCGCTCCTCAAGAAGGAAATCTTAACGGCACAGGAGCGGTCCGTCCCCACGTGCCCAAAGACGAGCCGGCGTGGAAGAAGACCGGCCTGGCTCAACAGAGAGTTGCGGCTTGTGCTTAGCAGGAAAAAGAGGGTTTATAATCTTTGGAAAAAAGGGCAGGCCACTGAGGAGGACTACAAGGATGTAGCGAGGCTGTGCAGGGAGAAAATTAGAAAGGCCAAAGCTCATCTGGAGCTCAACCTGGCTACTGCCATTAAAGACAACAAAAAATCCTTTTACAAATATATCAATGCGAAACGGAGGACTAAGGAGAATCTCCATCCTTTACTGGATGCGAGGGGAAACCTGGTTACTAAGGATGAGGAAAAGGCTGAGGTGCTTAATGCCGCCTTTGTCTCAGTCTTTAGCGGCAATACCGGTTGTTCTCTGGATACCCAGTGCCCTGAGCTGGCGGAAGGGGATGGGGAGCAGGATGTGGCCTTCGCTATTCATGAGGAAATGGTTGGCGACCTGTTAAGGAGCTTGGATGTGCGCAAGTCGATGGGGCCCGATGGGATGCACCCGAGGGTACTGAAAGAACTGGCAGAGGAGCTGGCCGAGCTGCTTTCCATCATTTATCGGCAGTCCTGGCTATCGGGGGAGGTCCCAGTTGACTGGCGGCTAGCCAATGTGACACCCATCTATAAGAAGGGCCGGAGGGCAGACCCGGGGAACTATAGGCCTGTCAGTTTGACCTCAGTGCCAGGAAAGCTCATGGAGCAGATTATCTTGAGGGTCATCACGCGGCACTTGCAGGGCAAGCAGGCGATCAGGCCCAGTCAGCATGGGTTTATGAAAGGCAGGTCCTGCTTGACGAACCTGATCTCCTTCTATGACAAAGTGACGCGCTTGGTGGATGAGGGAAGGGCTGTGGATGTGGTTTACCTTGACCTCAGTAAGGCTTTTGACACCGTTCCCCACAACATTCTCCTCAAGAAACTGGCTGCGCGGGGCTTGGACTGGCGTACGCTCCGCTGGGTTAGAAACTGGCTGGATAGCCGGGCCCAGAGAGTTGTGGTGAATGGAGTCAAATCTGGTTGGAGGCTGGTCACAAGTGGTGTCTCCCAGGGCTCGGTACTGGGGCCGGTCCTCTTTAATATCTTTATCGATGATCTGGATGAGGGCGTCCAGTGCACCCTCAGTAAGTTTGCAGATGACACCAAGCTAAGTGCGTGTGTCGATCTGCTCGAGGGCAGGAAGGCTCTGCAGGAGGATCTGGATAGGCTGGAGCGGTGGGCTGAGGTCAACTGTATGAAGTTCAACAAGGCCAAGTGCCGGATCCTGCACCTGGGGCGCAACAACCCCAAGCAGCGCTACAGGCTGGGAGATGAGTGGTTGGAAAGCTGCCTGGCCGAGAAGGACCTGGGAGTATTGGTTGATAGTCGGCTGAATATGAGCCAGCAGTGTGCTCAGGTGGCCAAGAAGGCCAACAGCATCCTGGCCTGTATAAGAAGCAGTGTGGCCAGCAGGTCTAGGGAAGTGATTGTCCCCCTGTACTCGGCTCTGGTGAGGCCGCACCTCGAGTACTGTGTTCAGTTTTGGGCCCCTCGCTACAGGAAGGACATGGACGTGCTCGAGCGAGTCCAGAGAAGGGCGACCAAGCTGGTGAGGGGTCTGGAGAACAAGTCTTACGAGGAGCGGCTGAGGGAGCTGGGCTTGTTCAGCCTGGAGAAGAGGAGGCTCAGGGGCGACCTTATCGCTCTCTACAGTTACCTTAATGGAGGCTGTAGTGAGGTGGGGATTGGTCTGTTCTCCCACGTGCCTGGTGACAGGACGAGGGGGAATGGGCGAAAGTTGCAACAGGGGAGTTTTAGGTTGGATGTTAGGAAGTACTTCTTTACCGAAAGGGTTATTAAGCATTGGAACGGGCTGCCCAGGGAGGTGGTGGAGTCACCATCCCTGGAGGTCTTTAAAAGACGTTTAGATGTAGAGCTTAGCGATACGGTTTAGTGGAGTGCTTAGTGTTAGGTCGGAGGTTGGACTCGATGATCTTGAGGTCTCTTCCAACCTAGAAATCTGTGTCTGTGTCTGTGTCTTCCAGAATACCTTTAGCACACTGTTCTTCAGCATTTCATAGACATATGCATCAAGATAGCTAAACTTTTAACCTGTCATAGAATTTCACGGACTATTTCTTCACCTTGACTTACCCAGCTATATCAAAGGTTGCAGGAACTTGAAAAAGGTAAAGCTCACACTCACCTTCAAGAAAGCATGGAGTCTGGTCAGGGAACAACAGGCCAGTTAGTTTCACCTCAGTCCTCAGGAAAGTTATAGGGGAAATCTTCCATGGAAGTCACTCTATGAAGAGAAGGTTCAGGCTCACTGGGCAGGGGGAGAGAAATGAATGGTCATTGTACACTTTAGCAAGGCCTTTGACATTGTCTCCCTTCTATCCATATAGCCTAATTGGTGATGTAGGAATTGACAAGTTAGCTGTAAGGTGGATGGAAAACTAGCTGGACCACTGGGTGCAAAATGCTGCAATCTGTGGTACAAAGTCCAACTGGTAGCTGGGCATGTGTCATGAGGAATAGACCAAGCCCTCAGGGATTAGTATTTAGTCCAGCACAATTTAGTGTCTGTAGTAACTAGACGGATGATAGAACACATCGCCTTTGCATACATTTCACTGAAAAAAAAAATTAAAATTTTAAGGAGCAGTAAAAATGGGAGGCAGGGCTGCTATTCAAGCAGAACCCAGACAGGCTGGAGGAATGGGCCAAGCATGAACCATTTGAAATTTGAAAAAGGCAATTGTGAAGTCATGCACATGCAAGGGATTGAGGCCATGCACTGGTACAGGAATGGCACTGGATGAAGAGAAAGTAGTTTTGCAGAAAAGGACTTGTGAGCCCTGGTGGACAACCAATCGTACATGTCAGAAATGAACCCTTGGCATCAGTGAAGGCCAACCATGCCCTAGTTGATCTCTCTTGGCATGACTGTAGCCAGCAGATTAATTCCAGAATAAATTTCCAGAATTAAGTGATTCTTCCTCTGTGTTTGGCCATTGTTACACTATATGTGAACATTGTTTTTGGGTTATGGGCTCCTTACCACAAGAAAGGCATGACCATTTGCAGAGTAAGTCCAGTGAAGGCCAAGAGGGGTAGCAGGGTCCTGGAGCACTGATGTTCAAGGGCAGATTGAGACAAAATGGGTTTGTTCAGCCTGATGTAGAAAGGTGAATGGGAAATTTGGCCTGGAAGGTTGTTCCAGAGCCATGGCACAATTTCTGCTTCCAGAAAGGGGTGTGCTTGGCTGCAAGCTCAAGGATACTTTGTCCCACAGCTCAGCTCTACACAGCTTTTCCTTCAATGCTGTTACTGGAGAAACTATTCCAGCTCACTCTCTTCCCACGTGGGTGGCAGAAAGAGTGACCATGTGTCCTGGTTTTGGTTGGGATAGTGTTGATTTTCTTCATAGTAGCTGACATGGTGCTGTGGTTTGGATTCAGGATGAGAACAATGCTGATAACACACCGGTGTTTCAGTTGTTGCAGAGCAGTGCCTGCACAGAGCCCAGGATTTTTCAGCTCCTGTTGCTGCCCTGCCAGTGAGGAGGCTGGGGGTGCACCAGGAGCTGGGAGGGGACAGAACCAAGACAATTGGCCAGGCTGGCCAGAGGGATGTCCCATGCCATGTGGTGTCATGCTCGACAAAACAGCTGGGGGGAGTCGGCTGGGGGGCTGCTGTTCCTTGGAGACTGGATGGGTGTTGGTCAGCAGGTGGTGAGCAATTGCACGGTGCATCACTTTTAAAATTTTTATTTTTTATTTATTTATTAGTAAACTACCCCTATTTCATCCTGTGAGTTCTTGCACTTTTACCTTTTTTCAGTGCTCTCCCCATCCCAGGTCAGGGTGGGGAGCAAGTGAATGGCTGTGTGGTGCTTAGCTGCCTGCCGGGTTAAACAGCACTAGGTAATAAATGGAAATCAAGTTATTGCTAGCACAGAAGGCCCAGGAGTACCAGGGAAGCCCAACAGCCTTGTAAGAATGATCCCAAGCATATGCCCTGCTGGGGTAAAGCTAGAGCCTCTGCCTGGGACATGAGATGAAGAATACTCAAAGCCAGTGCTTCTTACATGTTCTTTCTTACCTGTGACACTGTCACCCCACCCCAGGAGAGCAGGGGCTTTCGGCAGGTGCTTTTTGGCTGTGCAGCTCTTCCTCAAGAAGCAGCCAAGCTCAGGCACAGACTGCCTGAGCACCAGATCCACTCCTTAATGCAAGCAGCTGCCAGCAGCAGGGCAAAGTGGACTCTGCCCTGCTTCTACTGAAGAAGCAGGAAGAGATCCTGCCCGCCCATGGGCACGCCACTCCTTCCACCAGGGCCCGGGGCAGAGGTAACTTTGCCAATTACTCCATGACACGGCAGGTGTCAAGACAGGCGCCGCTGAGATGGGGCCAACTCTTGCTCCTGAACCCTCGTTCCTGCCAGGGGTAACCAATAGTCCTTTGCTTCTTCCCTCTCTCCTCAGGTGATTTTTTTTCTCTTTTTTTGGGTGCCAAAGACATGGTGTCAAGCACACTGGAAAGTGCCAGAAACATACTTTACAATGCAGGCATGAAGAGGTCACTGTGCCCAGAGTGATAAGCATGCTTAGGGCCACCCTTTATGTGAAGTACAGAAGACACCGGAGCAGTCGTGAGCAGCAGTGTCTAGTAAAAAGCAGCTCTGTTGTCCTCTCCCAGGGCATGAGAATGGCTTCCTGTGGCAGGGCCAGGCTGTTTTCTGGGAGGGCAACAGGGCTGGCTGGAGTCCCAGGCCCAGGATCTCAGGAGAAGTTTGTTAGAACTGATGACCACGTGTGGGGGAAAGCCTGGCCCTAGCACAGCGAGGTGCAAATGGAAAGGTCTGCATAAAATCCTGTGGGGTTTGCCGCACAATTCCTGGAGCTGTGTAACTGTGAAGAGCCCAGGTTGTTCAACCAGCCTATCAAAAAGTTTAATGGCAAGTAACTGAGTACCAGGAGGGAAAGGAGGTTTGTGAGGGAATGCAGGGCAAAGCCAGGCTTCTGGCCTCCCCTCTCTGCCTGCAGAGCTGGTTGTGTTGTGAAGCTCTGTAGTGTTGTCCCTGAAAGTATTCTGGGCAGCCAGAGAAGTCTGCATGCAAGCCAGAGAGGTAGCCTATGTAGCTTAGGCAAACTCTGCTGCCTTGATTCACAGGGCTACTTAGGAGTGAAGGAAACTATGCCTACGCATTTGAGCAGACAGTTTAACTTCTTGGGGCCTGAAAGGAAGTGTGACCAGCGATTGGTTTCTGCAGCATTGATTGTCCTTGGTGACAGATGATAGCCAAATTCCTCGTAGGCCTGCTGCTGTCTGCAGGAGGTGAGAGAAGAACTGCTGAAGCTTCGTGGTTGCTGCCTAGCCAGGAAGGGCGGGAGTAGAGCTCTGGTGTCATTTACTGAGGAAAGCTCACATGTGATAGTGTGTATTCTGCCTACTAGGACTGCCTCTCCCTCTAGGAACATCCTCGCATCAGTGCTGCCTGCATCCCCACAGTCATGCTATACTCTGCTGAGTTATGGGACAGAGATCTAGTTTACCAGAAAAGAAAGAGAAGCAAGAGATGCCTGGGAAGTTCCTCTGTCTTGATGGTGCTTGCAAAAGTAAAGGATCTCTTAGCTCCCATCCCTTCCCCAGCACATTCCATGGCATTGCTGGAGTGGGTGACAGCTTTCCTGAATGGGTGAGTGGGAAGGAAAGTGTTCTCACCCCTCAGGATATTTATTTGCTGGAGGTGGCTGGCTCTGAAGTCCATGTTATGGGGAATTTGTAAGCTGTTTCATTCTGTTGGTGCTGAGGTTTCTGGTATCCCAGCTATATGAACTATGGAGATTACTGAGGAACTCGGTGTGTTTGTGTATGGGAGCGGTTCCTGGGTGACTTTTCAGTGAAATCCTTGACCTGGCCACACAAATAGCTAAGCCAGGTGTCAGGGAGCAGCAAGGGAAGGCAATAAGAGAAAGTGAGCTGGGAGCTGAGAGTGACAGCAAGACATGCTGCAAGGAGCAAGGATGTTGAGCCAGCAAGCAGGGTCTGTCTCAGTCCACTGCTAAAACAGCAGGTCTATGGGGACAATGGCAGGCCTGAGGTTAAGCCAGGGAGCCAAGGCAGTGGGTCAGGATCAGAATCAAGGAGGTGCAAGACTAGCCATTAATGTAAATGCTACACAGCTGTGATGTGGCACAGGTGGAACCAGCAGCTTAAAAGCAGTTTTGAAGAGAAGGTGCTTCTAGCTTTCTTCACAACAGCTCCTATCTGGGGAAGAGCTAACCCTGGGCTTTCCTCCAGGGTCTCTTGCAGGCAAGTCAAATTCTTTCACTCAGCCTCTGCACAGTGGCCTGAACCCAGAAGTATTCAGGCAGTTGCGTGATGACCGCCCCAGGAACATGAAGTAAGAAAAGGGGCTGCCCAAGCTGTTGGTTTAGAAGGGTGAAAAATGGCCTCAACGGCAGCAGAACAAGAATATTGCCTATGTGTGGACGTAACAGGCAGATGGTAAAAGCTTACAGGCCATTCTTTCTATTAAAGCTGATTTCAGAGGAAAGCTGACTTCTCTT
Source organism: Cygnus olor (assembly GCF_009769625.2). Taxonomy (NCBI): domain Eukaryota; kingdom Metazoa; phylum Chordata; class Aves; order Anseriformes; family Anatidae; genus Cygnus; species Cygnus olor. The sequence goes on from NC_049198.1 coordinate 53,421,877, forward strand.
GGGCTGAAAGAAGGCTATGAATGAACAGAAAATTCAAAGATGTCGTTTAAATGAATTTTAATCTCACAGAGCTGATGATATATGGATTGAACAGATGGAGGCAGCAGAATAGATAGCTTCTTCCAGGGCTTCAGCTGAGTCCATCCTGCACATTTGAAGTCACTATTCAGAATTGTCCTTATTATACTGATATGGTTATCAATTACAATGATTTATTAAAATTATACCACATATATTTTTATTTGGAATTATTTAACCACAATAGCAATTAAGTAAGAGGGAACAAAGGACTCAAGGCCAGTTTTTGCAGTTTAAGACCAAACTGACAGTGCGGAGACTAAATGGAGTCAGACACCAAACCCTCCTGTCATGGATATGTTTGATGTTAATGATGATTAACATGACTCCTCTGTTCTGCAGGGAAGTCTGTGTAATTCAGGAGAGAAGTTAGTTGTTAACTGTAGTAGTTCCTGAGATAACTTTCTTTCCATGTGTGGGAGAGAAGTCAGGTGTGTCAGCAAAGCAGTACCAGCCATGCTGTGTGTACTCTGAGTGTAGCTCCCCTATGTGAGGTCCCCTTTGTTTCTCCCTAGGCATTCCTGTGATCTCCCCATTTTGTCTCCAGGGTTTTTCTTGAGGTCTTTTTGGGTCTGTCTGGAGTCTCCTCAGGTTGCTCTAGTATCTCCCCAAATCCTCTCTCTCTGGGCTCTCCGTTGGAAGTCTCTTCCAGGTCTCTTGAGTGACACTGGACAATACCAGTTATAGATTGTGTAGAGAGTGCCTGGTTCCAGTTTGGTGTATCCAGATTCAATCAGCATCTAACACTTGGCTCCTACCTCATTGGCACTCACAGTATGCCTTTTTCAAAGGTCCTCCACACTTTCCCCATGATACATTTCCATCTTTCATAGCATTCAAATGTTGTTTACTCTTAAATTATTCCCTTTTTCTTCTCCATGCCTTTGTAGCTAAATTTCAGCCAGGCCCAACCCATGCCACCTCCCACAGACTATCTTTTATTCTCTACACAATCCTGCAACTCTTCATACAGATTCATTCCATGTAATCATCAGGATGTTCCAGCCCTTTCATGGTGGTCATCCCCATGGCTTGTGCAACTGAGTGAGTTTGCAACCATTCAGTCAATATTTCTGCCATGGTTAGTATCACTGTTTCTTGGAGGCAGGCTTGGGGAGTGGATCAATGTAGTTAACTTGCCAAAAAGCTGCACCAGATCTCCACACATTCTTTTAAGCACTGGCAATAGGTAAATTCCTCTGTCATGTTTCCTTTACTACAACATGTAGTTCAAAGCCCTGAATGACCTGGATAGTGGAAGATCCACCCCTCTCTCTGGCCCAACAATGACTACCATCTTGGCCTTTATGGCCGGTCATCTCATGGGCCTGTTGGACCACTGATAATTCTCCTTTGCGTTGCCAGTACAGGTTCATAGTTGCAACCAGGGTTGCAATGCCCCACTTAGTACTTTGGTTGGCTTTAGTGTTTTGGTGTTCTTCTGTGGCTCGGTTGTTTGGGATGCATGCACTCACATCATGTATGAATACATACCTTTGCTGGATTTGGTAGACTATTTGTTGCCATACCATGGTGGCCAAGATGTGTTTAACTCAACATTCCCATCCTTGTTTTTTTTCAATGGTTCTATACATACCTACTCAGCTTTGGCCATCAGCTAAGAGTCACATGAAAATACACTGTGCCACTTCAGTAAAATCCCTACCACCCACTCCTCCATGCTGAGCCTGCAGCACCTAGGAACACTGTCAGTGAGCCACAATGATACCTTCTAGAGTTCCCACTGGGAAGCTAGAAAGCTGTGCAGGAGGGAGGGCTCAACCCATCGGTTGCCTGAGTGATGCAAAGCACCAGATAAGAAGTAGCAGCAATGTTCCTCTCCACACAGGCCAGGTACCCAGGTCCTTGAACCCTCCCACCTTCTCTCGTTCCAGCTGAACAGGCCTGGTTCCCTCAACCTGTCCTCACATATCATTTGCTCCAAACCCCAGACTCTCCCTGTGGTCCTGCTCTGGACTTGCTTGTGTTTGTTGAGATCTCTCCTTGCAGCTGGGAGCACACAGACAGGATAGTATCCAGACGCAGCCTCACTGGGGCTCTGTAGAGGGAATCATCACTTCCTTCCACCTGATGGCTATGCTTCCACTGCACAGTATGCCTGACTGCAGTATGCCTTCACGACTGCAAAGGCAGACTTCTGACTTCTGTTTAGCTCCTTTTTCACTCTTCTCCCACGGGTCACCCTCCAGTCTATCCTCCTGCAAGAGGTCAGTGCATCCTGGTGTGGGACTGCATTTGTTGAACTCCAGGAGGTTCACGCTGGCCCATTTCTCATGCCCATCAAGCTCCCTGTGGGTTTCCCTCTGGTTTATCAGCAGCTACAGTCCTTTCCAACATGTGGACTGGCAGAAGGAGGCAGTCCAGGATGTCTGAGAGACTACGATAGTCATGTCTGAGATCTAAGATAATCATTAGATTTATTCTTGAATAAACTCCTGATCTACAGGCCTTCTGCATTTTGACCTTTAGCTGACAGGTTAACAGTCCCTTTCTGGTGGCAAAACTGCTTGACCAACGAGAGGGAAGGTGCTGGTATCAATCCTCTAAATTTGCTTCTCTCAGTGGTGTGGATAGCAGTCAGAGCCCTGAGATTTTTCTGAGGCTTAATAGTGTTGTAAGGCTATGCTGTAGGAGTGTTTTGTATTTGGACAGCTGCCTGAAATAGAAGTCATTGACAAAAACGTCACATCAGTTTCACATAATAGGTAGGCACTGTGAACTGCTCTGGGCTGAGGATGGCTCTGACAGTATGGCACTGATGCAACGTTTTGATTTTCCAGTACTACTACTGCAGGTATCAGCGCTTAACTGTTACCTGTATCCCTCCAGTAATACTAACCTCTATATTAAGCTTAGAAAGAAAATTGAGCTCTGCAAAGCTTCAGGTAAGCTACCGTGTTTGTATCCTGGAACCAACAGCATCAATAAGTGAAACCCAGGGACTCTGAAAGACACGTGACAAAACCCAGGCAATGCTTGAATTGATGCTCTCACTGAACTAACCACAAGGTCCAGAGCACTGAGATCACTACAGCAATTTTGAATTGTGGGTGCGTGGTTCTCAGAGTTAACTCAATGCCTAAGACCAGCAATAACATGCTGCAGCAAATGGGATTTTACATGGCTGTTTCACGCAATCTGCCAGCGTCTTTTTCAGTAGGACTTCTACTTGCTTCATTTCAGACACCAAACTTTGTTCAGCTGCTGCAATTTCCTTCCTTTCTCATTCCCTTCTTACAAGGGACTCCAGCTAGAAGAAATAAAAAAAGAAGCAATTTGCAGTGTTTTATGTGTGATCAGTTCAGATGATTAAAAGGGAAAGACTGTACAAAAACCAGGAGACTCTCTACGGTTTGCTCCCTTCCTTCCTTGCTCAGACCAGGAGTGCAGAAACGTCTGTTTCATTTCTGTTTTGTTTCACAGTCATGAAATAACCCCCTTCCAGGAGTCAGTGCAGCGGTGTGTTGGGTGTTTTTAGTTGCTGTTGTATTGTTGCCTGTTGCCTGTTCTGCTCCAGCACCGTGCCAGGTACAACCCAAGGACAGCATGAATTACCAGCAGCAGCAGAGGAGGAGAAGGGCAGACTGTCCCCTGCCTCCCCAGCTACTGAGGACCAATTGATTACCCCAGAGTGTAGCTTAGCATTGCAGAGGGGTGAATATGGAATCTGAGCTTGGATGAAAGATGGCATTTGCAGTCACTACCAGTATGACCATATAGTGTTTGTGTGGACAGCCTGAGCCATGAGAGCAAGAGAACGGGCAAACCCTGAGCCTCACAGGGATAGGAGAAACAGTACATAAATGTGTCATTCCAAAACTGTTTTTCCTTAGAGCACAGACTCAGGCCAAGTTCTCTGAGAAGCTACAAGTGTGTGTTTTGTACTTCTGGATTTAAGACAGCCCTGCCCCTCACTGTGCATCCTGTCTCCACAGACTTCATAGTCAGATGATAAGCTATTAGCAAGTACAGAACCTCTACAAACCTTAAGGATTTTTCCAATTATGAAACGAGCTGTGAGGTGTAATCATGACTACTATAACAGCTTTATAGCGGTTATACACTATAACAGCTTTTTAACAGGCTATAACAGCCTTTTACTATGCTGAATATACTCACCAAAATAGAAGCCTAATTAGCATCTCTTTTAAAATTTGCAGAAGGTAATTCAGCAGCGTTATGCTGTAAACAGCAATAACTGTAATCCTTGAGCATCTCGAGCAGTAGGACAGCGATGTCATTCATACATGCACCTGTGCTGCTTTCACACACCCTTTGCAGAGCTGCACATTATCCAGAGAATTACTCAGGGCAGAGCTGAGCCATCTGATTTTCCAGACTCCAAAACAGACTATAGCCTAATAACTACTTGCACTACATAGTTAATACACAAACAAAAGTTGTTCTGAAAAGCCACTTCCACTGTTCCCTGTTCAAAACAATCTGAGAACACATTGATAATTAGAGGAAGAAAAGGGAGATGTTCATGTTTTTTTTTAAATAAATTTTTAATGTGCTATATAGGCATGATCACTACGAGATCTTTCACCTATACGCAATACTACACACTGCAACACACCGCATTTTCAATGTACATTAAAAAGTCTAGGAAGAATATTCCTTCACTGGAAAAATATCATACAATCACTTAAATAAACAAAGACAACATTACAGTGCAAACAAAATCCTGGTTTTATTTATTCTGCAATTACTGAGTACTTTCTTTCTAAAAGTTTTTTAAAAAATAATTAAAAAACCTACCCACAGACAACCAACATTTTCTGAGATGATTTCCATTTGCTGAATCATGGTCTGATCCTTGAAACTGTAGTAAACTGTATACATATTTGTATGATGCATATTGACCTGATTTGTGTCAGGTATGGGATCCCAACCCCAAACCTGCAGACGGCAATAAAGTGGCACTGCTGGCTTCAACTGACTTTTGATCAGCCTGTGTCAAGAAAGATTCAGTACAACAGTCCTCTCCACAAACTAAAGAAAGCGTACTTAAGGAAGCTGGGCAAGGTCTTGGTTTAAAATGATTTTGGTTTCTGCTGCTAATTGCTGTTAGAGAGAGCAGGTGCCTACTTCTCCACTACAGAAGCCCAGTCTGTAGAACAGCAACGATGGCAAATTCTCAAAAACGCACTTCAACATGGGAAAAAGGCAAAATGATACCCTTCTGTCCCAGGAGGCATGAGGGTGTTGCCAGAGTCACACAGGTGAAGAAAGAGACTGCAGCAGAGACAATCTGATTCCTAACATGCGTGAGCCATGCCACCTTCATGAGCTCCTACTCTGACACATCAACTTTAAAGTGCCTGTATACTCTTGCCAATTGGGTGATGTTAATAGGAGAATGAGAGTCCTGTGAAGACATGAGGGAAACACAAAGTGCATGTAGGTGAGTACATAAAAAAGGGGATGTTTGGTTTCACTTGGAGAGGAATGTTGTCTCTTTGTAAACTTCATTGTACCACCCTTCTCTCAAAAAAACCACAGTAAGAACCTCTGCCTCTAAATTATGGGTGAGATAGGGACAGCAAGACCCACTACCGTTGTGGCACAGAGTGACACTGGGCTCCTCATGCATATGTGATCCGCTCCTGTTCAAACTGTGTTGGATGCCATAAACAGAACAAGGCAGGCTTAAAAGACAGGCAGCAGAACATTCACCACTGATGACATTATATGTGACATCCTTCAGGTTCTTATCAGATTAGACAATACAGTGAAGCACTACTTTTACAGGCAGTAAGTGATTACTCCATTACATTTTTCAGATTTGCACTTCTATGCGTACATAAAAGAAAAGAGTAGGAAAGAAAGCTGAATTAAATAACACACAATTTCACAGTCCTTTTGCAGTCTGTAGAATACCTAAACTGCATGAAACCAGTTTGCTACTATAACAGCTGATAGGTTAATGCACAACACTCTAGATATAGGTGGGAGATGGCACAAAAGTGAGGACTAGCAGGCTATTGAATCCCCAGTTCCAATTTTTGCACAATTATAGTTTTTCACTTATCGCATTCAACGAGCACACAGAGCATGTACCAAATATCTCTCAAGTGGATGGGCACTGAGTTGGCAGGACTGAGGTAGAGAGCAGCTTCTGCAGCGCTTCTTGCTGGCAGTGAATAAAATACAGCAGGGGGGTTCTGCCTATGGGGAAAATGAACACTGGCCAGAAAGTGTGTGTCAAGGGACCGCGTTTTAAGAACGTCTTGTACACTAGAAAACCAAATTTCTGCTCTGCTGAACACCACCGTTCTCATTTGCACAGCTGTACAGGCCAGTTTGTGGAAGGGCAATGTAACACACACTTGTAAGTCTGCTACCTCAGTGTGACAACTGTTTGCTCCAGATGAAATAAGCAAGTGAAGATTTTGCCTACAAAAGCCTTATAAAAGCCTTTGACCACCCTCATGCATAAATACTAACCCACATATTAAAATGACTCATTCTCAACTACTTAAAACACCAGGGTGCAACTTCCCCAAACAGAATTAGCCACCTGCATCTATGAATGAAACTTGCAAATGAAGACAGTAACCCTTATAGATTTATTATTGTACCAAAAAAGGATAAAAATATATAATAAACTACTTTTTAATTATATTCCCTATTCATAAATAATTGATCATGACTTGCTGTCAAAAAACTGTTTGTTAAGATTTTGTGCCTAATAGGATTTCTGTATTTGACTACCCCACGAAACTTCGGGGTTGGCATAAACTCTGGGCACTAAAAAACAAACCCCACCAAGCTGAGCGACCACACAGAGCTGCAAGGACTTGCCTGCTAAGCTCCTTCTCAGGTCCACCAAGAACACCCTAGTGTCCCTCAAGGGCAGGTTACTCTTTCACATGGAGAAGTTTCTCAGGGTAGCAAGAGAACAAACGTTGCTGGTGCTTTACAGCTGAGAAGAACTTGTTGATTCGGTTTAAAACAATGAGTAAGAACTTTCTGTTGGGAAGTATTTTCATTCACAGAGAAGCTCTGGGAAGGCTATCTGTTCCCTTTGCACCAAAGTAAGATTTCTTTCTCTTACACAGAAGCATAGTTCTAGGGGCATGCTGCAGCATAAGATTACCATACACACAGTCCCATACACAATTCTGTAGATAGCCCACATGCCCGAGTCTAAAGGCAGCCATTCTCCATCAAAGACTCAAGCACTGAATTCTGGCTATGGATTTAGTGCAACCCAGCTTACCTCTCACCTCCCATCCACAGGAAGGGGTGAGACTAGGATATTATAGGGTCCGCACAGCCACTGGGTAGAGCAGTGACAAGTGTTCTGCTCCCTTGATAGGCAGCTTTTTTGTGGTGTAGTAATGGATGACCTCAGGAACACTGTCGAAGGGAGGGCTGTTCTGACCCAGGATGTATTTTTCTTTGGTTTTCGTCAGTTTCATATGCATAAAACCTTGACTGCTCCTGCAAGAAAAGCAAAGTGTTAGTTCATGATTGCGTATGGGGAGTAAGACAGCACCACAACGAGCTCATTCATGACATAGGGGAATGCAGGAGAACAAAATAGTTTCCAGGTGACAGGCCAAGACTACTCCAAAAGACAGTGACTGTTACCTGCAAACCCCCAAGGACAGTCCAACGCTAAGGCAACCTAACCCAGTACTTTGTTTTCACCACCTTCTCTCTCTGGACCTGAGTACAATGCTGTCTTACCCTTGAACTGGCCCGGAGGCATGCCAGAGGACAGCCTGTTATCCTGTTACCCCTCAGTTTTGCTGTGAGCATTTAATTTTCCTAACAACCTGACATCAGTTCTGGACCAAAAGGTGTCATTAGTTTTGGCATATCAGAAGCCTGAGGCTTCTTCACAGAGGCACGTGCATGACATGAGCCTCATGCAGATGAGGCCAGACCTGCCTTGTCCTGGGGCGACCTGTGGACAGAGCACACTCATCCCACCCTGGCAGCAACTGGCCAGAACATGGCCATGTGCAGACAGACCCACTGCTGCCAACTGGGGAAACATCCTCAGAGCAGCCCTCTCCCAAGACCAATGGCATAAAGAATTTCACCTGCACTGTGCTGAGCAAAGGCTGCTGGCCTGCAGCCCTTCTGCAGGCACAAGTCAGTATGTGGCTTCACTGAGGAATATTTAATATATCCCTTATGGCAAATTAAACACGTTCATGCTTAAATATAAAAAGAAAATTTAATGAACAACGCATTGGACAAAGTCCTGCTACCACAAGCAGCTCTACAAGGAGTCTGCAAAGATGTGTCATGAGCCAGTTCCCTATATACACTTGCCCCAGCATCAGTCATGAGTGTTGGCACGGGACAACTTGCCTGGTGCTGGGTTTGTCCCCCAGCACCACCTCCGCTCCCCACAGGTGTCCTCCAGCACCTGCACCACACGATCGCTACAGGAGAAAGCTGCAGCATGTCTTATCTCATCAGCAAGGGGAACTAAACTCCCTACACGGAGCCGCTCTGTCCCTGGCATTCCTGTTTCCCCTCGGCTTAGCCCATCCTGCAGCCAGACCTTCTTGCTCTCCGTGCCAGAGCCTCCCTTGGTCACAAGTTACCACTGCCAAGCGGTTACAGTTTGAATTTCCCCTTCTTTACCAAAAGGAAAGCAGAAGCTTCAGGTTCTGTGATGCACTGGACAGGTCTATCAGGAGTCTTCTAAGATCTCTAAGAGAGAGACTATCTCCGGCTACTTTTGCTAAAAACACAACTGATAGGAAATACAGGAGATGCTGGGGCACCTGTCACCTGTACAGAGTCACTTAATGAAATAAACTCCTCTTCAGGACACCTGCTTATTGTGTATTTCTGCACTGGTTAGTCCCAAACACAGTGCCTGGAGCACTCCATTTTGCCCATTTCCCATGTTGTTCATGAAAGTGAGTGAAAAAAAAACAAAACATGACCTAGTAGTTATGGAAAGAAGCCTTGTGGACTTCAACCAAGACACATAAAAAGTTTCTGCCTTTGGACACAATAAACCCAGGCTGCAGTGCAGGCTAGGGCACAACATGCCAGAAGGGGAACCATGTCATGGTGGACAAGACACAGAACATGCACCAGCAGTCTGCCTCTGGAGCCAAGAGAGCCCACTGCAACCTGGGCTGTACAGTAAAAGTGCAGCCACCTGGTGGAAGAAAGTGACTCCCTAGAGTACAGAGCACCAGCAAGGCTGTATCTAGACACCGCAACTGGTGTAAGCTGGTGTAAGGGCCAGTCCGTAAAAGAGAGAAGTCAACACGGGAACAAGCCCCAAGGCAGGGCCACCAGAAGGGCCTGCGGGTGGGAGCATGGGGTGTAAGGGGTCAGCTGAGGCCACTGAGCCTGTTCAGGCTGGAGAGGGGAAGGCGAGGTGGAGGGTGGCAGGCTGCCTGAAGAGGAAAGTTACAGAAAAGGTGGATGTTTCTCAGAGTTGCACAGTGAGTCACAAGCACAAGCTGCAGCACACAGAGTTCCCTCTGGGTGTAAGGAAAGTCTTCTCCATGACAGTGGTGCAGCCCTAGGGCCAGCCTCAGAAAGTTCAGGTTTCCATCCTCACAGGTTTTCTAACTTTGCCTGTAGAAAACACTCAGCAACCTGAAGGGCAAGTCCTCCTAGGATTAGGGGGTACGATTACACGCCTCCAGCTGTCCACTTCCTTCTAGAGTCCTCTAGAAGTCTGTGGTTAACCTTTACCATTTTTATATTTCCAGAAATCACTAAGCAGAGCTTCTAGTTCAACAAGAATTTTTATTTGAAACATTTATAAATATTGAATATTAAAGTGAAAAGATGAAAGAATCAAAAGTAACCTCTGAAACTTCACGACTTCAAACTAAAATTTTCTTGAAACTGAAAATGTGCTTTGGGCAATTATTTCATAAGAAAGCACAATGAAATCTCCCCGTTTCAAGCAAGACACAAAACACTTAAGGGAGAGACTGGAAAGGGTAAAAGCTTTGACATCTGAGAGGTTCAAAGGTGGTGAGATGTCAAACCAGGGTGATGGCAGATACTACAAGATGCAGACTGTACGCAAGTTGCTCACCTCCTACTTTTAATACTTGATCTTTGCCAAGCAGGGATGACATCACCTTGCAACTGTATGTAGAGAAATTTTGCAGTTAATGAGGCCAAGGCTGTAGACACGCTGTTGCCCTGTGTTCAGGCCCACCCTAGTCTGACAAAAATGCCTGGAAACAAGCTATCCTGTCCTGGGCAGAAGAACGGTACTGACTCCTGGAAGCAGGGAAGACAGTATCTTCTGATAAGCTTGTGTTTTAGAATAATAAAGGGATTGGATTTTTTTTTCTTCTTCTTCCTTTGGTCTTGCCAGACAAACACAGTGGACATCATCTCCATCATCAAACTAAAGCCCTGGCCAGCTGAGAGCCATTTCTCTTGGGCTAAGCATCTCTTTACTGCTTTACTCCTTTTAGGGCAGTGTTCTTGTCCAGTGGTTAGAGCCTCTGACTATTTGCTTACAAACAAGGGAACGTTTGTGCTGCTGGTTTTCCCCTTCACTGCAAAGCAGCTGAAATATGGCAAGAACTAATAGTTCTGTGATTACATTATTCCACTAAAGCACTGTTTATGGTTCACACCAACGCTGCACAAGGCAGCTTGACTAGTGCCATTTCTTATCAAAAGAAGAACCTTCTTGCCCATTTTTCTTCCTTTAGTAAAACATGTTTGAGGAGCGAACTGCAATCACAGAGAACTCCCCAGCAGGTAATTCATCTCATTAATGTATACGATCTTGAAAAGGAAACATAATGCAACACACACCACTGCTGGATATCACTCTTTATCATAACAAAAAGCAATTTTTGATCAAAAGGGCTATGAAATAGTGCTAATGAAATTGACCTTAGTAACAAAACCAATCCACTCCTAAAAAGCAAGATATTTAATAATACATTATGTAATTCTGCAGCTGCTGGTGCCTATCGCCTGCAGCTAATATGTACCTCTTACACCTCTTACTTTTCCTGGTAATTGCTCAATGAATTTTTCATGAAGAATACAAGCAACACTTACACTAAATCAATTCCTTTCGTGGTAGAATGACTTAAAAACCCTTGCACACAAAACTGATATGACTGGAGGTAGAGGGGCCACTCTCTTCTTACATAAATAGTAGACCTCTTAATGTAATCCACATGCAATTTGTATTTACAGGACCAAAAGCCCCATCCCTAATTTCTGAGATTTCTATCCGATCTCATGGGTATCTCACCCCACATCCATCCTTTTCAAGCAGTCTGTATTACAGATTTTGAGAGGCAGACTTGCAATTGTTAAAATCAATAGTGAAGCAAACTGACTTGTGGGGCAAGAGGATTAAGCTGATGACCAAAGGCCCCTTTTCTTGCTATCACTGAGTCATCATTTATATCACCACTTTATCTCCACAGCCCTCTCTGACATTCAGCTCATTTAGCTCATTTAGCCATTGAAAGCTGAATTCCATGAGACTAACGCACCAGGGGATTTTATTTGCCCAAAGCTCTTCCGTTAAAATTAACTGCTAACAAGGATCTTTGTGGAACTTCCCAAATGATTCATCTTTCAACTGGTCACATGAAGATGAAAAACTGTAGGTTACCTTCATTCAGTTACCTTCACTTATCTTCATTTTTAGCTATCTTCTCTAATTATGCGGTAAGATCTCTGACATCCCTCCATCAAGCACTAGTTTTCTTTTCAAGGCAGTATGTTGGAAAACGGGTAGGAAATAGATGGCCAGCTAGCCTAACATTTTCATTGTTGAAAAGCTGATATTCCCCACCTGCATGCTATCTCATGTCCCACCTCCCTTGTGTCTTCCCCCTATCAGCACATATGCTCCTTCTTCAGCTTTTTGAGTTAGAACAGGTCAGAAACCGGATTTTCCTTTTGCAGGTCTTCCCCTTGATAGTGTTTTGTAGGTGGTTTGAAATACCGGTAGATTTTGTTGTGGTTTCTTGTGAAATAATTGTACAAAAAGACCCACATCCCTGTCTGTTTCTACCTTTGTATTTACACGGTTTTGGGTTCTCTTCCTAAAAGAGCAGAATGTTTTTCACTAAGTAAAACCCAGTCCAAAGGGTTTTTTTTTATAAAGCAAAACCTAGTCAGAATCCTCAGAAGTGGATTTTTGAGTTTTTCTATATGGATGCTGAGGAGGAGTAGAGGTGGCAATCAGCAGCTACTTGAAATTGACTTCAAAGCTTTGCAATGTCACACATGCATGTTCACAAAGAAAAAGGACTGACGGGATTCAGACAATGGACTGATTTTGCTGACTGCTAGTGTTTGCAGCCAACATTCATCCACATATTGTCAATGATGGGCTGAGTTTTAGTTTCTGTCCCAACTACTTTCCTGGATGTCCAGAACTCTTCAAACTGAGCATTGTTCCAGGCTTACTGGTGGGTGAAAGCAAAGATCACTAAGGAACTGGAGCTTATGTTTTCAAATGTTTTCCTCCCTCCCTTCCCGACTTTTTTTTTTTTTTTAAGTTTCCAAAAGTTACACTGTGAATCTGTTACCTGCTTTCCTTATTCCAAGTAAGCCAATGGAGCCATCACTAGTTGCAACTAGAAATATAAAACAAGCTACTTCTCATCTTCTAGAATGGAGAACAGATTAAGTTGGCAGGAGGCGGTCAGGCAGTTGGACTCGCTATTTGTAGGTCCTTTCCAACTGAGCTATTCTATTCTAAAGCCAGCTTAGCACCTTGAAACTATGCCATCCAATTAAGCACTTCCAAGTGTAAAGGATTTAAAGCTGTTCACATCTCCAGTCAGGATCCTGCTGTGCTGTACATCCCATCCTTCTCCATTTGTTCCTGAAGTCTGCCTTCCAGAGCCACCTCTTCTGGTATGCCTTGGCTCGAAGAAAATCAGTGCCTAGTAACTGGCATGGGCAGAATGTGCCTACACTTGTTTTACCACACTACTTCTGCTAGCTCAGTGACGAAGGTTATAGGAACACTGCTCAGAAAGAAACCTGAAAGTCAAACTCCTCCATCTCCTCCAAACCCTTTCAATTCAAGCCCTGAACTTAGTAAGCAGAGAGATTAGTGAAATTTAAGCCAGAGATGAGGAAAAAGACCCATGATTTAACTGGCTGTAAATCAGTTTCTGTTTAGTTTTCTAAGTGTTGTTTGAATCCACTTAAATTTTAAATGTATAAGCAAAATATGTCCCTGATAGTAAATCACTCTGGTTTTGAAATCTGGATTTCTCAATTTTTTCAAAAGCAATAACTATTAGAGCCTGCCAGGCCTGCCACACAATGAGCAGAACCTAAATGACAATCCCAAATTCACATTCATGAAAGCCAGTATCTTAAACAGATCTCACGCAAGACTTCAGCAACAAAAGATGCTGGAACCTTACTTGTTTAACTCATTTAACACATTGTTACACTGGGACTTCCAAATGGTGCTCGCATTTCTCAAATGTTGCAATGGCTCTGTCCCAAGCTTTTGTTCAACTGAGGCTGACAAAACAGCGACAGTGACATGACAGCAACGCTACAGACCACATTCACTCCTTTCTATTTCAACCATTCCCATGAGTTTCAACTGTAGAACAGAAAAACTCCTAAATACTGATCCCTGCACCAAACTGCTTTGGAAGTCTCAAGGACAGGTGTTTATACAGACACTATACTTGATATATGACTAATAGGCACACCTTGTTTAAAATGTTTTGTAACACAACCATAAAACCAAGCGACTTTGAATTAGAGCTTTCCCACACGTTTTCCTTCAGTTTTCAAAACCCAGTGAGGATGGGAACAGAGATTGTGCAGACAGCTCATCAGACTGTGCTTTGTTTGATCTTATGCCTGAATTGTGTTAAAAGAGCATTCAAGAAATATTAATTGGATACTAAACCTAGTATTTTTTTCAAGAAAATGTTAATAGCTATGAAACATTATTCATGCTCACAATCAGGAAAACTGGCCAAGCCTTCCAAACGTTGGTTTTGCTGGTGAAAGTGCTGTTTTGTCAGAACAGATTTTCTGCACCAAGGCATCCATTTTAATGGAATGTCAGTTGGGCAAGCAAAAAAGCAACAACATTCCAATAACATCAGAAAAAGCACTGTAGCAGTGCTGGAAATGTGTTGTTTTGTTTTTCCATTCTGAAATAGTTTTCCATTTCAAAATTTTATTTTATATTGTACATTGTTGCTTTGAACAAAACCAATGTTTCACAGAAACCTACAGCAACAAAGAAATAAATTAAAATTTCTAAGATACAAAAACCTGCATTTTTTTTTCTTCTACATGAGTGATCACTTCAAAAAAAATTCTTTACTGGAGACAACCAAGAGGCTTACCTGGGTATATTTTTTTCTGGCTCATTTCTAGTTTTTCAAGCACAGAACACATGACACTGTCATTCTGCATCTGAGAACCACTGTTACTGTCTAGTAGTAGTGCTAGGTTAAAGGTTGGACTAGATGATCTTTGAGGTCTTTTCCAACACAAATTATTCTATGACTCTGTGACTTCTGTAGAAGTGGCAGAATTCTTGCCTGCAAACAGCCTGCTCCCTATCATTTGTTTACACTGACAGCAGTCTAGAAATAAATATTAAAATACTGTTATTAAATTTCTTATTTAGAGAGTTATGAAAAATTCCCCTAACTCTTTTAAATTATATTGACAGGAGGGAACTAGGATTTTATTCATGTCACAACAGTTCTTTTCTAATGACATTTTGTGTGTTTTAAATTACGTAAAAGGTACAAAGCATGGCACTGATCTGAAAACTATCGCCTGTCCAGAGTTCTCAGTTTTGGAAAACAGGATCTCTTCTACAGATCAATCCTGAAATTTCGTAAGTGACAACGGCTTTTATCGTACTTCCTCTGCCATTTAGGGAAAACCACACACCTATGTATAAACACCCAGGAGCAGTGTTTCAATACACACCATCCTCCACAGATGAAACAAAAGTCTCTGAAGTCAGCTCTGTTCTCCCTCCACTGGTAATGGCCATGCAGAAGTTATCTGACAAAGCAGAAAGCAAAGACCATTCTTGCTTATACTCACAGTTTTCCCATTTAGCTGACTTGAGAAATAATCTTAAACTAAAATTTAAAAGTAGCTACATTTCCCCAAACTGAAAAGTAAGTCAGGAAATGAAGAGCAGGCATGGTATACGCCATTGCAAAGGGCCTTGGCAAAAGCATATCCTTACTGAAACAGTTAAACAACAGCACTGGGAACCTTATAAAATTGTCATAAGCCAACCACTTGAACAGTGGCAGAGCCTCTTGAGCTTCTGATAAAACTTTGTAAAGGGTTGAATACCACATATTCCCTGTGGCCAGAACAGCCTCAAAACCAGCAAATAAACAGGGCTAGAGGCAATTGCATTCAGGGTTTTGAGATGAATTTAAATATTGGAGCAGATTTCAGAAGGATCAAAAACATATGGTACTACTCTTCAGGACCCCAGGCTGGAGACTTTTATTATAGTAAATAAACATTCAACAGTACTACTAATTCTGAAATTACCCACCATTCATTCCAGAGAAAAGGAGCCATTACCACCCATCAAGCAGGCATACTTCATTCACTGTCAAATCACTGGATTTCCTTTTCCAACACACTGACTGGTATTTGGACAGAAATCAGCCATCTAAATCTGCCAGCTGTTTTCATGCAGTCTAAATGAGCTCTAGCCAAACGAACCCTTACAGGCTCTTGCCCCTTACATTTTTAGGGAAAGCAGTCAACTTTTATCCCTGTCAGGCAACACAACCGAGTATCGAGTTTGTAACCTTTCCATTACAAGGCAGAATACTGCCAAAATGCCAGCAAAATCTTTTTTTTTTTTTAAATACTATGACATCATTAAAGGATGATTACTGTTAGATGTTAGAGAAACATCCACCTTTTCTGTAACTTTCCTCTTTAGGCAGCCTGCCACGCCACCTTTCACCTCGCCTTCCCCTCTCCAGACTGAACAGGCTCGGTGGCCTCGGCTGTCCCCTTACACCCTGTGCTCGCGGCCCTGCCTCTGGACTTGTTCCCGTGTTGACTTCTCTCTTTTATGGGGAGTCCTTACCCCAGCTGTGGTGTCCGGATACAGCCTTGCTGGTGCTCTGTACACCAAGGAGTCACTTTTTTGACCTACTGCCTCTGCTTTAGCTGTTAGAGCCCAGCAGGTGGCTGAATTTCATTGAGCAAGACTGAAACATAGCACAGCTTACAAACAGAGATGTTCTAGTGCTGCAGTTCATGATGTACCTCTACGAGTCGTGCCTGAACACCTGAAATACTTGTAAGATGGCTCTCCTCTTGCCTCTACATATCTACCTCCACCTCTTCCACCACCCTACATGCTAGTAAAAAATATAGACCTAACATTAAAGAGCTTGCAACAGGGCATTTCAATGGCAACAATGACATAGCCACCACGAGTAGGGGTCTCAAGTTTTTTACCTAGACTTATGTAATTAAAAACAGGTTTACAGAAAGAGTGGGAGAGTATCAGTGGGCCAAACACCTACTACCCTGAAGCAGCACGCTATTCATGTGTATGGCCCTCTTCAAAGACCACAGAACACAAAGCTTTCCTAATGCTGGAGAAGATGGTATTCAAAGACAGAAGTGTAGTATTTGGTTACATTAAATGAAATTGAGGAAGTGCTACCACCTTCTAACTTTTCAGATATAGGTAATATTTGTATAAATTTCCATTGCCAGACATTGCTGTATTTTGGAAAACCTATTTTTCTGTTTTTGCCAGAGAGAAGAAAACTATAAAACAAACAAACAAAAGAGTAGAGCTGCCTGTTTCAAAACTTGCAACATGGCACTACACAAGACTCTACATCACTGTCACAATCTAAATACAAAAATTAGTGTTTTTTTCTTCCTTTTTCTCCATATCAGAAATGTGCATTGTTGAATTGAAAAAAATGCTGACTCACACATACATGCTGGTGAAGGTCGCTGAGGGGCACAAACACACCTGAAATACAATAGTGAATATGAATGCCTAGGGAATGTGTGCAACAGCTAAATGGGGATAGATGCTGCATCTTCTGCCCAAGAATGATCTGAAAGATATAGACCTACACGGTTACTAGAGCTTACCTCATCCCACAAAGCAACTCCACATCCCACTGACCTGATTAAGTACTTCCCTATTTTTATGACTAAGTAGAACCATTTTTGCCTAAACAATAAGGAAAACACAGGGTCATCAATCAAACAATGCAACCACAAAAGACAGAAGTAACTCACTGTATTTCAGTATCAACCCAATCTGATATTGGAACCTTTGCTTTAATGAACCAGAATGGAAAAAGTAGTGCTCCTGGATATTGAAACAGGAAGTGCCTTTGGCTCCTGTACCAATAGGTTTGGAAGTGCAGTTTACAAAGGTCAGTTTCAGTTCTCCAATTCTACCCATTTGTAGCTAGCAGTTTAGTAAATCCTTGAGAATCTTTTTCCATGGGGTGACTTTTTTTTTTTTAACTAAATTTAATCTTCATCTTTCTATTCTCTAATGTGATTGATTTATGCATTGTTACACAAAGAGGTCCATTTCATTATTTGTCCCAGAATATGCCAACATTTTTTTTTAAAAAACAACATTTTGCAGCAAGAGCACTAGTAGTACAGTTCCACAAACTTAACACTGGAATTCACTGTCTTCTTCCACTCAATCACCATATACATATAATCTTACAAATCAGCCACATTCATGGAAGAGCTTGCTGTCAACACAGATTAGAGAATTTACCAGGAGTTGAAATTTGAATATTAAGTGCTTTGCACAAAACACGGACATACGGTGAGTTTACTCATATGTATCTATGTGGGTTTACATAAATTCAAGTTTTCCCCAGTATTTTCCCTATAGATGTTATCTGTCCCTCAAAAATGTGTACTACTTTATTTCATGGAGTCACTCCCATGGGTCAACAGATATTCTGCCTGCCTCTCAGCTCTCCCTACCACAAGCTGAGATGTATGTCAACTTTCCCATTTGCTGTAAGAGCCAGCTGGAGACTGCCTACCCCTTCATTGTGCAATGGATCGTGGATAGTCCATAAAACATGTTGCTTCTGCTCCTGTTGCTGATCTACTGCTTGATCCCGGAGAGATCATCACCTCTGTGCCCTCATCCTCCTGCTCATATAACATACCTGTCCAATACTGGGGCTTCTGGAGCTCTCCTGATGTGCCTGCCTACCTGTTAGGATGGTTAACTGTCTGAGGAATAGAAACTGTGTGCTTTATCAGTTACAGGCACACCAGGAAAAGGGTGTGAAGGAAGAACAAACCCCACCCCCCAAAACAACAACAAAACAAAAAATAAAGGGAACCCACAGTCACTAGATTTGTCCCACCAGAGGGTTTATTGTATCCCCCGCTCACAAATTGCTGTGAAAAGCTTATATTCCACAGGGAAGGAAAAAAAAAAAGGAGCAAAAGCAACATAGAAGCTTCTCAGGCCTGCCATGCTTGTACCAGCTAAACCCATGTTAGCAAGCGTGAAGAACCACAGCCAGGATGCTCAGCGTATTGGGAGGACACTGACTACAGACAGCCAGGTACACTTCAGAACATTAAGTATAATAAATTTGAGGAAAGAGTTAAAGAAAGTAAGAGCAAGATGTATCACACTTAATTAGATGACAAAGAACAAATTTAATAATTACATTTTACAAATCTACTCCAATGCATTGACAGAGCAAGACTGGAGGGCCCACCTCCACGGCCTTCAACTTCAGCACTGCTTCCCCATACTCCAAGTACAGTCACACCAGTCACAGCATATCCATTTCGTTAGGTCTCTGCTGCTGCAGCCTGAACTTCCATTTCAATACATCTGAATTGAGGATACAGGCCTAAGGCGGTACCCAGAGGCAGTCTAGCATCCCCAGAGAAAATACCCAATCAAGCTGGATTCTGAGATGCAAATCTAGTATGTATCCTAGTTCTCCTGTTGCAACATGAACACCTTCATTTTGGCTGGAGACCAATTACTACACACCAACAGGTTTTACTTGGGTCTGTGCCCAGCTGTGGGGCAGTACTCCCTTCTCTCCTATACATCAGACAGTTGTCCATAATTTTATGAGTCTTTCTTTGTTACACTTCCCTTGTTTGTTTTTCTAGCATGGTTTTACAGGCCTGGAGACCTAGCCAAGCCTCAGAGGATTCAATCTTGGTCCAGGACAGACAAAACAGACACTCCTGGAGTTACCGACTGTAGTCTATCAGGTAACTGGTTGTCTTCTGTTTATAGGATGGGAACAGATCTCTTTTTGGGGGAAAAGGCAGGCACCACAGGAGATGAGTGAGTCCATAACCAGCCCGTCTGAGGTGCAAGCTCAGGGAGTCTGAATCATATAAAATATAAGGACTTAGATAATAGGATAAAACACGAACACATGGATAGAAATAAGTTCTTGGGTCCCCTACCCTGTATGCCTAGTGATAGCCTGCCCTACTAAGCACAGTTTTTTGTCACTCAAGATTGTATCTTCACCCAGACCTGTAATTTAGCTGCATGCAACTGAGTGAAAAAAAAAACAACATACAAATTCCTTCTCACCACATAAAATCAGCAGTTTTGTCAACTATCCATTTTCCTGCCTGCAGGCATTCTTTAAGAGACTCACGGATAAATGTAGGTGTTGCAAGAGTCATCCATGAAGCTACTCACAACTTAGATACAACTCAAGTGTAAAACAGATGCTATTCTTCCTTACCTGCTGGCCTGAAAAAGATACTGATGCTCAATGCCAGCCTCACTGTCCTCTTGTGACAATACTGTGGCTGCAGCTTCTTATTGACAACAGAAATCCTCTTATGAAAGAAAGGTCGTAGGTGTTTTTAAAAGGGGAAGACAATACCTGTTTTCTAAAATGTATTGCTTTGGTACTTGGTGCCAGTTGGACAGCTGCAGCTTTAACCAATATACATTTGAATTATTATAGATGTGTTTAGCTGACAATAGCAACAAAATACTGAGCCCTCACTCTGTTCATAGCTTTATTTAATGCAGTGTCCTATTTTGGCACTGGTGTATATGTGAAAAGGAGACTTTACTGACAAATTAATGTGCTGCTTCACTGCAACCATGTCAACACCCTACAAATTAGAAATGTTTCATTTATTTATTAACCCGCCAGATTATTCTCTTATTTTCTATTTGTTCTAGCTGAACATGGTTCTACTACATAACAGCATTGGCTGGGCAAATGTAAATGTAAATTGTGTTTCGTTCCCTCTCCCTCACAAGAGCAAGGTAATATTGAAACAAACAAAAAAATACAGATCAAGCTGTAGTCAAACTTTATGGAGTATTCCCAAAGTCTTATAGAGCGTTTCTGAAGAGACGTGTCTCCAGTGACACTTTCAAGTAAATTCTGGTGCAGGTAATAACATATTGCAAGTAGAAGGAACTTCCTTTCTTCACATGTCATGGAAAATGCCATCTACGCTACAGTCACTAATAAAGGCCCCAGCCTTTCCTGCAAAACATACCACCATGGGGCTGGCAATCAGGACACCCCTTAATTTTCAAGGTAAACAAAATGCTCTCACAGGTAGAGAGAATAAATACCAAGGTGTGGAGAGTAACACATTATCCAGCAAGCAGCTTACACAGAAAAATAAATCAAACAGAAGTTACTGTAACTGTACCAGAAGCACTGGCACAGTTTTTGGGAAACAGGGTTAGTAGACTTCTGATCCAAAAGCCTCTGAGAAACAGACATCAAATACCTGGCAGCTACTCCCACGGGACATGATGACTATGAACAGAATCACAAAACTGTAGGTCTTGAGGCTGCTGTCTATATCCCAACACAGCCTCCTATAACCGTTTTCAATTTACATGACAATGAATTTACTGAAATCGTGGCAAGAAATAGTTAACAACTGCAGTCACCTTCAAAGCCAGTAGTCTCACATTAGCATAGGCCTGTGCTCTAACAGTAGCATCACAGACTGCTTCCTGGGAGGCCATTCCATGGAAAAAGTGGCCTTATACTGTATGCTAAACAGGGACACTGCACAGACCATACCAGAGCAGGACCCGGGGCAAGTATGTAGGGCAAGCTTAAGCACAAGCAGAATCCAAACAACATGGATGCTCATGAATTATTTACAGAAAACTGCTCATTTTTTCCACTGTAGCATTCACCAACTCCAGAGCTATGATTCAAGAACCATATCCTAACAAAATTATTATAGGCAAATGTAACAAATGACAAGGTTGCAAGTTGATAACAAGAAAAAAATTACATATGCCTGGTGACAATTAATTTTGTGCTACTGCTTTATTAACATGCTTACCTGATAACTATCATGTATCTTTATAGTGTGCTACCAGATGCAGTGCAGTCATGACTTACCATTTCATCATAAATATACCCGTAAAATAAAACGGGAGTTTAATGTTGAAATTGTTCTGAACTTCATTTCACTGTGCACATTCAGCAACATCCAAAAGCCTCCATATTTACAAGTCTCTTACACCTGCAGAAGACCTCAATCACCCCCAAGCCTGCCTGCCAAAGGAAAAGTGAGCAAAGCCTGTTTTTACCATGCTCTTTTGCAAGTCCTGATGCAGCCCCATGCAGTAAGAGGGGCGCTGGATTGGTACAGCAACACAAATCATGTTCTGCATAGCAGTAGATAGACAAGCACGTTATTACAAAGTCTAGGCATTACTGAGGACACTGCTATAAAGCATCCACACACAACCTCATCCATGCTCACACCAGCAACACAATGCCTGAAGCCCCTTCATTTTTATTTCATTTTTATTTTATTTTTTGTGATGTGAGATCCAGTCTCATATTCTATTGGTGATGATGGAAATTAGCTGCCTGCCATTAACTTAAGCTTGCACTTGAATGTTCCAGGGGCTCTTTTCTGCAAGGAGAAGTAATTATACTTGTGGCAATATAAATAAGGTTATACATTTCCTCAGTATAGTTTGAGGAAGGGATAGCTGATTAGCATTGTGTCTGTGATTAATTCTGCCAATTACCCCACGAACACCTTGTATTGAGCACTTTACGAGCTATACATTTGTTCTGGTGAAAATGGGAGGTGAAACAGATCGTCTCAGATCTCACTAAAAGATGGGACACTGGGACAAGCACAAAGCCATCTGAAGACCGTCAGCCCCACTGATATACTTCTTAGTCCATTCACTTAAGTCACCAAAACTGTGAAAAGGACACATGGGCTTGAAATCTCCCATCGTCACAGAGGGGAAGACTTATGACTGCTTAAACTAGACACCCAATCTGACACAATGCACATCAGCAATACATGACAGTCACTTCAACTCATGCTCATGAACTCTACCACTTGGAGGCATATCAATAAAAACATGTATTTGCAGTAATGCCAAGAGATGGGATTGGTAGGGAAATATACACCAAACAAACACACACACCACCAGAACGCAAAATGAGTTTGAAATTAAAGCTCACAACAGGGAGAACAACAAATATAAAAAAGGAAATAAAGCTAGTGCCAAATTCAGAGGAAGTTCAATGGAGATAGGTGAAAACTGCATATTATAGAAATGAGTACACATGTTGCATTTCAAATTTCAACAAAGGATGAAGGAATTAAGAGATCCTGCAAGACAAATGCTAATAAGGATGTAAGATCACATGGCAATGAAATGAAGAGATTTGTCTGACCTCAAGTTATGGATACAGGGGTGCAAAATAACCTCATCACAGACTGATCAGTTGCTTCTGGATAAAAGAATCATAACCCCAAATAGCAGCATGTGCTTGGCACTTCGAAGGGCTAGTTTCCTGCAGCTAAAAGTAGTGATAAACCAGACTGAAACATTTCCTCACAAGGATTGTGAGTGAAACCTGAGAACTGTCTAATAACTCAGCTTTTTGGGCTTAATGAACAAGAATTCTTCCATCACCAAAACTCTCCAAAGCCTTACTTTTTTTTTTTATAATCACCTTCCTTGAGAGAGGATGCAAAAAGAACAATTAATTATACATTTAGTGTCCTGAATGAGGGAGGAAAGGGAAGAGAACCTTATGGCAATGAGAAGAAATCAAGTGTCAGGGAACATTGAACATGAACTTTGTGAGTGGTCTACAGATGGTAATGGTCAGCGAGATGGCAAGTAAAACTTAAGAAGGTTGCTAGCAGAGCAAGCAAGTTTTCATGATAACTGACATATACGGTTAAATTATGTAATTTTTTATTTAACTAGATACTTTGAGAGAAAACATTGGTTGCATTTGCAGGATATCAAAAGAGCTCCTTAAAAAAAAGGAAGAATGACTAATGAACAAGACATGAACTCTAAGTGCAGTACCATGGGCTTAACAGGATTTTGCGGGTTCTGCAGGAGCCACGGAAGAATGATCAACATCACAGGGAGCTGATACACAGTTAGACAGCACGAAGAGGCCAGGGGCAGCACTAGTTTTGACAAATTTATGGAAGGAGAGCTGAAGAGTACCAAAAACACTTTTCTTACACTCCAGAAAATGTAGATTGGAGTTCAGTCATTTAGCGGTCTTATTTAATTATTAAATTATTATTTATTGTCTTATTATGGGGAGATTTAAGATAAGTGCCATCAGGAAATCTGGTTTAGAAAATCCTGAAATACAACACACTACGGGGACAAAGGGCCAGCATCCAGATGTCTAAACTTGCAAAACAAAGAAAATAAAGAGAAAGGTGAGGCAAAGAAAAGATAATTAAGAATTGCAGGAGATCCACAAGAATTTACTGTCATCTTTTTCTCTTAAAGCTGTGCACTGGTTACATAATGAGAGTCACCATACTAATGCAAGAATTAAGTGATATACTATGGCATCCTTCAAGAACAAAAGCCGTATTTCAAGACTTTCAGAATATGAAGAGGAAAATTTAAGCCTACGTATATCTGAAGAATGTGCCATCAAGCCTCCAATGCTTGCAAGTAACTAGAGAAATATTACATCAGAGAACACACAGATCAAATGACAAAGGGGTCAACTGCAGCTGAACCACATTTCTAAAGCAGGTGTGTTCCAGTTCAAGGCAGGACTCTTTAGTGCAGAGAGACAACAACAATAAAAAAGGAACTGAGATTTTAAGAAGTCCTACAAAATATCTGAACAGAATCTTAAAACTAGGTTAACAGATGCACTTCTACTAAGCCCAAAATGGGGATATAAAACCAATCTGAAATCTACTGTTTAGATCATCTGCATAAAACAGGGTAGAGCAGACACGGCCCCTTATTTCTATTGAACCTAAGAACATACATAGGTTAGCACTGTCTCTGAAAGTGTTATCATCAAGCATTACCATTATCCAAGCAGTAAAATGTGCTTCCAGAACAGCTCTGTGAAGAAACTGTTTAAAAGCCAAACTGTCAGGAGCAGTGGTGGTAAAAAAGGCTAGGTCTGTTTCTTTCCTACTTGGAAGATAGGTTCCACATCAGACCCTATCTTGGAAGAAGGAAAGCAAGGGAACAGTTCTCTTTGCCCTTGTACAGCCAATATGATGGTGAAAGGCGTTCTTGTTCTCCTGCATTGAAGACCTGGGAGCCTGAGAACTTTCTCTGCTGGAAATGCAGATGAGCATACATTGAAGCAAGTATCTGTAATATATTCTGATCAGCCAAGGTAGGTGAGGCAAATGACAGCACTGAGACCGGAATAATGAGCATTTCCCAGTTCTGCAGATCTTCCAACCTTGATCCTAGGCTTTTTACTTTCAAGAATTGTATCAATACCATCCAGCTCTACTACACAAAGTCTTCCTTCCATAGGTGAAGCTTCTTTTATAAAAGGAATAAAATCCCCAAACAATGCAGTTGCTTATTCAGCCTGAAGCAGAAGCAGCAGAGCATTTCAAATCAGACCCAGAAAAAAAAATCAAGTTTATTTAGTTAAATGGACACCACAGGAATACTAAAAATCCCTTAACATACCCAAATTATAAGGTCCTAATTCAGTGATTGTCACTGTACATCATGCAGGCTGACAGTCTCAAACCTTCAGGGTGCCCTTCTGAGCTGAATTAGCGTATCAACAGAATGAATAATTTTCCTTTTGTGCACCAAAGAAATTATAGCTTATAAATTACATATACTATGTACACTGGCAAGTACTTACTTCAGTGAAAGAGAATAGTCATGCTTGCTTGTTTGACTGTTTCGTACAAGGTAGCTACACTCTTTACATAGACGTAACAGGTTTTCTGCATCTGTCCGACTGATTGCTCCATGATACCATCTAGGAAAAAACAGAGATTAATACACATTTTCCAACTCATACTGCTTTCACTACTTTGTTTTTAAGGTATGAATAATGGTTAATACCACATGGATATCTTTAAGATCTAATAAATTAGATAAAAAGCATGTTGTTTGCCTTATATGAGGTTAACATTATCACTTGGCCTCTCAGCTGAAAGAAAAAAATCAGATTAGGACAGCATGTGACAGAACTGGTGTACATACTTTTGTAAGAAATTTGCACCCAGAGCAGCAAGTTATAACCTTTATCTTGCAAGCAGGAGATCCACAATATACACATTTACTTGATTTCAGCCCTTCAATATACCAGTATTTCAATTTATATAGAAAAGAATAAAAAACACAAAAAAGCAAACAAAACCATAGCAGAAGAATACAAACAGTTTACAGTGAAAAAAATCACTTAAAATTGAGAAGGAGGAAATTGATAAGGGTGTCTGTTTAATCAACATGAAGATTAACAAAGACTTGTTCTAAACTTGGTTATGACAACTTTGAGTGCTTTTAGTAAATCCCTGGAGAATCTGCGTAGTAGGTGTGGTCTTGTATGCAGGGAAGAAAGGGAATGGGGAGAGGAGAGATGTGTCCTCTACTAAACTGACCAGTGCAAATAAACTCCTCAGTACCTGCTTTTTTGTATTGGCATTCAAAATGCTTTGACCCCTCCCCCAGCCATGTAACATGCCTGGCCCTGCACAGGGTCAGTCATGTCTCTGAAGGAGATCTCCCCCTTCCTGCAACTGGAAAAAACACTTTGAAGCACGATATGACACCGCCTAAGCAGGATAATGCATGCACCAGAAATGCTCTCTGCCTGTCATTACCAGGAACTGACTCGCCGTGTGCAAAACAGTTTCCTTCCATTTGTTCTAAATTCATTCATCTGCTTAACTTACTTTAAGAGATATGTTCAATTAAAAGGAAAGTGAATAAACAGAGAGGTTCTTTTGACAGAAGTCATGCTTTTGACTATCTTGACCTAATGTCAGCTCCACTGTCAAATGGGCAAAATGAAAGTTGGTGTTCAGAAGAAAAAATCATCTCGTGCCTGGCTACAACTGAAGCCTGCATTAGAGAAAGCTACTACAAGGAGGGTTTTACTATTACATATTCAAGACAGACTTGAAAAACGGAGACCCTGACAGCTCCATCACATTACAAGTAACACCGACACACAGATGTAGATGTTTTCAGGCAGCATTCCCTCTGTACCTCATCAGTTACTGCTGAAGAGTATTTCTCAACAAGCAATTTAAAGACTAGGTTAAAGACTAGGCCGTCTTCTGAATGTGAAGAATATGAATACTAAGAGTCAATCAGAAAATGTATTTGAGAGCGCCTAAAAATTATTCCTATTGTTTATAAATCATTTCTTCCTAAATGGCCAAGTAAAACCAAAACAAAATATGACCTAGCCCAAATCAGGGAGATAAATGGAGTCTGATATTCAGAGGGAAGTACTTTGTGCATTCTTTGGGCCTGGTGATCCCCGGTTGGCAGAGAGGTTCATGGAAAAAGAATGCAGAGTTGGTTCCAGGAAACAAAGCCAGCTTTCAAAACAGTCAGAAGAAAAACAGCAAAGTATGAAGACAACTGATGGGAGAACATCTGATTCAGAAACAATGCCTGGAAGCTGTTCTGGCTACAGCTGAGAGTAAACAGCAGTATCGAGAAGTGTAATTGCTTGTGAATCATATGCTCATGTAAATGGGACATTCAGCTTGCTCCTGTTCCAGCTAACTGAGATAAGCATAGTGCTGTAATCAGTTTAAAGTTCCTGGCTAATTTGCAGTTTCAACTGTACCAGGGCTGTTTGCCCTGGGTGTGTCTGTTTTTTAAATGTCAACATATAGGTATTTGTACAGAAAGTTCAAAGATTCAAATGTGAATTATGTGATCGCAGAACTGTGAAATAACAACTTGTAAAACACACCAATGCAAAAGCACGGGACATGAGAGCCTGAAGACAAGCATATCTTCTAAGATATCCCAGAAAGCACAGGCACACAATACAAACCTAGAAGCAAAATTGAAACGCAATCACACTTTCCAAGACTAATTGAAAGCATCCTGACTGTGGTTTACAGATGCTCTTCCTGACGTCTCTTGCTTTGCCTATGATCAGATTTCAGATGCTGTGGGGTCACAGCTCCACTGCAAACAGGACAGCTGCATCAGTTATGCAGTAGGTGTGATCAGTTATTACGGCTCACAGGATGCACAACACTACTCCATTTCTGAATTGGTCAGAGCAAAACAGGAAGTCACCAGACCTTGTATACAAAGCAGGGAGGGATTCACTTTCAATAGAACATACAAAATGGCAGAGCACACTTTCCTTTTTTTTCACTGTTATGTGGAGGAAGCAGAACAAATTCATTCAATTCCCCTGTGTCCATGAGTTACTCAGTTTATGGTTACGGACTCCTTAATCACGAGGAACTAGAAGTAATTTAATATATTACACATTGGAATTTCTGCCTGTTTGGGAAGCTTCCTAACCTACATATTAGAAATTCACCCGTTAATTTGCATGCTACTTTTCATGTAGATCCTCTCTACAAAAAAAAGAGATTCCATTCTTATACAGAAAAGATGGTATGGTGCCATGAAGAAATCTCACACTATTAAAAAATTAAGCATTTTGAATGATTACGAATAATCAAACGTACAATAAATCCACTCATTAATTTTCTGATCATTTATTGTTAACTGGACATTCATTTCAGTTTTGATCCTACAAAATGAAGAATTAAAAATAATATTGTGACTCACACTTGAATAATTAAAGGAAACAAAACCGACTCTGCAGTCTCCATTTCTAAGTTGCAGTTACACTATAATAGATATCTACACAACAATCCATTCAAGTCAAAAGTTAATTAAGAGATGCTCAACTTTCCATAGTGGCTTAAATGTATTTTGGGGGCTTATGGTAGGCTGGAACTATTCAAGTCTGAGGGCCAAATTTTACAGTCAAATGTATAGCCTTTAGTTATTTATCTGTAGTATCAGCAAGTGATTTCACAACAGTGGTCACTATTTCCTGTGTTACACATAAGTCTGCCCTCTGTCAATGAGCAGGTGCCTCAAAGG
Organism: Cygnus olor; assembly: GCF_009769625.2. Taxonomy (NCBI): domain Eukaryota; kingdom Metazoa; phylum Chordata; class Aves; order Anseriformes; family Anatidae; genus Cygnus; species Cygnus olor. The sequence continues at coordinate 53,450,348 of NC_049198.1, forward strand.
CTGAGGTTGAGTAGGTGTAATATCATACCACATGGAAGATGATAATCTCTTTTTCAAGCTTAAGGTTCCAAATACTGTATGTAAAAATAGTACATCAAAGGAAAAAGAACTTCAGGAAACACCTTCTCTCAGACTCAACTGATAGAGGGGATTCTCTCCTACCAAGGATTTGAAGTGCAAAACGATTCAGCACTAATCTTACCAATACCTGTACCATTCAGAGATGAAGTATTCTGACAGAGAACACCCTCACACCCATGTTAAATTACGTCCTCCCTCTCCTTTGAATATAAATTCTGCATCTAACTTAGAATGACAGTGTCTAAAGTGGGACTGTCTTGAGGATTAAAGACACAAGTCCCTGACTTCACTGTGTGAATCTGTTGGACGACTCAGTGCTCACAAATACCAATGTACCCTGTGTAAATTGTTCCACTCAAAGACTTTTCTTTGTTTTTGGCCCCTTTTCTGAGGCTGCACATCCAGTATGATACAGGACAGTGCGTCACTCCACCACACAAGCCAGTCTGTCCAAATGGCTCAGAGAAGGGTAAAAAGGAGGCAGGACAGAAGCCACCCTTGTGGATAACAGATATTCACTCCATAGAATTTCTCCAGAACTTGAGTTTGGAGCTGACAAAGCTGATTCTAAATACCATCCTCAGCTTTGACAACACAGAATAGAAATAACACTCTTTTTGTAAAGTTTTGTAACTGGTCTCATCAGGCTCTCACTAGAGCAGTATTACAGCCAAATACAAGGCATGTCTGAGATACTAGAAACATGATATGCAGCCACAAAGATAGAGAATTCATGCAGCTTTAAAGGACATTTTGGATTACGTGATACATACCTCCTTTCTCTAATGCAAGGTAATCAACATGGTTATAAGGGGAATAACTGCATGTGATTTAGCAGACAAAATTCACTGTTCCTGAGGTGAGAGGTTTCTATTTAACTCTATATTGTCCCCAAAAAAAGTTATTTACAGTTTGCAGAATTAACAAGGATAGTTTTCTGTGTGCGCTAATGCAGGGGATGCAGAGGAAAGGGAGCTGGACAGCAGGATCTAGGACATCTGCTGTTCCTGTAAGTGGGGAGGCAAAGAGCTAGAAAGCAATTGCTGTGCTTACTTACATCTGCTTTTCCAGTGGAACGGTTGGATCTATTCTCTCTCCCAGGATCCCACAAAATTCTGGGCTGCCATGTTTGATGGGTTTAAAGCCTCTTCCAGGTGCTCTTAACTGCCTGCGCTGGTCATTTGAGGGAGAAGGAGATGCTTGTCGTTTCTCACTTCCATTAAATTGAGCTGCAAGATACAAAATAATTACCTCTCTAGGCAAGGGTAATAAGGACCAACACAGCTGTAGCATTTAGAGAAGCTTCATACTTCCCAGGGAGAATAAACATGCATCCACCAACATTCAGATACAGTGGTTTACCTACCAAGTTATATGTATCATCTAAAGTGTTTCTAACTATGCAAAATACAGCCCGAAAACTCTTGCCTTTCCATCGACAAAATCCATACCCTTCTAAATCCCGTTAAAATAACCCATGCTTACATTAACAACTGGTGTTTTCTTCCCCAAGAGATGATGCTGTTGAACTACCCCTTGCAGTAATGAAGACAGGCTGCGGTGGTTTTAGTCAGGTGGGCAGATGAGCTCCACCAAAACTGCTCTTTCATTCCCCCACCTCAAAGAAAAAGGGGGAGAAAATACGATGCAAAGGGCTCAAGGGTTGAGATAAGGACAGGGAAATCACCCAAGAATTATTGTGATAGGCAAAACAGAGTCAGAGTAGTGAAATTAGTAAAATTTATTTCCTTTTACTAGCAAGCTAGAGAAGTGAGAAACAAAGGAAAGAAACCAAAAGCACCTTCTCCACATTCCATCCATCTTCTTCCACCTCCTCCCTCCAAGCAGTGCAGGGGAACAGGGGAATGGGGGCTGCGATCAGTCACTTCATCTCTGCCACTCCCTCACGGTCCCTCCCTGCCCCTGCTCCACGCGGGGTCCCTCCCACGGGATGCCGTCCTTCCCGAACTGAGCCTGCGGGGGCTGCCCACAGGCAGCAGCTCCTCAAGACCTGCTCCCACACGGCTCCGTACCACGGGGTCCATCCATCCCCCAGGAGCAAACTGCTCCAGCACGGGTCCCCCACGGATGGGCGGCAGCTCCCCCCAGACCCCCTGCTCCTGCTGCGTGGGCTCCTCTCCACGGGCTGCAGCTCCGGCCCGGGGCCTGCTCCTGCGGGGGCTCTCCATGGGCCGCAGCCTCCTCCAGGCCACATCCACCTGCTCCAGCGGGGGCTCCTCCACGGGGGGGCTGCAGCGTGGAGATCTGCTCCGTGTGGGGCCCGTGGGCTGCAGGGGGACAGCCTGCTCCACCAGGGGCCTCTCCCTGCACAGGCTACAGGGGAACTGCTGCTGCTTGCCTGGAGCACCTCCTGCCCTCCTGCTGCACTCACCTGGGGGGGCTGCAGGGCTGTTCCTCTCACACTTTCTCACTCTTCTCTCCCAGCTGCTGTTGAGCAGCAGTACTTTTTCCCCTTCCTTCTGACTGCTCTCCCAGAGGCCCACCCAGCATCACTCCCTGGCTCAGCTCTGGCCAGCAGCAGGTCCCTTTGGAGCTGTCTGGAGCTGGCTCTGATCTGACATGGGGCAGCTGCTGGGCTCTGCTCACAGAAGCCACCCCTGCAGCCCGCCACCACCAAAACCTTGCCACATAAACCCACTACACAGGCTTTCAGTCACCTTCTACAATTAAGCCAAGAAGCAAGTGAGAACATTGCAAACCCAGCTTGCCTCAGCTTAGATGGATCATCTGAACTGCAGTCTCAGTGCACTTCCAAACAGGTAACAACCATGTACCCACATCAGAAATGCCGGCAAACAGTGATCAATTAAAAATGTTTCTACTTATATAATGCAACCACAAGGCTTTTGTCTTGAAAGGCTAGAGTACAAAGTGATGAAAAGGGAAAAGCACACTTTTTAAGTTTCTCTCACAAACTCTGTGATGCCAAGGAAAGCAATATGGCTTATTTAGCAAAGCACGTAGTAATGAGGTCTGCATCCTCATTCCTATAAAAACCACACTTACAGACTCTACATATCTATAACTTCAAAGAATTAAAGAATTGAATTCTGACAGAAGCCATGAAAGGAGCTATCCACACCATCTTCCATACACTCTCACTGCCCTCCGGGGTTTGCTTCTTCATCACGAAGTAACAAACACTCCCAGCTGTGGATGGATTATTGTTTCTAAGGTCATCTAGTGGGGAACAGGCTGAACAAACCTCACTGTATCAGGAAGCTCAGGAAGCAAATATCACAGTGCACACAGAGCAGTCAGCTTCTGTGTGGATTTCAACAGCAGCATTACAGAAAATGTTGCAAAAACAGTTACAGGGAATCCCTACTAAAGCTTGTTGTAGATCACTTGCATTCAAACCTTGACTTGTAACAACACAGCCAGTTAGGCATGTGACTGGTAATACTTACAGCTTTAAAGCAACTTTACAACAGGAAGGGGCTGTAATCTTCAAAAAGATTATGCATACAGAATAGAGATGCGTTGGACAAGGAAAATATTCTAGAGCACTTTGTTTTGGCTATTTTTACATGCTTTCTTCATGACTTAGAACACTTCCAAATTGCTCCTCTTCTTAGAGACAAAGTAGGCAGGCACCAATTATTACCAAAATTGGGCAAATGTATTAAATCATATTCTGAAGTATACATGGCAGAAGTATGGTTACATTTTAAAATGCAAATTCATATTGAGCTTTCATTATCCAGTAATGAGGTTGATTAGCATAACAAGGAGAAACATTGCATGTGTGTACTTGCAAGTGACACATACGAACAGCATAGTGGTTTCAACTGTAAGAAAAACACCTGGATACTATAATTTGGGAACTCTGAATACTGGTGAACTTAATGTTGTCTGCTACTGACTGAGCAACATCTTTCAGACACCAAAAAAATCTTTTCACAAAAATACGAAACTCAGTTCTTACAGTAAACAGTGATATCTTTATGACATGGTGATGGTTGGAAATAGGATCTGTTCTACAAAAATAGCACAAAGTTGAAATTTCAAATGCTTTTGAATGTTTTGTTTGTCTGAAAAGCTGAGACATGTCTCTTGGCTCCTGCCCTATTTCTTTTTTTGTGAACTAAATTGGCAGGAAGAGGCAGCCTAAAAGGAATATCCAGGCAGACAAAACTGGCAAGTATGCTATCTAGTCAGGCACTGACCCATGTGATGCTGTTATCAGGATGGATTTTTAGGGTACTATAAATCCACTCTTGACTAAAGATGCAGTACATACAGTGAAGGTTCAGAAGTTCAACTCCATGCAGTTGAGAGTGGAAAGTTTCTTATTGCCATGGTATTTCTGTTTATGCAACTGTTACTGTTTTGGAACCTACTGCACCCCTGACTCTTCCTCATTATCCTCTCCTGCCCTGTAGCTGGTGGCTTACCCCGCTGGGGTGGTATGCCAGAACAATCCTGCTTTTAATCCCCTAGCATCCTGGGCACCATCCTTCTGTGCATCAGCAGTTGCATGCAGCATAGGTGGCCAAGTAACTTGAAGATCCTTCATCAAGGGCTCTGTGATCAACACCGAGTGGTGAAAGCTACTACCAGATGGCCTTCTTCGTACTAGAGGAGCACTGATATTCTTAAGTGATAACTGAGATTGGTTTTACAGATTTCACATGCATTTCCTTTACCCTAAGGTTTGCTATGCCCACCAGGAAATGCCTGCTCTCTCTCACACCCCAAGCAGGAGCCAGGGTCTGCTTGAAGTTCCCAAATGGTCTTTTGGTTTTGCTATCTCCTTTTCCAGACAGACTTATATACCAGAAAGTTACCTTGTTCCTGTTATTTTGCCAAACTCAACTCCTCTGGGCAAACTGGTTTGCCCAGCTCAGCAGGAGGTCTAACAAGACCTGCCCACATCTCACAAAAACCTTCAAAAATGCATTTCAGCTTCAGCCATTATTTCCTTCCTGCTTTCTTCTCTGTACAGCCTCCAATGAAACAAAGCCAAACCTGTCTGTGAAACAACTCAAACTTCAGACAGTCAAGATGCTGCACTCCAATACAAAGAGACACATCTTTCAGCACTGCAATCAACAACTGAAGTCCCCGAGTAAGGCTCTACATAGCCTGCTCTGCAAGCATCAGCACAACACCAGACCCAGCCAGTGCTTGGGAGCTACAGCAAACACATGCTCTCCCTCAGACTGAGCAGACTTCACAGTTTGTGCACCCTTTTGGTCTGGCACATCTCGGACTCCAGGCTGAAGACAGACAGCTCCTATCCATACTTCACCAATAAGTCTTGAAACCATGGCAGAGGTACAAAAGTTTTCCTTAAAAGACTTGCATGAGTAGTTGACTCCATGGTAATTCTAGTGTTTCTTGCCATTTTGGCTTGTTTCCTAAGTCTATCACCTAACAAATCAAAAATGTTTGCTGCATAAAGCTCATTGTGTCTGCACTTCACATCACAAATGCATACTGTTCCCTGTGGATGAACCTCTCAAAATAGGAAAGTTTTAGCAGGAAGTGGCTTCAGTTGTGAACCTTTAATTTCTAATTCCACTTAGACAACGTTGTGATCTTCAGAGAAATCCACCTCACTCAAGAAGCCAGCAAAACCCACACAGCTTAACTAGCTACATTACAGAACCACAGTACACATGAAAGTCAGAAAAGCACTTCAAATATCTCAGCAGAGGGTCAGTACTCCTCCGCTGCAAACATGTCATTGTTTCAAACTTAGGAGTTGAATCTCTTCTTCCCTTATTTTAAATATTTATGATTCCAAGCAGTTAAAGTATAGGAGAGAACCGGTTAGACAGCAGCTTGAATCTATGCTTGCAGCCAGTCCTGATGCGTTGCTTTGTAGCAAACAACCAGGTACCTAAGACATGCTAAGTTGTAATGAATGACACACCCCATCACAGAAATCTAATTCATCTAAAAATATGTTTACTCTCTTAGCACTGTAAAACAGAACTTTGCATGCTGATGTGAGCCCATAAGGAATTCAACCATATCATAATACTTTTTAATTAAATTTCCTTTTAGTCTGTTAATTTTGTAAAGCAATATGTGCTTTCATAAAAGTTAACTACGTAATGCCTTAAAAGAATATTTACACACAGGCCAATCATAAAATCTAATATTGGGTAGATGGTGTCTCGTTAATCTACACTCAAATACATACTAATTAAAGACTACCTGATGAAGAAAAATTGACAAAGCTAAGATTTTTTATTTTTTTTTAATCAACACTCAAGACTACTTCAGCATTTACCCACTAAAGATCAAAAAGTTGGGCATGAAGATGATTAGAGCACTCCAAGACTTCACAAATGCCAAGTAGTGCACAAAAAGGAATGCAGTAGAAACCAATACATTTATTCTCTGGATTTAATTTAAACTCAGCCTTTCCATTTGATATGCAAAATGCATGAAGAGTAAGGTCTGAGATTTCCATATGCACACACATGACTCTTGGGACAATAACTTTTGAAGCCAGTAACCTCACCTCTGTGGCTGCTGTATTACTACTAATTGAGAAATCTGTAAAGTATGATCTCACTGCAGACAGATGTGCCCTGGTTCCACAGAGTTGTACTGTAAATATTTAGCTTGTATCTCAGTATTGCTAAACAATGAAGTTTCTGTTTTAGGTATTTTGCATACTTTGAAAGAAAAATGTCCTCTGGGTAGCACACAGTTACCATCCTTGCGCGGGAAGCTCACAGCAACTCTGATATTATTCTTAGCCTTTGGAATATTATCAAAACTAGTACATAAAGAGACACTCAGCTCACAAGGCAAAAACTATGCTAGGCTACAACACAGAAAGAAACTGCAGAGAAATGAATAGCCCTATTCCACCTTTAAATTCCACCTTTAAACATTTCAGGGTCACATATTCAAGCATGTGTTCCTTCCCAATATTTTATGCAGTCCAAGGGCTTTATTTACCCTTGTCTTCAAATAAAATATTCTTTGCTCAAAAATAGCTCTCTTCCAAAATTGTCCAAGAACACATGCAGGAATGGCAGACCATGCATCCAGCCAAACACTGGAGAGAATGGAGAAAAATATCTGGACGACTCTCAGGTGATGCAGCCAGCCAGAATTAACTGTATTGCTTCCTTGCAGAAGCTCTTCAACAGCAATCTGTAGTCATTACAGGCATCCGCACAGCACTAGCCCAGTGTGCTAAGAAGGATGGGGATAAAAAAATGAAGCACAGCATTTTCCTTCCTTGTGGGCAGAAATGCACACTCGGGTACTAGGAAAGGGTTATAGGGAGCTATAGGGAGCTGGTGTCTGAAGGTAGGAGTTGAGAATTCCCAAGGAGACGTAAGAAGGTGACGTGATAGGACCAGGTGTTAGATAGGACAAGGACAAATGAGAGCGACTAGGCATAGATGCAGATTGGTGGGAGAAAAGAAAGGAAAAGCAAATAAAAATGATACCACAAGCAAAAATAGTAGAGGCAAGGCGCAAACATGGCAGCAAATGGCAGAGGGCCAGAAACCCTCTGGAATGGAGAACCATGAAATTCACTGGAAAACAATGCAGAGCAGCTGAAGACGTACTGCAAATTCACTGCTGATGGCACTGTGCAGACCCTACTGTGGGCGGCTTGTGGATCCTTCCAGGCAGCAGACTCCCTACCTCTAACAGGCTTACTAGGGACAATGCTGCAGTGTAGTAAGGCTCATCAGTTGGGAGACAGAGGTTGCACGTTTGCTCTAGGCACAGACAACATTACAGCCATCACAGGGACACACAAAAAGACTCATCTGAGCTGGGACAGTGGTACCTGGACCAGAAAAGGAGTCCCATAGCCTAAACCCAAAGCAGAAGGTTTTAAACATATGTGACAGGCTGACTTTCAGCATCTGCAAAAACACCTTAGTGGCACTGGAAATTTAGTGATATGTGCCTCCTATGAGTATGGCCAAATTGACTAGCCTATCTTGACACACAGTATATATCCCAGCCAGACAGTCTCCCAGCACAATTCTTGCAAGCATTTTAACTGGCTCAAAGGGGATGAGTCAGCTCAGGCAAGCCCGAACTGAAGCCTGCTTCCAACGTGGCAGGGTTCAGCAGCAAAGCTGTATATCCTACTGGAAGCCACATAAACAGGTTAGGCTTTTGTGCTGGAGTTCATGCTCTTTAGGGAGAGACATTATACCTGCACAGCATGCAACAGAACTGGATGGTGGCTTAGATCCAGGCTCCAAAGAACCATTAGCATATACTTAATGGCAATTGACTGAGTCTGGAATCCTACAAAGGTTATTAACATCTAACATGCCAAAGCAAACCATGCTGCTAGAAAGTAGAAATCGAATTTCTCTAGTCTCTTTTTCTCTTCCATAGGAGCCCAAAAAGAAGAAAGGGGATGTTGAGCACAAGGTTTCTTTTTTGAGTCAGCTGCTTCAGGCTCATCCAGGTCTCTTGCTCCCAGCCACATTCTCAGGATGGATGCTACAGACATCAGCTTAGGTTGGAAGCAAACAAAATCAATTGCAACACAAAGACAAATGAACAAATGAAGCTGAGGGGTAGAAATCACTCTTACGACAGATCCACACTGCTGTACTACACTGTGCTACAAGAGAAACATTTGTGTCACCCACCTCCACCTACCTATTAGGTGATCAGGCCAGGAACACCCAAGAAGGGCAGTGTCACAACAGACTGTTTACAAAACAGTGTCCCTGTAGAACTGTTGAGAGAATGCGCTCCCAATTTTGCAGTGTGGCCATATCACGGCACATAGAACTGCCAAATCATAGAGTAATTCAAGTAGAAAGGGATCTTGGGAGGTGTCTAGTCCAACCTTGTCAAGGCAGGCTCTGCTACATGATTAGATAAGATTGTTCAGAGATCTATCCACTCATCCCTTTTCTCAGGATGAAGATATATAAAAGCTGAAGACTGCAAAATATCCCTTGGCTGTCCTCACAGAGGGGAAAAAAAACTTCCCTGTATCCCATCAGAACCTGGCCTGATACAACTTATGCCTGTTGTCTCTCATCTTCCGATCATACATCTGCTCATCTGTGAAAAGCCTAGCTCTATCTTCTTGAAGACCTCCTCGGAGACACTGAAAAGCTGCTATTAGATCCCTCCAAAGCTTTCTCTTCTGCAGACTAAGCAAGCTCAAAGTCAGTTCTGTCAGCATCTCCTCATGTGCTGCAGTTTCCTGTCATTTTGGTGTCTGTCTGCTGAAATCATCATTTATCAGCATCCTTCTGACATCAGAATGCTGGACACAACACTGGGCACAACATTCCACGTCTTGTCCAAAAAATGTCAAGTAAAGGGAAACTTTGCTTGACCTACTGGCTATACTCCTGTTTACAAAGGCCAGGATGCTGCTGTCCTTCATCACTACCACGGAGTACTGCCAGCCGTGTTTACTCCACTTTCCCTTGGGACTCCTAGGCCCTTTCCAGTGAAGCTGTAACCTGGCAGCCTTGGTCTATATCATCACAAGGAGTTAGTCTGCTCCAGGTGCAGATCTTTGAATTTGTCCTGGATGGGTTTCACAAGTTTGTTGCCAGCCCTTTTCTCCAGCCTGTCCCATACGCTCTGCATGACAGCTCTTCACCCCTCCATTTGACACCGTTCCAAACCTGATGACTTGCATTCCCTCTCCTCCTCCAGATTATACTGATAAAGATGTTGAACAGGAAGGGTTCCAGAACTGGTCCCATGTGGAATCACACCTGTAAACTGATTCCAGGAAGAGTATGAATCACTAAACACTACCCATTGAGTTCAATGATCCTGGCATTTTTTCCACTCATTTAGTAGTCCACCCATCTAAGCCACAGCATTTCAAACCACAAAACAAGGATGCCATAGCACAACACGTTGAAGGCTGAACTCAATGCAGATGACACCTACTGCTCTCCTTCCATCAAGGGATCAAGTAGTTTCAATACAGAAATCAATCAGGCTTGTCAGGCAGGATTTACCCATGGTAAATCCACACTGACTACTCCTAAACATTGCTGTCAGTATTCTTCCATGGTTCCAGAGCCACATCTCTCGTCTTTTCTCACACCCACAGTTCTCACCACATGTAGCTCTTCCTCCCAAGCCTTCTTGGGAAGCCAAGCTGACCCTTAAAAAAAAGGGTGAACAACCCTGTTCCTAGACAGCTTTTAACAAGAACATATAATTGAGGGGGAAATCAAAGCATGTATGACTAGCATCCCATAGGAGCTTCCTGGAACATGGTCAAGCCATGACTTGGCCAGGCTTTGTTGTGAACACTGAGGCTCTACCAATAAAAAAAGCCCTTGGCTTCTAGAATCACATCATCAGTGAATGAAGCCCCCTAGCCATTTCTGCGAAGCAGCATCAGGGACTAAGAAAATAACCAACACCAAGCACAGATATTTGCAGAGAGAGCAAGTAGTTTTGTGTGAGGTCTCCCTGACTGACAAGTTCTTATGTGGAAGAAACTCAGCCATTCAAAAGAATTAATCTGAAAACAAGTTCTACACATCTATGGGAATGCTCACGATTGGAATGAAAATGACAAGTGACAAACACCAAGAAACATCACCAAAGAAAAGCATGTTACCGCATGCACATGACACAGCTACTTTATGTCCTGCCCTTTTAAGAAGTGGCCCATAAGTTAAGGACCTTGCAAAGCATCACTCTCATCACAGATCCACTCAACAATAAACACTACCTGCATCATACTCACTGAAATAGGGGTGAGATTAAGGGGTTTACTAACATGAACCGAGCACTGAGATGGTTGACAACAGCTCACCTGAAGCAGCAAATCAGTAAGTGCAATGTTCCACATTTCTGCAGCAGGTAAGGACTTGAGACTGCCCACAAACGTTTCTGACAGATTTCTCCCCAGCCCCCATTCTCCCCACCCCTCACCCTTCAAAAGGGCAGAAACATTTGACTTCTCCTAAAGGCAGGCATATATGCTGTGAAAGAGAATTTTCTGGTCAGAATCTAGGATTCCTACCTGCCAGAGCTGGGATGGTGACTTTATTCCACTCCCATGGCTGATCATACTCATCTGCAGGCCTGTCATCATCCTGTGGCAATTTGCTTTCTCGTAAACGTTGACTCACCACACTTTCAGAATCAGATTCCACACCACTGCCTTCTGGTTCATAGGGTGTGTCATAGAGCTGCATGTTTTTCTGATGGGACTTCGTGCCTTCCTGCTTCTGAAACTCTGTTATCAAGAAAGAAAATTGCATTAGTGTCACTACTAAATATGCCTTATCATCACAGTTAATAATTTTAGAGCATTCAAGTTCCATGCACTACTTAATTTCTGCATAATTGCACAGATGGCAAGCTGCTACAAGACTTCTAAATTCTACTTCTGCATTTGCTTACCTGTCTGCAAGCAAAAGTTTGCTCTAGCTAACAACCACAGCACAGTCTCATGCCTCCATCAATACACCCTGGTCTGCAAGGAACCAGATTACAGGAAACACAATAATTATCAGCCTTTGTAAAGCACGCTTACGGTCAACTGTGCAAAAACCCCCAAGAACACTGAAATTTGTGTATGCAGTTAAGTCTTCCAGAGCAGATCATTCAGAAACGCAACTCAAATACCAACAAAAACGTATTTCAGAGTGTAATTACATTAAAGTTTACATAAAAAATTATCTGTAGTTACCTCTAGAGAATGCAGAACACCAGCAGAAAATGAGCTGGGACTACAGTAAGAACACTAAATGGAAGCAGCGCTGAACGGACCTTATCTCACATTGTATTAAGGAACACACATTTAAATTAACACAGACTTTGTCAAAAAGTAAGCATGTTGAAGCTTAACAGAAAGGAACGGTGCATTGCCATTCTGGTTTCTCTATTCCCTGGATTTTACAGGGCCTTGTCTAGATAAAGCTATGGTCACCCCATCTATGTCTGGGGGCATGGCTGAAGACCTCCAGAAGGCCCTCTCCTTGGCCAGAAGGCCTTGGGATTCTGTGAGCTGTTACATGTAAACCCTGTGTAGAAACAACATACAAGAAGGTTGTTAAGCTTCAGTGATGAATTCAATTCCCTCCAACATGCCAGTTTATTCCCATTTTGTTTATGAAAAAACTCTTAGAAGTCTTCAGGCACGTCATTATGCTAAACCATTATCGAGAGTTTTATATGAGCAAGTCAAGACACTTGTGAAGCATACAAGAGGTGGAAGCAGGGTCGGGTGACCCAGGATGAATACAGAGACAGCATCTGATTGCACAAGAACAAAGGCTGGATTCCAAGTGGCCTTTGGCTTTCCTGCCTGGTGAGGTCAAGAAGAAAGTACATCAGCAGCAAAGGGAAGGCTAGGAATAATATGGGCCCATAGCTAAACGTGTCAGGGTCCCTGCCCTGGTGACACAAGATAAAGAAATAGCAGAGAGACTCAATGGCTTCTTCGCCTCAGTCTTTACTAATCAGATCAGCTCCAGGAACCCCAGACCCCTGAGAACACAGGGAAAGGCTGGACCAAGGGAGACTTAGCCTTGGTGGAAGAGGATCAGAATGGGGGCCCAAGGGAAGATTTAAATGAACTGGACATACATAAATCCATGGAACTGATGTGATGCACCCTCAAGAGTTTATAGAGCTGGCTGATGTCATTGTGAAGCCAGTCTCTTTTGCCTGTTGAGAAACTGTGGTAATCTTGAGAGGTTCCTGAAGACTGAAAGAAAGACCAATGATCACACCTATCTTCAAGAAGGGCAAGAAGACCGACCTTGGGACCTACAAGCCCGACAATCTCACCTCAATTCCAGGAAAGATGATAGAGCAACTTGTTCTGTAAACCATTTCCGGATGCATGAAAGATGAGAAGGTGACTGGGAGTAACCAGCAAGACTTACAAAAGGGAAACTGCTTAACCCACCTGAAAGACTTCCACAATAAGATGAGTAGCTTGGTAGATGAGGATAAGCTATATCCTCGGTTGCATTAGGCAAAGTGTTGCCAGTAGGTTGAAGGAGGTGATTATCCCTCTCTACTCAGCACCGGTGAGGCCACACCTGGAGAACTGTGTCCAGTTCTGGGCTCCCCAGTGAACAAGGGACACAGACACACTGCAGAGGGTCCAACGTGAGGCCACAAAGACGATGAAGGGACTGGAGCACCTCTTCAAAGAGAAAAGGCTAAGAGAGTTGGGACTGTTCAGCCTGGAGAAGAGGAAGCATAGAAGGGATCTTATCAATGTATACAAATGTATACAAATGTATACAAATACCTGTGGTTTGAGAGTGAAGATGGAGTCAAACTCTTCTTGGTAGTGCTCAGTGACAGGACAAGAGGCAGCAAGCAGAAATAAAAATACATGAAATTTCATATGAATGCAACCTTTTTTTTTTTTAAAACTCTGACAGCAGTCAAACACTGAAACAGGTGGCCTAGAGAAGCTGTGGAGTTTCCATTAATGGTGATATTAGACACCTAACTAGACATAGTCAAGGGCAGTCTGTTCTAGCTGACTCTGCTTGAACAGAAAAAAAGAACCTGAGCAAAAAAAACAGCAACAAACAAGCACACAACAAAACACCTACAAATGATGCGAAGACTTAGAACAGTTCTCCCCATCAGTATATCAAAAGGTCATTCACCAATTCATTTATCAGCAAGAACAGTGTATCAGAGTAATTGTTCCGAACTATTTCAAAAGTACAGTGAAAGATCTACACGAAGACAATGGCCTTGTTGCTTGGAAAAAAAATATTAAGTTTAATGCATTACAAGTAAGTCTGATGAAACCTACACTAAAGCCAATGATCTAAATGCAGGAAGGCAGGTCAGAATGATTCCTAGTTACAAATGATAACCACATCACCACCTTCAAATACAAGGAAAACCTGGGAATAAGTACCTTAAAGGGTAAGTTATTTGAAAAGAATTGTGCTTTTGACCTGCCAGAAGTAAAACAGTCCTTGTTTCAACTACCTTTCTAAGATAATTTTGCTCAAGGACATAATGCTGCACTAAGAAAAACTTTCATATTAAAAAGAACACACTGCTGATACTCTCTTGAAATCTCCTGGACATAAGCACTACATTGCTTCTAAGCCACAAATGTGGCGTGCGTCTGTCTCTCTTAATGTACTGTGAAGCCAGCCAGTGCTATACCAGGAAGAGCACGCTACTGAGGAACAAAGGCATGATTCCACCAAATCAGAGATTTTATATTGATTTTAGAGTGCTAAACACAGTTTATTCACTGGCTTCTGCTGTGTAAGATTATTTTAATACAGGAGCCTATGCTCAACATTTTTCTTTTACCCACAGAACTAGAGCATCAGTCTGCACAGAAAAGATGACGTCTTAATAGAAGGTTGTAAGCTACTATTTCATGACTTGTGGTGAGGGACTACAATTAAAAAATGTCAAATATTTGATCCTAAAGAAGAAAATTTTCTCTAGAAAAGGCCATAACTTCAGGAAATCAAAGAAGTAGAAAAGGGAGAATATACATTTACATACACACACACAGATACACACGCTGACATACATAGTCTTTTTATAGCTTCCTGTAAATTTGCTTGCAAGTCCATCTTTTATGTAATACATTGGAAACATTCGTGAAGAAAAGTAATTTTACTGAAGTTAAATAAAAAACAGCTGCTTTCAATAGCAGGCAGCAAAGTTGATACTGTACCACAAGCAATATTAGACACTGACAGCTCAGTGCAGACTTGAATATTTAAGAATGAGGTTTCCATGCAATCTCTAACAATGACAGCTATGAGTACTAAAACAGTCACCGTACCGACCAGGGAGTCCAAAACTGTATTAATTGTACTTTATTTGAAGTCTGACTTTGGCCACTTAATAGGTCAAGCGTATTTTTCACTGTGAAAGCAGCAATGGCAACGAAAAATACATTAAGAATACAGTGCAGAAGACTTGTATCTGTTATATATAACAGTTCTCAGCTATATATATGTTCTCAGTTATATACGTGTTATACATAACTGTTCTCAGTTCACATTTTAGTACTTTGAAATTCTGGTATATTAATTTTATCCTTTTATCCTCTTACTGCTAATACTGAAAAGTGCATTTTTGTAGAATTATGCTCATTAGTTAACTAGCTAGTAGAAAAAGAAGCAACTGAAATTTTGAAAGAGCTAATTTTGCTAGCAGGCTGGAAGACACTCACAAGTAACTCTTATTCTCTCAAATTAGCAGTTATAACAGAATCAGGCCCCAGGAGCCTGGACACCTACATAAAACAGAGAACCTGACCAGCAAGGTCCAGAAATTGAGACATCTGGAGGACAAGTTCCTGTGATACAAGACTGAACTTCACATTCTTCTCCCCAGATGGTGAGCAATTCTGACAAAAGTGAACATACAGAACACACCTCGAGCACCACTTGACACACAGATAACCTCATGGCAATCTTTCCAGCTGTAAACTTTTTAAGTCTTAAATAACCCAACAGCATTACTCATTGGGGCACTGTATTCCTGAGGTGAGCTTGGAGCGAACTGGGGGATATGTCATCAAGAAAACAGCTATGCAGACAAGAAAAAGAAATTCTGAAGATGGTACTGCTTGCTTACAGAATCTAGTAGGTGAGCAGAGGTCTCCTTCCAAGGGGATGCAACAAAACAAAACTACCGGATTCTCCTACAGTGTACAGAAGCCACTGGCTATTTCCTTCATTTCAAGCTAAAGCATCCAGTAACATGAGATCAAACAGTTTTGTTGTACTCCTAAAAAAAAAAGCGCACACAAGTTTTGACAACAGTGTTTTCCCAGACCAAGTATACCCATTCACCATGCAGTAGAAAACTCAGCCTAATCTGATACATCATTTCACACCCATTTTGTAACATTTCCTTGGCTGAAATATAAAAACAAAATGCAGGAGTCCTCCTGCAACAGCTGTGTAAGAAAAAGGCTCCCTGAAGTTGAGCACTTGTGAGAAAGTTGTTTTCTTGTCTGGTAGTGGCAGACTGGTCTCTGGCAGTGAGCTAAAGGCTCTGTTGGGCAGGTTTGTAAGTGAAGGCAGTAGAACCACAGGTTCCTACATCACAGCAGAAACACATCTTGCCTGCCTACATCCAGTATGCCAAAAGGGAGCCTCCTGTTCAGGCAGATGTGGTAACTCCCCTGCAGCCCTTTAGAGCCATATTACAAGGACAGAAGTAGCACTGGAAACCAGAATTCTGGGCTTCAGATAAAGTCCTCATGTTGACTAATCCTGGTTCTAGCCTGCAAGAGAGAAAGCAGCAAATCAGACGAATCCTCTGATTTTTTCAACCATCCTCTTCTCCTGGAAAAGCTTTCAACATTTTACACACAAGGATTTCACAGCATCTGTGATAACATAAGGCATACGAGCTTCCTTAACACTCTGATAGCAAACAGTAATTCCTTCATGCCCCACTGAGAGACTTACAGTGTAATTAGACTGTCCTAACAGATCTGCAGCTGTTTTCTCTAACACCAAAGTCTTATTCTAATGAGCCAGATCTGACGATGAATGTAACATGCTGGAAATGGCATTGCAATCATGCAATGCCAGCTTCTGAAAAGCTAGCACTGAAACTTTTTAAGCAAAGTGCAAGGGCTGTGAACAACCTTTCTCCTTGACAAGACTAGGAGCAGGACAGACGACAGAATGCTGCTGCTGGGACCCTGCACAGCACTTGTAGTTACGCCCACATCCACTCAACAGTACAGAGATCAATGCAGAATTTAAGCTCATACTGGTGGATAGAGCTTTGCTCTCTTTCCTAGAGCATGAGACAGAATACTTTGCAATGCTCCATACCCCAATCAATAGCTGTTGGCTGAGTGAAAATACAATGATTTTTCAGTCCTTTATGCATGCACTTGACTTTGATCAGATACACAGCCATCTGAATTAAACATACTGTTCATTCTTTTAATACACACAAACATTTAAACACTGTGCTGGAGGAGGACTGTATAGAACAGCTGTTTACAGAACACAAATGTAAGATTTTCTGTCCTCCTACCTCTGGACTCAGACTGTGGGTCTCTTTCAGATGGTCACACCCCTCTTCCCAAAAGTCAGCATTTGAACAGCATCAGTCTTAGTTACATGGATGTAGCTTTCTGCTTACACACATCAAGAATGCAAAGTGGCACAACAAAGTAAAACCAGCCTGGAAGGAATACCATTGTGCTGTTACTACATTTGTACCACTCAAACCTACTGGATAACTCCAGCTACAAAGATCTTAGCACTGAAGAAATTATTTCTGGAAATTACAGATCTTCCTGGCATCAAGTTTTCAAGGCACACAGAAAAACTAAACAATTATCAGTGGAAAGGTCTGAATATTTAATTAGAAGCAAGCAACCAACAATCCTTTGCTTTGGTCCACTGTTTGCATCTTGGTCTCCTGCTGTATAAACACAGTAACCTAAATAGTGAGAGCATTTCAGCAGCCAGGGAACAGACTAACCTGTATTCATCTAGGATAGTCAGAGCATGACTTTCAAAACGTGGATTTGAACATTTCATACTCAAAAGCTCCAGAAGGCAGCCTGCAAGGCGTTTGGAGGGCTTGCTGTAGCACTCTGGTTTCTATCACCAACCCTGGCAGAACTAGAAGAGCACCACAATTCATTAAAAAAAAGTACCTGAGAACATAACTCAGGAACAAAGCCTACTTGTGGACAATATGTTGTCAAATATTGTTCTTCACCAGGGAACAGGCTTTGTTGAATTGTTTTAAACCTCTGCTCTCTGCACTCACTGCTCTTGCAGCTTGCAATGGCGAGTAACCCCTCCGAAGGTCAGAGGGCTGTTTGCACCAGGCCACACACCAGCCAATAACTTGCCGGAGGCGTAAGACAGATGCTAATGCAAAGATCACCTTGACAGAACATTTACTCCCACTGAATCTATTTCCCTTCCCTCTCCATAAACAGGCCAGCCAACTGCTTGCTTTTCCCAAGCCTCACCGTAAACATTTCTTTTCATGCCTATCTCAGTAAGATCATCTGGAAACACTTCAGAACTCATGCTGCAGAGTTCTCATCATGTCAGTGCAATGTCTATTCAAAACAGAAGCTGAGTTTCACCTCTGCTCAAATTTCACCTCAGACCACCAGAACTCAAGCTGCTTTCTGCTCTGCGCCCAGGTCCAGCTGGATGTCTCCAGATGCTGGGCAGCAGAGAGCACCAACACCACCCCAATAACAGTGAGGTCTTTTTTGCTTTGAGACTGACGCAACTGCCTCCCAGTGCTCACAATTCCAGTTTACCCTGCAGGAAAGGCTAGATAGGGAAAGATCTTCCCCCAGTTTTCCTTCTAAACAGAAGCCAAACGACTCAGAAGTGAGCCAGGGATGAACAAGAGATGTTTGCTCTCCTGCCTTGGTTTGAAAGCTTGGCATAACCCCTCGATGTGAAAAGCAACGACTTGGAACAGCTTACACCATGACAGGAATACTCCTGGACTCCAGGTGTGACTCATTCCCCCAGGAAAAGGCACGTGGAGCTCCTTTACATCCCAACAGCCCTGACAAAGTGTTATGCGGGTCAGAGCAAGGGCAAGAGGGGAGAAGTCCCAAGTATCAATAAACCAGCAACAAAAAGCATTTATATCTTTTACAGATACTGTGTTCTGAAATAAAACAAGCAAACACTCTGCCAAAGAAGACAGGAGGTACATGTTTTTCTTTGGGGGATGTCTGGGGGAGTGGAGGGACACTGATTTAAAACAAGACACATAGGAAGAAAGCCTAAATCCTGGTGGATGGGAAGAACAGCAGTATCATTGCCAAAGCACATGAAAACTGCCCTTGGAAACATAATTCTTTTATGGCAGACGCAATGAAATTAAAAATTAAATTTCATCAGTTCCCTGAAGGCAGAAGTTTATTCTACAAAGTCTACCCCCACCCCCAAACATCCCATTGTCTGTTAAATGAGCCGTGATTAAAAATTAGAACTGACATCTTAAAACTCAGAATTTCTGCAGACTGCATATTTCAGAGGTGCTTTGCTGCTGCGTAGCCAGCTACCCATTACACATTTCTCAGAAAGACCTAAAAAAGGAGAAAGGATGCTCTCTTTATTCGGGGTGGAAGCCCTCTTGGGCACAGAGCATGCGAGCAGAGCACAGCACTGGTACTTCCATGTACACCTATTAGCACCATGGTTCTCACTGACCCATGAAACAAACCAGAGTGTCCCCCCCCAAAAATGCTCTAAGGTTAGCACAACCAGAATCAATTCTCATTGAAAGACATTTTAATTCCAATGCGGCGGCTATTTTAAACAGGTTAACACTCTCCAGTGTCAGGACAGAGAACAGTGCAGCAAACATGACTGCTGCTTCCTGCAGTTTGATCAGCCTTGCAACTCATGGCTGCTGCCAGCGCTCACAAACCCCTTGCCAGCTCTCTTCAGACACACCGTCTTATCCCTTGACAGGAATCACCTTGAGAGGTGTGCGGAGTGGAAGGAGAACCCATTCATAATGTAACTGCAGTTCAATGCTTTCACACAAGAAAGATATTTTCTTGAATCTCATCAATAAGCAGACTTTGACAGGCAAATAGCTTACTCAAAAGCATGGAACAAGACAAGCACTGAGCAATAAGCTTTCTAGTGAGTATAAATATGTATCTACATTCAAGGAGATATTGCAAGGGATATCCACATATGAGCAAAAGTGAGTTAGTTTTTTAAATTCTTTTTGTTTTATTTTTTAATTTTAAAAAATATTTAAATTTTTTTCTAAATCTAGACAAAATACATAATTTGTTCTCTATATTAGAATGTTTAAGAAGAATCCTTTTGTCCAGATGTAAGTAATTTCAAACTTGGCCTTACCTGGGGAAAAGTGCAAAGTGGATGGAGACCTCCCTGCAGGCCTAATTGGCCAGAGATAGAGTGGGGATGACGCTGCTCACAGGAAAAAAAAATACATGGCAGACCAAGGCAGTAGATTCATGTAGCCAGAACAGCCGCCATTCAGATTTAACAAAAGCCAGACAAGGTGTGTTCTCAGCCAGATGAGATGTGCTCTCATCTGATTTTAGCCACCTGACAGCATTCTCCATACAGAGTGCAACACTGAAAGAAAGGCTGCTGCTCAAAAACTCCTGGAGAAGATTTCTTCCAAGGACATACAGGCTACATGGTCAGATTCACAGAAATGTGTATTGCACATTGTTTCAAATGAAATATCTAGCCTGTGCATGATTGTGTCAACTGTGATTTTAAAAAAAAAAACAGAAATGCAAGCTCAAACACATAGCCTGAAGCTCCCCTGATGACTAACTTCCATTTAAATCTATTTTCTCCTTGTTAGTCATTTTTCATAAAAACACCCTGAAAACAAAGAGAAGCCAAAGCTTTGGAAGTGATATCTAATGCAAGAGATCTTTCCCTCTGACCAGGATTCCAGCAAGAGCAGGCACTATCAGTACTTAGTCATACGTTTCCTCCTTTGGCAGGACTTAAAAGCCACACAGCATCTGCATACCAAACAGTCTGTTTTTCCCTATTCGCTGCAAGAACAGCCACAGTGATTAAGTGCAGTTTTGAAAACTAAAAAAAAAAAAAATAGTGATCAGCTACAGACATCATTTACAATTTTGCCCACTTTGGCTTGCTTTCCCAAGGAGAGTGCTGTTCTAGTTGCAGCCTTTCTGTCCTGTCACCCAAATTGAGCTATTGGCACAGTCTAGGAGCTCTGATCAGTACCTGAGGACTTGTAATGAATCTTGCTGAAAGTAAAAGGCTTCAAATATAACTACAAATGTTAGAATGGGAGATTCAGTGAGCTCCATCTCCAGCACAGACCCGCACAAGCATACAGCAGGAGTCATTAATGTACACAATGAAGAAGGGGCTAGATTTGCTGTTCAGCTATGAAGACAAAAATGGTTTGACTTAGAATTCTACCTCCGCGTGAGCTGACCAAGAACACTTCTCTGGTGTCATCACAACCCATCACGGATTTCTGTTTCTCATAATCCAAGGCCTTGCATGAAGTAGAAGACAACTAACTTGCTAGCACTGAAAAAGCAACAGGGATATGAACACTGAAATTACTGAGAATATGTTTCAACTCACCCCCTTGGCAGGTGATTCCTCCATCCCTTGAACCAGCCTAGCAAGCAATTGATGGAAAGAGAAACCGGTCCACAGCACTTCCAAGCATCAAGTGCTCGATACTGTGCTGTCCAGCTGCTCATACTCAATACCTCGCACTTGTTTGCAGACTTATCTGTAGTTGTCACACTGCTCAGACAACCCCTCATTAGATACCGATTTTTAGTTGAAAGACCAGTCACAAAGAAATCTGTTAGTATTTCAGTACTGTAGTTTCTTTTTCCCCTTGGCACAATACATTCATACAACAATACAGAACCTGAAGTGGTGTTTGAATGCATGCAGCTATTGACAAAATGCTATAAAGCATACAGTCTATCACATCACCATTCAACAGCATTTGTGCTTGCACAGATATCTAACAGCAAATAAATCTGACTAGCATTCAGCAGAGCATCATTAAGAACAGACCCCACTTTTAGGGAAACCAAACCGCAGTCATGCAAACACCATTAATCAGCTCTCTTCTTCCCTCTCTGTAACAGAAGCATCACAAATCATGAAGAGTAACATCTGGGATTTTCCACTGAGGTCAGGTCAGAAAGTGCCATGTTATAGAAATTCATTCCAGTCATGATCTTGCTGCATATAGCTGAGTCAACACTTTCTGATAATTTTTCCAGTTACACTTATTTTCCAATACATGCTTCTAAACCAGTAACAAGACTGCTTGCAAACATTCTTAAAGTACAAAACCTCATCCAAAGAGACAACTGTAGAAGCTGTGTTGGTTGCTGGGTGTTTTGCTCTGTTTTTAAAGACAGACACAAAAAGATCCCCCTTAACAGAGACGTTAGGAGAAGCTGTCTGTTGATCTCTGTATTTCACTATGATGCCAGTTTTTCTCAGTGATGGTGCACCTCACAGCCTAAGGAAAGGTGCACACAGGGCAGTAAGTCCTATTCAGGACACAAAAAAGCAACGGTAGATCTGAAAGACATTTTGTCCCTTCTCTCCATCTTCTTTTTACTTCAATAGATGCAGCAGAACAAACACCTTCTTGCTCACCTGGGGCTGCATTATGGCCTTAACAACTGCTCCAGCACCTAGGAAAAGCTCACGAAGGCTCGGGTCTGTCATCCTATTTTACTGCTTTACAGTCCATTCCAGACAAATGCAACAGTTTGACAGACCTTCACTTCCCCCCCCCCCCCCCCCCCCCCAGAAAATGAATGCAGAATTTAAAACAAGTCCTGATTTTCTCGAGGCAAGACTTATTTCCCCACAGTTCACCTCGTTTGTTCTTAATTGCTAGTCTGACCTATAATGGCACCAGTTTTGCATACCTACATCCTGCTTCATAATGCCAAGTTGTATGCAAACTCTTCCACTCCATGCCACCAACAGGTGACGCTGAGCAAGGCAGAACCAGTGCAAGTTCACACCAAGCTTGAGCATCTCCATCTTCTTTTCACACAAGTTGATACTGCTCAAGAAATCCAGTCATAGTAACGCAACACACCGCCAGGTACTAGAGCTTTGTTTGGAAGGTTGTTTGGAAGGGATGACAGAAACAAATGCACATATCAGGATATCAGCACAGACCAAAAACATAAGAGGCTTGTCTGCCCCCAGCTAGAAAGGACAGCCTGCTCCTGCAAAGAATAGCCTCTAATCGTTTTAGCAACCACAGTGTCAGTGAACAGCTGAGTCTGCATTGGTACTTTGGCTCCCCCAAAAGAGCCCTTTCAAGCAGAACCGTGATTCTGTGAACTCTTCACAGACAGAAACCAGACAGGGTAAGAAGCTGTAATGTTGTGTTGCAAGCCCACATAAAACGCACAGAGCACAAAGGCTGGGTTTCTGAACAGTTCCTGCTGAAGTTATAAGCCCATTTTATGACACTGCTGTGAAGCCATATTAAAAAGCTGGTACACTGATACAGCAAGATGTTCAGCCTCTGTTGCCAGCAGACAGAACTATCTGAATCTTCAACCCTCGTTTACTTTTAAGGATAAGAAAATCTCCTTTGGTTTGGGTCGCAAAACCAAAAGAGATGTAGGAGAAATGGCTGCTATCAAGTTAACAGCTGATGTCAGAACACAGACTCCATTTACCTAAATATGCCATTCTTGTTTTGCCACTACAGAATTTCAGAGTTTGGATGAAAAGCCAGCAGGCAGAAAAAAATCTATCCATTTACCAGTAAGCTAAGCACATAAATGACAAAATATTACAGTTTGAAGGGACATCATCCCCTTCCAAGAAGTATTGTTGTCTTTACCACATGCTTAACTAGTACATAGCGTACCAACTTGTTTTACTCTAAACTGGCTTAACATTTCTGTAAAATATAGTGAAAAAATATAGTTACTGAAGTAATAGAGAATATAATATGAAGGGATGGTAGAGAATACTTCTGAGAAAGAAAGACTTCAACAATGCAAAAAAAAAAGAAAAAGAAAAAGGTACTCCCAAGAAGGACCTTTGTCTTCAGCACAGCGAGCTGAGATAAAGGTAAAAATTCCTTTTCACTTCATAGCACAGGTAATGTCCACCACTTTTTTTGTTTGTTTTTAAAGAAAGTCAAAGTTAGAGTAGAGATATTCGTTTCCAGGGTTGTAATCCTAGTACTAATGCACTTATGAAAATGCTGCTCTCAAACATTTTCACATGGGCTCTGGAGTCTAGTAACCACACTTTCTTTTGCTAAAAGCCACTTCTCAAAAGAACAAGTAGAAAGATAATAGTAAAACTAAACTTAACAATGAAGAATTGAAGGATCATTTCAGTGAGTCAAGGGACTGTTGGAAGAAGTTTTAAAAGTTCTGCCAGTCTCGTATTTTGCTCGAGCATCACTGTTCCAGCTCCAGTTATCAAATCCTTGTAATGCTCAACCACAACAGCCCGCTCCTCTCTCAAGCTGCTGACTCTTCACATAACAAGTCCCTCTGTTTTTCTCTTGAGAACTGTTCCAGAAGAACAGTAGGATCTCGCTAGGAAGATCATGGGCTGACCTTAGAAGTCAGCAAGATATACCACTGATGTCCTCCACCCAGTACAGAGTAACATTCTTCCCAGCCAGAGCCAACAGGGAGAGCTTACAAAGCTCACTTCTTTTCTCTGTCGACCAGAAAGGTACCAGTCAACTACATTGCCATCACACTTCCAGCTGGAGAGCTGCCAGAGTTCCCACCAATATTGTCCAGGCATGCATGCGCTGGCCCAGTCCAGCCTCTCCTCAAGCTGTATTTCAGCAGGTTGCTTCTTTACACCTTGCGAACACCAGTCTTGTCTTTCCAGTGATTAAGTTCAAAAAGATCAGTACTAGGAGCACACCAGCACAGTGGCAAATCTGAAAAAATCCAAGCAAAGATGTATATCCCATAAGCTGGAATATCCTGGTTCCCAAAGCTGTTTCTCAGTTTCACAGAATATCTGACAGACCAGTCACAGGGTGTGGGACAAGTTAGAACCTCAAGAAACCTCAAGAGGTCACCTTCTTTAGTCTGCTACTCAAAGCAGGGCCAGCGATGTGGCCAGGAGAGGTTACACAGGCTCTGTTCCTGCCATCCAGTCATGAAAGCTCTCACCTTTGTAGACAAAAGATATCCAAGATTTCCAGTAAATTCAGGCCTCATGAATTCTTCTCACTGTACGGTCACAGCTCTCTTGTGTACTTCTCAAATACCAGCTACTAGAGTTGTAAAATGACCAGTCCTCTTGGACTGCATGGAACCTCAGTGCTTCTCACGCTGCTGCCAGGAGCATCCCATCCCTGCAGCTCACATCTAATGTAAAAGAACCACTGTCCTGAAGTAAAGCTGATTGAAAACTTGCAACTTGTCAGAGGGCGAGGTAGAAGGGAAAGATGGAGTGGGGAGACCCATGTTCAAGTCACACAGGCACCAAGCAATAAGCACCATCGTATGTTACAGATATTGCTCACATTAGGAAAACAAATAGGTTGTGTCTAAGTAGCCCTTTTGATCAAAGTGGCTTAAAACTAGCGTTTCGTATAAACACAACATGATGTAGGAAGTCTTTCAAACCGTGGGTGTGGGTTTAATAGCATTTTGAGCTCGATGGCTTGTCTTTCCCAACCACCCAAGCACTCATTCCCTCACTTTGGCTTGTGTTCTTCTGCAAAAAGCAGATTCAGAGACTAAACAAGTAAATCTCAAGAATTAAGTTTCTTCCACATGTACTCTCAATCTGTTATGATGCTGACATACCTTTCCAAAGTTCTTGACACTTTATTCCCCTTACTTTGTGCAAATGGTTGTGCATTAATGGGAAGTGACAGAAACCCCAAAGAAGTCAATTTACATTTCTGAAGTAAGGCTTGTGATTCAAGTCTTACCTTTAGTCCATTTCCAGACTGTATCTAGTCATAAGGGTAAGATTAAAGCGTTGAAACAGAAGAAAAAAAGTTATTTCAGTCTTGGTTTAAACCTATTTTGGGCAGTATATTTTTGAACTGAAACTAAGGCAACAAAATCCTGTGCATCAGCTTAACATTCATTCTCTACTCTAAATTAGGAGCACCCAATTACCACAGGCTTGGTATCTTTGCAATTCTGACTCCAGTGTTGAGTTCTGGCCCATAAATCTGCTGCATGGAATAGCAAAACACACGATCTCTTCCTAATTCCATTTCCAGACCAAGACTGGAGGGGAAGGATGTGGAGGCAAGAGGATGCTCTTTTAGGATAAGGCCAGGCCTCATATTTACATTTACTCAGCTGCACAGAGTAGAGAAGGTTGTTTTTTTTTTTCCTCCATACATTTGTAAGCTTGTATGCACTAACCAAAGCAGCAAGCACCACTATAATTTTAAACATTAGGGAGAATGCTTTAAATTATTTCAGGGGAGGAGACAGAGTTAAATATAGAGAAATGCTATTCATTTTATGTACAGCTGGTTTCCACCCCCAGTTATACATCTAGTTTTAGCAACCACAACACATCACAGTCCCTCCCAGCACAAGAAATTAGACCCCATGCATTCTGGTCTTATCTCCTCACAGTCACCAACAGGGTACGAAGTATCCCTGGTGGCCACTGGAAATGAATCTGAAGTGATGCAGTTTCACAGCATATGCCAGATCTGTCACTTTGCTCTGAGAGAAGGTGAGGACTCGTGTTGAAGCAGCTTCAGCGTTATTTCAGTCATACCTCAATTTACGCACATCAGAACTAGCGGAAAGGAAGAAGTCCTCTTCTGTATTGCTTCCCATTACACAATAGATGTGGGATACTTAGAACATGCCTTCTCCCTGTCATCTGCTTTCCTTTAAGTAACGGCTGAATGAAATCTCTGTCCAAATGTCCAACAAAGCAAGAAACAACTTCAAATAGTTTCTGAAGCCCAGGAGGTTTCTAAATAACTAGCTCTAGTATGTTTTAAAGAAAGAGTAGACCTGTTGAGAACATACGGCCTCATTTCTGCTGCTGGGCTGTAGGGAGTTCTGCACCACCTCCAAGCCAGCAGTACATGAGGGCCAAGCTCTATAAACACCCATGGTAACACTAGCATCATGCTCCAAACCCTTGGTATGCCCAAGACATGTCAGATATCCCCTTCTTTGTCAGCTCGGCGAAGACCTCTCCAAGATTTCCAGTGCAGTCTTTTACAGAACTGACAAGTAAATAAAGCTATCTTGTTACTAGCCACAAGCTCACCTCGATGTGCTGTTGAACGTCTTCAAGTCTTACATGGTGAGACTGCAAACTACTAGCTGAGAGAAGAGAGACATCAAATTTCAAGAATGAAGTTACCTTACACTTCTTCCCACCTCACATGTGAAGAAAAATCTTGCTGTGCTAGAATGACCAACATGTGATCACACCCATTTGCCAACAGACAATAAAAATATACGAGTTTTAGTGAGGAATCCAAAATATCATATGAATTGGGTTGATGATGGGTAAGTTCTCATTTCGGGCCAACTTCTAGCCATGACTAGCCAAATGTTAGATCTTCAAACAGAACCTATAAATGGAGCACACACAAATGTAAGCACAAGAGAACAAGCTTAAAGTCTTTTCAAAACTATGCCACAACTGTCAAGCTTGGTGGCCAAACACAATGACTCTTAGGTGATGGCTACAGCTGTTCCTTGTATTCCAATACAAGCAGACAGCAAATCTTAAACTGCTGAGCCACTACGCTGCCTATGGACCACGGGCTGGTTTGCTAGGCTCAGTGACCTTCCATAGGCCAGAAATTTTTATTCTGAACATCTCTTGCTGTACATGCTAATATATCTGGCCTAATATTTATCAACATAATTATCATTGCTCTTTTTGCATTATTTGCAACTGTATACTTGGCGCCAGCAAACAACATGCCAGAGGCAACCTGGTAAAGGAAGAATGATTTTACAAGAACTGACTCACCACCAATGTGCTGTAGTGACTATTCAGATGAAGTTACATGTCTGTACAAAAAAACAGCCTCTCCAGTTACAAGGGAAACTGACACCCAAGGTCTTCTAAAGTAGGTGCAGGTTCATGGGAATACTGTTTTCCTCACACTCCCAGCATTTCTGCGATAGCCTGCAGCAAGACAGACCTACTGCTCCCAGCATGCCCATGGGGAGCTCCCAGTTAAGACAGATGCACTTGCTCTGGCTAGGCTGCCTGTCATGCACTTGAGATTCCACCACAATTCAGGCACAGACTTACTGCAGTACCTAGGGAAGAAAAAAAGCACTGATATGCACAAAGGCATTTGTGCTTCTAGCACTGGCTGCACCCTTTCTGCATCCAAAGCACAAAATCCCTAGGTGTCAGCCAGTTAAAATTGCTCACTGCTCTTCTACTGCATAGCCAGGATGATGTGTATAGAGACAGGATAATAAATACACAGAAAAAAAGAAAGAAGAGGCAACAAATTTTCGTTTGGAATCCTCTCCAATATCCTTTGTTCTTGTTTAACCTCAAAAAAGCTCCTGTTGGTGCAATCCTCATATTTATTAAGGTCCCTCTGGATGGAGGCACTTGCTTAGTTTATGTTCACCTGCACAACTTTGCTGATGGTGAAGATGTATCAACAGCCAGGCTCGTGAACATGTTGAACAACACAGGAAAGACCGTAAGACAACAGCCATCTCTGTGCCATGAACCAAATGCTCTAAAGCATCTCTGGAAACCTCTTTCAGCTCTTCAAATCATGGACACACCTTTCTCCTGTTGCAGTCACCCACTCCTGGAGCGTGTACACAAGCTGGTCTGATCAATTTGTTTTACACAGACCAGGCTTGCATGGGGAAGGACACGTTCCTTTCAGATTTGACAACATCCCGGAGACTTCAGCTTTTCATTTACATCTAGAAGCCCTTGTGGGACGTACTTAAATCTTCTGGTCTTCTAGGGGTACTGGCAGCATGCTGCTGTGCTGATTCAGGACTGACTCGAAGGGACACACATTGATACTTTCACTAATCTCAGAGGTTGATATATCCTACCTACAAGATCTAATGCACCCTGTTCAAGGACAACCATGCAACTAACTTAATGTAAGAAATGCATCAAGAACAGAATGGCACTCCTGCCTCCACAGACTCAAACATCTGCCTTTGATTGTCCTGAAAGAGCCTTAAGTAGCCTCTGAAGTTATCCCAAAGAGAAGAGAGGCACAGCATGCACTTTATCAATTGTGTTATGACTGTCTTCTGAAGTCTGCTCCCAGCACAGCACTTGCTACATAAGGGATAGCATACGACATGTTACTTCTCAGAGAAGGTGACTATTTTCTGAAATGCCACCCACCAAAATCTGTAGCAGTCTGAAATAAGAGGATGGATTTCTCTCTTTCTACCTGAAGCTCATGCATGAAATGGGGACCAGAGCCCTAAGCAGGGGCTGAGGCTCCTGGCCCAGTACTAAGTGATGCCTGAAAAAGCAAAAGAAAGACAATGTGTACCTTCAAACTTCCTGGCAGGACGCAGAGCTGAGGTATTTCTAGGCTTCTAAGAAATCAAAGCACTGATGTACTGTCTGCTTATGTCATCTTCCAAACCAATATCCAAGCTCAAGGGCCTTGCTTGCCTCAATCCTCCTTCACTCCCCATTCTGGCACACAGAAAACACAGCTTCTAATCTGCAAAAAACAGCAGTTTTTTTTTCCTGCCAACACCCTCTTTAAGGCGTACTTTTACACAGCCTTCCCCTCAATGAGGATGCTTCTTCTCTTGGAAAAATAAATAAATAAAAAGTACACATGCTTTGGGTAAGGTGGCTCCAAATTAGTTTGAGACTTGAACCGACCTTACAATTTAAATAAGCTGATTTTTATATGAAGGCATGTGCCATGTCAGGCACCTGGTACTCAAAAATCACGAGCTGGAGGTAAGAGGCTGCCTTCAAAGCCAAATGACAAATTAAAAAGGGCAACAGATGCTGTCTTATCTCATCCCTGTAGCTATCATTCCTTATCAGACCTTGAAAGGCTGACATCTCCATCTGAGTGATGATCTAAAATTGGATCCTCCTTCAAAGGTAAGCTTTATGAGGTCTGTGGTCCAACACATAGCTGTGTGTTGCCTTGATTTGGCATTTGACTGCAAATGTTGCATGTGGTCTGAAGAACTGATTAACTCCTTCTGAGGAGCAGAGATACTTCGAAGAGCTGACTTGACACATGCAGTTGTCAGGAGACAGTGGAAAGGCACCATCCCTTCCAGCTCACATGGCTGTGATGCACTCTTAAAGGACTTCAATGGGGGGAAGAAAGTCACCCAGATTTTTCCCAGTATACCCATATCCATGAATTTGGGGAACATTTCCTCCTCTCAGGTACAGGATTACCACAGAAAATAAGCAGAGCCTTCTGCATCATTTGACACCCAGTGCAGGCTGATGGGAGTACACACTCAAAAGAGGCCTATTTTTTACCTCCGCTAGCACTGCCTGGGAACAATGGATGACATCCAGAGCAGCCTGGATGTCACAGGCACCACCATTCTGGCCTGGCAGGGTCTCAACCTTTCACTTCTGGAACGTAGTGGAGCAGATCACTGTTCCTCTGGGGAACTCTCTTAAGCACGAAGCATCTCCCAGGCCTGATCCAAGCAATGACACTTGACATGTCAACGCAGTTAGCTTCGCCTGTTCTTGTGATGTGTCTCATAATCACAGCAGAAGAAGGCTCTAGACTGACACTAAGGGAATAATAAGAATTGAAAGCATGCATAAGAAAGCAACGGAAACATCATACAACACACTTGGAGAGACAGCCCAGTCATTGCAAGGGGAAAAAAAAAGGTTTTATACTGCTGTTCCAGAGAGAACTGAGTCTTTTCAGCTGTTAGCCCGGATGTAAGTCAGAACCTGGGGCAGCAGCTTTATAAGGAATCCCAATCACAGTGATGGGGTTGTTTCTTCCTTCATCTCTTTGACTCCAATCTTTCTTCACCTATTTCTTGCTAGGATGGGGTATACAGGTATTATTAGCAATGCCAGTATCTTCTTAACAGGTAACTTCTTTCTCTCTACTCCATCTTCTTTTCAGTATCCTTAGAAATCAGCATCTTCTCAGCTATCTGTACTTGTTTTCAGACACGCATGATAGCAGCCAGGCCAGGATCTCACTCCATCCAGGATACAGCATGTCGGACAGATCACGGGACCTCCTTCATACATTGTTTTTATACTGGGACATCCAATCCCCAAACAGAACAGGGACATGGCAAATATGCAACCACACTTCAAGCACACCGCACACCAGAAACTGGATTCAGAGGGATTTTCTCTGAACCTCTGGCATAGACAGGGCAGACACTTAAAAGTATCAGCCCAGGCCAGCAGATGTGGACGGCTGCCAGGAGATAACTTGTTATAAACATGCATTCGTTCTCAGCATGCTTCTGCCTTTGCCTCAAGTCAAGCCTTTCCTCAAAAAGCCTTTCCAAACCTTTACATAAAGATTGCTTTCTTCCAATCAATGTAACTGCAAATCTGGGAAGACAGTATTTTAGGTGACACTACGCAAAAGACACTTCAAGCTTGATTAAACCCAATTCTACCACAGAGTGCATGGAATCAGATGGACCATTTATTAAAATCGTTCACTTCCAGGCTTTTTCATTTTTTAAGAATTACAATCAGTTGAGAATTAATTGCTCAGAGCCAAACAATTCAAAGATGAAAACACCAATTCTGGTAAGCAAACAAGATTTTAATAGTATTCACAGATTGTTCCTCTACATATTAACTATTCTCTCCTGGAAAAAGGATCTTTGCATCCAACAGCCTCATCTCTCCCTTCTGATTAATCTTTCATAAAGGCCCAAAGCCAGAGCTGCCAATTGAAAAGGAAAGCACACAATCAACAAGGCACTAGAGTGATTTTTACCTCATAATGAGGATAAAAGGAACTGCTGAAGAAATCTGAGAAATGCAAAACAGATCTGCACAAACACATGTACTATTTCTGTTTCATAGCAGTTAATATCCACGTGAACTGCAATGCAATTAAATATCATATGCAATTTTATTTTCTTACCGGTCATTATTCTCTGGGCTTCATATGGTTCCATATAGCCAGTGTTCTCCCCTTTTACCATTTTGTTCAACTCACTTTTGGCATCAAAGGGATCTGAATAGTCGTCTGCTATCAAGACCTGAAAGACAGGAAAGTAACTGTTACTAGAATCTCAAGTCAGACGTCTAAACCAGAAGACAGTAACACCCTAGCAGCTAAAAAACATTTCACACAGCTACACCCTATGCCATCTTTGAAGTACAATCTGAGTTCAGAGTACAAAATTGCTGAACTTCATTGACTATACGGTGCTGAAATAGAAACGTGCTTGTCCCTGCTCATCTCAAGGATCTCACAAAGGCAGGCGCTATGTCAAAAGTTTTACCATTTACTGAAGACATGGAATAATTGGTAAGGACAAATTAGAAAGGTCTAATCACTTAGCACATTCAATCCAGTGCAACTCTTATCAAAGAAATTTGTTAATACTTGGCAAAAAAAAAGCACACTTCCACTTGCACAAACTCCATCCCCTGTTTTTAGCTTTATGAGACTCAACCCGAAGTACTGCTAACAATTTTATCTGCTGATAGGAATCAACCCTTCCTACTACTGATGGGTAGGAGACAATCTTGGTTTCTAAAAGCTAAGAAAGGGGCCAGGGCAAAGAAAAGAATCCTCATGTGAGAGTTACTGGAGAGCACAGAGATGTGACACAGGACAGGAAAAGGAGTCTGAAACAGAGAAAGCAGAGGCAGGCTTCTGTCCCTCAGTATCAGAACCACCGCAGAACCATAAAACAATTCTGGTGGGATGGACCCTATCTGGTCCTTCACTCAACACAGGGAAAGCCTGAAGGATCCTGCCCTGAATGTCAACTCTCCTTCTGAGGGATTTTTAAATCATGTCTCTTTCTGTCCCATCATTCACTTTACGCCTTTAAGACCAGCACCAGTGGGACTGACAGCAGACTGCTATTTCAACAGCTCCAATTTTGTTAACAAAGAAGTAGGAGTACATTGCCAGCTGTAAGACTGAAGCTGCATCTGCTCTGTCTCCCCCTGCCAGAATAGCCCCACCAGACAGAGACAAAAAACACCACTCTCAAGCACATCCCAGAGGGACATTTTAGATGTATTCGTTATCACTGACCACAAAGGCATAAATGTCAGAGCAAGGCTTAGCTATCCTACAGTTACAGGTTAACAGCTGGGATACCAAACCGTCTTGGATCGATATTTTAATTAAAAATCGAGGGTGTTTTCCTCCACTCAAAGTTGAAAGTGCTTGGAAATTTCGTTTGACGAAACCACCAGACTGACAAGGATAATAGAGGGAGGAAAGAATAGTTCTTTCTCTCTCATAGGGACCAAAATGCTTGTCTCATTGTTGTGAAAAACAGCTATAGCCCAAAAGAGAGAAGTCCCCTCCCCCAGCTCCGGCGACATATGCCCAACCAGCAAATCAACTGCAATGTCAGAGACGTGTCAGCGGCTGCACACACTTAAGACAAAGACAACAATGTGCATCACGCAGCACTAATTTCTCCTCGTCAAAAGGAGAGGTTTATCTCTAAAAGCCCTGCAGCTGAAATGCCCATCCATTTAGGCTTCTGATGCAATCCTGTCAAAAGCTGACGGATGGTAGCACGGGCTCCCTGCTGCTCTCCTATTACAAACGTCAACATGTAATTCTTGACAGTCCTTAGTATAACTATACTAAAACATGAAACACAGAACAGTCTTACATAGACAACTATTTGATATTTCTTCTTCCCCGTTTGCCAAAAATCTAATGGGAGGAAGATTACACAGACAAAATGCTGTCAAACAAGATAAAAATCAAGACTGATTTGCTTTAAGCATAATGGCAATGTAGTCAAGAGCTCAGAATATCTAACGTGAACACAAAGACTACAGAAACTAACCTGGTATTCAGAAGAGGTTTAACAAAACAAAACCCGCTAACAATTCAAAAATTTGTAAGAAGGTTCATATATCCACATTAATTCATTATTATATATATTATTATTAAATTATCCATGGATTTGTACCAGATCTGACTGCAGCTGGAAATAAACCCTACTACCATATCCTCTGGTGTGAAAACCTCCCTAGTTTGGACAGGGAGCACAAGCTCCTCTCATTCTGAGGAATAAGAGCATCAGAAGCACTAAGGAACTCAGGTCACCATAATTATGTTTTCAATTTAGTCACCAATCAGCTTTGTCAGATTGAGAACACCTGCTCCCAAAATAGCCCCAAAAAACTCCCCTCAAAACCCACAAACATATCTCCAACCCACTTTTCAGAAGTCAGGCAGGCAGAAATAGCAGTCTGCTTCTCTCTCCTTGAGTTGTGTATCTGCATGTCCTTAGTAGGAGTAGCTCTACAGCTATCAGCTGTAAGAAAACTTCTCAAGTGACTGTTACAGTTTCCATTTATACTAAAATTTATAAATTCTCTGCCTATGTATAGCAGTCAGCTAATACAAACATTTGATTTCTTCTATACTCGTTGACAGCTACCAATTCTCCACTTCTTTCCAAAAGCAGCTTTCATTCAAAATGCCATGAAAACCTCAAATTAATATACTTGTCAGTTCTATTATGACACACCCCATGTAAATTTCTAAACTCCTTTCCACAATCCCATTATGGAAGATCACCTCTACTATGCAAGTCTTTGTGCTATCTCTACAGAAATGACTTTTACCTTACTAAGTGCATATTCCAAGTCTCTATGCATTATGCCTGTGCAAGCCCATAGTTAAGCACCAGCCTGGTGTGCTGGGCTGACAACAAGCCCCAGAAGAGAGAACTTCCACTCTGTGAAACTCACTGACTGAAGGGACTTCTGGAGGTCACCTGTTCCAACCCCTGCTCTAGCAGGGACACCTAGAGCAGGTTGCTCAGCACCATATCCAGATGGCATTTAAGTTCTCCAAGTAGAGAACTAGAACATCTAGTCCATAATTCATCAACTTCTTAAGAATCTTATAGGAGACAGTGTCAAAGGCCTTACTGAAGTACAGACAGGCAACACCCACTGTTCTTCCCTCATCCATCAGGTTGGTCATTTCATAGTAGAAACTTATCAGGTTGACTAACCATCTGACTCTTGAGACAGACTTGCCAGAAAACATCTCTCCAGACCTACTGCCACTTGACCAGTTGGCACTTACTACTAGATCATGGTCCACCAAAGGCAGCTTCAGAGAGACAATCCACGCTGCTAGCTAACTACCCATGTGAAAAAGCATCTCCATGCAACCTTCCTCTACGTGGCACACAGACCACTGACACAGTACACATTCGGGCAAGTTTCCAGCAGTCTTCTCTTCACTACGAGACACATAGATCAGCTGTCCAAGCAGAGGTCAGGTAACCAGTGTGATCCCTATCAATGCAATGGACAATGTCTTTTGATGAAAGGCAAGGTTCTGACTACAAGAGTTTTCTATGGTACACAGAGCAAACCAGACATTGCTTCATGCCAGTGAATATAAATAAATACTGTCCTCACAACCATTCCTGCCAACCTTACCAAGCACAGGCTTACCAGTTTTACAAGCAAGTTCTGTTCACTAGCTGATATTCAGCAAGTATACCCCTTGCTGTTCAGTGGGGCTCTGCAGACTGTGATCTGAATCACCTCCATGCCATGAGAAGATCCAATCCAGGAGCACCATGCTGTCCGTCACCTCTCCCACCATACACTGTAGGAGTAGGCCTTTCAATATGGTAAACAAAGTGCCTCCATATTCACCAGTGTTCATTAGCATTTCAGATGAGGATAATTGTGTCATGAGTTTTCCTACCAACAACCTTATAGGAGCTTCAACCTGCTGGGCAGCTGAACTCAACCACGTTGCTCTCTTACTCCTCTTCGTCAATGGAAGAAGGTGAGAATACATGATGGAAAGTGCTTGAGGGTTGAGATTAGGATGGGGAGATCACTCACCAATTACCATTACAGGCAAAACAGACTCAACATAGGGAGATTATTCTATTAGTAATAAGCAATAAATTAGATTAGACAAGTGAGAAACTAAAAGCAAACTAAACCCACCTTCCCCTGTATTGCTCCAGGACAGGTCCCCCATGGGTGGGCGGCAGCTCCCCCCAGACCCCCTGCTCCTGCTGCGGGGGCTCCTCTCCACGGGCTGCAGCTCCGGCCCGGGGCCTGCTCCTGCGGGGGCTCTCCATGGGCCGCAGCCTCCTCCAGGCCACATCCACCTGCTCCAGCGGGGGCTCCTCCACGGGGGGGCTGCAGTGTGGAGATCTGCTCCATGTGGGACCCCTGGGCTGCAGGGGGACAGCCTGCTCCACCAGGGGCCTCTCCCTGCACAGGCTACAGGGGAACTGCTGCTGCCTGCCTGGAGCACCTCCTGCCCTTCTGCTGCACTCACCTGGGGGGCTGCAGGGCTGCTTCTCTCACACTTTCCCAATCCCCTCTCCCAGCTGCTGCTGTGCATTTTTTTCCTTTTCTTAAATCTGCTCTCCCAGAGGCCCACCCAGCATCGCTCCCTGGCTCAGCTCTGGCCAGCACCAGGTCCCTTTGGAGCTGTCTGGAGCTGGCTCTGCTCTGACATGGGGCAGCTGCTGGGCTCTGCTCACAGAGGCCACCCCTGCAGCTCCCTGACACCAGAACACTTAAACTCAATACATACCTATCACCCACTGCCCAGCAAACTGGTCAGCCATTTGTTTTCTGTAAATCAGAGGCCAAGGCCAGCACAGGAGACCATGGCCTGTGGCCTGCATGCACACATCCACATCTTGAGCTAAGTGCACTTCCAAGACAAATGGATAAACTTGTCTGACCAGCTTCTAGAATGGTCCTTCATGTTAGCGACTGACAAATGGAGGACAGGAGAGAGAAGAGAATGGAATACATCCATCATCTACCAATAACATCTCTCTCAGAAGTCTCAACTAGCCAGGACACTCAGGAGCTAATACTGTACCTAGACACAGCAAAATGGAAACACACTGAGGTTCTGAAAGCAGCAGGCTAGACAGGGCATTCACACACAGGGTCTGACCTGACTGGGACATAGCTAACTTGCCTCTCCCCTTTGCTAAATCCAGACACATTTCACATGGGTCCCAGCTGTCAAAATGAATCACAGCTATTAGGAAACCCCCAGATGGCTTCAGGCAGCCATTCGGATTACAAATGTCTCAATTTGCTGCATTTGCTAGTACTTAAATTGCATGCTGTTCAGTGACAAAACTATGAACTACAAAAAAGTTTTGATGGTTCTGCTCTAGATACACAATTAACAAGCAAGAAAAAGATTGGGAAGTGAAAAGCTCTCCTTATTTTGACTAGCAATCTAGTGCACTTCAGTCTCACCATTACAGCTTAGTCTACTACCATGCAACAGAAGATGGACATTCCACCTCCTGAAAACAAACATGCTATGGCAGTCAACAAAAAAAATATATGCCAAGCTGCAGCTCCTGTTGTTTGTGTTATCTGCCTCTCTTTGTCAGAAAAACAGGTGATATAAGCTTAAAGTGAGTCACCCTATTGTCAATAGACATCTGGCCATGTCACTGTCAAATTTCCAGCTTTCCTCAAACACAGCAAGTCTTCAATCCTGTGTAGCTTCTGACATGTGGGATACTATTTCCAAGCAACCAAAAAAAAACCACCACAACCAAACAAAAAAACATGCCACCAAACCGAAAGGACACCTTAAGCACAGGTTTAAATTGTTTTCAAAAGTGGTACTGTGCTGCTTAATGTCAAGCAATTTTATTAAAAATAATTTTGATACAGCAAATATAGTGCAAATCGTTACCCAAATTTACAAATAGATTTTTATTTTTTTTTTTTTATTTTTTTACAAATAGCTTTAGAGGATTCAGTAGCATTACCATTCCTACCATACATTCATATCAGGCCACCACAGAAACATGTACAAGTAAGCTTTCCAGACTTCACCTGAGAGATCTGCAAGTACGAGAACCACCTACAGTCCAGGACAGGGCCTAGCTCAGAGCTGCGATTCAGGTTATTCTAACTTCTCTTCACAGTTTGTGTTTCCTAACACAGTAAGATCTATTGTGGAGATCAAAGCACACCTGTTACGCTGTGCCACACAATGCTGCTGCTAACATCCGTTACACTTCACCTCAAGTGCCTAAGCTATTCTGTCATTAGCCACTACTTCCCACCAATAAAGATAAGACACTTTAAGCCAGAGTTGTAAAAACTTGGTTTGGGTCATGAACATGATGAGACTCTTCTGAACAACGTCTGGTGGTCGTGGTTTCACACTGATGGCCAAATAAACCACCACACTGCTCTCTCACCCCCGCGTCCTGAAAGTAAGGTGGGAGGGAGAGCGCAGAAAACATGCTGGGGAAAAAAAAAAGGCTTATGGGTTGAGATAAGGATAATCTAATTAAAGGAAAAGAAAAAGAAAAAACAAGCAAGGCCGTGAGGAAGCAAAGTGGGAAAGAACAATTATTCTCTATTCCCCATCAGCAAGTGATGTTCGGCCATGTCCCAGGAAGCAGGGCCTCAATACACATAGTGGTTGTTCAGGGGGACAGACATGTTTCACAATGAGAGTCCCACCTCTCCTTCCCCACCTCTTATTGCTGAGTGTGACACCACACTATGGAATATTCCTTTGGTTGGTTTAGGTCAGCTGCCCTGGTGATGTCCCCCCCCCACCTCTTGCCCACCCCCAGCCTGCTGGCTCTGGGGGAGTTGGATGGAGCCCTGCTGCTGTGCCAGCACTGCTCAGTGATAGACGGCACACTGGTGCGATACCCGTGCTGTTCTAGCTACAGGTGCAGAGCACAGCACGGTATGGGCTGCTGCAGGGAAAGTTAACTCTATTCCAGCCAGACCCAGTACACGTCTGTTTTGCTGCTCCACTACATTCTGCCCTGCAACATGCTCACACTGAGCCTACTTCAGTGGAGGGAAGGGCACCACTTCTCCCAAGGGTTTTGCCTGTGGAAACAAGACATGGGATGACCAAACAGAGGGGTTATGAAGTGCTACTGGAGAGGTGAGCAAAATCGTAAGTGTTGGGACTTTGAGCCCACCAGTTTGGGTGGCCAGCCTTCATACCCATACCCTTCATACCTGACCAGCCTCACCTGGGTCCTCCATCCACACACTGTGCTCACAGCTCCATTTCAGCTCAGGCCGAGGCCTTGGTCTCATCCTGAGTGGTGTTGTAGGTACTGCTCTTCCCAGCTGGACATCCTGGACATACCCAGGACCTGATACAACGCTTCCCTGAGTCTGCTGGTCAGCAGACAGTGCAATCTGTTACTGTCACCAGCCTGGCCCTACATGCGAGGCTACCGCCTGGCCTTTGCCAGGGTTGCTAGAGTTAGAGCAAGAACTTTCTGCTCCACCTTTAAACCAGTGCACACAGAAAAAAATATTTATAAACCTAAAACCCTCAATAAAAACAACCCCCCTTCCACCCTGCAGAACAGGTAGAAGCATTTCTGCCCACAGCTCACATCAACTGATCCTGAAACGTGATTTATTTTGCAGGTATTCCTCTATTTCAACAGTTGCTTGTTTTCCAAAAGCATCAATTTGAGCAGAACAGTTACTATCTCAGTGGCTGGGAAGTCTAACCGAGTTTTTCTGGTGCAAAGAAGCTGCACTTGCTCTGAGCACTTGTATGTCCTCATCCTTCTGGAGAGGGAGGCAGCTCCTTGTATCAGGAGGCACACTTTACTACCATACATTCTCTGCTGAAATTCAGATTTAATCTAGCACAGCCATCTTTGCTTTTAAAACGGAAATACTGTTTGGAGTACAACAGCTTGGACTCAGAGACACTAGGGGCTGGCCCCTCCATCACTGAAAAGAAAGACCATGCATCTTAACAGTGCGAGCACAATAGAGTAAAATTGGGCTGAGTCACATGAACACATGAACCCTGTCATTACAGGGTCTGTGAAGCCTGTGTTCCAGATACCAAGCAGAAGACAAGCTTCAACATTGAAGCCACCTGGCCTGCTGTTTCAGAAACTGTACCAGGATTTGGCTTGGCATAACCCTCTCAATTACTGAATGGTGGACAGGCTGTGAGGTGTATAACTGACACTCACATGCTTCATTCTCCTACAGGCTTTTTCCAAACAAACAGACACAAACAACACCACCATACACACACACACACAAAAAAGTTTTGCTTTCAATCATTCAAATGGAGTAAACTACTTTTCCACTATTCCACTAAATGCTCTTGCATAGTAATCCATCTACATGCAGTTAATCTGATGTCACTCAGCTTTCTTTCCAAGGAAAATGAATCAGTCTTGCCTTTGGAAGAATGGCATATAGGGAAAGAAAACCACAGAAAATTTAAAGTCAAAATGCAGAAACATAGCCAATAACATCTTAGAAAAAAATTATAAATTAGAATAGGCAAATATCAATCATATGAATCACCTTCCAGAGCCATTTAAGAGGTCCTTAACAGAAGAGATGAAAAAACAAACATACAATATTGTTTTCTATCATGTAGATCTAGGAATACCTAATGTATGAGTACCTTCAAGCAAAAGAAACTCTGAAACATAAATAGAAGTGCATTGATATAAAATTAAATGAGACTTGTATTTGGCCTTCCTAGATCAGAGACAACAACAGGGAACACTCAGGAGTTCTCCCACACAGGTAAAACTCAAAGGCAAAAGAAAACGAGCATGGCTCAATTACCGGGTAAGTTGACAAATTTGTAACAATAGCACCAGCTAAGATGCCAATTAGCAAATACAAAATTGTTTTAAGAAGAAAAACTCAAAGTTAAGTACAAGATGAAATTCAGTTTTACCCCTCTAGTATGTATTAACTAAGATGCAAGCATTGCTATCTTTTTGTTCTTCTAGAGTCTTAAAAACACCATGTAAGACCTACATATGTTGTTATGCTACACACAAAAGGAGTTTTTGCATATGCAAAAACAGGAATTGCATATAAAGCCACAGGAAGAAAACAAAGAACAAGCACAAATGCATAATTTTGCAGGTATCTATCTCACTAAAATCACATTTCTAAAAGGAACAAGAAAAAACACCAGAAATGACAACAAAAATGAGAACTTGCCATACTGAAGCACAACCCTTTTTTGAACTGAAAGAAGATACAAAAAAACTATCCTGGAAACAGCAACTTCAGCACAGAACTGTCTGTTAATTGACTTGCCACTAATAGTGGCTATCCCAGTTAAGCACACATTATTCTGGAAAAATCCAAAAGGAACTATGACAAATAGCAATAATCAGAAAACAAAAGACCTCTCCTGCTAGCTGAGCCTTTGGGAGAATTATTATGAAAGACCCTTTTGGGTAGAGATTCATTATTAGTTTGTAATTAAATCTCCCCCCAGAAAAATGACAGATTGCGTAGCCCTCCTTTCCCAGCTTTTGTGACTGGCAATTAAACCCACCAATATCACAGACAAGAATATGCAGCTGTCAGCAAAGATAGGGCAGGAGCTCTCACTTAAAGATGACCACTCAAGTTGTGTCAGAGAACACCACAGCTACTATGCTTAACGTAATGAAAATTCTTCATCCTCTCTGAAAATCTAGTCACAAAAGACCAGTCACTCTGTATTACATGCCGTTTTGTTTTTTGTTTGTTTCTTCTTACAACCCTGAGAAATTTTTGACAAAGCCAAATTTCTCTCCCTGTCCCCAAGGGATCTCCAGGTCTCTCACATCACAAACATGCCCCAGGCAGATATTTCTGTAAACACAGTACTTTCATGTAATGCTTAGGCGCTACACATCAGAAAGGTCTCTGATGACGAAACCTAGAAGAAGTTCAGCCTGCACACAGAAGAACTGCCAAGTTTCATCCAGATTTGTTTTCCAAACCAATGAAAACTTGCACTCCTGCTTTCTTCCATGAAGCCCCAAATTCCAGAACATGTTCAGGTAATTCTCTCTGTAGTTTCAGTAGTGCCTTCTTTCAAAATAAAGTTCAATGTATGTGCATGTTTCCCAGGTTTGTGATCTTTACATGGCTGAATTCCCACAAGAGCCAGCAGAGGGATCTCCACCATCCTGGTGGCATTAGATCAGGAATAGTAAAAGCAGGATTTTGCATATCTCACTAAGGAATTGGAAATTTAGGTCATGATACTAGCGGACTACTCCACAGATCGTACTGCGTATGGAGCCTTTCCTTCTACTCTTAAAGTTGCATGTTGGAAACATGTCCCAGGTGTCATTCATAGCTTTGATTTCCAGAGGGGAATGTATTCTTCTCTAAAATGTAACTGAAGCTCAAATTTGGAAAAGTAGCTCCAAATTTTCTGAGAGAGGGTGGACTGGTGGTGAGGCAGAAAAAAATACAAAAACAGGATTTAATAACAACATTTCAAGGGCTACTCAGTCATGCGTAAGGCTTTGTTCTCACAAAAGACTGCTGTTTGCAGTTTACAAAGCTCAGGCAAATGCATTAACCTACACCTCACACTGACAGAACCCAACTGCTGACAACCTGAGACAAACAATTCTTGTCTTCTTGCCTCCCCGTCTCCCTCCCTGTATGCCCTTGGCTGCCCAGGCAGTGACTGCAGTTCCCTGACACAGAATCAAGGAATGACTTGGGTTGGAAGGGACCTTAAAGATCACCTCGTTCCAACCCCTCTGCCACGGGCATAGATGCCACCCGCTGGATCAGGCTGCCCATATCCCATGTGTGTCTAGTTCATGTGTGTCCCTACTTCATATAGGGCAACGCAGACCCAAAAGCTGCTGCTGAAAGGTTAAAAAGAGTTATACCTGCTTCCCCTTCAGTAGGGAAAGAGTCCTTTCTTGAGCCATCCACTCGGCTACTTTAAATTTGAAAACGCACCTTCCAGCACCTGCCAACAGATCCAAAAGTTACAGAAAGATGGACATACACAGCAGTTAATAGGCATTGTTCCTTCTGGAATACCAGGTTAAAAAAGTAAATAAGTGTAGGATTTACCTCATGCACTGCTGTTAGCAGAAAGCTTTGTACAAAAGTTTTCTACACTTCAAGCATGATGCACAACTGCTCCAAAAATCACATATTATATCTGTTTCCATGTTAATGGATTGCTTTACTGTAACACTTAACGGAAACAGTGAGACAGCCAGGAAGGCCTGGATG
This sequence comes from Cygnus olor, assembly GCF_009769625.2. Lineage (NCBI taxonomy): Eukaryota > Metazoa > Chordata > Aves > Anseriformes > Anatidae > Cygnus > Cygnus olor. The sequence goes on from NC_049198.1 coordinate 53,493,112, forward strand.
GCAGTCCCTTTGCTATCTATCACCAAAATCCATCATACACTGTTTCAGTTGCCAGGTTTCATATTACTTACGCTACTTGGACAGCAATGACTGGCATATGCTCAGTGATGGGATACAGTCACACTGACACAGGGCAGCAAAGGGAAGAAAAGAAACCATATTCCTTGTCAGGGGGTAGTGCTGACCACAGCTCTGCATGAATGTCTGGGAACCAGAAACTAAGACCTTGCTAGGCAAGGGCACATACAAAGATGTTTAGACACAAAGTCTCTCCTCCCAGTACCGATCAGTGCCAGGGAACATGGGGAGCAAGGGAGCTTGTAAAGACGTAGAATAGGTATTTCTTCAGTGGTACAAGTAAATACAATGGCAAGCTGGCCACCACAAGAATATCAGATCATAAACCAGAAGTTTACTAGACAACTTGACAGTTAAAAAGAAACAGATTCACCTTTCTCCTTTCTAGACCTTCCTACTCATTAATCAGGCTAAAAGACATTTACCTAAGTTCCCACACATGTTCTTGTGTCTGCCTTCTCATTTAAAGGTCCCTTAAATCACATGAAATTGCCTAACCTTATTTTGCCTATAGGTTTCCCCTTCCACATATGCATTACATTAGAACAGTCCCAATGCTAACACCGCTCGCAAGTGTGCCTTAAGCTGGATGTGTAAATAACTGTAATGCAGAACTCTTTCCTTATCTGAGCAGTTTAAGGGAAGAATGCAGATAATATCTGTGCTGTCACACAACAGTAAGGAAGCTGCATTTATGGTGGCCCAAATGTAGAAACAGTTGTGCAATGCTGCTGTCTCAGTACTTCAGTGTTAATAGGCAGACTTAACTAGCTCAGCTCCTGCACACACCCACGTGAAAACTCAGGGGACAATCTATAGAAGAAAGCACAATTCTTTCCTTCTTGCTGATCAGCAAGAGTGTTCAACCCTGCTTTAGTGTCCTCACAATATCATTCTCTCCCACTGACTCACCCAGCCATGCCCAACTGTATACACATGCACTTGATCTGAACAAAGCCCTATTCACTCCTTTATGCTTTTGCAGAAGAAGGTATGCTTGTACACTTCAGAGACCACGTTAGACTAACTCCACATTCACCAGCTGCAAAGGTTCAGCTGCAGAATGGGAAAGACACTCCAGCTTGACAGAGCTGTACCTTAGATCCTGCACTGCTGTCCTTACAGGAATGCACTATATTAACATTACAAAAGTCTGTTGGCAGCACTCAGGCTCCAGGGCAGTTTTTGAACACCAGACCTAAAACAAAAACAAAGGCTTAGGTTCTGTGAGATCTCTGAAGACAATTAAAATCAGAGTCAAAGCTCACTGTCCTGCTTTGCTCAAAGCAGGGGTCATGTGAAAGCTAGACCATGTTGTTCACGGTCTTGCCCACACAGGTTCTGAAGTGCTCCACAGCTGGAAGTTCTGCAGCCTCCTTCTAAGCAATATGCATGCATATAAAATAACAAGTAATAATTATAGCTATATAATACATACACCATTTATTTATGTATACCTACGTACATACATATTATGCAAATATCATAACATTACATTCAATATATGTAACAGGAAAACCTACATTTGAGGCAAAACAAATGAAGAAGATGAGTGTAATTGGTAGACTCCGGCAGCAGTCTGAGATCAGACAGGAGCCGTATACACCGGAGGATGTTACTAAGCACGCATTTGGATTCCATTCAGTTATTACTGTCCCCATTAAGATGGAAGACATGAAAGTGCTATATTGATGGACTGCTCTGGACATTTGCCATGATCCCTGCTCTGCACTCACTCAATTTAGAAGAAAGCGTCACTAAGCAATACATAGTATCCACCATGTATTTTTCAGTTATATTTGAAGTTGGAACTTGTAAAGCAACAAATTCGCTTTTGGCATTCTGTTTTCACTGCCTCCTTTTGTTCTCAATGCAAACTCCAATATATATAAGCAGATTTTTTTTTCCTGCACTATCTGATAGCTACATTTAGCCTTATGCAGACTTACTACCGTTTGAGGTTAAACTGCATACCTCTTCTTTGTCTTCTACATTTATTAGCTTTATCAGTCTGAAGACTGATTAGAATTGCTGGCTCAACATGAAAACGCAATGACAAAAGCGTAACCATAGGGACAGGTCTCAAAACTACTGTTAATATTATCCATTCCTCTGACACTCGTGGTAAGCTAATGCTTGGTCACAGAGGCAAGTTGAACTTTTACAGGGAACGCTTCAGGGCCTCCCCTGTCTGACACAAAAACGTACAGAGACTGGGAGAACACAAACTGCATCTGCAGCACGCAGCTTTTTTCTTCTGTCCCCATGCACTGTCAGCTGCTGGAACCAGGTCAAAATCATCACACCAGCAGAGGCATATAAAAGCAATGAATTTCTTCCCTCTTTACCCCAGCTGGCTTTTCAGCATACATCCTCACAGCAATTCCCAGATAGGAAGATTAAGTGGTGAATTTACGCAGAACCAGTAAAAGAAAACCAACTGTGAAACACATACTGCAAGCTGGTAAAGGGCAGGCCCGTGCTAGGACCTAGAAGGCTGCTGCACGCAGTGATGCCCTTCCAGGGACACCCCTGCAGCCCACCTCACCTCTCAGGGACAGGGCTCCAACCCGCTGAGTCACAGCAGCGCGATGCAGCTCCTCTTTTTGCACCAGGGAGGAAGAGGTGTGTCCTCCTGCTTGCTCACAGAAGCCCAGGTGCGTAGCTCCAGGGTATCACCTTGCCAAGAGAATCACAGCCAGCGCTGTTCTGCCCGCTGGTCTGCGCACAGCTAGCCCCTTCTGAACACAGGCTGTTCCAGTCTTGCCTCCAGCTGCCATCACAAACAGCTCTTGTCCCTTTCTTCCCTCCCTTCAGCATCAGGAAGCATGTGGACTCCTCCAACACACTAGGTGCTCTAGCTTCGGAGTGGCAGGAGACCCTGAACAGGCTTTCCAGCCGCAAAAGAGCCGCCCTACAGTGCTATACTACATCTAGATGATCAGCACAACCTGAGTACATCAAGCCAGCAGCAGCTGCCTTTTACCACAAAGCTTCTCCATACTTTGTGCCAAAGAGCGAACAATCATTCCTTCCACAATTTTCCCAATATCGCAATGATGGTGGCAAACTCTGTATCACTAGCTTGCTCCCTCACAGCTCAGGGCTCAATGAGTTGCATTACACTGGGTGGAAAATCACTCTCCAGTCTGGTTGGCTTTACTCAAGCCTGTTCCATGGAGCAGACATACCTCAGAGCTCAGTCCACAGAAGACCAAGGAAAAGCAATCTTAAGATGAACCTCACACCCTGATGAGCCAGGGTCCCTACATCACAGCTCAGGACTCAAACTCAAATTCCACCCGGATTTGACGTATCCTTCCTCTACGCTGTAGATCACGGTCTTGTTCCCCATACCTTAGCAGCAGTTAGAATGACTTCAGCATTTAGCAGGTGTGTATACCACCGAGAGCACTCAAAGGTACACGTGGTGAGACCCTCTGCTGACCTAAACTGGTAAGGGTAAGTGACTTACCCAACTCCAGACAAAAGCAGTAAGTACAAGTTTCCAGTTGTGCCCGCTCACAGCGTAACATGTGCTGTCCAAATCATCTTTATGGAATGGGATCACCCTGTTCCATTCGAATGGGGTGCATCGACAACAAGACATGCTCCAAAAGGCAACATGGCTAGTTCTCTGGGTCAGAATAATTAGGTGGCAGAATTTACTCATGAGCAAAGAGGTCTCACAACCTCAATACGTGATAAACATTTGGTTTGAGAAAACACTAACTGTAGCTCTTTGAGAGATGGACCAGAGGGGCTGCCCAGCGCAGGAGATGTCCTGATGTCGTAACACAGAAATGCAAGACCAGTGTGCAGTGTGGCTTTGGCTACTAGTCTCTCTGGGGTAAGAGATCTAACCAACCAAAGAGATTTAGCAATTGCTTCACGTTTTTCGTATTTGTTATCTGATCATGCTCTTTGCTTATTGCTGGCAAAACTGATCTGTTATTTCTACAAAAAGTTGTTGCAAAGCTGCTGTTGCCCCACATATTTCTTTGTTTGGTATCCACAAAACCCTTGTTGTATAGCAGCATGGTGGCAGCAAATCCAACTCAACAGCACCCACGTCCACTCCAATACTCTCTGTCACCCTAAAAAGCCCTTTTAGCAACAACACCCATGCACTTCAGCGAGCTCAAACTTTAAGACTCATCCATTCACCTTTCAATACACCATGGTGACAAACAGGCCAGTTCAGTCACCCACGGGTCTGCAGAGCATGGTGTTACACACAGCACTTGGGAGCTACAGCGCACAGCCATAGACCTCTCCGAGTCCCCCCAGCTTCCCCTGTCTGAGCTTCATGACAAGAGTGTGGGAGGGAAAAATGAAAAGCGTTTGTCTAATTCCTCGGGGACAACTTGTTCTTCCCAGCACTGAACACAATGAGCGCCTTGGTCACTTTCCACCTTTCTACCACAACCTAGGAGCGTTTGGCAGCTCACAGCTTCTCTTATGTTGTCTTCTGATTCTCAACCATCCTGAAGTCATTTATCTCTTCCTCCCATTATGAAAATTTCTTCCAGGATTTAGTGAATCACTCAGCTCACCTTCTTCACTGCTGCTGCAGTCTCAGTAACCTTGTGGTGCTTTTGCCAGAGATGCATGTCTGTCAGCCACATCAGAGCTTCTCAAATGAATTTCAAGCTTTATATTGGCTGCAGAGGGTCTTCATTCTTCAGTATCTACTACAGATCTCTGGCTGGGCAATCATGCCAAGCACTGTGGCTGACCAGCTTATTTCTTTAATGCAGACATGTCAGGGGATGGGAGACAAGAGAGGAACACTGGAGACTGAGGCAAAGGAACATCTCTCTAATCTGAAATAGCGATAAGTTAGTCACAAATCACAGCGGCCACAGCAAGTTGGACCAATGCTTGCGCCTTGAATTGCGGGACACATCATCCCAGTCAGTTTAACGCTAACCAAGCATTTACTCCTTTCTACACTGTCCTGGTTTTGGCTAGAACAGAGTTAATTTTCTTCCTGGTAGCTGCTGTGGTGCTACATTTTGGATTTAGGATGAGAATAAAGCTGATAACATGCTGATGTTTCAGTTGTTGCAGAGCAGTGCTTGCACGGAGTCCAGGACTTTTCAGCTCCTGGTGCTGCCCTGCCAGTGAGGAGGCTGGGGGTGCACCAGGAGCTGGGAGGGGACAGAACCAGGACAGCTGGCCCAGGCTGGCCAGAGGGATGTCCCATACCACGTGGTGTCATGCCAAACAATTAATATGGGGTGGCTGGCTAGGGCAGGGGGGTCCCTGCTCAGGGATGAGCTGGGCATCAATCAGCAGGTGGTGAGCAATTGCATTGTGCATCACTTGCTTTGTATACATTATTGTTATTACTATTACCATTATTACTATTATTTCTTTTCTGTCCTATTAAACTGTCTTTATCTCAACCCACAAGCTTTCACCTTTTTCCTCCCCAGTTCTCTCCCTCATCCCGTTGTGGAGGGGAGGATGAGAGAACAGCTGTATGGTGCTGAGCTGCTGGCCAGGTTCAACCACAACATATACACACCACAGGCAGAGTTACACAGAAGGCGGGACAAAAATCTGTTTGCTTCAACAATACTGGTTGAAACTGAAAAAGAAAGGTATCTGAGAGGGTAAAATTTTCTTTAAAGACAGAGACCGCTCAAAAAAAAAAAAAAAAAGAGAGACACCACTCTCAGACCACCTGAAGAGAATCCATTGCAATGCAACATCTCCCTGACAAACTTCCTCCGAGTCCCAGTTACTGACCTACAATCTATCTCTGCAAGGTTCAGATAGGGAACTACCCACTGGGTATGTAGCATTGCTCCGGGCCATTCCTATCTCACTCAGCGCATGCCGATCTTTAAAATTACATTTGGCACACTGCTGTGTCTCTTCTCTGAAGATTAGACTACGCTGTTTTTTAAACCATGCAAGATTAAAATAGATCTTGAAACATTTCAGAAGAGCAGGGATCTGAATTCCAGGAGGGTGGTAATCTTTCACACATGCTCCTCCTGCAGTTCCTCAGCAGCCTTTAGTCTGCAGTCCTAAATAACTGCTGTAGGTGGCTGAAGTCCATCAGTGGTCACTACCGCTCCCACATATGAAGCCTATGAAATACTTTAATACTTTGGGGATTGCAGTCACTGGCAATCCAATGTCTAGTATGTTTGTAAAGTCACATGGAGAAAATATGAGAATTCAAGCATTACTGTTTGACATCAAAGCACAGAATTCAGCTACAGAGAACAAAGCAGTTCTGCAGGTATTTTTCATCCATGCCAAACAGACCACAGCTGTTTTTTAAAGAGTTAAAGATTAACAAGCTACTTGCTTTAAGCTGACCTCCATCCCTCCAGTGGAAAACATCCCAAGTACTTGCAGGCCACAGCAGCTATGAGTAGTGGAGGTTTTTTGTTTGTCTGGTTTTTGTGGTTTTGTTTTTTCTTTTTTTTTTTCCTCCTCTCTCCAGCTAGAACTGAAAACTGTGGTCAAGAAGTCAAAATTACTGGCCTGGTAGACACGGGAAGAATAGTGGATGTTGCCTGCCTGAACTTCAGTAAGGCCTTTGACACTGTCTCCCATAAGATTCTCAAGAAGAAGCTGATGAAGTATGGACTTGATGGGCAGCGAGGCGGATTGAAAACTGGATAAATGTCAGGCCCAGAGGATAGTGATCAGTAGCACAAAGGCTGGTTGGAGTTCACTCACTAGCAAAGTACCTGACGAGTCAATACTGGGTCCAGTCCTGTTCAATGTCTTCATTAATGATGTGGATGATGGGGCAGAGTACCCTCAGCAAGTTTGCAGAGGAAACAAAACTGGGAGGAGCAGCTGGCTGAACACCAACCAGCAAGGTGCCCTTGCCACAAAGAATGCTAATGGTATCCTGGGATGCAAGGGGTAAAGTGTTGCCAGCAGGTCGAGGGACGTGATCCTTGTCCTCCGCTCAGCACTGGTGAGGCCACATCTGGAGCTCTGTGTCCAGTTCTGGGCTTCCCAGTACAAGAGGGACATGGGTACACTGGAGAGAGTGCAGTGAAGGGCCACCAAGATGAAGGGACTGGAGCACCTCTCCAATGTGGAAAGGCTGAGAGAGCTGGGACTGTTCAGCCCGGGGAAGAGGAGGATCGGGTAGTTTCTCATCAGTGTATGTATAAATACCTGAAGGGAGGGTACGAAGAGGACAGAGCCCAGGACAGGGGCAGAGGCAGTGTTGCTGGACCAGGTATTGTCTAGAGGTCCCTTCCAAACTAATCCATTCTGTGATCCTGTCTCCTGTGTCAAAGGCTAAGCTCCCTGGTTCAAACTTCATGTCTTTTGGTATCTGTTTCAAAATGTGACTGTGAACATAGATGGAGAGAGAAAAATTAATGCACAGACTAGCTCTGCAGTAGCTACCTCTCAGGCCATAAACTGCTCAGAATACAGGCCTAAGATAGAGAAGAGCACACATGCTAATTCCTGATGTCCAGGAGTAGGACAGGGACACAACATCAAGATTAAAGTGTCAATGATCAGAGATGTAATTAAAGAGCTCACAGCTGGACAATTCAAGGAAAGACAAACACAAGCATTATTAGAAAACAACTGTGTCTATTCTGAGCTTTTGCCTAGAACTTCCAACCTCACACTTAATATTCTGTATCCCACTCTCTCAGTCCAAAGTGAACGAGAACTTTGTACCACACAATGAGCACAGCTCAGAGTCTCTGTCACTAGCAGCAGTGCCCATGTGTTGGATGGGGGATGACATCCCAGCACAGACAGATACCAGTCTTGCATGCTCTCCTGTGAAGGAAGGCAAGGCACACACAAAAGATTGCTGCAGGCACGTATTCTTGCTTGCTGGGGGTCAGTAGGGGCCATGGTTTGTACACATTACACAGAGGTTGCAGAGAAGGGGATGGAAACTGAACAAAGGTCCGCTATCCTGCCCAGCTCCCTTACAGGCATTCGTACCGCAGTAACAGCCTTTTTCAGAATGAGGCCATGTGGAACGTGTTCAGCTGCAGTCTCCCAGTAAATGATTCAATACCTACATCTGCGTTCAGAAGGGGCAAGTCAGTCTTTTACTTGAAGCCAGTAACTGAGGCACTGTCAGTGTTCTGGATCCATTTACTGCAAAGGTATACACAACACACTCTCAGAAGACAACCACTCACTCCTTCCATCTGCACGTGTCCAACTGCTTCAAAATCCCTTCTGGTAGCCCTTTTCTGCTCTAATTTTCTTTGTCCAAAAGTCTGAAAGTCTGGATGGTTTCCACGGCTGAGATGGTTTGCAGCTGTTGCAGTACGCTGCAGAAGCCAGGCATGCTTGTAACCAAACAACCCACCACATCACTTGGAAGAGCCCTGAAGTCACAAGGACTCCGCAGGTTTGGGTAACAACTGAGTACCTTACCCTTCTTAAGATGGATAGTCCCTTGATCATCAGACTGATGTATGTAGAAGAATACATTTCTATCTGTCCGAGATGCATGGAAAAAAAATACAGCTTGCTGCCTTTATGCATGGTCATATCCATACCTTTCACGCAGGATCACAAGACCAGAGGCCACCAGTATTATTTTCCAGACCTCTGGCTCAAAGGCAGAACCATATGTCAATAGGAACCACATGCAGAAAGCAAGATTGTTTCAGGGTACAGCCTGTTGTAAAGAGCAGCAGCCTGACACCCTGCTGCAACGGATTATACATGAGAATATGACACAGACTTCCATCTGTAATTTAGGATCTCTAGAAAATATATACTTGGGTATAGATATTTCTAACAGCGCTAAGATATCTTGTGTTTCTCAGTGCATCTCGAAGATTCTGCTAAATACATGTGACTTGTTCCCACCTGCAAGATCAAATGCAGACCTTCTGGATAAGAAAATAAGACAAACATCTTCTCAATGTTCACTAAAAATTTTGATAATATACAGATATTAATATTGTTCTATGGAGCATAAGCACTTTTATCCTAGAGCTGAAAAGCTCAAACTGCATGTTCATAGCCAAGTGCAACACAACAAAGGTAGTTGTTTCATGCATAATAGAGGGACAGCTTCCAAGGCAAATGGCCTTAGCTCTCACACTTAGCTAGCATCCAGATCTCAGTACCACGAACTTCTGAGGTAGATCCCATGGAAACTAAGTTTTTCCTTCCTATGCAAGTACAGAATTCACACAAAGCCCTTGTCTTCAGACCTTTGGAAATTAAGCTGCCTTACAGTTTCCTGCCTGCCTGCTACTGACAAACAACATTTACAACCTTTTCCCCTGGATCAACTCTGAGTGTGCGGAGGTGAGATCTCTACTGGATCAGATACATCCTCTCCTGGGGAAACGGATCTCACAACTTGCAGTGCCTTCTGCATACCGTACCCAGAACTGCTGCACTGTTCTACCTCTGCTGCACAAGAGAGAGGGCAAAACGCTGCTCATTAGGAAAGGACTGTCTTTTGAAGGAGAAGTACACTACAACCCTCGCTTTTAAATACCAAGAACTTGCTGCAGCAGAGTATGATACATTTGCTGTCTGAATAGTCTTTGAGGTTCTTCAGCTCCAAAGCCAAGTGGAGAAGCACTCGAGTGAGAAGTTACACAAGGTATGCTTTTACACAGACACTTTCTCCTCAAGTATTACTACCTTCACAGATTTACACACAACACCAAAAAAATAAAAAAAGGAAGAGTCACTCAGGAGGATCCCAGTTCACCAAGAGGTTTGTCCACTCAGTTGATAGTAAGCCGCATCTTGCATTTGTTCTTACAGAAAGAGAGCAGCCGCCGAGTTTACACATACGGCCACATGTCATTCTGGCTCACCGACACTCATTTGCCTGCTGCAGGAGAGGTGGGCAGTTAATTTCTTCCAGGTTAGCATTAACGGTGGAAGCCACTAATTTATTTATCATCATACTAGGGGAACTGAACTCCTTCAGCCACAAATTGTTACCTACCTGATCTCCCTTGCTTTCAGATAAGCATCACTGCTAAAGACCCCAAACCTGCCTGATAATACTACCTAAATAAGAAAATAAAAATAAAAATCCACAAACCAATTTGAATTCAAAGTCACCTTGCAGTGGTGACACCCTTGGGCACCTCCTTTGAAGGCCATTCACTTCACCATTACAGGTGCATGGCCTCCTACCAATTTGGGTTTCTCTGCTTCAGCCTCGGTCAATCAGTATTCTCACCTCTACCATCAAGCCTCCTGAACCCCAGATGCATTGCATCTCTGTGGTTACTTTCACAGCCTCTGCACAGAATCTTGCAAAATACAGTCATGTGCCATTAATTTAATTTGTATCTCCTCTACTACCTGAATCAGTTGGTCTATCATTCTTTTCCCCAGGAATTTAGACTAACCAGTCTGCAGTTATTTATACTGTGCCATTTGTCCTTTATACGTAACCACACCAAACAAGCACCTTAAACAGTCTCCTATCCATTCCAGTACCTCTTGCAAATTTAACACACAATGACCAGGCACAAAGCTTCAAAAAATTCTCACTGAATTTGTTGAAAAACATACTTCTCTGTAAAGGAAAACAGCACTTTATCCTTGCATGTTCAAAAAAGAAAAAAAGACCAGAGAAGTTTGAACAGACCACAAGACTTTACCAAACACTCCTGGATTGTTAAACATTAACACCTTTCTGAGATGATGGACCTATTCTGCAACTATATTTTCTTTCATTTGTAATATACTTTCCAGTTTAAGCTATGCTAGTCATGGATTTTTTCCCCTCTCAATGTTTTCAACATTTCTATCAACTTTTCTGAATGTCTGACTTCTAGATGTTTTTTGTCTTTTTTTTCCCCCCATTTTACACCTTCTTTACTGTCACCCTTCTGTAGGAAGGTTATTTCCACCTGCTTTATTTGCCATTGAGCACGCCACACTCTTCACTGAAATCCTCATTTTTTCTCCTCTCAGCAAGTGACAGAGTTGTTCTGTCAGGGTTCACTTTGCCGAAACGAAAGCATTTGCCTGCCTGCCCGTTAGGGCACTGCTTTCCAGGTTCACCTGTCAGTCCTTGCATATCAGGGCTGTGAAATGATAGTGACCTCATTTCCATTGCTGGGAGGAAACAGTACAGAAGGCAAGGTGCGTAGCTCCTCATAACCAGGCTCTGAGGGGGGAGGGCAGGGACAGGCACACCTGCCTTTTCAGACCAGTAAAGATTTCCTGCTCATCTCTCTCAAAGCCAGGAAGCATGTGGCTATGGCATGAGCATTCTGTATCTTTTGGGGAATCATCCTATCTTGAAAAGGTGCAGGCTGCTCACTCAAAACCAGTTTTAGAACATGCAGAAAGGCTTGGAGCAGCACACACTCATAACCACACAAGGTAGCAAGTTGGGTTAAGACGTCATTTCTGTTTTGAAAATTGCTTCACTAGGTTCTAAAACAGAAAGATTAAAAATAAAAAATAAAAAATAACTGCCCTTTTTTATATAAAAAGAACAGCAGCTGCACTTGGAAGCATTTTGCCCCAAGCAGTTATTTTCCCTAAAGTATGAAGTTGTTGAAAGTATTTGCCTAAGAGTGGATACATAACCCTCAGCACAGGTGACTGACAGAAGACTGAATATACTGAAACCGTAACCTTAATGATGATTCACTTCCGCGAAACAAGTCGCTTCCAGTCAGGAGCTAGGTGTAAAAAGACGGACCAGGTAATAGGAGTTTTAATCTTGTATCATCACCATGACAAGCTGATTTATTTGGAATTCCACCTGGACAAGATATTATTTATCGGGTTGTCATGGAGATGTGCTACCACTCAATCCAATCACCTTACAAACTCAAACATGTACACGCAGATCATCTGAATTGATAACATTCAGCACATACTTAGAATTCCTGTGACACGGTTATTACTCTGTAGTTTCACAAGCTAGTTTACAACGGGGATAAAATTTAATTTCCTATACATATATATATAAAATTAAACTGTGCTTACAGGAAGAGCAGAGGTGGGGGGAACGGAACGTCTGCTGTGTTTACAAAATAATTAATGCGACTTGCCTCTGCAGAGTTTCTCCCTGGTAACCAGAGTTCAAGATCCCAGCACTTGAAAGTGCCGTTTCTACAGTATACGTGGCGAACCACCACTAGAAGATAGGAGAACATCTGGCTACAGGAGCCAGCGGCTAGGCAGCTTGCTTCGGGTACCTGCCAGCTGCGAACACGCAGCGTGAGGCAGGCGTTAGGCTCCTGTGACACGGGAATTCGCGCTGCCTCACCTTCAGCTCTGAACCGGGAGGTAACGAAGCCAACGTGTGAGAAACAGCCACCTCCAGGAGAAGCAAATCGCTAATATTTCAACGTGAATTGTTGCCGTAAGCTCACGGCGAGCCGCGGACATGAGAAGTGCAGCTGGTGCGTGCCCAGAGCAAGCCTACTCTAGGGGTTATACCCAAAGCTCTCAGATCTGCGGGGGAATGTTAACGCGTAAAGAACACCCTCCTGAGAGGGAGAGGGGCGCGGAGCCCTGCGGAGCGCGGCACCCACCTTCTCCTTCCCCGCAGCGGCCGCGGGCGGCTCGGGGCCCGTCTTCTTGCCCTCGCCGATGTCCACCCTGATGAGGCGGTGCCGGGGGGAGATGTACCTGACGTCGGGCGGCGTGCCGGGCCGCCGCTCGCTCTGGCTGCGGAAGAGGTGCGGGGAGCCGGGCGCGGCGGGGCTGGCGGCGCCGCAGGACGAGGAGGAGAAGAGGCGCGGGGCCGGCTCGCCGGGCTCCTCGGGCCGGCACAGGGCGCGCAGCTTGCGCAGGGACGAGCCGGGCCCGCTGTACGGGTCCTCGAAGTCGCGCTCCTTCTGCGCGCGGTAGGCGCGGAGCAGGTCGCTGGTGTCGTCGCGCAGGTGGCGGTGCGGGAAGCCGGGCGAGACGTGCGGGTGCTGCTGGTGGTGCTGCTGGGGGTGCTGGTGGTGGTGCTGGTGGTGCTGGCGGTGGTGGTGGAGGTGCGGCGGCCCGTCGGGGCGGGGCGCGCCGCCCGCACCGTTGCGCTTCTCCCGGTAGTCGGGCCGCGGGGGCTGCGGGGGGCTCTTGGTCTTGTTGTTGCCCAGGCTGAAGTACTTGTTCAGCCATTTGGCCATCGTCCCCGCCGGGCGAGGGCCCTCAGCGGCGGCCGCTGCCCCCGCCGCCCTGCGCGACAGCTCCGCTCGCCGCCCGCATGGAGGAGCCGGGTGGCGGGGCGGCACGAGACCGGCCGCCCCCCTCCGCTCCGCGCCCCGCTCTGCTCCGCGCCCCTCCCCGCTCCGCTCCGCTCCGCGCACACGGGTCCCCCCCGGCGGGCTGCGGGCCCCCGGCTTCCCCCGGCCGCAGCCCGGCTCTCCCGAGCTCCGCCGCCGCGCCTGCACCGCGGCCCGGGCTGACCTCAGCGCGCCGCCGGGCGGGGACGCGGCTGCGCGGGGCCGCCCACCGGGACGGGACGGGACGGGAGGGGCGGGGACGGGCGGGGCGGGGCGCGGGGACGCCGGCAACGGGGGGCGGGGCCGGGGGAGGGGGGGCTCCGCAGGGAAGCACGCGGAGGTGGGGGCGAGCGCTTGGAGTGCGCCGTGGAGTGCAGCTCCTGGTTCCGCACAGAACCACCCCAAAATCAGCCCACGTGTCTGAGAGCGGTGTACAAACGCTGCCTGAGCTCCCCCAAGTTCACTGCCGTGACCACTGCCCTGGGGAGCCTGTCCCGGTGCCCAACCACCTCTGGGTGCAAAACCTTTCCCTAACCCCCACCCTGACCCTCCCCTGTCCCAGCTCCATGCCGTTCCCTCGGGTCCTGTCGCTGTCCCCAGAGAGCAGAGCTCAGCGCCTGCCCCTCCACTCCCCTCGTGAGGGAGCTGCAGGCCGCCATGAGGCCTCCCCTCAGCCTGCTCTGGGATGAACAAACCCAGTCATCTCAACCACTCCTCACATCTTGTGCTGTAAACCCTTCACCATCTTTGCAGCCCTCCTTTGGACGCTCTCTAATGGCTTTATGCCCTTCTAATACTGTGGCACCCAAAACCACACACAGTACTTGCAGTGAGGCCACACCAGCACAGGGCAGAGCAGGACAATCCCTTCCCTCAACCAGACAGCCAGCCGCATCATGCTTGATGTGCTGCGGGTTACGCTGGGCCCTGGTGGCCATCACCACCACCAGCAGTGTCTCCCTGGGCGTCTTTGCCCCAGGTGCCACAAGGAGGCAGCAGGCGTGAGCCCCCTTCTTCTCCCAGCTGCTCTGAGCCAGGAGGGCTGCAGGCAGGGTCATGCACTCCCATCCTCTCTTCACCATCTCTGGCCTCTCCAGTCCCACTGCCCGGGTGTGCTCCTTCCCTTCAGCGGGATGGGGTCTTGGGCCGCGCCCCCAGCAAAGGGCACCAAGCCCTGCTGGTGGCTAGGGCTGGTGCTGCTAAGCAAACAGGATGTAGTCTTGTCAGTAGATGCCTTTCCCAAGTGTGTTCATAGAAAAGGGCTATAGTAAGTCGGAGATGATACCTGTGTGAATCACCCTGCCGAGCAGGTTTATTGCCAGGAGGGCTTGTCACCTTCTGGTCCACCATGGTTGTGACCAGTTAATATTGCTGTTTTTTACTTGCTCCATTTGCCCAAACTATAGCAGCTTCTCCCAAGATTTTTTCTGCCTAGCTGTGTTACTCTCACCTACATCTTTAGTACCCATCTCTGTAATGATTTGGTCTGGCCTTGGCAAAAGCTGAAGGCACTGAATGGATGTGTAAATGGGGATAGGACTCTTCCTTAGGCTGATCTCTCTAGGCCCATCTGTGGCCTCTGCAACAAGAAAGAAATTAATCAGACCAAAGAACTACTGAGGTGAGAACTTGGCTGGTGGTTCTTCAGTTGTGGGTACTAATCCAGGACAGGAGGGTCTTGTTGTTCTTCTATTCTGTGTACACTGCACGGGTGGGATTCAGCTTCAAAAACAGTCAAGTCCTCACCAGTTGCATGTCTGGGAGGCTTCCATCAGCCAGAATTGAGACCCATTGACACAAGCACTAAGAAGCTGGTTAATCTTTTCCTCCCTTTAAGATCACTCTTTTCATCCCTTCAGTTCAAACCATTCAAAATTATGACAAGGTTTTTCAGACCCATACTCTCACATAAAGGACCATCTCCCTGTTGCTTTCTCGAGTCCATGAATGCAGAGAGATGAACAAGCTGGGGATCTGCAGCTCAGGATCTCTGTTCTTTTGATACAGGACGAAACTCTGCAGAAAGCCATCCAGCCTGATTAGGAGCCATGGACAAGTGCTTACCTCAGGTAGAGGTCCTAACTTGCTTTCTGCACAGAAGGGTGGCCTGAAACTGGAGTTGAAACGTATGCCTCTTTTACAGATGGGAAAGGCAATGTTATACAGTGTTCAGAGACTGGAGCAAAGATATAAGGAGCAAGTCATGTTTTGCACTATTGCTTGTAATCATTTGGGCCCTCTTCTTATCTTGTATTTTATATTCCGAATCAGGGAGAGGAGAGGAAGCCCTTATCAACACGTCATTACAAGCTGATTGTGCAGTGCCCTGCTTGCATTTTTGCATTGTTAAAGTCCAACATCAGAGCCATGCCTGCAATACACCTGACACGCCCACCTCCAGTCATGGTTTCTGAAGGCAGAACAAAGTCAATTGTCTTCACGAGTTAATTAAAGGCGGATTGGATTTTCCCATTAGGTTTTCCCTGGTCTTGTGGGCCATTTTAGCCCTGCTCTTGGAACCTTCACACACTACAGAAAGCCTCATTCTCTTTTGAATGTAAAGAAATTTCTTGCTTTTGGTCATCACATTGAGCAGCTTGCTCAAGATAAGCCTGCCTGTGGGTTATAGTGTCCTCATGTGAACAGAGCTCCCCCATTATGAACACAGGGTTCAAATATAACTTCTTCCTGGCAGGACTTCCTGCAGCTTGTGTGGAAAGTTGCGTAGCATGCTCCCTTACTAGTCTGGGCAACTGGAAACATTTCCCTTTTAACATTCCTACTGCTGTTTGCCCATCTCTGCACTGTCAGCATATGCACCTTGTCTGAGTGTTGTTTTTCTCAGAGCAGCCTTTCAGCCTGAGATCCACCCCGAGAAGTGTCCAGTTTCTCACCTGGCTAATAGCAGGGTCTTTCTGAGGGTTGAAAGACTCCCAGCAGTTGCTGTTTCTAGGAATGGACCTTATGCAAGTGTGAGTTTCTGTCCTGAAGCAAGATGGGTTTCAATTTCTTTAAAACGCCAAGGACCTCATTACTCAGGAGCCTAGCTCTCTAAATACTCACTAATTCCTGTTCTGCCAGTCTTTCCACCAAGAATTTGGCTCCAGAGTGGATGCATGGGGAAGACATGAAGGCCCCAGGAGTACCCTGAACTCAGTCCCACAGCTGTCCTTTATGGCTAAATGAGGAATTACATTTTCTACACTGCCTTTACAGGCAGCTTGGAGTGAATTGAGACAAATGCTGCTAATGCCAGGCAGTTTATCTAATACTCCAGAGGTTCTTTTAATCTATCTACCATCAGATCTCATCAGTGTGTGAGAACAGGAAAGATAGGGAGGCTGGACAACCTCAGGAAAAGCCAAACCTGGATGACAATTTGTGTGAATGAAAACAGAACGATCTGCCAGACAGCATAGCAGAGAAATGAGATTAATATTTCTGTTGCCTGCCGAGCACACCAATCTCAGAAATTGCACCAAGCTGAGCTGGCAAGGACCACAGCCCCCCTGGGTGCTTTCCAACACCAGTCTGCTTATGCAGGATGTACATGTGCACCTGCAGCACTCCTGGTCTCAGCTTTGTGTCTCATGGTTCTTCAGAGGAATCAGGCTTCCTCTTTTCAGAGCTCCTTGAATGGGGTTATGAGTTCTGGTTAGTTAGCTTCTGTATTTATTTATTTATTTATTTATTTATTATTTATTTTTACAGCTATGAGAATGGAAGGTTAGTAGTGAAAAAGACAACTTTCTGCTTCTGCTTGGCTCTTCGTCTCTTGAAGCAGAAACACTAGGAGAGGGTTTGCAGTTTGTTCCAACTTTGAGAATGAGTAATACTGAGATTCTTACTGCCATTGAGACCAAGAGAAGAGCTGGCACTTGATACACATATATTATTACATGCTAGCGTATATTATTTTACATTTGTGCTAAGTGTGCACACTGCTAATTATATTAATTTAGTTAAATAATGAAGTTAAGGAGCAAGTTCTTGGGAATTTACAAGACATTTGTTTCCTCACATGCTTCTGGTTTCCATGTGTAATAAATATGCTGTAAATTTTAATTGCATTTCAAATTAACATAAAGAAGAAAAAGGAGCAAGGGACATGCGGAGCAAGTAACTTTCTGGATTAATAAACATACAAGCAGTGTTGCCATATATAATTCCTCTGTTTTTATACAAGAAAGCAAGTCAATTATTTTTCTAAGTTGATCAGGTCTTCACACTGGAATACCCACAAGAGGGTTGGAAAGTAGGAATGATTCTGGCTTTTGTGGCTTTGGGCTAGGCAAAGAGTTACAAGCATTCAGCATGTTAAGAACTGCCATCACAAAACACAGAAATGTTCTCGTTCTTGATATGCTTCTTTCTTGGTGACTAATGTTGGCTATTTCAGAAAGGGTGTGTAGCATCCATAATGCACTTGGATTTCTCCTAGTTGTGCATACTGCACCACATTCAGGTAATGATTCCAGATCAATTTGGACCCACAGCCTATCAAAATTCTGAACGTTTCCCTTTTTGTGTATGTGTACGGCTAAATGTGGAATTACTTGGAAGATCTGATATTTCTGCCTTTCAGAAAGACCTCCTGTGAAAACTGATTTACTCCTGAGTAGGTGGGAGTGCTCATGCTGTGATCATGTTTTAGTTATTTAAGTCCAACCAATTCTTCCCACATTGTCATGCTTCAGGAAAAGAAAGGCAGTTGTTATTCTTTTGTATTTTTCTTTTTTTTTTTTTTTTTGATGATCTCTTCCCTCCAAGAGCCAGTGTGGTTCATATGCAATTATCTTTACTTTTCTTGTATCTTATGGGCAAGGTCAGATCTTGAAGTCTCTTTTTTTTTTTTTTTTTGGTCATCTATAGATGCTCTGTAGAACTTGCAAAAGCAGCTCATAAACCCGACTATCATTAAGACACAGTGTGTTTGCAAGCATTCTGAAAATCTCTGGCCCAGGTGACCAATATGGGCTGCATCATAGAAGTACTTTGGGCATGGGCACTCTGGAATCATAGGAACTGAGCTTTCCAGTCCCAGCAACCCTTCAGAAAACGATCAGGTCTAACAGAGATGTAGCTGCTGCAGCAGAGGATTCTTTATGGGTTGTAAAATTTGGCTGGGACCTTGGTTCAGCCTGTGAGGCTGAGTGTTAAATGGCTCAAGTATGAACTGTACTAAGCTGGATAAACAGGAGCTCTGTCACTATGGTGCAAGGATGTTTCCCTGCTTTATGTTGTAATGTGCAATGATCTCAAAATTTCTGGCTTCTGCTCTGAGCTCCAGTGCCGCACACAACTTAATGGAAGTTATGGGACCTCTGCCCAGTGAAGAAAAGTTGGGCACTGCTACAGGGGCCCAAAGAGGCATGATGATCTTCATTGTCAAAAATTCAGACCTCAGCTGGAGAAGGCCCTAAACATGCAGATTTATACTGGCCCAGCTTTGAGCAGGAGGGTGGACCAGAGGGGTCTAAAGGTTCCATCTGACCTAAATTATTCTGTGCTCCCGTGAAGCTGCTCTCCTTTCCATGTACTCCCCAGCTCCTGTGCTCCTTTGCTGCATAAGACAGAACATGTTCTGACCTGGAAAATCTGTTGGCACAACAGGAGGATTTTCCAGGTGGATATACCTGATGGCTGCCCTGCTGAGTTGTCGTTATTCTTACTGAACTCAAAGCTGTTGTGCCACTTTGAGTCTTCCCATTATTTGTGCCTTACAGTTGACTGTAGGTTTTTTGTCCATGCTTCTCACTTACCTAGTCTTCTTGCATCCTTTTGAGAGGCCTTCAAATTAGTCACTAGCTGTGAGTATCCTACATAAATTTAAGTCATCAATGTATTTTGTCAGCTCAGTATTCAGACTCTTTTCCAGGTAATTATTAATGAGCATCAGCAGTCCTAACATAGACTCCACAGGCATGCTGTTATTAACCTCCTTCAGAGGTGAGAATTGGCCATATATTTCTTCTCTTCATTTCCAACCTCTTAACCAGTGGTTAATCCCTCACAGAACTTTAACTACTATTATTTTGTTGTTTCTTTTCTTTGATACGCTCCTGTGAGAAACAGCATCGGAAGCCTTTCAAAAGTCTAACTACACCCTATCCTCAGGTTGTGCTTTATCAATTACTCCAGCATTTTCATTGAATTCTAACAGTAGTGAGGCATGACTTCACCTCCCAAACCTTATTTTTACACTGATCCAGGGGCTCTGCGCATGTTCCTATTAAGTGATGCACTTCAGGGTTTGAAGATACTTAGCTGTTCCTGACCATACTGTTTTCAAAGGAACCTACCAGAATTCTTTGCAGTCTGGTGAGTTACAAAAGCCAAAAAATATGTCACCTCTACTGGAGCACCTTTGTGGTTACAATGCAAATGAGACCATGTATTGCCTAGCAGAGTACTGGGTTTTCTGTGCAGTATTCAGTCCATGTAAAAAAAATCTACTGTTTACACCACACTGGGGGTGACAGTGAGGGCCACCCTTTGCTATATCTGAGAGTGTGCATTCTCAATGACAGACAGAGAAACAAGAACTAAGTAACAGTATCTCACAATTGCCAGCTACCTTTTTTATCCTGGTTTTAGTTCTAGGATAACACAGTTACCACAGCTATGACTACACACCATTTGTAACATATATCGGTCTAGCCTAAGGCAGGAAAAGCGTTGTCTCCATTCTTCCACACTGTTCTTCCCTAAGCTTCGCCCACCCACTTACAACTGTTGGGGGGAGGGGAAAGAGAAAAAAAAAAAGAAAGAAAAAAAAAGGAGGCAAAGGAAGCCAGATTTGTTGGCATCTCCCCACTTTAAATCCATATTTATGTGGCTGCTGCAAAGATCAAACACTAGAAATGACAATCCCTGACATCAGCTGCATCCCTAAAGCACTAGAGATGTGTTGGACACGAAATTCTGACAACAATACCTCATGTAGTGCACTATTGCTCAGGCAGGGAGATTATGCAGAGTAAGCAGTAACACCATAATACAATTTGTCATTGTAGTAGTATAGGAATTGTTTGCACTGAAATATGTTATTAGTAAAAATAGATTATCCTGTTTCTCTGCATTTTGTGTTCATTATTATTCTAGCTAAATCTCCATTTCATCAGAAAATGTATGCAATACTATGAAATTGTTTAATTTTCTTGGCCGTATGCATGGTTTAGTGAATGCATTGTAGACATTAGCCTCTAGTGTTGGTGAAGGTGAATATAGATCTATTCCCTCACCATTCAAAAGGAGGAGTGGAGCCATGTTATTCTAGTGCAATGACACAAATGAGTAGCCATGGGGAGAAAAAAAGGCTGAGAGATGGAATTCAAAAATCAAAATGTGCTCTTAAGATTAAGGAAGAGGATAGAATCTTAGATTATTAAGTGGTCAACACACTGCAATAGCTCCATAGGAGGAGGGAAAGCATGACATGAAACCTGAGTAAATAGGACAAAATATGTTGCAGCAGTGTGTTTGCCAGGTTCATCAGTGTTGTTCTTTTAACAAAAGTCCACTGTACAAGGCCAGACAGGCCAGCTGATAGAGCAGAGGCCTTCCAATGACCACTTTCAGAAGCAGGGCCTGACCATGCAGATCAGAAGCTTGCTCATGTGCAGCCCATACTGAGTTAAGCTGGAGGAGGATTTGTGAAGGGCGAGAAAGTCCAGTATCTTGCATGCAAGGAACATCATTCACATGATATTGGCATGTGAAAGGTAGTCATGCTTTAGGAAACAGAGTAGTAAACCAGCGTCAGGCCATTCAACTTATAGAAAAAAAACAATGTTAATGAACACAAATTTGGGATGCAATCAACTCAGCAGGGTTTTCTTGTGGTCTGAAACAGCACCAACCAGTTATTAACCACAACATTTACCTTAAAAGACCAGTTGTGGAATGCAAGAAGAAATGGGACTCTGGCATTCATTCCCAGGAAGTTCTGGTTCTTCAGGAAGAGCCTTGAGTAAAGCCTGGAGTCTTTTGTCTACGCTTAGCAATACCTACTCTAGTCAGATGGCAAGGGAGGGATATGAAACAACCAGAGAAAGCAGAAGTGCATGGATGCAACTACTCCCTCAGTAACAGAGCAATGTGTCACCTATCTTTGGAGGGAGACAGACTAGCTGTCCCAAATCACTGGTGTGCAAGTTTTGCTAACGAATGGTTACAAAAAGGGAAAGTCCGTTTGTTTCCAGCCAGGCTTGAGGCAGTTTCACTGGAGGATCTTTGCTGTTGAAATGTGGAACTTAGGCTTACAGAAGGATCAGGTGGTAACAGTGCGTAACCACTTACGAGTAGCTGGAGAGTAATTTCAGATCTTTTTTTTAACTGCACCATAATGCACAGGAGAAGAGCTGTTTCCTCTATTTCTCTTCACATTCATTTGTCAGGTATGATATAAGAGTTACTGACTATAGATCTGTTGAGTCCATCCTAAAAAGGCCCGTTCAGCCAAGATTGCTAACATTATCTGGCATGAAGGTATACACTGCTTTTGACTGATATTACTGAGCATTTCAAAACACTGGACATGAAATTCTACCCTCCACTTCTCTCCTTCACTGTGCATCTCTTCAGCAGACTGTAGATTTAACACTCACCGATTTAACAGCCCAAGTTTCTTCGGTGTTCTTGACAGACTTACATAAGAGTTAATCTAATTTTGTAAACTTGCAAGTGCTGTCATCATGGAAGAAATTGAAGATTTCTTCCAATAGATAGGGAAATTCTTAATAAAGCATAGGGAAAGATGCAATCGCCCAGTCATTCTACAGTTAACAGCATCAGGAAAATCCTTACCAAGACTAGAGAAAGTGTTGGTCAGATACACTGCTCAGTACCTCAGGAATGATGAGAATTAATAGCAGAGAACACACTTAGCAGCCATTGCAAAGTCTGAGTTCTGTGAAAACACAGAGCATGGTTCTGTAATTAAAGGCTGGATTATAACACCTTCAAGTAAGTTGTTAAATTAAGTTTCTGCATGCAACTTTAATTCTACCATTACCCAATCCTACAATACAAGTGGCATATTCTGTTATTGCTCCCATTTTAACATTGACTTCCTTCAAGTAGAAGAGTGGATTAATGATTCTTGAGGTCTTGTGCCACCTTATTTTCAGTTACCATGGAAAGAGGAACTACAGTTTCTCCAGCTTGATTATTTAGGTTGGCTACACATCTGCCTTTATACCTCTGTTGGGAGATGGGCCTGCAGATTTTCCTGTTCATTTCCTGCTCATTGTGGGTCTAAGAAAGAAGGATACTTCTGCCAATCCTGATCAGGTGATGCTACAAGAGGCAGCAAAAGCCATTTACCATTAATTTGTCTGGCGTGGTAGACTTCAATGGATTGAGCAAGTTCTGGCTGGCAGTGGCATGACATATGACAGGATATTGCCCTGTGGTTTTAGCCACATATAGAAGGATACACTGATGTCAAAGTCCATACAAACCCTTCCCCAGTTAGTGTGTTCACTGATTCATAGCTTTTCAGTCATGTCCCCAAACCCAGCAGGAACAGAAAACATCTCTGTGGCTCCTGTTTGCACCACGTTGGTGTTGCTTCTCAATACCAACATTTTCCTACAGTTATATTTAGCAGAGGACCTTTCTGCTTTAGCTTGTACATGAGAGGAGAGTAATCTGTAACCAAACAGCACCAAGGTGCTTTGCGATAATCAAGCTCCTACCAGGAAAACATGTACACAGCAACTGCAGAGGCCTGAAATTCTGATTCCAGAAAAGTAGAAAATGGTTTGGTGACTTGTACATAGGCATATGCTGCAGAACAACTAAAGCAGTTCTCTTCCTTTAATATGCCTCCTAATATGCCTTTAATATGCCTTCTCGTCCTTTAATATGCCTTTAATATGACTCCTATGCCTTGAATCAATGTCCTCCTATCAGACGTTTTATTCCTTCGGACTCTGTACAAGGTTAATTGCTTACTTTTATCTAGCATCTGATGGCTTATGGATGCCCAATCCTGGCTATGTTACATGATGTGAGATTTTGCAATGGCCTGACTATTAATCCAGACACAGATTTACATTTTTCGTGCTTGGAAACCATAAAAAGAGCTTTAACACAATCAAATTGTTCAAATGCAGTTAAATGGCAGACTTCTCAGTTAAAACAATGTTTCTCACCCAAAAACTGTAACTCACTGAAATTAGGTTATCCTTCTGCACACTCTTATTGCAGGCTTAGCAGAGACCCTTGAAGCCTTCAGAGTTCACCAGGGTTTTAAGAAAATTTATGGCCTGTCCTTGGAGAGAGCAGTGGCTACTGACTGTCTACTGAAGACCTCATAACAGTCTGCAGAGTTCAGTGCATGTGCATCCATCTTGGGAGAAGAGTTATTTGGAGAAAAAGTGTTGATGACTCTCAGTATCTCTCTTTAAAATACTCACTACAAGTTCAAACAGAAGATGTCTAGGCATGTCAGCTGGTGTCTGTGGTCTCTTTTAATAGGGAACAGTGAAAAACAGTGGCTGTGTAAAAATAATTAAAAAAAAAAAAAAAGACATTTAAGGAAGTTGTGTACTTTTTCCTTTAACAAGGGCAAATAATACTCTGCAGAAATTCAGATCAGACTTCCTTGTTCAACAACTCAACAGAAAGGACAGCTTCTGAAATTAACTGAAGCAACAAAACTAGTGATTGCAAAAGATTTCCTGAGGATCATACCTCATTAAATAGCCTAATCACTTAGAAAGGACTATGTAATGAAACAATAGACAATCGGTATTATGCTGGTTATTATGTCACAATGTTGGCAAAACTCCAGCTGTCAGTATTAACAGCCATTTGGTTTTAAGGCACAGACCTACCAGAAGCAGGGTTATTCCTACCTGTCATTACTCATGAGACTTAAGGTTGTATGGAGAGAAACTAGCAGGAGATGAGCCTACGTGCACACTGTAGATTTTAAGCAGGAAACAATTTGCCTACCTTTGCTTTCTCCAATGATCAACCACTTGTATTCTCAGAGCGGGGAGCAGTGTGGAACAGAAATTCCCAAAGTCAACTGGAGGAGAAACATTCTCTGTAGGCTGTGAGTCTCAGGGAGGATAATCTGTGCTCCACACTACTCGACACATTTATTCTCACATTGCTAAATGTTTGCTGGAAGAATGGCAAGCAGCAATAAAGGAAAATATAATTTGCTGCTATTCCCCACATGAACAAGTACAAAAAATGTGCCATTTGTTCCCCAAAGGAGAAAATGTGACAACTCGGGGTGTAATATAAGAGCCTGAAAAAGTGGATGTTCAGTATATAGATGCTTCCTGACTTCTGAACTCCCTGCTGTCTGACCTTTTACTTTTAATGCAGGAAAAGCTGTATATGCATTTCCCATCAAAACTGGTAGAGCTAATAGATTTTATCAGCTGACACTCTTTGCTGGATAGTAATGCCATTCTGCACTTCTGAAATCTGAGTACAGGCAGCCTCAACCTTTTTTTGTCACCATGTTGCCAAAGACATTCAAAGATATAGTTTCCCAGGGATAGTGGGAAAGACAGAAAGTAACATGTTCAGAGCCAAGGCTGATGCTGTGAAAAAGGTTGTGCATTTAAGAACTCCAAAAATAGATTGCTCAAGACCCAGGAACTCCCACAGTGAAAGCGCTCCCACGTGCATATGCCTATTCTTCTTCCCTTCTCCTCTCTTTATACTTTGACCTCTCCTGACATGATTCTGATTGATATAGTGCTCTGACTGGGGACAAGAATGTTTTCAGTTATTGAGGCATTAGTTTTCTGTGTGTGTGGCAATTATCCACCACTGCAAAGAAGACAGCGGAAGCTTAAAAAAATGAAGAAAGCAGACAATTTTGGATCAGTAACAGCTTGGAGACCTATCCACTTGGCATTAATAACACATACATACATCAGTAATAAGTCCAAAAAAAGGCCTGTTCTTGTTCATGAAGGAAGTTAAAGATTTCTTAGACACAATGAGAAAGACTCAGTCTGAGACAGTGGGAAAGGGGAATGCTTCTTTCTCATCCATTCTGATCTCTTCCAGGAGTCAAATGCCACACAAACCCCAGAAAACAAATTGTGTTGTCAGTCATTCTTCATTGCTGGTTGGCAGAATTTGCTTTTGTGTTATAACATAAGCAAAGCCTTTTCCTTTTCTATCAGTGATATAGACAGTTCCTGAGAAAAGACTGTGAGCTAGGACTCAGGCTTATTTCTAGTGAAGCAGATAAGGAGGTAACATGAACGGACCAGAAGACTATGGTAATTTACATTAGCTGATGATCCGTCTCACAGCAGTCTAACTTATGCTTTGGCTACCTGGGGAGTTTTGAATTCAGACAATTTGCAGGCAGGCGATTTACCTTATATATACCTTAACACTAAACTTCAATAACCCAGCATACTTGACCAGAAGATTTCTTAGTGGCAGACAATTAAGTGCTTAATCCAGGTTTGCCATCCAAAGTTATTATTATTATTATTATTATTTTTAAATACAATACAACTGCAGTATATCCTTAAAGCACTATGCCTATCCAACAACAAATTTCTTCTCAGCTTCCTCTTTTCCCCCTAACCAAAGAGGGCATACTGGTTGCTTTCCATTCACTCACTCAAACCAGAGCTGAACGTGGATCAGAGTAGCAGTAGCAGGCCATGTTGTAGCAGGTGGGGGAAAACAGGAACCAGGGGCAGGGAGGCAGAACCACTGCACTCTAGCACCAGGATGGAAAAGCTTAGCTGAAGCTTGGCATGGTCTGCAACCACACTGCACCTCTTTTCTTCCCGGCAAAAGGCTTCTTCTCACAGACCACCGAAAAGCTGACTGACTACATGCCCAAAAGTTTTAACAGCACAGCAGTAGTGGCTGGGCTTGTGACTTTGCTTGCTGTCAGTAACAGAGGAGATTTTGAGAAGATTATAAAGTGGGGCTGGATTCTGGTCCACCTCAGAGCTTCCTGGCACAGACCTTTTAACAATGACACACAGAAATATGTGCGAGTCTCCAGTGACTGAATCCTGCTATGAAGGACAAGTCTTGCCACCAAAATGAACAGGAAAAAACACAAGTATGTTTATCTTTCAGGATAGTAACTTGGGAGAACCTTTAACATGGTAACCAGTTTGTTTATCACCCTTTTAGAACTCCTTTCCTTATGAAATGCCACTTGCTCTTTCACACTGACTCAATTAAAGATCATTAATGGGAGTGCCAGAGCTTAATATTCTTTGAACTCCTGATTGTTAGTCCAGATGGTTATTATGTAAGAGGTACAGGCATCTGTGTTCCATGAACCTGCTTAAGACAAAGCATGGAATAGCCATTATGGTCCTTAATTGCCATTAATTTTCTGCTAATGATAATGTAGCCCACCTGTTTGTTTTCATTGAATGCAAGAAATTTCTGTCTCATTGTAATCTTGTGTATTCATCTGCTGCTTTTCGAAATTGTCCTATGACGTCAAGAAGAGAGGAATGATTCTTACATAGTTACAAAATGACAATAGTATAACTGTTCCTGTAATCAGAATACAATAATTGATGTTTTTCTAGCAATAGAAGAGCTGGTGGGGAAAAAAAATGCATTTTCCTTTCAAAGGAAACAGTGCAATTTCCCTGTTGCATTGTGGCATGAATCATAGTGAAAAGTCAAAGCATACCCGAAATACTGGAGGTAAAGAGTAAATCATTTATTTTGCAATAGAATCATAGAATATTCTGAGTTGGAAGGGACCCATAAAGATCATCGAGTATATGTAAATACATGTACAGTACAATACACGTACAGTGCAGTACATATAAGTAAATAAATAGTAAATGAAGTAAGTAAATAAATTCCATCTCCTGATGTTATAAAAATGAGTTAAAAAAAAAAAATTGATAATAATCACTGCAAGAAAAACAGAGAGAAAAAGAACAGTCTTAATCCATACTTCCCTGTTGAAAATTTGCAAATAAGCCACTCCTTTAAGTAAACTGTGCTGATTGACAAGACCACAAGTTACAAATGTTTCTTAACAGTTGAAGCCTGCATAGGCCTATGAGATTTTTAAGATGTAGAGTTTCAAACCACCTTTCTGCAAAAGATCTAGAGTATGGCAGAAAGACCATAGACACCCTGCTCATTACTCCTGGGAATCCAGGATCAATCACCACAAGGGCTGTGCTGTCCCACCTCCTGTTCTTGACTCTAGATTTTATAATCATTTATAGTCATGAGTGCAAGCACTTCTTCCTTTTCTTCTTCCTTATCCTTTAATATATTCAGCATCATTGTTCTGGTCTCTGCTTGCACCATGTCTCATTCAATAATCTTCCATACCAGTTTGCTGCAACATAAGACCAACTGAACCAATATATATATGAACACCAAAGTTAATAATCTCAACAAAATATACTTTAATTCTGTCTTACATAGTTTTTCCTAACCGTCTTTCCATGTCTGGGAGCCTTCCCCAACAGCCAAATAGTTTTTTTCCCAGGTATTTCATACACTGTCTGAAGTTTACCTTGAATATTATATACATCCATTTCAATTCTCTGATCCTGGTCTGCATATATACAGCAAACGGTGTTAACTAATACACGGATACCTCCTTGAGTGAGAAACACATAATCTAATGTCATTCTCTTTTGCAGGGTTTCTGGAGATGCTTGTTTTACTACTAATTCAAGGCTGAAATTGTGTTAAGCATAACATTACCCATCTCTTTTAATTCTGATGCTACTAGTCAGGAGACGAATGTTTGAGAAATCTGGTGGAAGCCTGTTCATCAAATAACAAGTAAATTTTGCACAGAGCATTTTGTACTTTGTTTACTGCATTGGGTAAGTTTTGCCTGTCATTCCAGAAGAGGTCTGAATGTGCTGAGATGCCAGGAAAAAAAACGTCCTAATGTATGAAGTGCCAGTCAAATTAACAGGCTGTATGTTATGGCCTTCGAGCCATATACCCTCATAATTCTTCATTCCCTGAGGTCTGATCATATAACAATTCTGACAAGTTGGTGCATGACCAGTAATAATAAAAACACAATGCAAAATCCCAGAGCAAACGAAGCTACAATTTCTAAAAACAATCAAGAGGTTGTTGATATCAATAGGGTCATCAGTCTGTTTGCAGAGTTGTAAATTATACTGTCGTCACGGTTTGATCAAAAGAAGTTCCTACAGATCACTCAGCTCTGCTGTGACAGGTGATACACCCCGCATTATGTCTGAAGGTGGCGTGATCCCTTTACACTGGGAAGTGCAGATCCAGCTGAACAGGCCCCTGCACTTTAACACGGTGTTAGCAATTGCAAGTACTTGATAAGGTCCCTTCCAGCACTGATGAAGTGTGTGTTTTCACTGGCACATCTTAATGTAGATCCAGTCTCCTGTTTACAAGGGGTGACACTTCAGTGACGGGTTCAGGAAAAGGTTCTTTCAGGTCTGTGGAGAGTCTTAGCACATTTCAGTAACACCCAACAATATTATAGAAGTCTGTTATCTGTCAGTTTTAGGTTTGACTGTATGGAAGTTAAGGGTGCTGTTTGAGACAGTCACACGGGTCTGCCCATTAAAATGTCGTTGAGGTGACAACCCATAATTTCTATTCATGTTGCTTCTTATATATTTAATTAATAGGAGAGATAACATAACTGGACATTTCAGGTGTGTCTCCAAAATCCTTGACAATTCAGTTTTCAAACCAAAGTTTTTCCACTCTACAACCCCAATGGATTGGCGGTGATAGGCACAACGACACTTTGGGTCTATTTGTAGGGCTGCGTGAATTTTCTGCATTAGGTAAAATGTGCCAAGGGAATGATATCTGGTGTAAGAGGAATACCACATCCAGGAATATGTTCTCCCATAAACTTTTTTTTTTTTTCCCCAACAGTTTTTACGTCTGCATGTTTACAGGAAAAAACATCTACCCATCCTGAGAATATGTCTAAAATGAGAAGGACATGAAGTAGTAAGCTTTGGTATGGAGATGTAAGTGCCACAGCTGAAGTTTTAAAGTGACCTTTATTTTCTTTTTTAACTTATTTTCAACTTTTTAACCGGTTCTTTAATTTTTTGCATTTTGTCCTGAAAGCTAGCTGTGATAGGTTTCTGCTGGTGATGTTTTTGCTTCTTCGTACCACAAAAACTAAGAATCCCTTTGTCTCTATTTATTTTCTTTGAAGTAATGGTGAAGCTAAGTTTATTTATCCATGTCAAAGGTTCCTATGACTGGAAATTACAGTTCTTTAGGATAAGTATAACAATTACACTGCTGGGCAAATTGAACTTATCACTTGATCCCATTTTTTCCCAGTCATGTGCCATAATCATGGCACATGGAATGTAATGACTTTTAGGATCCAGACAAGAGGAATTTTTGTTTGTTTTCCTAATTTGTCTTTGATTTTTCTCAGTGAGGGAGTACAAAGTTAAGGCAAGGGAGTACCATTTCTCAGTGAGGGAGTACTGAGCAAAAAGTTCTGAGTTCACAGCAAAAAGATAGAAAGAGAAGTTTGAGCATCCTCAGGAAGATGGAGATTTGACTTTATCCCCTCGAAGTCAAAAGCTCTCAAAACCTGTTACCTTGGGCTTCTGGGCCCTTGCAAAGCTGAGGAAACACAAAGCTGAGGCTTGTACATGTAAGAAGTATAGGAGAGGTTTGGATGTCTCTGAGAAGACAGAGCTTTGACTTTATCACATCAAAACCTGGGCTCATAACAGCTGATTGTCACTCTTGAAAATGTCTCTGGAGCTTGATTTGAGCTTTCAGAAGTCTCAAACTTAGGCTGCTGTCATTCAGTTAAACAAAAGACTTTTAATACAGTTTCCCCTTAAGTTCTCCCTACTCTTTATATCATAAAAACAACCTAAAATAACAAGGAGTTTGCTTACTGCTGATGTGATGCCCAGCTGGGAGACATGGTAGGGGATAAAACTACGTGCAAATGAGAATTTGAAATGAGAATTTCTCACCTCTGTGTGGTGGTGTCATATTGGGCCTTCCCTCCAGTTCCAGACTAGCTGATACCACCAGTGTGCAGGAATTACTGAACACTTAGTGATAAGAACTTGATTTGGCTGTGCAGGGAAAAGTCAAAGTCATCTGTAGTAGGCAGAACACAAGATTTCTGACTGGAGACAGGGTCCTGCAGGTTGCATTCCCATCTCTCACAGGCATACCCACAGAACTGAAGATTACTGGATTTTGGAAATGGAGTCTGTGCCCCTTCTCTAGAAAAGCTTTCGTGATGGTGAGCTGCTGTACTGCGTTACGGCATGGGTCACACAGCCACCCAAACACAGTCCTGAAGAAACTGTAAGGATCACAGAAGCACTGAATCACAGAATGGCCGAGGTCGGAAGGGGCCTCTGAAGACCATCCAGTCCAACTACCTGCCAAGCAGGATCACCTACAGCACATTGCGCAGGATGGCATCCAGGTGGATTTTGAATATCTCCAGAGAAGGAGACTCCACTACCTCTCTGGGCAACCTGCTCCAGTGCTCTGTCACCCTTGCAGTAAAGAAGTGCCCCCTCATATTCAGACGGAACCTCCTGTGCTTCCGTTTGTGCATTTTCCTCTTGCCCTGTCACTGGCCACAATTGAAAAGAGACCAGCTCCATCCTCTCAGCACCCTCCCCTCAGATATAACACCCTCTGGTCTTGCTTCGTTAGCTCCATGTCCCTCTTGTACTGGGGAGCCCAGAACTGGACACAGTACTCCAGGTGTGGCCTCACCAGAGCTTAGCAGAGGGGGAGAATCACCTCCCTAGACCTGCTGGCAACACTGTTCCAAATGTAGCCCAGGATACCGTCGGCCTTCCTGGCCACAACGATGTGGGAAAAGGACCATGGTTCCCTTCCCTGGATCTCCAGCTTGACTGTAGAGACTTCTCAGCCTTCTTTTTCCACAGCTGTCCCTTCTGGTCTGTAATCACAGTAGGGTCAGTGGAGGGTTCCCAGATACGTGATTAATACAGGTAATGCTATGATGGATCAAGAAAAAAACATACTTCCTTAAGTAAGAGCTGTCATAATATCCAGGCTGACTATAGATAATTGTCATTATGCGTAAAGTAGGGATGAATCATTTTCCTCAAAGGAAGCTGAATGTGTTCTGTGTTCTGTGTTCTGGCACACGTGAAGTTGCCTTAACACCCAGTATTTTCATTGTAATTTCTGCATGGGAGGGAAGCCCTAGCAGGAGCTCGGATGTCAAAGCAATAGACAGAGAACTTGCTAGCTGGAAGGTATCTACACAGAGGGCAGAGGTTTTATAGGTTTGCGATCTACTCCATCTCTCTGAGATGTGTCTGAAGATTGTTTTGTCACTTATTGTTTGGTAGACATCAAAGCCAAATGCCACACCTTAATCTCCCTATGGTCCGGAGCTCACTGTGTGAACCCTTTTACATGCACTGCTATGACTTTTACCTTCCCTCAGGGGCCATCACAACTAATCCCTATGGTCCAGGATCTTGGTTATCCTATGCATCTAAATTAGTATCTGAGTGTAGCCTATATTTGCTTGGTGTTTTTTATCTATTTCTTAATTTTAGTTGTTTATTTATTTATTTTAGTTACACTGGCTGGAAATTTATAAAGCTGCTAAAGAACGAAATTCTGGAGGGGTTGTGTGTGCTGGAAAGACCAGAGTAAGAGGAACAAAATACAGTAGTGAGGATAAAAAGCCGTAATCATCTGACTTTGGCATCTGTAAAAATAGTTAATACTGTTCAAATAGAGCACTTTAACATTCTGTAGAATATTGAAAGGTCAGAGAAAGCAATGAATATGACTCACGTCTGTTGAGATTTTCCCTGGCACACTGTTATTCATGAATGGGGAAATTTCATTTTCAGACTAAAAGAGGCAAACAGCATCAAATGAAAGTCTCTGCACTTCTCAGCCCTTTTCTCCTTATCTGTTTGATTCTTTGTATTGGAGCAATACCACGCTTGATTTTCCCCCTCTCTAATCCAAAATTCAATCTTTTTTACTTATTCTTAATCTTTTGATTTGTCAGTCAGCAAAGCTGAAGTTCAAGTATATGCAACTGCAAGCTGACTGCATATACGTGGACTTAGGTACCACGGGGTAGATCCTCTTTGGTACACCGATGAGTGTATGAAAGAGACTCAGTAAGAGGAGGTACACCTATCTAAGGCTTTCCTGCATTTGGTTTTCAAAAAGTGTTTTAATAATCTTGTAGGCAAACAATACATGACATGTAGGTAGATTTGTTTTCTATCCTCTTTGCTGTTAGAAATCAAGAAGTTTCAAAGTTATTAATAATAACAATAATAAAATTAAATATCTTGACCAATGTTGAATGTGCTTTATTATCCCTGATGAAAGACTGTGCTCACTGAATGTCCTGAGGCCAACAGGTTTGTCCGTGCAGGTGAATTGACTCACCGCAGCACCAAGAAGAGAAGCCAAGCAGGGACTGGTGGTATCTTACTTGTTACTTCTTACATGGACTTATGTTACTTCTTACATGGACTTCTACAACTCTGGGATCATACCGTCTACAGAAATGTGCCTCTGCTGGAGGACAGCATTGTACTTCAGCACTAGGTACCATTATTGAATTAGAGGCTGTTGGGTAGATGGCTTGGTTTCTTGCAATTTGGGTCCCTGAGGGTTCTCAGCATTGCAACACAGTGGTCATTTGCACCTGGGTAGAGGCAGTCCCCACTATCAGTACAGACTGTGTGATGAATTTATTGAGAACAACTCTGCAGAGAAGAACTTAGGAATACTGGTGAATGAAAAATTAGATATGACCTGGCAATGTGCACTTGCAGCCTAGAAAGTCAAGTGTATTATGGGCTGCATCAAAAGAAGCGTGGCCAGCACACTGTTCACTCCCTTTATTCTGCTCTCATCAGACCCCACCTGGAGAACTGTGTCCAGCTCTAGGTCTCTAGTACGAGAGAGACATGGACCTGTTGGAGTGGGTCCAGAGGAGGGCCACTCAAACGATTAGATGTCTGGAGCACTTCTCCTATGAAGACATGCTGAGAGTTGGAGATGTTCAGCCTGAAGAGAAGGCTCTGGGGAGACCTTATAGCGGCCTCCCAACATTTTAAAGAAATCTTATAAGAAAGATAGTGAGACAATTTTTACTAGGGCCTGTAGTGACAGAACAATGGGTGATGGCTTTAAACTGAGAGAGGGTAGATTTACATTGGAGATAAGGAATACATTTTTTACACTGATGATAGTGAGACACTGGAACAGGTTGCACAGAGAAGCTGTGGATGCCTTTTTCTAGAAGTGTTCAAGCCTCAGTTTAGATGGGACTTCGAGCAACTTAATTGAGTGAAAGATGTCACTGCCTATGGCAGGAGGGTTGGACTGGTTGATCTTAAAAGGTAACTTCCAACCCAAACCATTCTATGATTGTACTGTTCTATTTGGCTACAAACAATAAGGAAAAAAGACATTATGGATCTTGCAGAAGTTTCATAGCAACGTTTGATATGAATTATGCTTTTTGTTCTATACACAGGAAAGGGATTCTGTGAGCAAGATTTGTCCTTCTCTTTAAATCATTAAATTGTTTTATTATTACAAATGTCTCAGGGTCCAAGTTTAGCAGATAAATTATCAAAATCCAAGTACCACTAAGGCAGAGCAGATGTTCTTTTTTGTTTTTTTGTTTGGAGGTCATTTGGGTCC
The DNA here is from genome assembly GCF_009769625.2 of Cygnus olor. Lineage (NCBI taxonomy): Eukaryota > Metazoa > Chordata > Aves > Anseriformes > Anatidae > Cygnus > Cygnus olor. The sequence goes on from NC_049198.1 coordinate 53,527,065, forward strand.
AATGGCTGCTTGGTAGAACAGTGAATTCCCACTGTCTGTGCCTGGATATCTCTGTTGTCATGAGTCACCCTGTTACACATTTGGGAGTCAACCAATTATCTTTTATTGGTCTTTGTTCTTTTCCTTGATATCCACTGTGCTAATTTGGGCAGAAAAGTTTGGGAGTGTCCCAGGATTCAGAAGAATCTGGCAGAGCCCTTTTGAATCCCCTTTTCCTTAATCCAGGGAAGTTTCTGCATGGCAAACCAAAGTTTTGTTTTGATTGAAAGATTGATTCATTCTTGAGCAGGTATTTCCCGTGGCTAGTGACGTTAGTGTCTCAGCTGGTGGCTTCCCTCTTTCATGTCTCACCTTCATTAGAGCTACACCAATTACTTTTGTTCAGAACTGCGCAGGCAGCAGATAACTATTCCGTGTTGATCACCTTCCAATTTGCAGCTCTAGCCATGACCCTGATTTCTATTTTATGAGCAATCCCAAACCCAAGGAACTGTGTAATCTCTGTAAATGAGAAATGACATAGTCAGAAAGAAAGGGATATAAAGATCCTATATTCACTCACTGCACCACTCCAATTAACGTGAGATACCCATGTGAATCTTTGAGTTCAATGACATTATAATCCTTCAACTGCACATAAAGTTCTCATTCCTCTGTTTATTTCTTCTAACTCTTCCTAATACTTATTTTTCATGCTGCATGGAATAAAGAAACTTCGTACAGAAACTTCAGAGAAGCACACACTGATGCTGATTTCCCAGAAAAGATATGAGAGTTTTTCCCAAAATACTGCTCTGTAGCCACTTCCTTATTTATGCACATATACTTGGAGTGGGTCCCTCAAACCTTGTTTTATTGATTATAAGGGCCTAGCTGCTCACATTGCTCCACACACTTTGCTTGGCTATCTGGTTCACCACTTCCTCACTTGGTTGCTGGTCCCTCCCACGTCTCCCTGTTTTGAAATTAGCTTTTAGATACTCTGTTTAATCACGGCATTTATTTATTTATTTATATATATATCTATTTATTCTGATACTGGAACCAGGAAATCATCCTACAGAGTACAAACTAAAATGTATTTGCTCATGCACTAGCTGCAGAATTTTTCTGGATGGGTTTCAGGGCCTTAGGAAGAACTTTCCTGGCATGAAATTGCCCCTTTTGGCTGTCTCCGAGGAATAAATTCTACATGGACCAAAGTCACAATCCCAGCTGAAACAGCAGAATTCATGTTGTCTTTCAGATCTCATCCCAAATATTACATGGGAACTGAAAATAGTTATTTAAATCTTAATGAATTACCCTAAGTTGAATGTGTGAGAACCTAACTGAATGACTGGGTTCCTTCAAGTGATCATGTTGCTTATTATTTTGAACTGTGGTGATAATGTTGTTTCACTTCATGAGAATTGACAGAAATCTACAGACATGTATCCAAGACATTCATTCCCCCTAAGAAAGAAAATTGCCTTGTCTTTCATTAATCAGGGATAACCCTTCAGACAGGGGGTCCAGATGCCCTCAGCTGTTTATCTGCTGCACAAATATGGTCCTGGCCATTCTGTTGTTCACACAAACCTTTCTAGAAAAAATGTAAATCAATGAAAAAGGACAGGGAATGAAATTCCCCAGACATTTTAGCCATAGTGAGTCCCCTCTTTGAGGTTTATCTTTGCTGACAGGTGCTAATCAAAAAAATCTAGGCTACTCCAGCCAAATGGACTGTGGATCAATTCTCTGCACTTGTGCCTTCATTTAACTTGGGTGCACACTGCATAGTTCATTATTAAGAATGTATTTTTTTCCCTGTCCCATCAGAGCTAATGTCATCAGAGCTTTCACTGTCATTATCACAGATTGCTAGGGTCTGCACCTGGAGCATCGTTTAGCAACAGCTCCACCAAGGACTCGTACCATCAATGTGGAATAGGAAATTACTACCCTGGAGGAAGTCCATCTGCCACCCTCACTGGGGATTGTAGGAATTCTGAAATCATTCTTCTGCACGCCAAGGCTGGAAGCATGGGAAAGAGCAGACAGTTCCTCCCCCACAGGAAATCTCTTTACATGGATTAAGCAATAGCATTTTTTGATTGCATGGGGATGGGTGAGCGGAGCTGCCAGGTTTGGATGTTCTCATTCCTCAATCTTTGTTCATCCTGTGAGTCATGTAGTACTAAACATGCTAGTAAATGAAACTAGATCCAGGTAAATAGAGAAAGCAAATATTCTGCTATTGCCAGTGTCTCTGTACAGGACTGGAAATTAATCAGGAATTTCATGAGTATATTGTCTGATGACCTCAGCTAGTAGAATTTCTTTCCTTTCTCCCACACTTCCTTCTGCCCTCAGATTAACATTTTCCAGCAAAGGCTATCATTGGTAAAAAGTACTTCTTCCCTTCTCCAACAGGATTCTGCTATACGGTGCAATGGGAATAGGAATTTTTGCTTTTAACTTAGTCATGACAAAGAGTTATGTTGTGTTCCAGTTTTACTAAGTACATAAGCCAGTGAGAAGATTACTGCTGGATTGAAGCAGGAGTCTCTGGAGTTCAGAAACCGAGCCACGGCTGAATTAGCAGGGTCCTTTTTTTTGAGTGCTGAAACTTTCCCACTCTGCCTGAGCAGAGTAGGAGGTTGAGATGGAGAAGACAGTGCTTGTCCTGGCATAACACACTTACCACAGAGCCAAGTGGCTGCTCAGGATATGAAATGGTTTTAACTGTGCATGAGATACACAACGCGAGAGAACCATCTTGTAATTCACAACAGTTTGTTGTTGGTTTTCTCTCAAGCGTGTTCTGGATTGGCCACTTTTTTTCTCAAGCATTTTCATTATCATGCTTAAAAATGACAACTCTACTGAAAACTTAGTCTGAGACCTGCACAGCTCCTTCAGACTTCTTCAGCACTGTACTTGACAGGAAGCAATGCAGAAGTAAGGCATCTTTTCCCTGCCAGCTATCAGAGAATAAATAACATGCCTGACAAACCTCTCAAGTGTCTTCCTCAGGGAATGCAACTCAGAGATGTGCTACACTCTCTTGCCAAAATACATGTATCAAGGTCCAGTGCCTCATATGTTAAATACATAGGCAGAGGGTCCCTGAGTGTACAGCAAAAGCACATTTTAAGTTTGAATGGGACTGGACTCAACCTTATTTATTAGAGAGGATCTGATTGATTAGGTCAACTTGGAATCACCAGAAAAAGCCCACATAAGCCAATTATCTGGGTTCAGAAAGAGTCAAAACAAGGTCTGCTGGTGGAAAAACTACTTTTGCTGAGGAATTTAAAGCCTTCACAATGATAAAAATAAATAAATAAAATTCTAGAGCTATTTTAGGATAGAAATGTGGCCTTACTTCTGCTGTACCGAGGCAAATGTTGTCTCACATACAGAGAAGTGTTTACTCTTTCAAAGCACCAAAAAAGACCCAAAGCCTCACTCCCAGGTACTAATGACTGGAGGAAAGTAGATGGATTTACATTTGTTTTGGCAAAGATACTTCAACATAGCTTCCAAAAACGAAAATCACTTCTGTTATCACTTTAATTGTTACAAAATCCAAGCAAAATATTGGTACCAGAGCTGTGAGTAAATGCAATCTAGGATCTAGTCACAGCTAATTTCAGAGCAATACAGAGTGTCCTAAGCACTGTGGAACCATGAGGTTAGTCACATGAGCTCCATTTTACAGTCTGTTTGTAAGATTTCTGGGGAAGGTTCAGCACCTTCCCTAGAAAGCAGTTTTGCTGTAGCTCAGCTTAGCTACAGTGCCTAGAGAGGTTGGAAAGTCAAATCAGGTTCTGGTCTAAGCCCAGTTCCTCTCCTAAAAGTTGGTTTATTATTCTCCAGGTCCCAGGCAGAGCAGAAACCATCCTGGTGACAGTGGAAAGGACTGTATGTCATAAGTATGAGTAGGAGCCTGAGCTATTACAATATGGGGGGATTCAATGCCTGTGGAATATGTGCCATCTGTTCCCACCTCTGCCTAAAAGCTCCCTGTCCATCTCAGAGCACTTTGCTCCTCTTTTCCTGTTTCTACTCTGTAAAATAGGATTATTAGTCTACATTACCTAGAATGATGCAGAGACATTTGATAATGTCTGGAAGATAAATGCTTGCTGCAATGGCCTGAACTGCACATGCTTAGGAGAAAGATGTGCTGCTGGCATAAATGTTTCAGAGACTCTTCAGGAACCTCATTTATTTACTTTATTAGATCAGTGAAAATAAATACATTACAAAATGTGTACCGGTAATGTTTAAAGAGTGCACAGTACTATTTGTGGGAAGTAATTATGACTACTGGCAAGACAGAATTAACAAATGTCACTGCAACTGTTTCTATGCATCATGTTATAAGAAAGTTTGTGTTTGTTCTGGCACTTCCTTTCTGCTTTTGTGGTAAAGGAGGAATATGAAAGACTTCAATACTTGCTATATTGCAATCAAAACATTGCACCAGAAGAAAGTAATACATAATGTTGTTGTTTTCCTATACTTCTAGCACAGCAAAGCTTGTAGAGTGAATGAGTTTGAGCAAAATTATAAAAGAACCTGAATAGCTATTGTTAGGAATAAATTAATGTTTTTAAAGTGTCCTTGAAATATGTTTTCCTCTGCTGCAAAGAGACACACATTGATTTATTCGCAGTGATTTTTATTTTTCACACATTAATGTTTCTTGCATATTGATTCCTATCAGTGGTCCAGATGACCTGTCCCCAAAGGACAACAGTATTCAAGGACATAAATGTACTTCATAAAGCCTGTTTTTGTAGGCACAACCAAAAGTTAAAGTCCAAAATTTACATTCCCCTTACCTCAGTTACAAAGGGCTCCATGGAAAATTTCAGTACTGACAGTTTGGCAGCTGAGCTCATCTAGACAATGAGCAGCACAGGATACCTGACTGACAAAAAGCGGCCCAACAAAATTGTGAGGGTTTTTCACTAATCTTGGGTCGGTAAAAAGCAGCAAGAAAACAATCATTATACTAGATAAAGAACTACCAGAAAATATGTCTTTCTGCAACTTTTTTCTTAGCTGCTACTTTCCTATCAGTTTTGCCAGGGAAAAGAATGATTTAGAGCTGGAAAATTTTGATTTTACTTTGTAGTGGTTTTACTCTGCTGCATCTGAGCTCCACCAAAACTGCTCTTTCACTCCCCTTACTCAAATGAAAAAGGGGAGAAAATACAATGGAAAGAGCTCAGGGGATGAGATAAGGGCAGGGAGATCACTCAACAATTATCATCACAGGAAAAACAGACTCAGAAGAAAGAGATTAATACAATTTATTGTCTGTTACTAGCAGACTAGAACACTGAGAAACTCAAAGCAAACTAAAAACACCTTCCTACCCATCCACGCTACCCTACCCTCCTCCCCCCCGAGTGGTGCAGGGGAACGGGAAATGGGGGCTGCAGGGCTGGTTCTCACCCCTCTCTCCCAGCTGCTGTAGCACAGCAGATTTACACCCCCCCTCCCTCCTTAACTCTGCTCTCCCAGAGGCCCACCCAGTGTCACTTCCTGGCTCAGCTCTGGCCAGCAGCAGGTCCCTTTGGAGCTGTCTGGAGCTGGCTCTGCTCTGACATGGGGCAGCTGCTGGGCTCTGCTCACAGAGGCCACCCCTGCAGCCCCCTGCTACTAAAATATTGCCATGTATCTCCAATGAATACTTTCAGTTTATTTATTTTAGAAGTGGTAGATTTGCAGTTCCAGAATGTCAATAATCTTTCTACTGAAAGAGAAAACCACTGAGACAGAAAGAATACTAACAGAAAATATCTCATCTTGATACTTGAGAAGCTTAATTACATATAAAAATTAAGGCAAATCAAAGACAGCGGCAGCAATAGTAATTGCATTCCAGTGAAATATGTAGTACTTTCTTAATGACTGAGGCCATCTTGATTGAAATAGTATTACATAATAAGTAAGTCAATACTTATTCTAGGCTCTGCCACACTGCGATTATAATTTCAACAATAGATGGATTTTTTATTTTTTTCTAAATTAACCTGTCTTGGAGTTTTTTTTTTTTTTTTTTTTTTTGTGTCTTAACACATGAAAATCTGTCAAATACAAGCAAAAGAAATCAGTATTTAATATGTCCAGAGAACTTAATCTCAGCTATAGGACTGAGCTTGTCTCTCTTTCTCTTAACATGACCTGAGCAGAACTTGGAAATAGATTTGAGACAGAACAACACTCAATTTAGTCTTATTCATTTTTATTAATGTGAAAAATGGGCATGTATTGGAGAGCCAAAAATCATTTTCCCTACCACAAAGACAGCTGGGCTCTGTTGTTATCCTAAAGACTAAACCTGAATGAGATATACATGTGGAAGTTAAAGCAGAAGAAATTTGAGTGGAGTTGAGGGCAAGCCATTTTAACTGTAGGAGCACACAACCCATTAGCAGCACCTTGCTATGACAGTGTTAACATGTTCCTATTTGAAAACTCACCGTGGCAGTTTTTTGTTGGTTTTTGTTTGCTGTGTTTTCACAAATTGTTTCAAATGGGAATGAGTTCAGGGAGAAGCTCTATGTGTTATACGGGGCTTCTCAGACTAGCTGCTCACAATTTGGAACCTACCCACCTTTTAATCTTGTAACCTACGTTTTGCTAATGGCCACTGGATTAGTTTAGGTATGCTAAAATTCTTACTGTTCCACAGTACTAGCAGTAAGTACGTGCTTTGTAGAACTCATTTGGGTTACAGCACTTCACCATATTTCAGAACAAAAAGACTGGTCAGGTGGAAGACGTCCTCTCGTGTGGGTCCTTCAGGACAGAATGAGGCATAGCGTGCTGTACTGTGTCAGAAGCAAAGCGTTAAGGAGCTCTGATGCAACCTCATTCACCACCTGTGCCTCTCGCTGCTGTGACTGGGGAAGAGCTGTGAGTGATTGTGGCAGCCTGCAGGTCTTACTGCTAGACATGGGAACCTACCATGTTGGTCTGGGTGCTGATCGTGTGGCCAAGAGGCCCAGCACAGAGCTTGGAAGCCTCTCTCTGTCCTGAGCATCACAAAAGATGTCAGATCTCACTCCAGATAAGTTTCCTAAGCTCACAAATACATGGACTACCCAGAAGGTCTGTGAATAGCACCTATGCCATTAAACAACTACTCCTTTTCAGATTCAGTCTCTGGCATTCAACGTTTGTGCTCTGAGGAGGGGCAGGAGAGGAACCAGAAGGATGCCGGGACAGGAGAGACAGTATAACAGGAGAAACGCTGAGGTAAAACCCATCACCCAGTTCAGCCACTCTGTGAAGGGCTGGAGCCTAATGGGCTGCCCCAAGGTGGGCAGGAGCAAAGAGTGCCTGAGCAGGGACAAAGGGGAGGCTGAGGGCAAATAATAGATAGGTCTTGTATGCTGCATTAGGTGTACATTAACTTCAGAATAAAGTCTGCTTTTTGATTGTGCCACACATTTGAGAGGACTAGGAGAGAGAGGCTGATTATATCCATGTACACATTTACTTAGGAAATTCTCTCTTTAACAGATTATCTGCTTAACTTGCTGGGGAGAAGGAACATTCCAGCATGTCTTCACTGCATGCATGCAACTGCTGTTACTTTCATCTTTATAACATACGGCATGACTTCTTTTAGTTCCATCACCTATCATAACTCTACACATAAGAAATAACTCAAACTTGTTGACTAATCACTTACACACACAGTATAAAAAAAAAAGTGTGGTTGTGAAGATTGATAGTCCCAATAGAAAACCGCAAGAGTGGGTGGCATTTTGAGATAAGAAATAACATTTCTGAGTCCCAGGATGAATCTGGGAAGCATGATTGTTAATGCATATGAAGGATGGAAAAAGTTCATTATGAACACCTCCATTTCTACCACCCGCTGCTGTGCTCCTAGATGATACTTGACAGAGCAAGCTGTAGGCAAGAACAATCATTTCTTCGAGTGAAATGTCAAAAATTGGCTGAAGAGCAATATAACTGAGGAGAGATTTTCCCCTCTTCCTTTCCTTTTTTGTGTGGTATGTGAAGTCTGAGCTTTCATGCACTTCAAGTCAGACAACAGGCAATAATTTAAAAGAACAAAGAAAAAGTGTGCAAGCTTTTCATACAATTAACTTTTATCATTTACTGAAACTATTATGTGAAAAAAGAATCTACCATCACATCAACTAGTTGAAGTTGACTGTAACAGTTCCTAGAGAAAAATAAAGAGATTTGTTTTTGCAGGATACTTAAAATTCTCCTCCAGTTATATATATTCACCTAGGTACATGCCTCTCACTATATATATCTCTGTGTGCATGTAAATATGTGTATAAATATGCACACAGACACATATTTACACTGGTCCTGGAGCACTGATGCTGGGATGGGGGTGGTGTCATGAAAAGCAATTGCAGGGGGGAAAGGCCAGAAAGCTCTAAAAATGTCACTGTCACCTAAGGCAAAGAAAATTTTGCCATAGTCACAATCAACCTTCAGTGTAAAACTTCTCATATTTATGTATGCAGGTACATCCATATGCTTATATATGTATGTATAAATGCATATAAAATGCAATCAGTATTATCTCTGATATTTTTACCACCTCTATTTCAGTAGTAAATGTAAGGGAAGTGTGGCACTTTTTAACTACAAATATGGTGTCACTTGTGCAAGAGAAACTTACCACAGTCATAACCTTTATCCTACACTTCTGCTACGTTCAACTATCCAGACTTTTTTCACCATCTGGAATTAAAAGAGTCAAACTGCGTGTACTAACTACCTCTTTTCCCCTGCAAATGTGAATCAGAGACCTCTTTGACTCGAATTCTATTTTTTTCCAAAGGTAAAACGAAGTGATTTGTTTTATATTTATATCATCTAGAATTTGGGTATGGTTTGAAGTGGAGCATCTAAAAGTTTATTCTACCTACTGACTTGGGACAAACAGTATCAATATGAAAATTTTCTGTATTTGGAGGTTAACAGGGTTAACAGGAAGTTAACAGGGTTTGGTTTGGTTTGGTTTGGTTTGGTTTGGTTTGGTTTTCCCAGAAGACCCACTCTTCAGTGCCAGGAAATGACTTTGGGGACTTTGTAGGTTCCACACCCGAGGAACCTACACCTACAGCATGTCTGGAACAGTCACTGCATGTCTGTGGGTCAATCCACCACCTTGGTTCAGATGACATTTTCTTTTTCAACAGAAAATTGCTTTACAGCAATTTCAGTGGGGCAGTGGACTCTGCAAGTTGACGTTGTCACATAACTGTGGTCAAGGAGTGATACCTGTCACTGCTGTGTTTTCTAGGAGGCCTGTATGTGCTACTCATTCCTCTGAGAATTTTTCTGGAGCTGGCTGACCACAATTTGTAATAATATGTTAATGGTGCAATTTGTGACACTAAGTTTTTGTCCCAAATCTGTCCCTTTGTAACTACTCAAGAGCTAGGCAATATTATTTAACAACCTGCAATTATCTTTTCAGGCAAGAAGTGGAGAGCAAGAAAAACAAAGAGGCTTTATTTCAAATGCTATGGACGGTACTGCAAGACTCTTGCAGTGAAAGGAGACATATCTGTCTCCTGAATTATGTTTGCCCTGTTCAACAGACTCAAACCTTCCTGTCTTAGAAGAGAGTTGCAAAACCAGAACGGAGGCAGTGAGGATGAGCAGGTGATTTTGGCCATGGGATAAGCCAGCATACAATGACACACAAAGTACTTGCTTTATATTAAAGATCCAAAAATATATATAGCACCCATTTTCTCTAATTTATTAAGAAAAATTCTATCAGAGGAAACAATGGGTAACTATGTCAAGGTAAATTACTTAAAAGAACAAACAAACAAACAAACAAAACACACACACACAAATAAAAGACTGATGTATGGTTCTCTTAGTAAAATTAATTAGATAATATTTTTCCAATCTATTGATTACCTGCAGCTTGGTATTAACAACAGCATTGCTATATTTTTATTAAAAACAATGATTTCTCCATTTTTTTCTCTCTCTGCATTTATGTGTATGTATGCATATGAATCTATACTCTTTCACTTTCACACATACCTCTAAAAATATCACACACCCATTTCTGGGTTTACTGAGGAATACCATATACTAACACTATATTTCATTTCCCTAACATTGAAAATTACATGGGCTACAACAGACTTCGAAAATGTTGTGTTAATTTCAGGCTGCTCCTCCTGAAGAGTAATCCAAGAGTCAGAGCAACACAAAGAGGAAAAAGTACTTTTTTGTTGTTGTTACTAGTCTTTTCAGGAGAAAAAAGGTAGAGAAAGGTTCAGTTAACAACTAGAAAATAGCATAGCCTTCAGCTTGTCATCACCTAGTTGAAATTGATAGATGATAACACAAAATCTCATAATATTAAAATATTATCTAAAGACATTAATCCATGATATCAATTACTTCCAAGCTACTTTAGAAAGTCTTATAACATGGAAAATCACTACTTCACTATGCCACATCCAAACTCCTCTTTTTTTTTTTTTTTTTTTTTTTTTTTTTTTTGTGTGTGTGTATGTGTGATCTCGGAAAGACCTCATGGGAACTGTGGAGGCTTTTTCAGAAGTGTTTTAGTGATCTGACAGATTGCCTGTTGCTAAGTCTGCATGATTACCTTGGGCCATGAGTGGACAAAACTTCATCACACTTTCTACAAGTTAGGAAATAACTTGAGTTATGACTCAAACCATACTTAAGCCCTGCCATTGAACTATCTATAGATGAATGTGGCAGTTTAAACTTGTCATGACTCTTTCTTGTATTGCTATACTTGTTAGGCTCCAGTGTGTTTCACTGAAGCTATCATCTATATTGAAGCCTGATGTCTCATGGAAGACCTTGTAAATGAGGATTAAGAGGTGTTTTTTTTGTTGTTGTTGTTTGTTTTTTATCTGCCTTTTGAAATGTGAGTTTTTCTTTGAGATTACTTTTTGTTCCTGAATATCTTGAAAGAGATTCTGAAGTTTGGCAGTTCCCAGCTTTTTCTAAATGAGAATATTGATGAACATATTGAAAGGAAGTACTGCCAAACTCAGGGTGGTCTTTGCCGCTATTTTTATGCTACTGTAAACACTGTTTTATCAACATTAATGCACTTATGATGAGGTCTTTTGTATGCTTATCCACTGTGCAATGTTTTCCTGAGTATTTCTTTGATAAAGAGAAGTACTGGCTACCCTGTTCTTTTCCTCCCTAGGTTATGAATTTCACCCTTCACTGTTGCCAATTGCATGCCCTGACATTTGAAATCCTATTGGAAACTATGTTTAAGTGCTGTAAATGCTAGGCTTTGAGGTCTGGGTTGCCCTTTATTGTCTGATAAAACTTTAACTAGGCATTTTGCTGTTGCTTTCAAAATGCCTGAGAAAAGAGACTAATGCCCTCCTCTCTGCAACCTCCTTTCAGGTAGTTGTAGAGAGCAATGAGGTCTCCCCCCAGCCTCCAATTCTCCAGACTAAACAACCCAGGTTCCCTCATTTGCTCCTCATATGTCTTGTTTTCTAGCCACATCACCAACTTCATTGCTGTTCTCTGCACACTCTTGAGCAATCTATATCCTTCTTGTAGTGAGGGGCCAAAAACTGAAAAAAAGACACACACACACACCTGGCTCCAAGGCCACTTCACCCAGTAACAGATTGACTGACCTGACATCCACTAACAGTCACACCATCACACATCCTCACTCCCTCCAGTTGTTGACAAAATGGACGTGAGTCCTCTGGCCCCTGGTCCTACTCCAGTGGTTTGCATTTCTTTTCTCTCACTATGGTCTCTCCGGTTGCTAGCAACTGAGACCTCTAGTCTACCACCCCAGCCCATTTTCTCCCTCTCTCCTGCTGAGGAGGGGGAGTAAGAGAATGGATTGCTGGGCACTTGGTGACCAGCAAAGGTCAACCCACCACACCATGGCTAGGCATCAGTGTACTGGTGGGTAGTGATAAATGATTGCTTTTGTTTCATTTGCTTGATTCATTTTTCCTTCTTCCCTCCAACCCTCAATGGCTACCCCCCCCCCCCCCCCCGCCTTACACTGTCCTTATCTTGAAGCACGGGTTTTTTTCCTTGCTCTTGCCCTTCTGACTCTCTCTCCCAATGCATTGTGGGAGAAAAGATTGTGTGAATGAATAAGGAAGCACTTAGTTTCTAGCTAGGGTCATTCTACCACACCTAAAGTTCTTCTAGTTCAGTTCAGAAAAAAAAATATTCAATATGAAGAGACCAAGGAACATGAGGATCTGTGGATCAGGATGGAGAAACAATATCAAAAATACACTTTGTTAAGATATTTTCAGGTTCAAATTACATGCATATATTTTCATAACTGCCTACACTTTATTTACATAAAATGGAAACATTTAAATCAACACAGTCTAAGTTCAAGCATATATTAGAATAGAGTTCCATAATCTTGTTGGTTATTATAGCAACATTACAAGACTTCACAGTTCCAATGGTATAAATTATATAAAATACTGCCAAGACTTAAGTTTAGCAAGATTTTTAAATTGGATATTTTGAAAGTCATGCTTTTAACATAGTCTTGCCTTTTTTTCTGGATGATGTTTATGACTCACCTAAACTCATAAACTAGAAGGCAAGTAAAAAGTAAGTTGTAGATTTTGAATGAAAAATGTTGTCACGAATGTCATAAAATCATAGAAGCGTAGAATCATTGAGGTTAGAAAAAACCTTCAAGATCAAGTCCAACTCTCTCAAGATCATCAAGTCCAACCATCGATGTGCATTTTTCTCTATTGTTATTAAAGAAATCAAGATATCCTCACTAATATAAAATATATGAATGTAGGCAAGTACATATATATAAATACAAGTAACTAAGAAGGAAATAAGCTTGACTGAATACCAGTGCAAATCTTCTAATTCTATGGGCAAATTCTCCTTTTAATTATTCATTACTATTATTATTTAAAAAAAAAAAAAAATCATGTCTGTTGCCCATTCTAAAAACTTCTTTTCCTTTTGCTATAATCTTTTAATTTACAGAGGTCCATGAGTCCATGCAGTAATTCCGTGCTTTTACTTTTCTGGAAGGACCATGGGAGTCCTGGTGAGCTTTGTGTATGCTCCTGAGTGTGCATGTGTGTTGATGCTGTTTGTGTGTGTTCTGTGCTTTGTGGTGTTCTGTGTGGCCAGCCTTGTATGTATGTGTAGTATGGAAATGCTGTACAGGGAATATATGCTCAGCCTTGTTGCTGTTTGGAGCTGGGGGCTTGGAAAGAAAAGATGGAAGCAGAGCAGACCATACAGAGAGCAACGAATAGTCTCTCACAGAAACTACATAATGAAAATAGGCAGCAAGAGCCAACTAAGGAACAAAAAGCCCTACACAGGAGTGTCATGAGCATTTCCTCTCTTGATTACAGACCTGAAAAATTATATTTCACTAATCCTGCAGTTAAACAAAAGAGACACAGTACATGCCATCGCTTGCTTCCACCTGCTGGTCGAGCATGCAATAATTTCCTCTCTCTGGTAGTACCACAAAAGCACTACTTTATGTGTTCTTTCGAGCTTACATAAAAGTTCTCTGCTGCTACAGCCTTGGTGTTTCTTGGAACTGTCTGTAGTGTCAAGAAAAAAATCTCCAGTGTAGTCAGTGAGAAAAAGGAAGAGGAATGCAGGAGCCTGTTCTCCTTTGGTTCTGGATCAAAGGCAGAGGAAAAATTTGGAAAAACTTTCAAAATTGCAAAAAAACTTTGGATAAATCCAGTGCAAACCAAATCCACCTAAGACCTCACTGTCATCAGAGCTAACACAGGTAAATTTTAAGGGTGATTAAATTGATGGATTTCTACTATACCTACTTCAGTATAAGGCAAACATTTTCTTATATTTACCAAAGAAAATGATATTATTCATGTCCTCATTATCTCCATCTCTTCCCCAAGTTTTATTAGACGGATTCTCTATTTTTTTTTAATTTTATATTTTTTTGACCTCCAGGAGTATACACTAATGCCTATTACAGACAACAAAACCCTAGAAAAATGAAAAAAGGTTTACAAAAAGAGGAAATGGATTATAATTCAATATGTACTTGCAATCAATTTTCCAGGCTACCGAGCTGAAAATGACAGAATTACCTCTCGGTACCCCAAAGAAACCCATAATCTCTACTTGCTGGAAACCAACAAACTCTGTCAAGGAAAAAAACACTCTGTATGTGCTCAGCCTATTTTACAGGCTCTTTAACACCTGTATATTTTTGTGTCTACTAAGCTACATTTGACCTTGAAGGTGGGAAGAAGTCTCAGGTGTATTTAACAGAACCTTACAGCTGGTATTTCAAAATGCACTGAGAAACACTTGCAAGATAACTAAGCAATGTTAGGGTTATTTGCATTCAAATATGTACTTCGTAGAGATCCTAAATTATAGATGTAACTCTGTTGTACTCCTGTGTTTAATCCATTACAGTCAGGCTGCAACTCTTTACAACTGGCAGTACTATGGAACAATTGTGATTCAAGACAGGAGACCGGAGTAGTGAGTTGTGGTGGTTTTACCCTGCTGGGTAGATGACCTCCACCACAACTGCTCTCACACTCCCACTCCTCAAAGGGAAAGGGGAAGAAAATGGAATGGAAGTTGCTCAAAGGTTGAGATAAGGACAGGGAGATCACTCAATAATTATCATCACAGGAAAAACAGACTCAGCATAGAGAGATTAATGTAATTTATTATCTATCACTAGCAGACTAGAACACCGAGAAACTCAAATCACACCAAAAACACCTTCCCCCCATCCATCCTGCTCTACCTCCTCCCCCCCAAGCAGTTGAGGGGAACGGGGATCTCACATGGGGCAGTTTCTAGACTCTTCTAATAGAGGCCACCCCTTCAGCCCCCTGACACCAAAACTTTGCCACCTAACCCCAATACACGGGTTCAGAACAGTTGTCCTGTGCTACAAAAACTTTCTTCTTGCACACACCTTCAGGGCCTTTTCAAGAAGGGATTTGCACTCTCCTTTACAGACAGTTTAAGGGGAGTCATGGGCCAGGTGCAGAGATGTCTCCATGGAACGGGTGATCTGAAACATCTGGGTTCTTTGCAGTAGTGGGAACATAACAAACTCAGGGTGCAGACAAGAGTGTAGGAGTATAGGGTGGGAGATCATGGCCATCTGGTTTCTCTGGAAAGTAGAGTACAGGTGGATTCAGGACATCCAACAGAGGGTGGGGCTCCTGGACACTGTGGTTTCTTTTCAACTGGTAATATCAAGGAATTTAAGTTTTGGAGCAGGTCATCCTAGACACCCGGGTTCCCTACAATGCAAGGTGGGAAGGAGGGTGTAGGGGTGTGAGTCTAGACAATTAAGTCCTCTTTGGCTCTGCTGAAGAAGCGGGGTCTCAGGAGCTGGTGAAGAATCAAAAACGTGGGTTCTTCTAGTGTTGTGAAAGCAGTCAGTCTCTTAGAGCAGAGCAGAGGTGATGGTTTAGCAGGACACCTGGGTTCCCTGGAAAGCAGCACGTTCTAGAGGTATTCTCCCCATCCACTCTTCTCACGAGACTGGGATCTTCTCCCAATCATACCTCTGTTGTTGGAGGGTTATGTCCACTTCCAAGTGCAGTGGCACTCAGGCCAGCCTGGTGTTGCGGGTAGTTTTGCATCTATATCCACTGAGCTGGACATAGGTCCTCAAGATGGCCTTGCTGAACTCTGTCCCATGGGGGATTTGCGTTCCCAGGACAAAGGGCTTCTGATGATCCCCCAGATTATATCTGCCATAGAAACTTGGAATTGGGCTGGGAACAGTGTAACCACCTGTCTGGGACTGGGGGAATCTCCCTTCTGTCCTGCACACCCTGCCCAGGGCTGTCTCTACACAGCTCCCAGTAGTGCCCATGGACACTCAGGGACAGAGAACAGGAAGACGCAGCTGGGGTCACAGGACAGGGGAACAGGGAGTCACTGGGGACAGGCTGCCTGTGCACGGGCTCCAAGCCTGCAGCAGTTTCTTCATGCCCTGACCCAGGAACGGGTCTACCATGGGCCGAGCTGGGTGAGCCCAGTCCTCACCAGGATAGCAAAGACCGGATTCTTTCCGGCCTCTTCTCCTGCAGCCCAGTGCCCTGGCTTGTCCCAGCTTAGAAAGCATCAGCATTTCCAGGCAGAGCATGCAGCCTGAACCAAAACTTTCAGAGAGCTGGGAGGGACCTTATTCAGGGGGCTGCATGGTCAGGCTCACCCCACCAAGACCAGAAGGGCTGGGCGAGACCATACCAGGATGACCTGGAGAAGATGAAATAACTTAAAACCCAACATTCTCATTCTCCAATCAAAACATGTACGTTTTGCACTTTCCAAAGTCCAAAACAAATTTTTTGTTGTTTATATTTGAGCTTTTCCAGTCATAGAATCATAGAATCATTTAGGTTGGAAAAGACCTTCAAGATCATCAAATTCAACCATCAAACCTGACCTACCCCCATCACTAAACCATATCCTTTAGTGTTATATGTAAAATCTCCCAGTGGTATAAAAGGAATATTTAATCTTTCCTCTTTAACAACAACAGTAATAGCATGTTTATTTTATTTTTTATCCTTATGCTTTCAGCCTTAATAATATATTTCATCATCCAAATGCTCACATTTCAGACTTGTGCTTTCAGCTTTTGCAGTATTCTACCCCAAGAGCTTCTAGTCTTCAAATGCAATCAGAGGCATTTAACCACTTCCAACAACTTTTTCTTTCACACAGAATGAAATGTTTTAATTTGATCCAATGCTTTAATATGACCCATTTGCCTTGCAACTAACCTACATAATTCTTGCTTATCTGCTGCCATTATTGCTCCCATTCTCCTACTACCTCCTAACAATTACAATTTAAATCAGTCAGTGGCAAAAGGAGGAGAAGTATGAAACTTAGGTAAAGAAAGGAAAAGAGAAATGCAGCCAGAGAGACAAACTACAAAATCTGGAATGAACAAGCAGGCTGGTTTCCCTTTTCCTTGTTGCTGTCGTTGAAATAACCACATTATGAGGATTCAGTAATGAGAAAACTCAGCATGAAGAAAAAATGGAATATGATAATATTAAGTTAACATTAAGCTTAAATCAAATAACAACAATGATAAAAAATCACAGTAGTCCCTGCTATAACTCCTCTGGGCTTGTTTACTGTGGTGTTTAACGTGGGAAAGCTTCGATTTGCAGGTGCACCAGCCTCTTGCTTCAGCCGCTGGGTGGCAGCCGGGCTGTGATTGAAGGAATGGAAACGGTGCAGGATGGACGCGCACGGCAGCAGCCGGCGGCCCCACTCTGCAGCTCTGCAGCCTCCGTGAGCTCAGAAAAATGCCACAAAGTGCATTTTCAGGAAGGCTGTGGTATGCCCTCAGGGATCGATGTTTAGGTGATCAAAATTCACTGTTTAATGCCTTTATTAACTATCTGGATGATGTGACACATTGCCCATGCGGACACGTCAGAGAAAAAAAATAACATTGTGGGGAACAGCAGTTATGGAAGGTGCTACTTGACAGGGCAAAAGACAAAACTCTTGAAATTCAACAAAAACAGTTCTAAAGTCATGTACATGGAAGGGATTGATGCCACTGGATGGAGGCCACTGAATGGAGGGGAAAAAAAAAAAAGAACCTGGGAGCCCTGGGGACAACCAATTGTATGTAAGACAGCAATGAACCTCTGGCATCAATGAAGGACAACCACACCCTGGTTGGGCTCTCTTAGCACAAGTGTAGCCAGCAGATTAATTCCAGAACAAATTTCCAGAAATAAGTGATTCTTCTTCTCTGCTCAGCCCTTGTGAGAACATATGTGAATACTGTGCCCAGTCTGGGGTTAGAAAGATATGGTCGCTCACAGAGTGAATCCAATGGAGGCCAAGAAGGGGGCAAGGGTGCTGGGCCACTGGATGTTCAAAGTGAGACCGAGACAACTGGATTTGTTCAGCCTGATGTAGAAAGGTGAATGGGAAATCTTATTGCTGCCTGCAGTTACCCATGGTGAAGGCACAGAAAAGATGTAGAGAAGGCAGAGCCTTCTTGAAGATACACAGTAATAGCATGAAAGATGACGGACAGACACGATGATACAGGAAAGTTTGATATAAGAAAAATGTTTTAATGCTAAGAGTGATCAAAGATGGGACCAGGACCAGAGAGGCTGTGCCTTGAGTATCCTGATCTAGTTGGCCTTGCTTTGAGCAGGAGACTGGACCAAAGTCCGGTCCTTCCTACCTGCATAATAATTCCTCTTCTCAGGAAAGCATTTGACTTGGTCCATGAGGCTGACTGCTCCTCATTAACCCACTCATGTTCACCTACTTGCAAATGCCTTTGGGTGGTACTTGTTCTGCTTCTGAACACATGAAGCACTCCATTCCCATAAAGGAGCTACAAAATGAGCTCTTCTGCAACCAACATTTGTCTCTTGAGCCTCCTGAGGTAAGCAATGTCTTCCCTGGCATAGTCATTCCTGTGCAGCTCAGAGTGGTTCCTGTTGCTTTTGCTGGAGTTGGAGTGTTCTGTTTCACCCTATCCTAGGAAATACAAGTAGTAGCGGATATACCAGCAGTGTTTATTGACACCCAGAGATGGGAAACGCTTAGCTGTTGCCATCCAGGGCTCCATTTTTCCACCTGACCTGAAGGAGAACAGCCATCATGGTGTGTGTTTGCCTCATTTTGGTGAAGTGGGAGTCATTTTTCTGCCACTCAGACCTCAAGTTCTTCGGCCTCTGGAGCCTGTCTACCCTGTTCTGGAGCTATATTTGCTTTTATGGGAAGGTGGCTGCTGCCCCTGATGTGTTCTTTGGAAGGACAGGGCTCTGCTAGTTGCACAGTGTTTAAACCCAGATGGTAATGTCTCCTGATAAACTTCCAGGTGGCAATCATCTGCAGCAGATGGTAACTGTGGTGAATGATTATAGGAGCTCTGTGGCAGTCCAAGCACTGACAGCTGTGGAGAAAGGTCTTGGGGTCACCTCTTGGTGCCAGTAATGTTCACAAAGAGTTGAGGAGTTCCAGTAACTCCACTGCAAATGGTGATTGGGATCTTGGTTACCTGCAATGCCCCACTCAGCACATGGGCACTTCCTTCCTTCTCCCACTACTGATCTCCCCCTAGAGTTCCCTGTTGTGGAGAAGACCTCCACACGGGGGCCACACAGCCTTCTTTCTCAGATACCTCCTGAGCAGCCAGATCCCAGACACAAAAGCCAAGACTCTGACTCCTCTACACATTAAAACTTTGTCTTACTCCCCACCTATTCCAGCTCCTGGGACAGCACTGCTTTGAGAGAAGACATGGCAATGCAAGATGCAACCAAAGGAGATGCCAGAGGTTGGTTTACAACCATGTGCAGTAGGGTGGGAATGCTGTACCATAGCTTCTCTTTGGGCCTTGATAAAAGTGCTGCCTAACTGCCTCCACACCTAACAGAAAGGTCACTGCAAAGTCACAGACGCAGGAGAAGCTTCTGGGATGGCATCATAGGTCCTCATTCAGCAGGTGATGGTTGAGGTGTTTGACTCTGAGCTGACTTTTTTGTTGAGAACAAATTGTGCCTTCCTCAGGATTTTACTGCAACGCCTGGCTGATGGAAGGGAGGTTCCTTCTATCCAGGAAAATGGGAAGAGCTTATCCCTGAGTCTTTGAGGCTCACAGGATATTCCCTCCATCCTACCCTACCTAAGTCCTGTGGGACAGCTACTTGCCTTTTAGAAAGCAGGCTACTTATCCATCTGTAGAACTTACAAATTGCAGTTCAAAAAGGATTTTTTTTTATTGGGGAAAGTCGTTTTTGTTTTCCCCCAAAAATATTCAGATTGTGTTTTGTCTTTTCCAAATATAGGGTAGGTTTTTTTTTGTTTGGTTTTTTTGTTTGTTTGTTTTGTTTTTGTTTTTTTTCCCTACAAGAAACATCTTCTTGGTGGAAGACCTGATTTCAGAGGAATGCTGATTTCCCTTCCCTTGTTCTGAAAAAAGGTTATGAAATAACACTAAAAATTAAAGATGGTTTTCAAATGGACCTTAATGCCTTTCACCTACTACCAAAACCCTACCAATTTATGCCCAGTACACCATTTTTCTTCTAGTTCTCCTTGGGAGCTAGACCCTCAATTGTCCATGTTACCAATACTATTTAATATCTTCATCAACGACATGATAGTCTTGATCTTTACAATTTTAATATAGAGAGATGGACAATCACCAACAATATGAAGTTTAACAAGAGCAAGTGCAAGATTTTGCACCTGGGAAGGGGCAACTCTAGCGATATGGACAGACAGGGGGCTGAGAGGCTGGAGAGCAGCCCCACAGAAAGGAACCTGGGGGTTTTGGTCAACAGCAAGCTGAATGTGAGTCAGCAGTGTGCCCTTGGCAGTCAAGGGAAAGGACTGTCCCTCTCTGCTCTGTGCTGGTGCGGCCTCACCTTGACAGTTTTGAGTGCCACAAAGAGGACATAAAACTATTAGAGAATGTCCAAAGGAGGGCTACAAAGATGATGAAGGGTCTAGAGGGGAAGATGAGTGAGGAGCAGCTGAGGTGACCGGGTTTATTCAGCCCAGAGCAGAGCAGGCTGAGGGGAGGCCTCATGGTGGCCTGCAGCTCCTTCACGAGGGGAGCAGAGGGGCAGGCGCTGAGCTCTGCTCTCTGGGGACAGACACAGACACAGACACAGATTTCTAGGTTGGAAGAGACCTCAAGATCATCGAGTCCAACCTCCGACCTAACACTAAGCACTCCACTAAACCATATCGCTAAACTCTACATCTAAACGTCTTTTAAAGACCTCCAGGGATGGTGACTCCACCACCTCCCTGGGCAGCCCGTTCCAATGCTTAATAACCCTTTCAGTAAAGAAGTACTTCCTAACATCCAACCTAAAACTCCCCTGTCGCAACTTTCGCCCATTCCCCCTCGTCCTGTCACCAGGCACGTGGGAGAACAGACCAATCCCCACCTCACTACAGCCTCCTTTAAGGTAACTGTAGAGAGCGATAAGGTCGCCCCTGAGCCTCCTCTTCTCCAGGCTGAACAAGCCCAGCTCCCTCAGCCGCTCCTCGTAAGACTTGTTCTCCAGACCCCTCACCAGCTTGGTCGCCCTTCTCTGGACTCGCTCGAGCACGTCCATGTCCTTCCTGTAGCGAGGGGCCCAAAACTGAACACAGTACTCGAGGTGCGGCCTCACCAGAGCCGAGTACAGGGGGACAATCACTTCCCTAGACCTGCTGGCCACACTGCTTCTTATACAGGCCAGGATGCTGTTGGCCTTCTTGGCCACCTGAGCACACTGCTGGCTCATATTCAGCCGACTATCAACCAATACTCCCAGGTCCTTCTCGGCCAGGCAGCTTTCCAACCACTCATCTCCCAGCCTGTAACTCTGCTTGGGGTTGTTGCGCCCCAGGTGCAGGACCCGGCACTTGGCCTTGTTGAACTTCATACAGTTGACCTCAGCCCATCGCTCCAGCCTATCCAGATCCTCCTGCAGAGCCTTCCTGCCCTCGAGCAGATCGACACACGCACTTAGCTTGGTGTCATCTGCAAACTTACTGAGGGTGCACTGGACGCCCTCATCCAGATCATCGATAAAGATATTAAAGAGGACCGGCCCCAGTACCGAGCCCTGGGGGACACCACTTGTGACCAGCCTCCAACCAGATTTGACTCCATTCACCACAACTCTCTGGGCCCGGCTATCCAGCCAGTTTCTAACCCAGCGAAGCGTACGCCAGTCCAAGCCCCGCGCAGCCAGTTTCTTGAGGAGAATGTTGTGGGGAACGGTGTCAAAAGCCTTACTGAGGTCAAGGTAAACCACATCCACAGCCCTTCCCTCATCCACCAAGCGCGTCACTTTGTCATAGAAGGAGATCAGGTTCGTCAAGCAGGACCTGCCTTTCATAAACCCATGCTGACTGGGCCTGATCGCCTGCTTGCCCTGCAAGTGCCGCGTGATGACCCTCAAGATAATCTGCTCCATGAGCTTTCCTGGCACTGAGGTCAAACTGACAGGCCTATAGTTCCCCGGGTCTGCCCTCCGGCCCTTCTTATAGATGGGTGTCACATTGGCTAGCCGCCAGTCAACTGGGACCTCCCCCGATAGCCAGGACTGCCGATAAATGATGGAAAGCAGCTCGGCCAGCTCCTCTGCCAGTTCTTTCAGTACCCTCGGGTGCATCCCATCGGGCCCCATCGACTTGCGCACATCCAAGCTCCTTAACAGGTCGCCAACCATTTCCTCATGAATAGCGAAGGCCACATCCTGCTCCCCATCCCCTTCCGCCAGCTCAGGGCACTGGGTATCCAGAGAACAACCGGTATTGCCGCTAAAGACTGAGGCAAAGGCGGCATTAAGCACCTCAGCCTTTTCCTCATCCTTAGTAACCAGGTTTCCCCTCGCATCCAGTAAAGGATGGAGATTCTCCTTAGTCCTCCGTTTCGCATTGATATATTTGTAAAAGGATTTTTTGTTGTCTTTAATGGCAGTAGCCAGGTTGAGCTCCAGATGAGCTTTGGCCTTTCTAATTTTCTCCCTGCACAGCCTCGCTACATCCTTGTAGTCCTCCTCAGTGGCCTGCCCTTTTTTCCAAAGATTATAAACCCTCTTTTTCCTGCTAAGCACAAGCCGCAACTCTCTGTTGAGCCAGGCCGGTCTTCTTCCACGCCGGCTCGTCTTTGGGCACGTGGGGACGGACCGCTCCTGTGCCGTTAAGATTTCCTTCTTGAGGAGCGCCCAGCCTTCCTGGACTCCTCTGCCCTTCAGAACCGCCTCCCAAGGGACTCGGCCAACCAGCGTCCTGAGCAGCTCAAAGTCAGCCCTCCAGAAGTCCAATACAGCAGTTTTACTGGTCCCCTTCCTGGCCTCGCCAACAATAGAGAACTCTACCATTTCGTGGTCACTCTGTCCAAGATGGTTTCCGACCACCACATCTCCCACCAGTCCTTCTCTGTTTGTGAAGAGAAGGTCTAGCGGGGCACCACCCCTGGTAGGTTCACTGACCAGCTGCATCAGGAAGCTATCTCCCACACTCTCCAGAAACCTCCTAGACTGCTTTCTCTGTGCCGTGTTGTGTTTCCAGGATATATCCAGGAAGTTGAAGTCCCCCACGAGGACAAGCGCCGACGATTTTGCAACTTCTGTCAGTTGCCTATAAAACTCCTCATCCGTCTCCTCATCCTGGTTCGGCGGTCTATAACAGACCCCGACCAGGACGCTAGCCTTGCCGGCCTTCCCGCGGATCCTAACCCACAGGGATTCAACCTTATCATTCCCAGCCTGGAGTTCCACAACATCAAAAGATTCTCTAATGTAGAGAGCCACGCCACCACCCCTTCTGTGCTGCCTGTCCATCCTGAAGAGCCGATAGCCAGGCATTGCAGCACTCCAGTCGTGGGAGCGGTCCCACCACGTCTCCGTGATGGCAACCAAGTTGTAGCCTTCCTGCTGCACGATGGCTTCCAGCTCCTCCTGTTTGTTACCCATGCTGCGTGCATTAGTGTAGATGCACTTCAGCTGGGCCATCGCCTTCTTCCCCAGCCTAGCCATTGTTTCCCCCGGCACGGCTCCAACAAGCCTCCAACAAGGGACAGCGACAGGACCCGAGGGAATGGCATGGAGCTGGGACAGGGGAGGGTCAGGCTGGGTCTTAGGGAAAGGTTCTGCACCCAGAGGTGGCTGGGCACTGGGGCAGGCTGCCCAGGGCAATGGTCATGGCAGTGAGCCTGCTGGAGTCCAAGGAGCAATGCTCTCAGACACATGGGCTTATTTTTAGGTGGTCCTGTGTGGAGCCAGGAGTTGGACACGATGATCCTTGTGGGTCCTTTCTGACTTGGGATATTCAATGATTCCATGACATAGATAATGGGATTGAGTGCACCCTCAGCAAAGCTGTGACTGATTTCAAGCTGAGTGGTGCAGCTGATACACTAGTGACAAAGGTATGTCCATGCATATGGACCTTTACAGGCTTCAGAAGTGGGCCCATGAAGTTCAACAAGGCCAAGAGCAAGATTCTGCACATTCATTGAGGCAATCCCCAATATCAGTACAGACTGTCTGCTGAATTTATTGGGAGCAACTCTGCAGAGAAGGACTTGGGGGTACTGGTGGATGAAAATTAGGTATGAGCTGGCAATGTGCACTTGCACCCCAGAGAACCAAGCGTATTCTGGGCTTCATCAAAATAAGCGTGGCCAGCACACTGAGGAAAGTGATTCTCTCCCTTTATTCTGCTCACATCAGACCCCACCTGGAGAACTGTGTCCAGTTCTAGGTCTCTAGTATGAGAGAGACACGGACCTGTTGGAGTGGGTCCAGAGGAGGGCCACTCAAATGATTAGATGTCTGGAGCACTTCTCCTATGAAGACATGCTGAGAGTTGGAGATGTTCAGCCTGAAGAAAAGGCTCTGGGGAGACCTTATAGTGGCCTCTCAAAATTTTAAAGAAAACTTATAAGAAAGACGACAATTTTTACTAGGGCCTGTAGTGACAGAACAATGGGTGATGGCTTTAAACTGGAAGAGAGTAGGTTTACATTGGAGATAAGGAATACATTTTTTACACTGATGATAGTGAGACACTGGAACAGGTTGCACAGAGAAGCTGTGGATGCCCTTTCTCTGGAAGTGTTCAAGCCTCAGTTTAGATGGGACTTTGAGCAACTTAATCTAGTAAAAGTTGTCCCTGGCCATGACAGGAGGGCTGGACCAATTGATCCTTAAGGTCCCTTCACAGAATCACAGAATCATCTAGGTTGGAAGAGACCTCCAAGATCATCTAGTCCAACCTCTGACCTAACACTAACAAGTCCTCCACTAAACCATATCACTAAGCTCTACATCTAAACATCTTTTGAAGACCTCCAGGGATGGTGACTCAACCACTTCCCTGGGCAGCCCATTCCAATGCCTAACAACCCTTTCGGTAAAGAAGTTCTTACTAATATCCAACCTAAACCTCCCCTGGCACAACTTTAGCCCATTCCCCCTCGTCCTGTCACCAGGCACGTGGAAGAATAGACCAACCCCCACCTCGCTACAGCCTCCATTAAGGTACCTGTAGAGTGTGATAAGGTCGCCCCTGAGCCTCCTCTTCTCCAGGCTGAACAACCCCAGCTCCCTCAGCCGCTCCTCGTAAGACTTGTTCTCCAGGCCCCTCACCAGCTTCGTTGCCCTTCTCTGGACTCGCTCAAGCACCTCAATGTCCTTCATGTAGTGAGGGGCCCAAAACTGAACACAGTACTCGAGGTGCAGCCTCACCAGAGCCACAACCATTCTGTGACAACAACCCATTCTGTGACACTAAGATTCTGTGCATTTTGTTTTCCAATTTGGTAGGGAAGACTATACTCTCATATCTTCTCTTACTATTATGAAGTTCGTAAATAAGAACTTTACCAGAAACATGTTTGGAAAGTCACTTAGCTTCAAGCTAATTTTGAAGGCATTCCTCCTCAAGACAAGTGCTAAACGGCAATTGTGGATGTAGGGCTACCAACCTTGGCAACACTGGTGTCTTTCACCTTTTAACCTGTTTTGACAGATTTACTGTTACATTCTGACTCCTTTGTTTTGCTGCTTTGGTCTCTTAAGGTAGGTTAGAGCTGCTCTACTTGCTTTAGTGTGTTGCAAAGGAGCCAAAGCATACAAAAGGATCTCATCTAATATCTGCTCCTTAGTTAAACATAAAGTTTGTGTACAGTTAGGAGGACAACATGTTCTTCTGTATGTAGCATGACTCTGTTTTCCTACAGTAAATGTATTTCAGCTTTGTCATGTTACAGGTAGTCTCATAGGTTTGTCTAAGGCCTACTGCCAAGTGTATGTAGAGCTATTCCAGTGGAAATCTAGAGGACTTGTAAAGCCAGAAAGGTCTGAGCAATTTGAAGGTGTCTTACCCCATGATGGAGTGAAGCTATATTTCTGATGTTGCAGCAAGTCTCCAGGTTTATATTGCACTGGACATACAACATTTTATTCATGTATTAGCTCATTTCTTTACTTAGTCATTAATGTTGCCTGCATTTGCTTTTGCTGATGCTTTGTGGTGACTGTAAATTCTCTGCACTTCAGAAAATGTTGCCTGTAATAAATCCAAAAATGTGTTTACAATAGGTAGAATGTACAGCATTACATTCTGCAGTATTTTAAATCAGTGATAGACAAGAAGACCTGGAATAATGAGGACTCCACTTCCAAAAGAATGATTCCTTCAGATCTTTTGCAGATTGCATGTGGACTTCAATATCTTCCCCATATCCAGAAGGCAAATGTAATACAGCAAGTGGATGGAAAATGGCGCAAAGATAAAAAAAAAATATTTATTTTTCTTTTTACAGTTGCTTATGTTTCTTTTACTTTACCCTGAGATTTAATTTTTAGAACTGGGGAGGAAAAGTAGTTTCCTGTAAGATGTATGGAAAATCTTTTGCTACTGGAAATGAAGCAGTATTGGAAAGCTGTGTATTCTTGAGTATACATTTACACATACATTTATTGAGTATAGTTCCCCATTCTTCACTTTGAGGCTTTCTTTCCCATTTTGAGATGCCCACTTGAGGTGTGCCATGTTAGTAACACATCGTAGATTTTAAACTGAAGTATCAGAGACAAACTCTTTATTTTTAGGTCTAGAATTTCTGGGTTTGGTTTTATAGTAACTGACAACACACAAAGAGGTGTTACACAACAGCAACACCATACAGATATGTTTCAGCTGATTCCTCCTACTCCATTCTTTTCATTAGGTGAATGCTTGTCTTGTTCTTGAACTTGTGCATTGTCCTTCTTAAAACATGGAGGCTTACTGAGTAAATCCATAAGCCTTTGTTGAAATATGCTGCTTACCTACGAAGTTCTATTGCCCCAACTATTAGAAAAATATAACAGGAGGCTTCATTTTATCACCATTCCAGAAACAACATAAAACGATATTTTCATAATTACCTTCCCATGCAGATAATTAATTATTCCCACTAAATGGAACTGCCATCTTCTAAAATGGTAGATGATATTTTTACTTCCTTCAGCTTTAAGAAGATTTAACCTGACCTTTGAAACTCCTTTCTAATTCTGGTATGACTCACTGTGTGAAAAGTATTCAGCAAACACAGATAAGACATCAGTTTATGTACTGAAAAACTTGCCCAGGATGAGTGCAATGCTGCACTGGGATGGCAGGCTCTTGTGTCCATATGCTTCTGCTGATTTCAAGTGAGTGACAGAGAAGAAGAGTTCTACCTGGACTGCTAGATCAGGATTTGTTATTTCTGTGCAGTTTTTTCTTTTCCCCATTATTTCTGAACACATGTGACAGACGATTGCTGATCTTACATCACTGATCTTACCAAATTCTCTCATATATCAATGGGAAGAGAAAACCAGCTGAATCTCTTACATTATTCCATGACATAATGTAGTTGACATACATCAACAGATGTCTCATGTGGTCCTTACCACATTCATTGGTATCTTAGTCCTTTTTTTCACTTGCGTTGCATGCAATGGGAATTATAACTGAGTTGAGAAGTGTGTCAGATTGGGCAAAATCATGAATTTTTGCAGAATCATGGCCATTCACTGTGTAATTTCAGGATATAAATTCATCTGTGAAATACTAATGTACATTTATGTCATGACATGCATATTAATAACAAGACTATTTTAAAATTAGAACATCAATGACATTTGAGAATGCACAAATTTCCCCTACATTACAATTATATAATCACTGCAGAAGATTTAGTTCCTTACGTTTAACATTTTTGCACCGTTTTTCAGCAGTCAAAAACACTATTGCAACTCCAAATGAAAATTTCCTCTTTTTTGTTTTCTGCTAAGTAACATTGCCTCTGATGTCCTTGAAGTGTGTACTCAGCTGCTGGCTGGAGTTTTCTTTTGAATACATATAAATTGTCCATATCTGTTGCTGAACAGAGAAAGACCTACTCAGCTCTGGCAAACAGCAAAGATGATACTGAATTAACAAGGTAGGAATTTTTCCATATGAATTATTACTTAATTTGTCTCTTTAACTATATGACATGCTCTTTTGTGTGAATACAACCTGATTACTGAGCATGAAATGAAAAATTCTGAAACCTTGAATATTTATAAAAGATAATATCAGCTATTCCTCCTTAGGTGAATTCTTCATTAAAAAAAAAAAAAAAGAGAGAAAAAAAGAAAGAAAAAAAGAAAGTGTCTTGAATTTACTTGTACTTTTACTACCAGATTTACAGCATGATAATATGAAAGTTTAGGTAGTAGGAGGCTGTGAATAAGTTTGATAAATGTGCCCATCAGCAAATCATTCTGTTACAGGGAAATAAATTTGATGTAAGACTATGGGAAAACAGTATACCACCGATATACTTTATACCAGTACATGTGTTTCCACATGTGAATTGACAGTTTCAACCTTTCCTGCTTCTTATAGAGTGTTTTGGTGCTGTACATTGCTGGAACTTCAAATGGAAAGAAAACACTTGGGAATTTTTGGAACTTCAAATGGAAGGAAAACACTTAGGATTCAAGACATGCCTTCAGTTATCCATTCAGTCAGCACAGATCCAGCTAGACAATTCCTTGCATGTTGTGCTGAGCTGCTATTGTCCTCCCCACCCTCATTTTGCATCTTCCTGTATATTATATTGTGATCTTATGTCAGTTCTGCCAATAAAAAGTTTGGAAAATAATCCTATCTCTGTCTCTGTTTTTTTTTGTTTTTGTTTTTGTTTTTTCTTTTGTGAAGCTTGAGATGTGAGACAGTCTCAACTGGCAGACTGGCAGCATGCGATCCTAGACTCATAAACTAGCAGTGAAACTACAACTACTTACAAAATTCCAATTATTTTGATGTTGTCTTTAGAGCCTAGTCTGTCCAGCTTTGCTTGAGAGGTGACAGATAGATACCAATGAAACAATAGATTATAGTGGTCATATTGTAAATTCTTCATACTATAAACCAACCTATACTGATTCTTTGCAATAAATACTACTATTGTTAGTCACAAGAGAAAGTTATGATGAAAATTCTATCCAAGTGGCAAAGTAGAAATGTAAATATTGCAATGGAAATTTCTTTGAGAAGACAAAGGTGAAATGAAATTCCTGGTATAGGCTATCGATTGGTTACTTTACTTTCCATTTGGTTTGTCTTTCTTCTCTACTTTAGACCACAATTTAAATTTTTAGAATTTCTCCTCATTGTTTGAAGGCTTCCTTCCAAAAATTTTTACCATCTACAACAATTTCAGGCAACTTTGATAGGCTTGAACTCTCCTTCCTTTTAGGTGATGTTGTACTCTTTTTCCTAGTCACATAAGAATGAGCTTACAGAAGTCCAACTTCAAAGTGAGTTACTCTAATATGAAGAAATGCAATCCCATGTTATTTGCCCATTCTGAGAATTCCTGCAAGCTAGTAGATTGATTCCATGCTTCACATATGAAAAACTAAGTGATGGCAACAAGTCAAAAGAACCATTGTTTGTTTGTAGATGACATAGACCTTGAAGTAAGTTCCTCAAATCAACATAGACTGCCACCCCTTTCAAGGTGGGGGGAAGGGGAAAGGGGCATAAGATTACCTCTAAAACAGTAAAAGGCTGATAATTTTAAAATGAAGCATGGTGGGATAAAAAATTCCCTCAAGGATCTAGAGAACCATTGTCCCATTATGGGTCACGCAGATTCTGATGAGATCAGATGCTGTATCTAATGGATGCTCTATTAAAAGCCCAAATACTGAGTGGCAGTGAGGGAGTGGTGTGGGCACCCTGCTGGGAAAAGGCAATCTAGGGAAATATGAACAGTCTAGGGATAGTCAGCTGCTGGAAGGAACTGTTGTGCTCTGCTTCTACCTGAATTTAATCAAGTCATCAAATCAAGGACATAAAGCTGATCAAAAGGTATTTCAATGCATTGGAAGTTTCTACATAAATAATCTGTATCTTTTCAGTGAGTATCTTTCATCAGAGAGCTGAAAACTCTTAGATATTTTCAGCATTAAGTGCCAACAGATTTTTTTTTATTTTTTTCTGTAAAATTTTTTTTGAAGATACCAAATTCATCATTTGTTGTAAAACAGTATCACATTGTACAAGAGCAGAATCAGTAAAAAAAAAAAAAAAAAAAAGCATTTGGAACCTGTTTCATATTACTTTTTTATTTATTTTTTTTTAAATACAGTTAAAGTTTGGCTATGTCAGACAGTGCTGCTGTTGGACACCATATTCTTTCTCTTGGCCTGGTCTTGACTGAGATAGAGTTAATTTTCTTCATGGTAGCTGTCATGGTGCTGCGCTTTGGATTTGAGGCCACAACAGTGCTGATAACACACTGAGGTTTAGCTGTTGCAGAGCAGTGCTCCCGCAGAGCCTGAGGTTCTCCAGCTCCTGAGGCTGCCCTGCACTGGGAGCTGGGGGGGACACAGCCAGGACAGGCGGCCTACACTGGCCAGAGGGATGTCCCATGCCATGTGGTGTCATGGTCAGCTATAACAGCTGGGGTAAAGCAGGAGGAAAGGGGGACATTTGGAGTGACGGCGTTTGTCTTCCCAACAAACCGCTGTATGTGATGAGCCCTGCCTTGCTGGGAGTGGCTGACACCTGCCTGCCGATGGGAAGCAGAGAATGGGTTCCTTGTTCTGCTTTGCTTGTGTGTGTGGCTTTTGGCTTACCTAGTAAACTGTCCTTATCTCAGCTTTTCTCACTTTTACCTCTCAGATTCTCTCCCCCATACCACCTGCACAGAGTGAACGAGCAGCTGTCTGGGGCTCAGCTGCCTGCCAGGGTGAAACCACAGCAGTACTTCAGTGCCCACTGTGGAGCCTGAAGGGTTGGAGTTGATGAGAAATTTGATTGGAGTGTTGGAGCTTACTAGACAAAATTTATAGACATTATCACTGTTTAGCTGCTAATTGGCAGGCTCCCACGCTTGCCGCAGGGCTTGCTTGCTGCCTAGTGCATGCTTTCAGTGTCTTAAGGCTTTTGCCAGCTTTGTTCCAGCATTACCTGAAATCTATACTGAATGATCAGCTTTGGTCCCTCTAGCAGGTGGCATACAGCAGAGAATTCTGCCCACTGGAATTATTATTCTGTTCTAAATTCTAAATTCATGAAAACCTTCAGGGAAAAACTTTTGAAACAAAGGCCAGTACTACATGGTCCATAACATCAAGAAGAGACATTTTGACCTTACAACATCAATCTGCCTGCTATACTTAAAATAGTTGAGTATCTTGCAGAAAACAATAGGATTTCAACTGTTCTTAATATTTCGGTCTGTACCTCATTCAAACTGTTAGATTGGACGCCTCATTTCCTCACATTTGTTCTGACCCTAGCACTTAGAATTAGACTCTTAATTTTAATTTAATGTATCTGTACTATAAATCTTTAATGTTAACAAATTGTTCTCCCTTCGAACCTTTCATACTTCAGAGTGCATTAGAGTTCATCTTTTCACACAAGGTAGAAACTTTATTTAATATAAGACTACGGTTTTCACATAAGCACACTTTTAAGTATTTGCTAGATTTGTGTTAACTGATGTTACTTCCTTAATCCTATACTTTATTCCCAAGCCTTATTTCCTTCACTTTCTTTGACAGCCTAGAAGGGTCAAGGATTCTGTGGAAGGCTTATTCACTTGTTTCACTTTAAAGGTCTAAAGTAAGAATAAAAGTTGTAAAATTTTATATTTTTTAATTCTAAAACATAGTTTTGACAGCTCTTTTTTTTTTTTTTTCCTTTTTACAAAGTTATGTAGAATTTCATCTTTTTCTCAGTCAATGAGAACATTGAGTCCAGATTTGACTTTTGAGCAGAAAAATTATACTGAAATAAAATAAATGAAGGACTGATCTTAATCATAATTCCCATAACCATGGGACCTGAAATTACAATAGATAGAGCTTAGAATGAGCTTTGCCCTACATCCTTTTCAAATGTGGAGACAAAATTTTACTGTGCAGCAAAGCTCAAAGAGAGTGCAAGAGGCAGCACAGAGACAGAGCAGACCCTAAGAACAGGGACAGGCTTTATTCAGTTTTTTACTTGGAATAATGTCAGATGAAGTGCTTCATTCCAATGACCCCTTTTAATGCACAAGCCAGATATGGAGCCAGCCTGCAAATGGGATCATAAATATTAAAACTGATGATGCATGGTACCAGCTTGATGAGAAATAAATCTTCTACCCCTGGCAAATTATATTTCTTCAACAGAAGATACCTTTCCTATAATGTTTGAATTTCATTTCATTTTTGGAATCCTCAAAACATCTGAAAAAAAAAATCTGTTTATTCTCTGTTTTATAAGTAAATCACTCAAATTCATGCAAAATGAGATGTCATGTTAAAAACTTTCTGCATTACATTTTCCAAAGCTGCTTCTCAGTATATTCATAGGGCTGAGAGTGGAAGACTAACCAGATTTCTCTGAAGGTGAGGATTGTCACAGAATAAAGTTAAAGAGGGGAGAAGAGGAATAAAATTTGATTTTATTGTGGTATATATCTTCTTTTAGGATGACGTACCATAATGTTGTTAGGACTAAACCATTAGAATCATGGACATGTAGAACAATTCATGTTGGAATAGACTTCAGGGGGTCACAAATCTTGTTTGAAGCTCTGTTCAAAGCATTGCTCAGGCTGCTCAGGACTTCAGCCATTCTGGCCTTGAAACTTGCCAGTGTTGGATATTTGTCAGAGTCCAATACTCTGACCAAGTTATTTTACATATTTCATGCATAGAGTGTGTAATGTTTAATACAATTTTATTTATTTGATGACAGTTGATGTTCTACAGGATTCTTAATTTAGCAGTGATACAAAATACACTGAAACCATAATACAAATGTAAGTACACTTAGCAAAATACAGCCATTTCAATGCACAGTTCAGTCACAATATGAATGTGCATGCTACTGTTGCCCATCTTTGCTGAGCCTTCTTCCATTTTAAGGGTTTATTGATCAGTCAGAAGACAGTACAGCCCCTCTGGACAAGCTGCAATTGACTGTCTTAATAGTGAAAAGGATTTTCCTTATTAGTATATTAGTATTGATATTATTTATATAAACCTAAGGAAAAGGACCAATATGCTTTTGTTGTTTTGGATTAAAACTGAATACTTCAGAAACTGTAAAAAAGTGAGAGCAAATCCTTCTATCAATTTCAGATATCTGATAGTAACTAATAGTTATTTATATTTGAGTTATCAAGCACCTCCTTTTCTATTAAAAAATTACATGATAGTTCTTTCAGTTTATCTAAACTGGGACAAGAGATGTAGTTAACTGAGGTCATTATTTCCTTTCAACGTTGACATAGTTTTCAAGACAACTGGATCCTCTCTTATCAATACCTGACAACCATTGAATGTTGCTAGATTACTGAAGTGTATTTGTGTGAGAAAATATTGCATTTATTACCATCTTTAAAATCTGTGTTAGCAATCTTACCAATATGCATAGCTGTTGGCACAAAAATTATTAATTAGTAGCTACAAAATATTTTTGCATTCTCAAATGAAGCTTCCCACATGCAAAGTTTTAGTGTCAATTATTTTTGTAGTGCTGTCTTAACTGTATAGCATTCATCACAGTATAATTCCAAAGAAATACAAGAGAAGTAAGTTTAGTGCTCTGTATTATGAATGACTGTACTTTTGGGTAAAATAATAAGCAGCTCGTAACAAAGGCATTGAGAATGATAGTACTAAATTATTACTTTTAATACCTTGAGCTGTATATACTTGTTTTTCATATGTACTGTAAAGCACAAAATTATATCACAGAACTGTAGCATATAGTAGTAATTTCTATCTGTTTGCAGAGTTCTGGAACAGCTTCACATAATGTAGCATTATGTAGTAGTAATGTAAAATGTAATTAAATTTAGAAATAATTATTACAACCTTTTTTTTTTTTTTCTTCAGAATTAAGTGTGCAGCTAAATAATGCCAGTTACCTATGTTTTAGTCTACCAGGTCTAAATTCCAGAAAAGCTCTGCAAAGCCCAACAAAATTGAGAGTAATTATGCTTCAAACACCCTTTTCTTTTGCAAAATATTAAAAAATATATATTATTTTTCAATCTACGTGTATGCTTTTGTGCTTAAGGCTTTTGATATAATTCTGACTAGTTGAACAACACATACATTTGATGTGCAATTTAAATTAATTTACTTGATTAGTTCATGCTTTTCTATTTTAGGAAGCTTGTAATTTGAAAATGCTACAGAATTTCCTATGAAAGGAGGTAGAAAATATTACACAGCAGAACTTTTCACTACCTGAGGAAGTTCATCTACAGAAATGCTGTGATGACTTTTGATACAGCCTAGCCAAGACAGACTTGTTTGTT
The DNA here is from genome assembly GCF_009769625.2 of Cygnus olor. Taxonomy (NCBI): domain Eukaryota; kingdom Metazoa; phylum Chordata; class Aves; order Anseriformes; family Anatidae; genus Cygnus; species Cygnus olor. The sequence goes on from NC_049198.1 coordinate 53,561,467, forward strand.
GAAACAGACCAGGAATAAGAGTTTCCTCTTTGCTTTCATTTCCTTTTATTAGTTAATAAGCATTCTTTTTCTGTTACATGATTTCTCTGTATCACTTCAAGTTTTTTCTTTAATTTACTCTTTTATTTTACTGCTGAGCTTGCTGCATTGAACAAACTGAAACTCTAAGCTAATGTGATTTTGGATTGATAAATTTCTGTAGAGTATATTTATATTATCAAAAATCAAACTACAGATTAACTGCTATGAAAAGCAGAAGATGTACAACATGAGCTGAACTGTTACATCTAGGAGTCAAATTCTTCTCACAATTTTACTCTGAGATGTATCATGAATCTACTGGTGAGACACTGGAATGTTACAGTGGCAGTTGTCCAAGTTATACCAGATGTGCCATTTATGTAAGTGCTGACAATGTGGATTCTTCTGTATCCTTCTAGTATGTTAGAATAAATATGCAGTTACTTTCCTCTTTCCGTCTCCAGCAAATGTTAAGCTGCAGATGTGTATTTTAATTGGTACGTGCATCTGCATCCAAACATATCCAGTAATTATGTTCAGATGACAGGTTTTAGAGAAGGTTATTGAGAATCTGTAGTCAATTTGTTCCTAGTAAGCAGATTTTTCATGCTCAGATGTATCAACTGGTTTGATTTGCCTATCCCTCTATCTACTTTTAGTTGATCTCTTAAGAAATTACATCGAGTATATTGGAATTCACTTTCCCGTTGTATTTTATAGACTCTGACTTCCCATTTGCTTGTGTTCGCTATGTAGCTTCCAGGCCTGCAAGCAGTGCAGTAAGTTACATTATTAGAAGACAAAACACAGCCCTGTGGAGATAATGATACAAGAGGTTGTTCCAATTTTGGCTATGGGAACTGAGTTTGGAAAGCAGATCTTGTATTCCAGATTTTCAGACTGCCAGCCACCTGGCTTGTCCTTCAATGGATGCTCGCAGGCTCCAGGGAAAGTGCAGATACTCTGTGCTTAGAAGTTGTACATCCTGAACCCAACTGTTGTGGTTTACCCCACCAGGCAGCTGACCACCACACTGCCCTGCAGTGGGATGGGGGGAGAGTCAGAAAGAAGGTAAAACTCATGGGTTGAGATAAAGACAGTTTAATAGGACACAAAAAGAAGAGAAATTAATACTAATAATAATGTTAAAAGAATATATAAAGTGAGTGATGCACAATGCAGTTGCTCAGCACCTTCTGATCGATGCCCAGCCAGACCATTAGCAGGGGCAACCTCCCCATCTGAATCCCACATTTTATTGCTGACCATGACACCACATGGCATGGGACATCCCTCTGGCCAGCCTGGGCCAGCTGTCCTGGGTCTGTCCCCTTCCAGCTCCTGGTGCACCCCCAGCCTCCTCACTGGCAGGGCAGCACCAGGAGCTAAATAGTCCTGGGCTCTGTGCAAGCACTGCTCTGCAACAACCGAAACATTGGTGTGTTATCAGCTTTATTCTCATCCTAAATCCAAACCACAGCACCACACCAGCTACTAGGGAGAAAATTAACTCTATCTCAGCTGAAACCAGAACTCTAATATATGGAACACCGGAACCAGTTGTTTGTTTGTTTGTTTGTTTCACTGGAGGTAAGTTTAACCTGGCAAAGAGAGAAAAATAACAAGCTGCATTTAAGGGAAACAGTGTACCTTCAAGAGTAAAGAAAACCCACCATACATTGCATACTGACCTCATCAATGAAGTGAATCCCTTTTCAGAGAACCACAACAGCCATGATGTATTTCTGATACAGAAATACAGTAATGTATCAGTGCACACTGGCCACAGTCAGTGCCATATTATACAAATATCTCTGAAAACTGAGCTCTATTGTCTTTAAAAATTGTGTCTTTTGGTCATGACCCTCCTTCAGCAAATGGTTTCTAGTCTTTGCCCACTCACAAGAGATATCTGTGACACAGGTATGAGTATCAGAGAAGACATTTTACAGAATAGGATAGGATAGGATAGGATAGAACAGAACAGAACAGAACAGAACAGAACAGAACAGAACAGAATAGTTCAGTTGGAAGGGACCTCCAAGGACCACCAAGTCCAACTGCCTGACCTTTTCAGAGCTAGCAAAAAGTTAAAGCATGGTGGCACCAAGCACCTCAATAGAAAGCCTGTTCCAGTGTTTGCCCACCCTCACGGTACATAATTTCTTCCTACAGCACAGTCTGAACCTCCCTGGGACAATTTTGTGCCGTTCCTTCGTGTCCTGACATCAGTGACCAGGGAGCAGAGACCGGCTCCTGCCTCTGTGCTTCTCCTCCTCAGAATCACAGAGAGCCATGAGGTCGCCTCTTGGCCTCTTGTCCAGACAGGACAGACCAGGTGTCCTCAGCCTCTCCTCATCGGACATGTCTGCCAACACTTTTATCAGCTTTGTTCCTCTCCTCTGGACACATTCAAGTATCTTAATGTTCTTTTTATATAACGTGGAGCCCGAAATTTCTCAATGCATATGAATCTTCACATAAACACTCTTACAGAAATAACTGCATCCCTTGGGTAAAAGTAGGGTCATTTCAGTAGGATGGCTAACCAAATTGTTTGTCTGAAAAGCTTCTGTCTTCCTTAGGAGATTGCTGTTTCTCCTGTGGCACACTCTTGACAATCACTAAGTCACAGTTTGCTCCTAGACCAAAACACTGTCTGAGAGCCTAACTGGTGTTGAGATTCCGGCCAGGCCAGATGAAAACACTGCCTTCCCCTTCATGTTGTGGTGAGGTCTCAGACTGTGTTTTGTCTGTGTTTTTTTTCAGTGCAGTCTTGGAAGTTCAGCTTGGAAGTTCATCATCAAAGGGATGATGAATATGGACACACTTCAGACAGGAATTCCCCTGCTTCTTGTTAGAAGTGAAGGGAAAACTTTAACATTGCAGGAGGTACATTTTTAAAATAATATTTTGGAAGGACATAGGTATTTTTGGCTTGTCTTACTGATTTGTGGCAGAGCTCCAATACTCTACTGAAAACTAAAAGAAGTATTGAAAGTATTGATTGGTATCATGCAAGTGAGCTGGTGGTTCTCAGGACATACTGAACTGTTGCTTATTAGGCAAAAAATTAATAAGATTATTATTAATAGTAATAGAGATAAAAGTAATAATAGTAATAAGGCAAGCTTTTTGAGTGTTTTGTGTGGGTGTTGTCCTTATCCTCAGGTTATTCCTTTCCTAAAATTTTTGTTATCCTCTTGGAGGTCAGAAACTGAAGATAGATAGATGCAAATCTAGCCAGAGAAACTTTTAAGTCTTTTTCATTACATATAACTCTAAAAGTCAATGTAAGAAAGAGAATATCATGCTGAACTTCCTGCTTGCAGTATAAAGTAATAAATATGGACATGCCCAATGTGATCCATTTACAGATAAAATAAATTTATTTATATTTAAAAAGAAATGCAGAAATATTTGATTTCACTGGCAAAATCAGGTAATAATTCCAGGCCTGGAAACACAACAGCATCCTGGCTTGTATCAGGAATAGTGTAGCCAGAAGGACCAGGGAGGTGATCGTCGCCCTGTACTCTGCTCTGGTGAGGCCGCACCTCGAGTACTGTGTTCAGTTTTGGGCCCCTCACTACAAGAAGGACATCGAGGTGCTTGAGCGTGCCCAGAGCAGGGCTACGAAGCTGGTGAAGGGCCTGGAACACAAGTCCTGTGAGGAGCGGCTGAGGGAACTGGAGATGTTTGGTCTGGAGAACAAAAGGCTTAGGGGAGACCTCATTGCTCTCTACAGCTACCTGAAAGGAAGGTGTGGGGAGCTAGGGGTCAGCCTCTTCTCGCAGGTAACTAGTGACAGGATAAGAGGGAATGGCCTCACGCTGTGCCAGGGGAGGTTCAGGTTGGAAATGAGGAGACATTTCTTCTCAGAAAGAGCAGCCAGGCATTGGGATGGGTTGCCCAGGGAGGTGGTGGAGTCACCGTCCCTGGGGGTGTTCAAGGAAAGGTTGGACATGGTGCTTAGGGACATGGTTTAGTGGGTGACATTGGTGGTAGGGGGATGGTTGGACCAGATGATCTTGGAGGGCTTTTCCAACCTTAATGATTCTTTTTCTTGGCATTTCTAAGCAGGTGATTTGAAATGTATATATAACAGGCAAAGGTAGTTGACCTTCTTGGCCTCATGAGCTGGACTGTAGAAACTTCATGCAGCCAAGAATTCCCCAAAAGGTACCATGAACCTTTCAGAATGAAAGGCAGAAGTTCTGGGAGTGGTTCCCAGCAGCTTCCCGGAGATCCTGACACTACTGTGCAGATAGAGCTGAGTAAACAGCTAAGTCCTGGCATAACCTCACATTTATGAGCATGATTACCCTGTTGGCTCCATTTCTCACACAGTTAGAGGTTTGCATGTCTAGTTGCCTCCCACCAACACAAGTCCATCACTACGCATGTTATGAGAATCAGATATGACTGATTAGGGCCCTTCATGCAGCTAGCCACCTAACGTTTGGGCTTTTCATGCCTATCTTCCTGGTAGGCTGGGTACACTGGAGGGGATGGGATGGGACGGGATGGGACGGGATGGGGTGGGGTGGGATGGGATGGGATGGGATGGGATGGGATGGGATGGGATGGGATGGGATGGGATGGGATGGGATGAGACGGGACAGGACGGGATGGGACGGGACGGGATGGGATGGGGTGGGATGGGGTGAAGCAGATGGTGGCAGGGTTACCTGGTTACCCATTCAAAGGAGACAAGATTTTGTAAATATCAGGAATGAGCAGACCAGGAATGAGAAAGTCTTCTTCCAGCAGAATACTTTTTTCTGAACTCAATACTCACCTGTGACTTGCAATACCCTCTTGTGTCCAGCATGAAAGTAGCCTTTTCAGCAATTGGATTGGACGTGGTAGGAAATTAAAGTAAGTGGCTTAGATACTTGCCTTCATTTAAGACCCATTGACTAGATGGTTAACTTCTCAAGAAAAGCCTTGAAGTTGTGTAAATAGGAAATTAATTAACAGATTTTTTGGTGTGTGTATGTGTCAAGTGCAGTTAGGTCTAAACATTAGTTGCTATTATCAAATGCTTTTTAACACTTTTGTTCTTTGCGTTCATAATGTCTTTTCTTGCGCTTTTCCAGTGTGCTGGAATAATTTTCCAGATGATTTACAGAATGTAACTCAAAAGACACTATATAAGGAGAATTTACAAGTGACTCTTTGGGACTAAACCATGATCTGCTACCTGAGCCCTACATCTGGAAATTGGAGATACATCTTAGGAGTCATGTGTCCTTGTATTTTTCCTTCTAAGTAGTCTTGTGCTTTTTATTTTTTTTTCTTTTCCATTAAAAAACAAGGTAAAGTACATGATTTTAATCTTACTATTACTCTGCTAATGAATACATTGCTAATGGTGTAATAAATGCCTGATAAGATTATCATGAAATTTCCAATGCAAAGCAAGTAGAAAACTACTTTCCTGCCTCTCTCTCTCCTATGCTAGGAAGAAATGAAAGAGAGAGCTATTCCAAATTGTGCTCAGCTACCCAAAGAAATGACTGTCCCTGTGCTATGGGGTAAACAGAAGTTTGCTGGAGTGGTTACAGCATGATGAACTGATATCTTGGTTAATATTTAATGTCAGCATGTTCTTGGGGATAGTCTTGTCCCAGCTGCTGTTCATCAGCTATAATAGTGTCACGTAAGGCCAATTTTGATGTAACACTGCTCTCTGATTTGCAGTTCTTCCACTTGCCATGCAATAAGGAACCCAGTGCCTTCGCTGACCTTTTTTATTCCCTGGTTCTGTCAGTTGGTACACACAGAACAGCACAGAAGTTCTGCTCCTTGTTGAATGATGAATGTTCCTCAGATGTTTATTTCTGTTCTCCACTCTGTTTATGGACTGGAATACTGTTCCTTCCCTCTGTGATCTAATGTGCCTGAGTTTTAATACAAGCTACTCCAGCTCAGTTGTGAGTGCCGTAGCTGGCTATCAATTAGTTTTCCCAGGAAGGAGAGATTGCCAGAAGTCAGAGTGATAAGTAGCTGGTGCTATTATGCTGTATTACTTGTTGTGCTACTTACTGAAATCTTCCCTGACTTTCAAATATTGGGCAGATTGCCAGATCCTTGATAAAATGCAGCATGCATATAGACTTCGCTAATCACTTGAGCTGTGCCCTTTAGCTTCTAAAACAAAAACTGGACTGTCCTGTGTCTTGACTGGATGTAAATTCAGAGGATTAAAAGTGAGTGAAAATATGATTTTCACCCATATATGGGTGAAAAAGTTACATTACAGATTTAAAATTCTGCCTGTTTCTTTAGCTTTTTATAAAACCCATATTATTCTCATTTTCATGAAAAAAAATCTGCAACTTCATAGCAAGTATCTAATTCCAAGATATTTTCAGGATGGAGACATGAAGTTTTATGATGTTTTACCTCTAAGTCAATATGAGAGAGAAGTGTCAACCATATTAAATGAGTCAAGCAAAATTGCAGGAAATATTATGTAAGTTAGGCATTGATCTTGTCATGTTCTTTAATGTAGCCTTTAAATGAAGAGAAGATCAAACAAACAAACAAACACAAACAGAAAATGTCTCTCATAGGTGTGATTTGTATCATACTTTTGTGCTGACATCAGGCAGAAAAATCTGCAGCCTATGAAGTCTACGTAAAAACAGTTAGAACCTGATCTCTTATCTTGTTCCAGTGTATAAAAGAATAAAAACCTCTATGCTTTGACAAGCAGCAGCCATCTCGAAAAGGAAGGAACCTTCTTTGTTGAATTATATATACATAAAAGATAGTACTATGATGTTTTACCAGGAAAGCATAATGATCTCCATAGCAGTTCTGCAGAACATGAAAAATGTAGATGCATATTTTACTTTATGTAATCACTTTCCTGCACAGTTTGTTAAGAACAGTTTTCAAAGCAAGATTTCTTGTGTAGTCTTTTCAGATTGGGCAACTACCACACTGTAGAAACATTTACATCACTAGATTAAAGAAAACTCTAGACACTGAAATCAGTTTAAAACCTACAATTCAGAAAACACAGGGAAGATTCAGATAATACAGATAACACAGGAAAATTAAACTGCATACTTGAAAAAAAAAAAAAAGTCCCTTTATTTTAAATAGATTCTAAAGCCTTTAAAACACATTCTAATAAATAACTATTTAAGACTTAATTTCACTTGTCAGACTCATCATGTTTGATTCTAACAATACATCTTCATGAATGAGCAGTCTTAACTGCACAAGCTGATCACAAATTGGATAAAAACTGTAATGAACTACTTACATTTCATTTCTCTAGGCTAATGAAGATGGATGTGGAAGGTGATACAATCAAGACCCATGATCTGTCAGCTCTTCTTCATGCTATAGACTGGAACCCAAGGTGTCAAAATATTACTTGGACAATTGAACTGAACTTAAAATGTTGGTATTTGCCTGCCTGCAAAATATTGCTATTAGCCATGGTTGGCAGGACATACTGAAAAATAAGATAAAGGTTAATTATTTGTGATTATTAAAAATACTTATAAAAGTAATCAACTGCCTTTCATTAGATCAGATATTTTTTAAAAAGAGATTAAAAAAACCCTAACATATGAGCCATGATTTGGAGAATTAAGTTCCAGGAGCTCTGGGGTAGTGTTTTAATGTGATGTGAATTCCAACCAAAATCTTAATAATCATTAGGAAATAGAAGTTATTCAATTTGTGTAAAAAAGTTTGCAGATTATATTTTTCAGAATTGAAAATCTGAATTTATTCACTGCAGAATAATACAAGTCTTGCCAGGGTAGACTTCTACTGTTTCAAAGGTAAATAACAAAACAGCAGTCTACTGAGGTATATTTCTGGCTAGTAAAAACAGTTTAAATTTATTGACTTTTTGACTTGTCATATGTCACTGACAATAACATTTCAGAAGAATATTTGCACTGCCAAAAATTTAACTGAAGTAGTCTGAATTATAGCTAGTCTGAACGGTGATCACAGTAGGAAAGTGCTTTTATTTTGCTTATTTTATATTTGCTTTTATTTTAGTGAAAGAAAACATTTTTTGCTTCCTGACAGATTTTCCCCTGTCGTACTGTATACTTTTTGTTCCTTTTGCTCATGAGAGATTGAAGTGCTGGAACTGACTAGTACCAACAAGTAGTCTGTATCCTGAACTGTTCAGTGAATTGTCTTTAGTGACATATATTCTCTTCTGATTTAAGTGATTTGCAGCTCTTAAAGTATGCCATGAACCTTGAAAAGGAAAATGTAAATACTTACAGGTGTCTAAATTGATGTCAAGTCTCTAAAATCCTATTAACATGAAAATGGTCTGATTATCACAGGCGGTATTCATCTCTCCCACTAAACTTCAAGGAAGCTGTAGGTGGTTGTCTTCTCTTTAGATGACTTCTGATAGGCAACTCAGTGTTATTTGAGGTATATCTTTTCCTCTGAGTATGAGTAAGACGTTTGTGACTTCCTATTAATACTTTTTGATAGTTTGTATGCTTTTAGACATACTAACAAACAACCAGAAAGACAAAATATTTCAAATACTCTCACTAAAATTTTATCTTTCAGTACTGGGCCATGACTATCTATCTATACAGCATGATATAAGCTAGTATCCTCACAAAGTACTGCTGTAGACAATGGTTCTTACAGTAGTATGTGTATCCCTTTTTTATTTATACAGAAGGATATCTAATTTTCCTAACTGTCTTTATTTTTTTGTCTTTGCTTTGAAAAATATCTGCAGTTCACAACATAGACATGCATCTGACAAATAATTACTGTGTCACACAGAAGTTTTCTGGAAGCTGAAAATGTATGTTTCATATCTGTATCTATTGCTCCTGTTTCTTAAACGTATTCATTAAGCATTGGCAACATGTACTGTTACAGATCATATACTGGGACAGAGAATTTTATACCAAATGTAGTTCTTACACTATTAAATTCTACTTAAAATCAATGTGAATTTCTTACTAAGAAAACTGCCAAAATCACGTTTATTTCAATCATGATTACAGTCATGTGCAAAATTTAGTGGGTGCTCTATTGCATGATAGAGTGATTTCCTGTGCTCCTTGACACAAGGACCACCTAAAGAAAAATGCAGTAAAAAGGTGGGAGCTGAGCTTATCACAAGCTGTAATCATAACCGGCTGGAGCACTGCTTTACAGAAAAACTGACTTGACTCCTGTGATCTTATCAATTTTCATAAGTCACTGGTGATTTATGTAATATGCAAGCCTCTTCCATGTACAGTGCTTCAGAGGTCAGGATAAGGAAAGGTTCACAACTCACTAATATGGTTATGTATTTTAAACACATTTTTTACCTTGTCTGTTATATTTGATAGCAAGTGATTTTCTGGTAGAGGTACTCGATTAAAGCTGACCCAGATGAGGTATTGATTGACATTTCCTTTTTTAGATGAACTAATGGGATTGTGTAGGATACCATCATTAGGAGCATCAGATGGCTGAGAAGAATCTCATCCTCAGAAACTGGCTACTGAAGCAAGGCTGAAAAGAGAGTGGAATGACATCTGATAGATATGAACCAAATAAGAAAGGATGCAATTGTTTCTTTTCTCTGCTGGTGATGGTGATTTGGATACAGAATTCATTCAGAAAGTAAGTCTCGGGACAAATTCATAATCCAGTAAAGCTGGCAAGAGCAAATATAGATAAAAAAACTGAAGGAAACTTTTGAAGTTTGCCCTCATTTGAAACTGTCAAGTATGTCTGTAAGGAGGATCTGCTGAAAAAAAAATGCTGTGAACTGCTTCAGAAGTCGTGTCAAAACAATGCTGTAACTACCTGCCTGGGGATATACTTTGTTGACTACTTAGCTGGAGGAAATTGACTACATATATTTTTTCCTATTTCCTTTTGCTCTATTGTTAAATGTTATTTTATTTATTTATTTTGGTGTATTTTATGGTGTTGTTAAGAGAATGTATTGAGTTTATATGGCAAGGTTTTGGTAGCAGGGGGACTGCAGGGGTGGCCTCTGTGAGCAGAGCCCAGCAGCTGCCCCATGTCAGAGCACAGCCAGCTCCAGAAAGCTCCAAAGGGACCTGCTGCTGGCCAGAGCTGAGCCAGGAAGTGACACTGGGTGGGCCTCTGGGACAGCAGAGTTAAGGAAGGGGAAAAAAGACTGCTGTGCAACAGCAGCTGGGAGAGAGAGGAGTGAGAAGCAGCCCTGCAGCCCCCCAGGTGAGTGCAGCAGGAGGGCAGGAGGTGCTCCAGGCAGGCAGCAGCAGTTCCCCTGTGGCCTGTGCAGGGAGAGGCCCCTGGTGGAGCAGGCTGTCCCCCTGCAGCCCACGGGTCCCACACGGAGCAGATCTCCACGCTGCAGCCCCCCCGTGGAGGAGCCCCCGCTGGAGCAGGTGGATGTGGCCTGGAGGAGGCTGCGGCCCATGGAGAGCCCCCGCAGGAGCAGGCCCCGGGCCGGAGCTGCAGCCCGTGGACAGGAGCCCCCGCAGCAGGAGCAGGGGGTCTGGGGGGAGCTGCCGCCCACCCGTGGGGGACCCGTGCTGGAGCAGTTTGCTCCTGGGGGATGGATGGACCCCGTGGTACGGAGCCGTGTGGGAGCAGGTCTTGAAGATTCGGAGGCGAAGCATCAGGGACTGACCGCTGCCCCCATTCCCCGTTCACTTCCCTGCAACACTTGGGAGGAGGATATAGAAGACGGTGGATGGGGAGAAAGTGGTTTTAGTTTGCTTTTAGTTTCTCACTGCTCTAGTCTGCTTGTGATCACAGAATCATAGAATTGTAGGGATTAGAAGGGACCTCGAAAGATCATCAGGTCCAACCCCCCTGGCAAAGCAGGTTGCCTAAAGCAGGATGCCCAGGTAGGCGTCCAGATGACCTTTGAATATCTCCAGAGAAGGAGACTCCACAACCTCCCTGGGCAGTCTGTTCCAGTGCTCCGTCACCAATATGATAGATACCAATGCGATAGACAATAAATTACATTAATCTCCCTATGCTGAGTCTGTTTTTCCTGTGACCTTAATTGTTGAGCGATCCCCCTGTCCTTATCTCAACTGTTGAGCCCTTTCCATTGCATTTTCTTTCCCTTTTTCTTTCAGAAGGGGGAGTGAGAGTGTTTGTGGTGGAGCTCAGCTGCACAGCAGGGTAAAACTACCACGGACAAGGAAGTGAATGTGACATTGCTAAGAGTTTTTGGATGCAGACTGAAAGGGTGAAGAACATAGAGACTTTATAAAAAAAAAAAAAAAAAAAAAAAAAAAGTGTTCCCATAAAGAAATGATTTGCTAAAGAGAAGCAGTCCTACAGAAAACACATGACCATCTGTCGCTGTCCTGCTATATGAATTTAGGTCATATCATTTCTGCATTTTGCTATCCCCAAATCATCCCTTCCCCTTCTGTTCAGACTTCACAGTCTATTTAAACTTCCCCTTGAAATTTTTCTCTACAACAGTGCCCTGAAATGGACTCTTCTCACTGGGTTAGCTAATTTCACTTGAACTGATCATGTCAGAAACTGGGGAAGAAGAGCATACTGTTTTTCCTCTTTCCCTATGCAGCAGGTTCTCAATTTGGCTCTTTCCTCTAGATAGAAGTACATAGTGTTTCTTTTTTTTTCCTTTTTTTTTTCTTTTTAATTTTAAAAAGGTGAATTTCAAAATAGGTGACATAGGTAGTATGCAATATTACACCATGCTTCCTCCCACTCCTTTGCCCCCCAGATCAGTGAGTAATTGGTAAAAGCTCAGAAGGTTAGCTGACTTATTCAAAAACCCATAGCACAGCATTTTAGAGGGCTTCCATTGGTATGTTGCTTTAAAGATGTTTAGCCAACAAAGTATCCTGTATACTCTATTCAATTTAGTTAGGAATTAGAGTGTCCTTTGAGTCTTACTTTTAAGATTGCTAGAAATTAATATATTGAGGCTTTCAATGGAAATAAATTGATTTATTCCTGTGAAATGCTCATGAGGTATACAGCTGCCTCACACAATGAAATGCTAAGATCTTGCAGCTAGTTTTTCCAACATGTCTAAGGATTTCACATGCTTCAATATGGATGCCCAACTTGAAAGATCCTTTTGGCCTTACACGTACAACTCACTCTGGAAGGTGTGAGATGCTCTGCCTGTCACTTGACCACACAGTTGTCTCCAGCTGCTTTCCACATTGCTGTGTATGGCTCATCTTCCACATAAGGTTTGGCTGAAAGGCTTTCATTAATGATCTTGGTTTTTATGCTTTCAACATAGAAACAGTGTTGCTTAAATCTTTTTGGACATGGTGCTTAGGGACATGGTTTTGCAAGTGCAACTGCTTTTAGCTCATTTATCATAGGCTGGAAAGAGGTGAGAATCAGCTATAGTTCATTGTCTGCATGTCACTGCTGGAGAAGAGCTCTGCCACTAGCAAGAAAAGGTAGATAGCTAGTGCAGAAACTTATAGCCATTCATTATAGCCAGTTCTCATTTATACACCCTGGAGAAAGAAAACTGCTAACAAATAAGGAGAACAGAGGAGCTGCTCCTTGATAGTCCCCAATATGCTGCATTCCCAAAGTAGTTTAGGGTCCCAGAGTTTGACAAATACTACCATATATAGCAATATTTTACTTCAGATTTAAGCAAAGATGAAAAATTTACAGCCAATTACACCTCCTAATAACCCTGCTGTACAAGGTAGGCAGGATTTAAAAATGTATTACTCACTGTCAGTAAAAGTCTGCTTGTTCCTTCCCCTTAGCCATTGTCAATTTCTTTGATGTTCACTTACAATCAGAGGGTTTGCTACTGGCAAGAGCCAGTTATTGCTCAGTTAGTATTTCTCCATTTCTGTAGTTGATTTGTTCCATGGTACAGTCCATGTTTTCCCTATATCATTTTGCAGGAAATAACTGTAGAGTGATGTATTTAGCGGTGGTAAACTACTATCAAGGCTTTGACAAGAAATATTTTTTTTTGAGAAATGCGTAGTTTACTGTAAAAACTCAAAACCAATTCTAGTAACTGCATCAGTTTTCCTGTAAGTTTTTACTATTTGTCACTGTCAGCCTTTCCACACTTGAATGTACAAGGCATATGTCAAGGTGGCTCCAATTTCCTAATAGGTGAAGCTTATACGTGTCCTGTAACTCAACTATATTGTTCTTAAGATGAGGAAATTTACCAAACATTGAGTGGATCTCTAAGATAGTTAGGCAAGTTAAAATATTTCAATATTACCAGAACAAGACAGGTTAAGATTGTTCTGTAGATACTGTGTTTCTGCCCCACAACTCACTGGTAGATTTCTAAGGGAAAGACTTAAAATAAAGCTGCTATGATGTCATCTCACCTTGCTGGTGTAAATAGAGTTGTTAGAGTTTTTTTTTTTTTTTTTTTTCCTGCTGTAAGTTACTGAATGGAAAAAAAGCTCTTCTATTCAGCCTGGCAACTATTTTTGGATGGTATTTTCTGATGCTTATGGAAACAGCAATTGATGAAAAGATAAAGTTAAGTGCATTCAAATCTCAAACCAATCTACATTTTCTAAAACCATCACAACATACGTAGAGAGCTCAGAAGCTCCTTCATGCCTAAATATTTTTCATCTTTTTCCCAGGTTTCTCTTTTACACTTGGATCTGTAAGCAGCTAAACAATAGAGTTTGTAAGCCTTTTTAGAAGGGGAATTCCTTTGCAGAAACCTCTGTGCAATTTAGCCCACGTTTCCGATGTGGCTCAGGTGCCCACTAATGCCATTGAGCTGACTGTCTAGAGGAGGCAGCATGCTCCCACCGCTTCCCATACCCAGTCTGACTTGCTTATAGTCAGCTCATATTTCTGCGGGTGCAACTGCTGCTCCTCTCTGCTCTGCCCTGCGAGGGCATGCCCAGAAGCCTCTGGCACAGAAGGAGCTTGTGTGTGCCAATGCTGTTATTTAAATAGCAGTGTCCCTCTGGCACATGCTCATCTCACACAATTTTTTGCTAAAATATGGAAGTGACGTCTCGTCTGCTGGTATGGTGATTTTATTTTTCTTTTATTATCTTTCCCAAAGAAATGTGACACTATTGTAGCTTGTAGTTTGTTTTATATGGCAGTATCTCTGCTTGAAACATACTGCTGGGTATCGGTGCTAAGTGATCCCAGGCAGTTGTTGCACAAGCAGTGGGCCACCCCTCACATTGTTAAATGGTGATTACATTACATGTTCCTAGTATTGTATCACCTCACAGCACACTGGTATTTCGAAGTACGTATTCTGCATTCCAGCTGGACACCCCACCAAGCGTTGCACTGTTCCAATATTATGAGCATCTGGTGGTATTCACTCAGTGTTTTGCAGTATTTCCTCCAGACGTGAAAAGTGCTTTAGAAGTTTTAGTCACAGCATAGTCCTACCTATCTTCTTTTATCACATTGTCCATTCTTTTTCTCCAAAGCCATTTTTCAGTGCCCAGCCAAGGTAGCACCTGATGAGTGCTAAGGTTTCCATAACAGTGAGCACAAATGGGCTGCTGCACACACAGCTGAAGTCCTGTGAATTCCTCAGAAATAGGATGATAAGACTCTTGGATGTCACCCTCAACTTTGTGTTTAATTTTTGGTAGATAAGAGACTGCCAGGGTAACCATAACATTCCTGGCAGTATGCCACTTACTGTTTGTTGCTGCTGATATGTCACTGAAGGCTAGAAACTACTGTGGCAAGTTCAAAGCTGGATGCTTTAGGAGAGCATTTTCTATTCACTGTTCCCAGAAGCTTGGTCCAGGGTTCCTGAACCATCATTTAGATTCTCTCCTATGTTTCTCACACTGGTAATGAGGGTGGAGGAAGCAGGATAGAAAGCATGGCCTTTTAATTATGATGGGGACACAGTGCCAGATATGCTGCGGGTATTGTGGGAAGCTAGCTAGGATGTTGCAAGAGCAGACTAGTAATTGCATATGTGTACTTGCAGTTGGCCATTCCAGGAAATGTAAATCATGATTATTTATTTATCTATTTATTTTGCAGAAGACTGTGTTGGAAATGCAATGTTGCAGTGAGGTATCCCAGTTCACCAAACTGTGACAATTAAAATTACTGTGAAATGCAGAGCTCTTTTTCTCCTCTACCTACTGGCAGCTGTGGTGGCGAGATTTTATTGAGTCATAAAGGTGATGATTTTACACTTGGACAGAAATCACCACTGTTGGAATGAGCATAGTCTTGCCATTAATGTGCAGGTATGTGTGTATGAATTCCATGGTTTCAGCTGCAGGGAAGATAGCAACCTGATGATTTCTCCATAACAGGCTGTGGAAAAACTAGTCTTCAGCCTGAAAAGTATGGAGTTAGTTGCTGAGGTTTTGTAAATCACCGTAAAACTGCTAAAATCAAATAGAACTACACCAGTCTAGCCTTTTGTATCAGTAATGTGGCCCCTTAACACAATCTAAAATATGCACAAAATCTTGAAAACTAGAGTCTAGCTAAAAAGTTTTCAAAAACTGATGCATTTAAAAACATTGCAGTGAAGGAATAAAAGTAGGCAGAACTTGTCTTAACTCCGAGCGACTGACATTTTACATTATTTGATTCTTGTATAAGTTATGCTTTCTTTGTCTTTGAGTCCCATGACAATATCTTGTTTCACTGTATGACTCAGTCTCAAAGGAACCACTAACATGAAAGGTGCCAAGTTAAAAAAGGGAGCACCAGCCATTTTATATGAGCATGTGATCTTTGGATATATCTCCTGAGTAAAGCTGAACCACAACATGGCTTGTTTCTTAGTGCAAGGGCTTGTCAATACTTGAAAGCTGTTCTAGGTTAACTTATTCAGTACTAGAGTGTCTTAAGTCCACAAAAATATTTTATGCATTATTGGTCCTTTGCCAACTGGTAGTTATTCTCTGCCTTCAAAGACGGATGTGGAGGGATCATGCATTCCGAACCCATACAAAATTTTGGATACCTGACAGAACTATCCCTCTGGAAAACCATATGGATTCTTTAGCTATTTGGGTCAGTTCATATCTATACTATCCACTACTCTGAGCTTATCCTGACCAAGTGGCGTGCTGATTTTTAAAACAACATTATTTTGTACACTACCCATAATTATCTTTTCCAATTGTCACTACAAGGAGAGTTCGCATACCTGTGTGTGTGAATGTATAGCTTATCTGTGACTATTTACTATTTGTAATTTAGATTGCATTGAATTTCTCTGTAGAAATCTTGTAATTATACTACTACTCTAATAACCAGAATCTCATAAAATCAGTGTTTCTTATGGATGTGGCTGTGAAACGAATGTATGGAGAGACTTCTCAATGAATGGAATGTGAAGTATAATGTTAAAGCAGTAACAGTTGTCTGATAAGTTTCTCATGAAATGATAACTACCATCACAGTAGCACACAAGCCCCAACAGGCTTCTTGTGTAAATGGACCAAGTCCAATCTATTGCTTAGAATGACTGTTAAGAATAAAAAAAAAAAAGAGAGAAAAGCATTAAGTATTGCCTAAGATAGAGAAAATGAAAGGGGTTGTATTAACTTCTGAAATTGTTTTCACTTTTTATTGAAAAACCTAACAGAATACTTACACTGTAATTAGAAGTAATGTTATCTCTTTTCAACTTGGTGTTATCATATTACTTGTTATTTGCCTTCTTCAATGATTTGTTTTTAAAGGAACTTTGCCAACATATATATGGATTTCAGTGAAAGAAATAAAACACCAGCAAAACTCACCACAGGAAAGTGGAAGGAACTTTAGCTGCTGAATATATACTTAAATCAGAGCTGAAAAATACTGGTGTCACTTCATGCCTCCTTGTACTCTTGAGCTGCTGCAACTTAGATTAGCATGGGTTAAAATGTACCACTGGCCTGTGCATCTTTTTTACAGTATTCTGTGATCTCTGTCCTTCAACCTATGTTGTCTGACTGAAAGCTACATTTGCAGTGCAAGTAAAAGCTCTACAGCTTACTACATAATTTAAGACTATGAGAGAGAACCACTAAGCAAAATTATTTTGCTACTGAAGTTTTATTCTCATTGTTTTCTTACAATTTTCTCTATTCTAAGAGATTCATTCTTCGTCAGATGATTGCAACGGTTTTTACACTCATGAAAGCTTTGCACAACTGGAAACAAAATAGGAATGTCAACATTGAACCTTCCAGAAAAGTATGCACAACAATCTGCATGTGTTCTGTAGCAATACCCTGACTATCCTGCTATCCTCTGTGCTTGTTCCTGCTGTATGGAAGATAAATAAAACATCAGCCAGATGCCACAGTCTTCTGTGCTCTATGGACATATCCATCATAAGACAAGTTTTCTATTTTGGGTGATGCAGCAGTCTCATATTTCCTATTTCAACACTTCCATGATTTACACCACTTTGTTTTGTGATACCAGCACAAATACAAATAAGCATGTGACATCAAGAGCTACAGTGCTAGCTTTACTCTGCTTCTTATAAGTGGGTGATAATTTCACTTTCATTTCATCTTTCTTTTGCAGTTTCCCAGTTTGCAGAAGCAGAAAATAATACTAATCATTTCCCAATGGGGTGTTTCAAAGATGAGCTCTGAACATGGATCACTTTTTAATTCTGCAGTATTATTACAGCTATGAAAAACAGGATACTTAAGCATCCTTTTTATAATGTACTCTTTAAGCACCATAGTTAAAGTTCTCAAAATTCTTGACTTGCTGTGACTTTATTGCTGTACATGTCAGTTGATGTGGACTTCAATAGGAAAAAAGTCTTGCCAATGTCAAGTGTTTTCAAAATTAGCATGGATTTATTCTGGCTACATTTCCTACTTTATAAAGCTTCTTTCTCAGGTTTATTATGGTTTCCCCCACTATTCAAAAACAGCTATTTTCAATGCTATAAAATTTCAGTTAGTAATAGATAAGAGGAACTGACAGCCTCCTGAACTGAGCTGAGAAGTGAATTACTGGAAAGGAAGGGCTAAGGCCATACCTGTAGAAAGCTGCAGAACTGAGCTCTAAGGAGGGGATTGCCATAGAAAGGTGTGCAGGTCTATCAGCTCACCCCTAGCAGAGGTGCAGAATCTCCGTTCTCTTCTTTGCCTTTCACTCTGAGCTGAGGTTGCTCATCTGCATATTCCTAAGCCCTCCTTTTTACTAATGCTATCCAGATTCCTTGCAGGTTCCAATAAAAATCTGTAACTCAGAATTAAACTATCCACTGATTTGCTGAATTAGTTTTATGCCAAGTTATGGAGTTGGAAGAGCTGAAACAGCCTGCCAAGGGAAATGGCATGCATCAGAGCTGGTGCAAAGTAAGCAGGGAGAGCATCAGACAGCTGTAGGCAGAGGGGAAGAGCTGAGCAGGGAGAAGGAGGACATGGCCATTTGGGTAAGTGGCAAGCTGTTAGATCGGCCTAAATTATCA
The DNA here is from genome assembly GCF_009769625.2 of Cygnus olor. Lineage (NCBI taxonomy): Eukaryota > Metazoa > Chordata > Aves > Anseriformes > Anatidae > Cygnus > Cygnus olor. The sequence goes on from NC_049198.1 coordinate 53,579,894, forward strand.
TGCATAATTGTATTCTAATATCATCTAAGAAGAGTCAGCTTTTCAATCATGCTATGTAGTATTTTGATCACAAAAGCTGGCAAGTCATTTCTGTGTTACTTGGTGGATGTATTAATAATACATGATAATTTCTTGTTAGAACACTTTTTAAAATCAAAAATAAGATGTGAGTCTTTACAGTCTAGAGGTAAGATACAAATGTTCTAGAAGTATTTCATATGGAAGAGAAAAAACAACAGATTTAATTTTATGACCTGGAAGTTTTTATAATGTTTTGTTTCTTTTTATGACTTAACAAAAACAGCAAAGCATAGAGACCATTTACAGGCAACCTGTCTGTACTACAATAAAATGGTCTAATGTGCTAACCCATGACTCTTCCTCCTGAGAACACACCTAAGATTGGCTCTTGGTCTGTTTTGTAGCACTGTAATCCATCAAGGGTCTTATGTGCCACTGTCATTTCTATGTGGCTGTCAAGAATGGAACTGCAAATGTCACTTTGACAAATCCTTCTTCTAGGCCATAGAAAATACAATATTTTCTAGGCACTAAGAAAATATACAGTTATGCAATTAAAGTAAATAATTTTTTGAGCAATGGAATTAATAAGATGTGGTTGTCTTTATATCTCTTGATTCATTTCAAGTTCTTGATTGAAGATGTTCTTGCAACTGGTTACTTAAATGCTCCCTGTCTCTTATGTACCTCTATATACAAAATTATAATTGTTCCTGTGCAAGGATTCTCTGGTGTTTAGTTCATGGTGGAATATTTTTTCTCACCAAGGCACTTACAGTACTTTCCTCTCTTAGATTTATTTTCATGTAACTGTTAGAAATATCATTGCCTTTGAGATGTTTTCCCTATCATAAATGTGTTGTAGTCAATCAATGGTCTCAAAACTTCTGAAAGAGACACAGAAAGAGGCCAAACTATTCAAAAAGGTAGATCTAGGAAATATTGCCGATAAAACACATAGCAATGACGATTTTGTGGAAGGACCTGCTTATCTCATGTATGAAAACACCCACAGAAATAAATAAATGGATGGATGGATGGATGGATGGATGGATAGATAGATAGATAGATAAAGCTATTGTCTATTTTGAAAACATAATGCTGTGGATTACTTGGGATAATACTCTGAGTAAACACTGGCTACCAACAGCTGTACTGGCTGGAGGTGTGGGAGAGGGTGTCAGAGCTATGCAGTTGTGCGTACAGCAATGAAACAATTTCAGCTTTAAACACAAAGCCTCACATTAGGGAGAAAATTAACACATTAACCTGTGGTATCAACCACATAAGTCAAGGAATAGAGAGAACTGCCCCATTTCTGCTCAGGCTTTAGGCACAAAGATTTGTTGGGGCAATCTTTGCATTTCCTCCTAAGGTTGTTGGCCAGACGCTTCACCAGTCCCACACCTGAGCGTGAGCTACCTCTGACATATTTTAGCAAGGATGGTGAAGTAACTTGCTTGCCTTCGAACCTCTGGAGTCCTGGTAACTTCTCAACTACAAACCTCTATGTCCCATTATAGCGTACAGATCTAGCTGTATACAACTGGAGACTTTCCACTGTATCAAAGGCACCCAACTGTCTACCTGACGCTTGTGCTGTTCATAGGGTCAGATCTCTGTTCCTCTGACCAGAAAAATAAACCAGAACAAAGAAGGTCTGAGTCATGTTTCCTGCTGTTTAAAAGCTGAAATATCTCAAACATTGTTTAGGGAAAGCAGGTCTTCAAAGATGAGAAAAAGGCAGGCTTGCTAGCAATCCCATGGAAAAGACTCAGCTAAGATATTGCTGAATGCAGGCTGCCAAACAAGGGTGAAACATAAGCTGTTGCAGACGTTTTAAGAGTGCACTTAGGGCTGCAAGCATTTAAATAAATGTTTTGTTCTGTATTTTAGGAAAAGAAAGAAAAAAAAAGAGACGGCATGGTAATTGTTGGTTTAAAGACAGAAAAAAGAATTTAACATTCTTCACTTTTATAAATCACTTGTACCATTAGAACCATGACTAAAAGCTGAATTTTACAGTGAAAAGGATCTCTAACTTTTGGACACAGATTTTTATCATACTGAAGAAATTCTAGCCTTTTGATTTTAACAGCCCCAGCAAAACTGGAGCTTCAGTTCTAATTCTGCTCTAAATGTGCTTATATAAATTATACTGAAACTTATTCATCTAATATTGGATGGATATGAATAAGAACTATGAAATTACCTCTATACCTAACTTTATCTGTATGAATAGTTCTCACTGTATTCTTTTGAAAATTGATTTTAATAGGAACATCCAGATATGGAAATTTCTGCTCATGACCATGACCTTATTTTGGCTCTTCTACTTCACAGAGATGTATCATGCTAATTAAGGATTTTGGATTGAGAAAATGAAGAATGGTGAAAGGAAGTGATTGAGAGTTCAGAAAAGTCACCCAGGCCTCTCTGCAGTCTCTGTGTGACACCGTGTAGGATCCCAGTGCTGCAGAGTCAGCTGTGGTCTTATTAATGCTTTGTTAATGTATTTAAATACAGGTCAGGCAGGGTTAGTGCTTAGAAAAGTAGCCTCTCAGGACATTTAAAGCTGTTAAAAGAAATGCTTTGCTGTTTTAATAAGTTGGTAATATAAAGTCTTTCTTACAAGGATGAGTTGTTGTGATGTCTTATTAAAAGGAGTGTCATGCTGCAGCTGTGAGAAGATTGCAGCGAGTGGTCATTGAAATCATACAGCAGCCTGCCTAACGTTGGGGCTAATATTTAATTTTAAATGTGAAACATAACCAACACCTAGTTTATGGTCAATGCAGGTAAGTCACTGAGGTGTGGAAAAGTGCCTGTTCAGGTTTATGAAGCAGCACAGGAGTGGTAATAGGGGTCTAGCTCTTGTGTGCCTCAAGCCCTCTCGGAAAGCTGAGGAAGAAACATAGGGCCAGACTTTTCGTCTTTTTTTTTTTTTTTTTGGCAGAACAAACACGGGGCCTTTAAATTCTGAGCCATCTCGCCTGAGCCACCGGCCGAAATTCCCCGCCTTGAAGCCCACAAAATGGCACTTTACGCCGAGAACGGGGGCTGGGGGCGGGCAGGCACCGCGCCCCTAAGGCCTCCCCACGGCCTGCGCCCCGCAGCCCCGGCCTCCAAAGGGCGCCCAGCCGGCAGGAGGCGGCGGGGCCCCGGGGGAGCCGCTCGGCGGGGGGCCGCGGCCTGGGCCTGCCTCGCCCGCGGCCGGCGGAGGGGCGGCGCCGGGCGGGGACTGCAGCCGGCCCGGCCCGATCCGCGGCAGGGCAGCGGCTGGGGAGCGAGCATGCGGCGGCGGGGGGAGGACGGCTGAAGAGCGGCGGCTGCGCCTCCTCCTCCTCCTCCTCTTCCCTCGTTCTCCTCCTCCTTCTCCGCTCGTCTTGCCAGGGCTTCGCCGTCGGGGCTGCGGGAGGAGCCCGGCAGGAAGATGGAGCCGTTCCCCAGCGGTGAGTACGGCGGCCCCCTGCCCGCGGCTTGGGACGTGTCCTCGGGTCTTGGTGTTGCCAGGGTTAAGGAGTCGCCTCCTCCTCCTCCTCCTCCTGTTCCATGCCCGCCGGTCCCCGCCGTGGTCGCAGCTTTTCTGGTGCAGCCCCGGCGCCCTCGGCCCGGGGCGAGACCGGATCGCGCTCGGTCGGAGACGAGGCAGCAGCCAAACATGGAGCCGGGGCACGGCTCTGGGCACACACCAAACATCCGTCCTGGGCTGCTGCTGCTGCACGGCTTGGGCTGGCACACTGCGGGCATGCCGGCTGGCCCTACCTCCAGCGTGAGGCAGAGTTTGCTGCAGTGCATTTTAATTCCTCAGTGACCGGACAGAACTTATGATAGATTCAGGGAAAAAAAAAAAAAAAAAAAAAAAAACATGCAGCGAAAAAGTAACTTTTCTGTGTTACTTGAGAAATGTGTCGTTATTACTTTACGCTTCCCCCTTCTCAAATACACTAAAACTACAACTTGGACACCTCATAGTTTGAAATCAGAAGGTTAGCAGCCAGAACTCTGGGGTTGTTGGCTTAACTACCGATATTGACTCTTTTTCTTTCTTCTTCTTCTTTTTTTTTTTTTTTTTTAACGACACTTCTGTAGAGGGGATGTTTTGCTGTGTTGTTATTGCAGTTTGTACAAGCAGTTGGTATTTTGTTTTTCTACTTAATCGTGGCTTTAGATCTTTCAACTAATTGCAGTCACAGAGTTGTAATCTACGCTCCTGTACTCACGGTGAAGAGACTTCATCTTTAATGCAGTTTGAGAGGCAGTCATCTCGCGAAGTCTTTTTCCCTCCTCTTAAGAGAGGCAGCCACCATGTTGCTGTCACTTTAAGATCTGTTTGTCATAACCCTGTTCCTGCATTGTGCAACAAAACACCAAAAAGGTCTGCTCTTCATCTGTGGAAATGGAAGTGGTGTTGTGGCCTGAGCACTCAGCTCGAGGGTGCTTTCTGCTACTACTGAGAAGTAACTGGTCGGTCGTGCACAGAGCTTCCTGACTTCGTTCCCTGAAGTGAAAGCTGTGGCCCAGAGGTGGTGGTGAGACTGTTGGGAAGAAAACCTGGAGCTGGCTGGCATTAGTCAATACGTTTCCTCCAGAAAGCTGCCTCTGATGGAAGGGAGACTAAAGAGAATGTGCAAAGATTAGAGCAGAGATGTTGCTTGTTATTTTGATGATCTTTTTGTGTGTTTGGTGCTCAACAACAACTGCTGAAATCTGAAGTGAAGAGGAGGCTTACGCTATTAGTTTTTGAATGGAGTATTTATTTCTGTGCTGGTGGTCTGGAAGGCAGATTTGTAGGCGTCAAATCTTACAAGCAAACTGTGTTGCACAGTAACTGAAAGGTTTTTGGTTTGGTCTTACACGGTAGTAATGAGTTCTCTTTGTCAATCTATATGTTGACTTCCTGTGTGAAGTGCTGTGTAAACTCAAAAGGAAAGATGACTATCACAGGAAGCTGAAAATGTTATGTTTGTAGCTCTTGAGCTCTCTGGGGTTCTTACCCTTGTAAAACAGAGGGAACAGGTTGAATCTTAAGGTTTTCAGGGAGCAGTTTAGTTTCCGTTGCAGAAATTAATAGCATTTAGTCCCACTTGTGGAAATTACAAATAGCATTTAGTCTCCCTCCTTTTCTTCTTTGACATCACGTTGTCCCACCTCTTCACTAGAAGCCTAGGTCCAGTCCTGGCTGGAGAGATCTCTGCTACCCTTTCCCTCCTTCCTGGGAGTGTAGGTGGAGGTATGTTTGAGGCCTGTAGCTCCGGATGAACACCTCATCGCAGATCTATACTTAGGGCCTGGAATAGCTGAATTAGTGAATGTTTCAGGAACATTTATGCTACTAATAGCATTTTATTTTTAAGCCAAATTCTTCTATTTTGGGTAACCATTCTTAATTTGAGACTTCTTCAGAAATGTGAGTAGTTAGTGTAATTAGAAGTGGATGCAAGACTTCGTTTTTGTTGCATATGATTTTGTTTTATGTTGTGTGATCTCAAATCCATCTAAAATGGGAACTGCAAAGTAGTGAACAGAATTCATTAATTCTGACTAGTAATTTGTTACCTAAACTGTTTCAGGAAAAAAAAAAGTGAAATGTTTCCAGTGATAACAGATGAAATTCTGACTAACAGGGATATGTTATGTAATTTGGGGCATGTCTCTTTTGGACAATATTGCAAAATATTTTGCAAGTCTTCTGTTTTTACTTTTAGATTGTATATATTTCTGAAAAATTATTTCACCATTTCCTGTTTAATACCTTAAGCTTTAATTTTTTTTTTCCCATTTGATATACAAGGAAAATGAGAAACATGCTGTTGCAGTGTTTCTACACTTAAGATAGGTGATGTACAAAATCAAGGAAGTACACAAAGAGTAATTTGTGGTAATATGCTGAAATGCAAACAACAATCACTTTCATTAACTTTTTTGAATCATTTTAATCTTTTTCACAGCAAATGGAAGCTTTAAATGAAAGCTCATTACATAGCTAAACTGATGAACAAAATAAAAAGGTTATCATGGGAATAAGTACAGAATCCTTTTGCAGAAGGAAAAAAAAATAAGCCAAGCAAGGTAGTGAAATAATTTGTGGAAGAAAATAATTTGCGAAATTTATTTCAGCTTGTTCCTGCCAATGCTGAAACGTTTTCTTTCATTGTGTCACTAGTGCTAGGAGAAACATACAGGAGATTGCGGGAGCATGCTCTGTGTGCGTAGTCTAAGTATTGGGATAAGCCTAAGTGATAAGCCTAAGGGTAATGCTTACCCTTAACTGTCCATTATTGTATGTTGTTGTGTCATGGACCAGAAGGCTTCCCGTTTGTTTAGGATCTAATAGTACAGATTAAAGCAAGACTGAACAATCTGTTTTAGCAGGATGATAGATAAAAAGTCTAAGATGTCTGTGCTAAGTGTCTTATTTCTCCCTTGTTTTACATATCCCAGCATTTTGCTCTAATCAAATATTACCAACAAAAATTTTCTGCTTCCATTTATATGTTTCTAAATGCGTCTTAAATTGTTCAAATCCATGTTGCTAGATGGTGTCTTTCCACAAAGCCATATTTTAACATCTGTAGCTTGTGTTCTTGTGTCAGCTAAGCTAACCTAGAACCCCTTTTCTCAATGAGCTGGGTATTTGTTTGCTTTTACTGCACTCCTGTGAGGTCTCTGTCTAGCAGCGAATGCTTAGAAATAAATGAAGTAATTCAGATACAGTCTGTGTAGCTGCGAGAGGTCATCCCTCTCTTTGCTGCATTACTGTATATACACAGACAAAGAATTACGTGCCCTGTTCTGCTAGTACTTTACTCTGCAAGCTTGGATCTGGATGCATTGTGTTAGCAACATAACTGGGACAGAGTACTCCAGCGTCTGTTGTAGAAAGAAAAGTAATTTGATGATCAGAATAAGGAGGGGAGTAGATGAACATATGAAGAGAAGAATAGAGTTGAAAGAACTTAGAAATCTGTCTAAAGTGTTCTCTCTTGGCAAGAGGAAACACTGAGTTGGAAAGAGACTGAAAATGTCTTGCCCTGCTAAAACTACATCTGAAGTTCAGAGCATGAATGTTCAGCATGGGTTGCCTGTTAGTACATTTTTGCTGAGGAGATGGTATTCCACTTGCAAGATAGCTAATGAGTCAAAAATGTTGAAAGCTTTTGTTGAGCTGTCTGTTGTCTGGAAAAGTATTCCAGGACTCTTTTTCTGGCAACATGGTGCACGCATAGTCCAGCAGCCGTTTGATACTTACGAGGCCACAGGCACGTGTATGAGATAAAGCCCTATAATGACAGCTATAGAAAACGTTGAAAACTAATAAAAGCTAGAATAAAAGCCTGTTATCAACTAAACAAACAGCTAATCCGAATATTTTTTCATATCCAATGTGTATGATAATTACCTACTAAAGAAGCCAGGATTACTTCTGTTTAGCGCACGTCTCTTTTTTTCAGTGATGAATTCAGCTTAAGCTTTCCTTGTCCTCCCTCACACAGTGATTTAAATAAAGTCCAGTGAATTTCCAACTTAGCTGGACAGTGAAGTACATTTTTGTTCATGATGTACAATAGCAGAGATCATGTAGAAGAACAAAAATACTAGGTTTTCTTTGAGCGAAAGCAATACTAATTCTTTGGCTATGAGACAAATTTGTTTGCAGGTACTGTTGGACTTGTGCCCAGCAGTACCTTAAAATGAGATCCAGTGAACTTTTAAAACACACCAGAATATTTATGAGCTGGTGTTTATGTATCTAAATATTTTAGAGTCATAAGTACATGCTAATAGCTGCATTTTCACTATTTTTGGTACTGCTTTAAATAGTGGAGGTATGTTGAACTTAAATTATAAGAACCACAAAAATATTTTGTACCTTGTAGCCAGGAAGAAAGGAAGCGAACAGATGGAGGCTCTTGAAGGGGATGTGGAGAGAGGGAAGAGCCCTAGAAAACTCATTGAGCTGATCACAGAGGTAGGGATTTCAGGGTCATAGGATGTGCTTGCTTGCCTCCTTGAGGCACAGATGATGTTTAAGCCCATGGTGAGCATTGTCTCGTGAAAGAGGCTCAAACAATATCTCAGTGCCCAGTTCTTTGGTTGGTTTGTTTGGGGTAATGTACAGCTGCCCTGGTCTTCACTACAACTAGAGACAGGAGTCCTAGTCCCACAGAAATTTGAGATGTTTTGGTGTTTTCTTGTTACTGTGGAAATAGTGTTTTAGTCTTAAGTTTTTCTTTCCTCATGAAGTTTCACTGTTTGGAAGATCCTGTTTTAGTCCTCCTTGTTGAGCCTGGCTGAGTGCAGAGAGCTGTTTTTGGTCTGTAATCACTCTTTGACAAGGAAGGAATCGATTCTGCAAGCACTCAAGTTCTTGTCTAACCGTACGTCCGTGTCACAGTGTCCCTGACTTTTAAGGGGAACCACTTGTGGTTAAAGCTAAGAATGTGCCTCATTTGCTTACTGCTCTGGGGCCAAGCACTGCTGTAGTTTTAAGCCTTCCTTTTGTATAAAATCTGACACTTGAAAACAATTTCTTCTGCTGTAATAATGAATTGTTAATACATCGATAGTCATTTGTGACTGTTTTTCATGCACGTAAACCAATCTTTCTGGAACAGCCAGGCTTGTATTTGTGGGAGCCCAAAAAGCTTCAGAATACTTTAAAACCCTCATTACTTCTAAGCTGAAGCTTCTGCAGGTAAAAGAAAAAGACAAAGAGTAGTTTTTTTTTTTTTTTTTTTTTTCAGAAAATGGAACTGTGAATGCAGGCTGTATGAGCTGTCAGTTTTACTATCCAAACTTGTCGCTGACAGGCATATTAATGAGGTCTTGGCACAAGTGAGTCTCTTAAGTATGAAGATGTGCATGAGTAAAGTGCTATTTTACACACAACTGGAAAGTGATTAAAGGGACCATCACAAAATATCCGCTGCAGCAAATAAAATGTAAATGAGAGGAAGATAAGAGCTAAATAATATTGTTTAAAGCGTGCAAACCTGTTAAACTTTGGGAAAAAAAATAAAAACAATTCAAGGAAACAGTTTAAATTTTCCTTCACGTCTGTTTTCCGTGGTTATGATGCTGTGATGCTACTATGATGGTGGTCTGCATTGCAGTGGTGGGAGCGCTGTTTTTGTTCTGCATGATGTACTCTGAGCTAGCAGGCTCCATCACAGCAACTGACTTGTTGGCAACTCTGTTGGTTGATTTGGCAAAAGTTCAGGCTGCTGCTGAGCTGGAGGGATGGTGCCTAGAATAGAAGAGGCTACACTAAATGTCAATATCCTTTACGTTCCTTGTGATATCTTTTTTTCCTCCTTTATGTATGTAAAGCAGTGACAGCTATTAATGGGCAGTATATGAATGCAGGGAATTACAACTTTTCATCTGCAGAAGTAGTGGTTGTGGGATTAAGATGAATGAAGGGAAAAAAACACTTGTGGAGCAGAATTGAAGCATTAGTTTAAGGGGATGTGTCATTGACAGGTCTACGATTTACAAAAGTTCTTATTTCTAACCACCTTTTTTTATTTATATGCTTTGTCTAGAGAGGAACTGAGTTGTGTCCCTCTCCCCCCATTGTATCTCTTCCTCTCACCTTGTTATTTTCTTCCTTTTATTGGCAGCAGTTTGTGTTTTGAAATATGTATAAATCTAGTAATAGTGATGAAGCCAGGGTAACCTACGTTTCTGGTCAGAGCAACCCAGAGTACTCACAAGACTGAAATACCTGCGGGTGGGCATGGATTGTTGATTGGAGCTCTCGCAGGGCTGGCTCTAGAGTGACCCTGCTGGTATTTCTGCAGAAACCTTCCACAAACCCTGCAGGGCATGTTTATCTGATGCACAGATCGGTCTGGCACTTTGCGCAGTCAGCAGCTCTCCCACCTGCTTTTTCTGTGGTGACACAGAGTGAAAGAGATAATCCCCTGGGTACCTTCTGAAAAGTGTCTGATATTTGGGCTGTCTCCTTCCCCATCGAGGCGGTGGCTGTAATGAAGCTGATTTCAAGCTGACAGTGAGTATGTGACAGCTTTTGGAGCAACTTAGATCTCCGTATTTCTTGAGCTACCATGCAGGCATACTGCCTTTTTTCTCTGTTGGAGTGCTTTGTCTTGTCGTAAAGTAAGTCTGACAGATACTCATTTGCTTCTGACTTACAGGTATTTTTATGCTGTGTATCGTAGGAGTTATCAAATGTGTATCAAGTAAGAATAGCAATCCAAAAGGCACATCAGGCTTTCTCGTTTGTTGTTGGTGGGTTTTCTTGTTTGTTTTAGAACGTGCTCAAGATGAGAGGGTTTGATAGTTGGAATTTATTGCTTAAGAAAACAAACAAACAAAGCCAACTAGGCAAGCACTGGGTTGTATGCAGTCTTATAATATGTCTAACAATCCACTAGCTGCAGAGTTCTCTATTTTATTTCTACAGAACAACTGATAAGTGGCTCAGAAATCTTTTCGAACTTAGCTGTGAACAGCCTGGCATTCATCAGCCGTGGCTATATGTAGTCAAGAAGATAGTCTACAGCCCCGAATATGGGAGCTTTAGAAGCTCAAGAAATTTAAGACAGCTTCCAGTGAGTCCCCAAGGCTGGATGCCTTTTCATTAGATCCCTGTGGTCAAAGATTTTCTATCACTTTAATTGCAAAACATACCCTTGATCAGGTTGAAAACAGGAAACTACAAGGCTATCTAATAACATTAATTTTCAGTGCCCTCTTTCCCTTATGTCCTTGCATTTTGCCTAATCAGTGATTGAGGATAGAGTGCTGCCTTAGTGCTGCTGGGGCTCGTGTAAGGTTTCCTCTCCCAGCAGCTAAAGAGTAGTGTCACTTAAAACAACCTTCTGCTCTTCCCTTCCCTCCACCTCCCCCTTACTTCTCGCTGTGGAAGCCGAAGTCCTGCAGATTGAAAACTGACAACATTTGGCAAAGTGTGAATGGACATGATATGCCTATGTTGGATGTCAAAATCTGGACGAAGCTTGAATTGGGTAGCTTTAAATTCTCCAGTAATCTCTACATACCTCCAGGGAAAGTTATGTGCTTAGATTTTTGCCAGTTGAATAGCTAAAGGATTCAGTAAATGATAGTCACTCTCTTTTTTATCTTCTGAAACATTTTATTTTTATTGACAGCAAAAATGGTAGTGATTTGAAGTGACATGTCAATAATTATGTGCCAATCTACTTAAAACTTTATTGCTAGATGTTGAAATGTAATTGATTCATGTGGTTCTTCAGCCTGAGGTCTTGCCAAAGAAAATGTGTTTGTGCTTTCCTTAAAAATCAGGAAAAGGCTTTAAGGAAGTCTTTCAGAAGCACCCAAGACAAATAAACAGAGGCTTAAATGAGATTACACTCTCGGCTCTTGTTTCTTATGGCAATTTAAGATAAGAGAGGGTTTGAAAACACATAACCATGTATTGTTTTAATTTCCATCATACAGCCTTGTTGGTGGAATTTTGCTCTAAGCTACATGCAGGAGCTTGCTACTGAAATATTTGATCTCACATTTGTAAGTGGAATAAAAATAATTACAAAACAAAAAGGCAAAAGTAGGCCTTCCACTACAGGCAGGAGGAAGGGAAGTTGAATAGAGAGAGACCTTGTATGGCTTGGATCTTAGGTTGCCATGTTTATTTTGGTTTGAAAAGTAGCATTTGTCCACCTTTACAATTCAGGAAAAACAGTTCGTTAGGATCATACAAAAAATTATGTGTTTTTTTTCAAACTAGCATCTGCTTTGTGCATTTTTTGTTTGTCCTTCCCTTGTGACCCAATTAAAGAAGCAGTGATACATACTTAACTGCACGGATTCCTGTAAACCTCTACCAGTTTGGTTGCTCCTGTAGACTTGCTTGTCTCCTGAAATCAGTCCCTTGCAAAGTGGTGTTTGTCACTAGGATACTGCCATTACTTTGTGTCTTGGATGGATTTCCTGTAGTGCCTGCCTTTTGGTGAAAGCTTGCAGTAAAATTGTACAGAGGGTCAGCATGTATGTTTGCACTTCAGTAATAACACCTCAAAAAGCAACAGAGCCTGTCCTGTTTTTTATGACTGCCAAATGGAAATGTCTTTATCTGTGTGAGTGAAGGGTGCAGACCTCTTAGCTATAACTGAAAAACACCCACTTTACTTCAGTGAGATTGTGATTTATGTAAGGCTTTTAGAATTTATTCCTCCTGTGTCAATGTGTTCTGTTTTCTGTACTTAAGTAATACTAAGAGGACTAGTAAATGCTGCTTTATGCTCAAAGCACAAGTGGCTTTGATGTTTCTCTTTCTTCTTAAATGATTATGTTGATTATATAAAAGTACATATGCTTATATGTTAAGATGTGTGTTTTTGGTCTATTAAAAATGTGTAAATGTGATCTTGTAACATCATGGGAGGTAAGGGCATGCTGTTAGCCAACCTATTGCTTCTGTTCAGCAAGGCACATGTATGATACAGGGATTTCTGTAGGAATACGTCATATTTCCTAATATTTCTTGGTTGTGTTTTCTTCTATTGGATTATTCCCTCTGAGTTCATTAAACCAAGAGAGAAAGTGGTGACACTAGTCCTGGAGCAGCCTAACTTGGTTTTGTTTTTCAGAAATGTTTTTCTTATGAAAAGGTTCTAAAAATAAGATTTAACACATCTAAAATAACTGCAAGCATGAGATCTTTTATTTCTGTACTGAAATATACGTGGCTTCCCTCCTATGGAAATGTGGGGCTTTTGCCCCCATACGCTGCTTGTACCAGTAAATAAAAGTTCTGCTTAAGCTTTCTTCTTCTTGTGGTTTAACCCTGGCAGGTAGCTGAGCCCCACACAGCCTCTTGCTTACTGCCTGGAGTGGGATGCGGAGAGGGCCGTAAGTTACAGTGAGTAACCTCACAGGTTAAGATAAGGACAGTTTACTAGGTAAGCCAAAAGCCACACGCACAAGCAAAGCAGAACAAGGAACCCATTCTCTGCTTCCCATCGGCAGGCAGGTGTCAGCCACTCCCAGCAAGGCAGGGCTCATCACATACAGTGGTTTGTTGGGAAGACAAACGCCGTCACTCCAAATGTCCCCCTTTCCTCCTGCTTTACCCCAGCTGTTATTGCTGACCGTGACACCACATGGCATGGGACATCCCTCTGGCCAGTGTAGGCCGCCTGTCCTGGCTGTGTCCCCCCCAGCTCCCAGTGCAGGGCAGCCTCAGGAGCTGGAGAACCTCAGGCTCTGCGGGAGCACTGCTCTGCAACAGCTAAACCTCAGTGTGTTATCAGCACTGTTGTGGCCTCAAATCCAAAGCGCGGCACCATGACAGCTCTCACGAAGAAAACTAATTCTATCATAGCCAAAGCCATCGCAATTTCAAAGGGTGCAACTTGCTTCAAAGCAGAGCAATCAGAAACCTTGGACTGTAGATGGTTAAAATTTTGCATTGAACAGCAGTTGCCTTTCCGGTTTAAGAGTAATGATTGTTTGGAGGTATATGCGCTTTATACACCATGGCAGTCATGCATGTACTTACTGACATGGAGCTCTGAATTTGTGGCCTCTCTGTAGGTGCATAGTAACATATGTAAAAGCTATCTTAGAGAGTAAAGTATGTTCTGGATATTGATTAAATCCTCCCTCTGTGGGTCTTGCAAGCTGTGCATATTTAAGAGAAAATTACATTATGAGCATTGTAGTGTGTGCATGTAGCTCTTTATTAGATTGTCCCTATTCGTTGCCAGTTGCCTTTGAGCCATGCCTGCTGAAAACTAAGAACTTGTAATGCTATTTATGAAGGTTATATTAGTGGCATGTTAAATCTGAGACAGGATTTCAAATGTCACGAAATTTAGATATGATCTGGTAGGAATAGTAATGTCATCACTTCCAACCTCGTTGGTTTGTGTTCTCTCCCTCCCACCTTTCTCTTTCTCAAGAATTAAGACATTTGTTATATTTGCATGATTCTCAGGTTTAACACCAAAGTGCTTTATGTTGCTGCTGTACGTGCTTGCATCATTCCTCACTGCTCCTTCATTTATGTATTTTTTTTAATGTACTGTGTTGTGTTATGCTGAAAAAACAGTTACAAAACAGGCATAAAAAATGCAGTATTGGATTTTCTGTGAGAGCTGGCTCTATCAGTTGTGTTTGATGCAGTTGAAATGCTGTCCCTGAGACTGTACTAGTCTGTCCTTTTGCAAGTTGTTTACAGTGTCAGGGGGGAAATAGCCATAATGGTGGGAGGTTTTGCATGAAGTCTAAAGCTAGATAATGCCAGTAAGGCTGGGGGAAGGAAGTGTGTGCTGCGCTCTCATGGTTACATCCTTGGGGAGGGTGGAGGTGGGAAATCATTCTCGATTGCAGACTTACTGCTATACTGTCTGTAACTTGTGTTGTTGTTTTTTGATGCTGAAAGCCTCATGAAGGAAATTTGAGTTTCCCACATGCTGTTGCAGAGTGTTGCTATTAGGCCACTAGGAAACATAGTAAGTAGTGCATAAATTTCACAGACAGGTGGGAATTTACCTGCACAGCTCTTACTGATCATCAGAAGTGGACCCAGGTCTGTACATGGCTCTGGAAAGGTCTAAAACTTGGCAATTCTTTTCTTTCTTTCAAATAGAAACACTTCCAATCCCAAATGGTAAAAGTGGAATAATTTTCATTGGGATTTTGGTAGAGAGAGAGAGCAAAGTTGTGTTTCAGTTTCCGTTGTTGTTTATGGTTTTTAAACTTTCAGGGCTTTTTAGCAAATTTTCTTGGCACTGGGTGACAGTCATATGAAACTTTATTTCAAGAGACTTTATTGTATATGTACAGACCAAGAAAGACATCTGCGGGCCCAGTCTGCTCTACTGGTAGTGGATTCCTGTGGGTTTGTCTTGTATCACTGTTTTCGGAAGGTACTTGAATATCTTCTTTGTTTTTTGAACATTAACTTTGTACCTTAACTGAACCAGTCATTTTGCTTTGGTTCAACAGCCCTCGATTATAGGTATTAATTGCTGTGGAACCAACTGAGGTACTTGTGAGGGAGTATGGAAAATCATGTAAGCCCTTTTTGTTTGTGAGTAAAATCCGTAAGCTTTTTTGAAGCGGTTTGAGCTCACTCTCTAATGCCCAGTTCTGAACGATTCCTGTCTCTTGCCTCTATGTGTAGTGACTGAACACAGCTCGGAGCTTGAAAATTCAGAGTAGGGCCTGTAATGTTTCCATAGATGTTTCCATCCAAAGCAAATATTTACAGTCATGCCTTGGTCCTATTTATAATGAAGAAGTTGGCACGAGCCTTTAATGAGCACATACTCGTGCACAGCTCTGATTTTGATCATGTCTGTCTGAGGAAAACCCATCATTCTGGAGGTACTGTCAGCTCAGGGTGTTCCTCCCACAAATGGAAGATGAGGGTGTATGCCTGCATCTACATAAGGAAGCCACAGAGCTGGGATAGCCGTCAGGCTTTTGCATGCCCTTTGTCAAGGAGTTGTGCGTGTGTTTGTTGGATCCTGCTCGTCTGGAGAAGGGTGCCTCAGCTGAACTCAAGCCATCTCTGGAAGTGCCATAGGAACTGGGGCCTTGTCGCATGTGGGTGCATTTGGGACCTCTGGGTGCTTTTTTCTGCATGATCAACTGGGAACTGCAATTTTTTTGACAGTCTAGATTCTCTATTATTACCTGTAACTTTTGGAGCAGTCGATTCTACATTTGCAAGGTTCTTTTCAGGTGTCTTTTTTTTTTTCTTAGAGAGAGTTCGCTTTGCCATTCTGTTGTCCTGTCTCCAGGATGGTAGGTTAAAGGAGGGCAAAATGATTTCAAGTGGGACTTCTGATTCCCTGAAGTTCCACCAGCTATTTGTATCCTTGTTTTTAAGCTGACTGAAGGATATAAATATATGTTTCCTCACGTTGAAGAGATGTTGACGTTTAAATTACGTGAGTGGCATTGCATGCTTTCATATTTTAGCAACAGCAAATAATTGCTCTGTATAGCATAAAATTATAATTTTTTTCCTCAGAAGGAATTAGAAATGCATGGAACAGTTAGGGTGACTTGGGAAGGAAAACTGTAGTCAGAATCTTAGCATGACTAACATGCTTGTTGGTATTAGCTTTCTTTGCTGAACATGCTACTTTGAAAAGATGAAATGAGCTTTTCTCTCTTTTTTAAATAAACAAATAATGGACTTTTTTTTTATAGACTAGTTGGAGACAGCCCAACGCACAACAGTGCAAGGAGGTACTTTACATTTTTGAAGGAGCAACTAAACTGATGTGACAAGAAGTAATGATCATAAACCAAGAAGTACTTGGTTTAGAGCAGGCCGAAAAGATTTTACGTCCTGAGAGAGATGGATGAAGCTCTGTGTTACAAGTTTATGTGATTATTTTATTTTTGCTTGTGATAAGTAATCTGAAATTCATTCATTGTTGACAAGGGAAAGTTCTCTTCAAAACTGGAATGATAAATGGCAAGTATGACGTCCAGATTGTGATCGAGTAATACTATGTATACTATTTCATTTTCTTTTAATATATAAAAGTACTGTATGACAATCTTCTACTGTGTGTAATGTAAAATTAGATATTTATGATTCACGTTTAAAGAGTAAGATGAAAAATCTGTCTCCTTTAAAAGTACTGCTTTGTTAAATTGTTTCACTCTAAATACCTAGTGGATATTTACCCACTAGAAGAAATAATGTAATGCAGTCTTCAAGTGGTGATGAAGCACTGTTCCCACAAAATACAGCTTTGCAGCCAAAGGAGGGAAAAAAAAAATTTTTTCTTGTTCACTGCTCCAGTAATGAATAGTTGTATCTTTTGAAGAGCAGACTTCATAACTAAGGGATTTTTTTAACTTCTTGTGTGTGTAAATCTGATAGTGTATGCACACAGAGATCTGAATGTCTTGAATCTAAGAGTTTACATTTGTCATCTGTGGGATCCATGCTGTATGTCCCTGCATAGAACTTCTATGCAAGCTTCAGAGCTAGAAATCTCATAACATGAGGAACTCACTTACATATAGGCTATGAACAAATAGAATTTTTTCCACCACCCTGTTTCCTCTGTGGACTGGGGGGGGATCCAGAAATATTACTGCTTGTCTGGTGCACTGAAGCACAAGGTTTTGGTTAGGATTTTGCATAGGTTTCCCAGTATATGCAGGGTACATGAGAACTTCAAGAGTCTTGTGTCCGTCCCTTCCTACTCTTTCTAAAAGTGACTTCCTGTGTCCCAGGGAGCTGTGTCTGTGTACTGCACATGAAAATAGCAACAGGGATTATTTACTGGCTGTGCTGTAAATCAGTTGTCCGTGGGCAAAATCTAGAAATCATGTAGTGCTTCTTTTGGGTGGTATTACAGAAACACAACAGAGCAGTTTTTAAAATTAATCTTTGATATTTAAGTACTTTTTTCCACTTAAAGGTTTTTTATTACTTCCTCCAAAGTCTTGAGGCATTTATTTGCTCTGCGCTTCTGTGAGAAGTGTTTACATATATTCTTCCAGTGCTGTCCTGAAAAAGCGTTCCTTTCTTGATAATGTCTTTTCCCTGCTTAACTGCTTAAATATTCAGATACATGCATTTGGCAGTACAGCATTTTCAGGCATTGCCTTAGGCACCTCAGTGTTGATTGGTCACAAAACAAGGCAGCAGCAAGGAAGAATTTTTAATTGGTCTAAATAAAAAGTGTCAAGTTTTGCTTCTTGTGTAAATACAGATGCATTACTCATGTTAATGCTACTGAATTTTTGCTTCCCACCGTGAGTAGGTACGTTTGATTGACCAGGACTATAACTATTATGTGTCGTGGTATTGTGCAAAGAAATTGAATGTGTTTCTGGGAAACTTGTGATGAATTGCATTTAAGGTACTATTTTTTGACAGCTGTGGTAAACCTAGAGCTCAGTTGTCAGGCACTTTTAAGAACCAGTACAGTAGCAGGCAGTAATTGTTGCAGAGCTTCAGTGTGCAAACGGGGGCTCAACCATAACCATACCCATACCATAGGTTCAAAAGAGAGGGTTAGGGCAAAAGTGGGGGATAGAGGAAAGAAATTATGTTCCAAACCATCATATCTGGACAGGCGATCAGAGTTCTCGGGTTGTATCCTTTCAACTGGGCCTCACTGCCTTGTGTTAACTGTTGTTGTATTTGGATACTCTACTGTATACAGGGGCAAGTATTGCTTCTTGTGACTGGGAGAAGGAAGAAAAGTTTCTGATTAGTATTTAGTTATTATTAGTAGTAATTAGTATTCTGATCAGTATTTAGTAATTTAATAACTATTTGTTTTTTTGTGATTAGCGTCAGTTTTTATACTTGCTGAAACCTTTGCAATTAGAAGTATTTTAACTATTAAAAAGATTTCTGCAATGGGTGTTTGCGTGTGTGTGTGTCAAATATATTACTAACAATGGAATCTAAGACCTACAAAAGTCTTTAAAAGTCTACACGCAGTCTAAGGACTCACTTAGCACTCAGGTTATTTCTGAAGGGGCACCAAGTCCTCAGCCTCTATGCAGGCAAGCTGAGATGCTGTGTCAGAGGGGCAGAGCTGAAGTTAGTTAGAAAGTGGAGGGTTTAGAAGTGAAGGGAATCTCTCCTTAGAAACTAAAGTAAAGCAAGAGTTTGTTCAGAGTTCTTGACCAACCCAGGCTCTTAAATACGGAAACACAAGTTAACTCCTCTGGTTACTGCTGCAGAAAATAGGCATACGGTGCTTCTACTGAATCTGTCCACTTCAGTGCTCAGAGGAGTAGGATGAGCCATGAAAAGGATCACATTTTCAATCATTCATCTTCTGCTGGGTTAGCAGTAAGAGGAAGCCCAAGACCTGCTTCCTCAAGAAGAAGAGGAACAAAGAGGGGAACACAGAGCTTACAACTCTCTCGGAGACGTCTTGGACACAGGTACTGGGGAAGGATGGAGGATTTGGGGGATGTGGTGAGAGGTCAATATATCTTTCTGGTAAGAGGTGGAAGTGGTGATCCAGGAAAGGGAATAGACACAATGATGTTCATTATGTGCTGTTCCACCAGGTTTTGATAGCTGGGAACACAGTATGCCATAGGCAAAGAAACTGAGAGAGGCTGTGAAAGTTTAGCAGTCTACTTGATCAGGTCTGATAAGACTCGCCTTGAAGTGGTGAGTAATCAGTGAAATAGACCAGAAGGTGCTAATGGTAAGGTAAAGAAAATGTAGGCTCGGTTTCAGGTTTCTCTACATTTTGTAGAGAATAGGACTACATGCAAAGTCTGGATTGACCATCAGTTGAGTTGGCTGTCTGTGACGGAGAGGACTGGACTACATAGCTCCACTGGCTGTGGGCAGTGCTAAATTCCTCCTGTCAAGTCTTCAGATTCAGCAGGGATGGCTGGGAATTCACCTTGAGAAGTAAGAGAGGTGGTTTCCTTTTCAGTGCCTCAACAGGTGATGAAGTTACTGTGTGCTCAGTGTTTGGGTGGATTGAAAGGCTCCATTCCAATCCTCCCATCCTGGCTGTAGGCATTAGAGTGACGGGGTCTGTTTATTTGTACTGTTTGCACTAGCTAGCTGTCTAAAATCCGTTTTCTGCTTCATTGATGTGCTCCATGCTCAGAAAGCATGCTTTTCTTTCGCAGCCCCTGATGCAGCATCAACGGAGAATTAAAACTTAAAGTATGGATTAATTCTAAGTCCATTTGGTTTTGACTAATTGACTTGTGTCTTTTGTATAATTCTTTGTTCAGATCATGACGTAAAAATGGTTCACCTAAGCAAGCAACCAGTCCTAAGGCTAGAGATATGCGGAGTGCTACCAGAAGTGCTGCCAGCTTATCTAACATGTTTGTTGCTACAGTCTACTACATGGCCGAGGGGACTTTTCTTGTCCGTAATTCCTGAGACTATTAACTATTTCTAAAGCATTATGCTCCAGGTTTCTTACAAAACTGAGGTTAATTCTGATTTGATCAGCAGGTTTTGAAATTGACAACACAGAAGGCAACTCTGATGCTGCATCCAAACAGAGAGCCTAAAGAAGGCTGTAGGTGGGAGGAGCTTTAAGTACATGTAAACTGGGTGGTTATTGGCCCATGCAGCCAGGAAATCATCACTTATACTTGTATTCGTTGATGGCTTTGTGGGGGGCGGGGGGGAAACAGATCTCATTTAATGGTTGAGATAATGTCACCCATGCATTCAAATCCTATGCAAAAGATCTTAACATACAGCATACAAATAAGACATAATAGACAGGTATCACCCAAATGCATATCCAAATAAAAAGGGAAGGGGGAATTAGAAGCAGCAACATTGCCTCAGTATTCATCACTTCTAAGGATTTTATTCTTACAGTCTTAATTTCTCTTTCATTAGTCAATTGATATAAAATACTGTAAAAGTAGTAAGTTTTTAACTTTCGTTTCTTGATCTTTTTTTGTCTTATCTCATTTGCTGAAGTGGTGAAGTGGGGTGGAGTGTTTGAAACACTTCCTTCCCAGCTTGATTCATGAAACTCCTTTCTAACTTACCCGATTATGCAGTTCGTAAGTAGCATTAACTAGGGGAGTTGACCTTATTTTGTCTTTATATTTTGAAAACAAAAATCAAGCTGCTTTCTTTGAAAATGTTAGGTATGAAATTTTAAGTGTGCATTTTCAAAGGCTACCAATTCCGATGTTTAATTGGAGATTTACCAGCTAAGTCCCTGCTTCTCGGTGAGCCGAGGCTATTTTATGGCTTTAAACTGTTGAAAAGATATTGGATAAGTTGTACCTGTTGTCTTAAGCTCAAACATTGGTTTATGGTAATGAAAATTCTAATCAGTGTTGTTTGGAACTAGTGATTTTTCTTTAATTGGCTGAAGAAAGCAGTCTCCACTGAGAAAATGATTGCACTTTCTGAAATATTTCTCACCTTTTGCATTTATATAGAATTTCCAGTGCAGTATGTAGGATTTCAGTTTTCTGCAAAGTGCTTTTGTATATCAGTGTTAGCACCTGTGAAATTGAACCTATGTTTTGGAGTGGTATTTTGGGCTGCCAATCTCCATTCCTTCCCCTCACCTGTGGCAGGAACAATAACTGCAACAATAGTTTTGGCTGATAATAAAATCAGGATTTGGAAGAAGATGTACAAGGAGTCCAGTATGGGGTGTACGAGTGAGTGTTCCTCTCTTCCATGAAAGATTTAATGCTTTGCAGTTCAGGTTTTTAGAGATTGATTGATTTCCTATTAAGCCGTATTGTTAGTAAACTAACATTAAGAGGAGCAAAACTGGCCATATAGGTTTTATTTTTACAATTCAATGATATATGTAGTAAGTAACTCAATGTAAGTTAAGGTTTATGGCTTTGATTAGGTAAATGTGAAAGATGGGTCTATGCCAAAATGAGTCAACAAAAACTTTAAACAGTATATTATGTTGCTGTTCTAGAGTAGCGTTCCTGAAATTTTAATCAGGACATTTCAGAGATATGTGAAACATTAACAGAACATTTTCCTGTCCTTGTCCTCCTTTTATTTGAGGTTGTCAATGCAGGTTTGGGGATAGGCAATTCAGGAGACAGTGCGTAACCTTTTAATAGTTTTGCCAAATTCTCAGTGTTCCAAATGTCTGGAGTCACATTTTAGACAACTCTTCAATGTGAAAAAATACATTTTTGTTCCTAAAGTCAAGTTGAGCCTTTTTTCTCCTGCCATGCATTATGAATAATTTTTTTCTAATCACATGCTTGATGGTTTGTACACTTAAAATGAACATTTGTTTTAAAATTGAAATCAAATTTAAACATTGGTTTAGTTTCAACAAATCCATATAATCCTTGAAAGCTTGCTGGGTATCATTTCTGCTGTTTTCCCCTACCTTGTTTTCCTCTGTCCTGTTTTCAAGCTATGTAACGCAACTTCCTCTTTTTTAGTCTTTCACACATAAGATGTGTGAAAAATTTCACTATGTAAATCTAAAGTAGGTATATTTTTGTTTTTGCTTCTCATAAGTACAGATGAATACTGTACTGTAACATGTTTACCCTTTTCTTAAAGAACAGATTCTGCAGCAAATATGCATTATTTACAAATGAATATTACTTACAAGTTTTGTAGTGCTAGGTATACATAGATGTTTGCACAGAGAATATTAAAGGCACTAGCTCAGAAAATTGTATGGCTTTATCTTGTCTATAATAGCGTGGGTTTTTCTGATAGTGTAATGATTGCAAAACTTGTTTTTCAGATACGATAAAATGAAACATATTCATATTTTACTTAGTGAATTAGGTTTTACAGCAAACATTCTTCTGATATCTAATTTTCAAGCTTTTTTTCTTTCGTTGACAACGGTTATATGAACAGTTATATTTCAGTTATATTTCAGTTTATGCTGGAAATACTGCTTTTGATATAAGAGTGGAGTGACTTCACATATGTTGTTATTTCCGCAGTTTCTTCATTGGCTCTTCCTTGTGCCATGATGTTAGTTACTGAGAGGGATTAAATCATTTCAGAAACAGTAACATTTGTACAGTCTTTGTGTACATTATTACATATTTATATACATTATATTTGTCCTCTATACATATACCTTTATGCTGTTTGCCTAAGCTGAAGAGTGTGAAACTAATTTTCTGAATGCCAAAGGAATGGTGGAGCCTTCGCTGTGTGGAACAGTATTTGTTCTGGCTGGCATCTTTTCCTCAGCCTCACTTTACCACCATGGTAGCAGGTTCATTGCTTGCTATCTATGCTGATACCTTGCAAGTGTTTCACCACTGATTCTAGCAAACATGACCATTAAATAAACAACAAATATAAAACAGATCTTTAAAAGGAAAATAATACCTTGAAGTTACTTTGTGCCCTGTTGTACGGTCTTAAGAAATGCCACGTCTTTCCTGGAGAGAAAACTGATGTGGTTTGTTTGTGGGATTTGCTGTTTGGTGAGCAGCTGATGCTGCTAAAGAAAAGTTCAGCAGTGTAAAAGATGGATGTAAAAATCAGGTATGTAAAAAGTACTGTGGACCTGGGTAAATGTATCCCCATTGATAAACATCATTAGCTCTTCCTGAAATCATTCATTACACAGAGTTATTTGACATAATATCAGTGAGTTGCTTGTTTGAGGACTGTACTTTAGTGCAGCTATCTCTTAGTACATAATTTGAGTTGCAATGTTCAAGCCGTTAGAATGGCTGTGCTCTTCTCTGCTTCCATTGAATCTTGGGGAGTGACTGAGTTTGTGTGGGTTATGTTGTTTTAATCAATAATAGACTAACTAGTTCCCTGTTGTACATTTCTTGAGTTTTCTTGGTACTGGCGCAGCTGAAATAGCAGGTACTCCTGTTTTCGCTGTCAAAACATATCAAGGCAAGGGAAAGACATTGGCTATTAAATGCATAATATGCCAAACTTATAAATTTATCCATCCACTTTTGCTGAGTCACTGGACATTTCCCTGGAACATGCGTGGCTTTGGTAGTGTCTGCTTATCTGAGGATGGTGTGCTCTTCCTTCCATACAAAGTGCCTCACTTTCAGCCTCAGGTAGCAAAACAAGTCATTTGTTCAGTTTTTCTGTGTTCCATGATGGGCCCTTTTCAGACACACTGGCAGATTAGTAAATTTCTGTTCCTACACAACACTAACTCTGTACCTCTCTCCTATTACTTAAAATGTATTGAAGTGGTTTTACCTGCAGTGGGAATCAAATTTTACTCCAGCTTAGTAGGCATGCTTTATAGAGAGAACCTTTTGGTCTGGCCGTGAGTTTTACTACGTCTGCTGGTCTGTGACAACATGCTGCCCAGTTGCTTTTTGGCTTCCTGGTTGTTCTGGGGTAATGGACAGTTTCCTGTGCGTATCTCTGTGATAAGGGCTCAGTTGCTGCAAAATGATAGGTGCTACTGTAATTATTTCTTTTAGTAAAAATACTGCATTACACCTGCCCATTAATTGAAGATGATATTGTGATGAACTTACAGTCTCAAAAAGTGATGGTGGTCTGACTAACTGTACCAGCGGGATTGATTGGATTTATTTTTAATATTTTAACCTCTTAACTGGGATATGGAAGGCTGAAAAAAGAACAAATGTCACAGCATTTTCTACGTACATTTTAAAAGGGAATAAATCTGGGGAATAGACCAATTAAATTAATGTAAAAAATTAGAGTGAGTTTTCAGTTTCAAATCAGACACCAGACCTGATAATATATATCACCATCACTCATAATAAGATTTGTTACATGTTGTTGTCTGAAGCTTTTATACATTGTCTGAGAAGCAAGATAAGGGACCTTCTTCAGTGTAGTTTGTTCTGATTAATTACACGTATTTCCAGAGGTTGCTTGATTCAAGCAGCACTTATAAAACAGAATACTTGCAAGGGACCTACACAGATCATCAAGTCCAACTGCCTGACCACTTCAGGGCTAACCAAAAGGTAAAGCATATTGTTAATGGCATTGTCCAAATGCCTCTTGCCTCTTATGGTCATTTCCAACCCTTCAGTCTGGAAAATGAGAGGTCGTGATGCTTTGTGTCTTTAAGTCATGCCACTTTTTAACACCTAGATATGACTACACTGATCACGTTTATATAGTAAATTATGCATTATGTAGTAGATACAGCAAGCTTATTTTATTATTGGCCTGTCGTGTTGTAACTATTTGTGACTTTCATTTGTAAGCATTCTCCTCTCTTTAAAGAAAAGAACAGACTGGGCTTGTTATGGTCCTCTGAATATTGCAGTGTGGAGATCTGTCACAACAGTTTTTCAGGCACCTTTGTTCCAGGACTGAAAAAACCTTTTCATAAACAGCTGTTTTGAGAAAATGTCTGTTTTCTTTCATCTTGAAGTATAATAGGATTGCTTTCCTGGATTAGTCTATCACATTTAAGTTTTAACCTTGCATCTGCTCTCTGGATTGCTTCTAAACCACGAGTATTCCCATTTTTTTCTCCTATATGTGATACAGATCACATTGAGGAAGATATTAAAAAACATTACAAATAATGAATTTCTGGAAAAATCATGTAAACTCCTTTTTACTTCGGTGTGTTTTAGTTTTTAGTTGCGGCAAGGAGAGCCTTAAGAAACCAGGTTGAGTGTCATTTCATTAGTGCTAACTAGGGAGCAACATTAGGCCCAGCCCCATGACTTTTCTTTAACCTCCTTGTCCACTCTAAGACCGAAATTATGTTTAGTAAGGGTTTAGATTTTAAGTCACCATGCTGGGATGACAGAACTTTTGTAGTGCATTTCAGCAACTTGGGTCCATGTTTCCTTAGCTGTGAATTAGTGTGAGCACAGTGCATCTGGTGTACCTACAACTGGTAGGGCAGTGGTTCACTGGAACCATGCTGCTCCTGTATAGGTTAAACTTCCCCAGTCTTGCAATTATTCTTTTTTTCTGCATTGTAATTAGAAACTGAATTAATCAACATGAGTCACTGAATTTACGTTTGCCCCTTGACTATACTTGTGTTTGTGTGTAAGACAGCAGTGAAATGTGATGGTTGCAATATTGTTCTTTGGGCTGCTGCATACTCCTTACGGCTTGTTGCAGTTTAAGAGTACCTTTTTTGTCCTTCTTGTGGGCCTTTTAGCTCACTGTAGTAGCTCATGGGTTTAAATGGAAAGGTCATAACAGTTCAATCCCCGTGATGGATGACTCTCACTCTTGTCTTATAAATCCCTGTGAACCATCAGGAAGCAAACACTTTACAGTTTATCTGAGCATTAATGATTTAAACGTATTTGCTATGGTTCCTCTTTGAAAAAGTAGCCGGACTTCTATGCTTCTGTGAACACGTGAGTCAGCATTAGTAACAGTTAACCTTCTGATATTTTGTCTGTGTGCCTCTAAGTGGAGAATAGAAGTCTGGTGAAGCCATTGATCTTCATTGCAGTTCTGATCTCATAGCCTGAGATCAAACTGGTAATTTAGTGTGACATTTTGCAGCACGGCAGAACAACTGAGGCCTTGGTTGCTTCTAGTGTTTGCCAAAAAAATCCACAGAAATTGGTTTTAACTGTTGTTTCCCTAGAAACTATTCTTAGGTGTTAAAACTATGAATTGTCTTGAAACTAGATTTTGTTTTAGTTTTTCTTATTATATGAAAAATCTGATCAGAAAATTATTTTGACCTGATGAGTTACTAGTGCTTGCATGCAGATTTGAAAATTAAGGTAATTGGCTTCAGAAGAAACTTAACTAGAGAATAATTTCTTCAAAAAGCAAACTGTTCTATGAGCAGCGGAGCTGATGAAACCTACTTTCTGCCAGATTTATGTTCTTTATCTGTCTCCTCCTTCCTTCTGCAGTGCCTCCCCTGTCTTCTACCTCTTTTGCTGGCCATGCAGCTGCAGCACTTGCCATGGCTGGGGTTGGAGCTGTGTACTGACTGGTTGCTGCCTTTGCAAGTGGTTAAGATGTGAGTCTTAATACCTGCCTTTCCTGTATAGCAGATGTAAATTTGGATGTCTTCTGTGAGCAGTTCTGGGGTGGGGTTGGGTTGGGACTTGAAGGAATTTGGTTATCCTTCAGTCTCCTTTCAAATGGGATTGAAGCTAGCCAATGGATTTGAAGAGCAACAAGGAACTGCTAGAAAAGCCCTTCTTGCGTAGAATTGTAAAAGATCTTCCGTTGCACAATACTTTCTTTCCACTTTTTTTTTCTTTCACTAGTTTGTCTGTATGTTTTCATTGGTAACTTAGCTTTCTGTCCTCTGTGCTCTGCGGGGCTTCCAATTGTGATACAGAATCACTGAATGGTTTGGGTTGGAAGGGAGCTTAAAGACCACCCAGTTCCAACCCCCTGCCATGGGCAGGGACACCTCCCACCAGAGCAGGTTGCTCAAAGCCCCGTCCAGCCTGGCCTTGAGCACCTCCAGGGATGGGGCATCCACAGCTTCTCCAGGCAATCTGTGCCAGTGCCTTGCCACCCTCAGAGTGAAGAATTGCTTCCTAATATCTCATCTAAACCCATCCTCTTCAAAACTGTTACCCATTCTCCTGTCACTACACTTGCTGAGTTTTTCTCCCTATCCTTCCTGTAGACCTCCTTTAGGTACTGGAAGGCCTCAATGAGGTCTCCATGGAGCCTTCTCTTCTCCAGGCTGAAGAGCCCCAACTCCCTCAGCCTGTCCTCACAGGAGAGGTGCTCCAGCCCTCTGAGCATCCTTCTGGCCCTCCTTTTGATTCATTCCAACAGGTCCATGTCCTTCTTGTGCTGGGGGCCCCAGAGCTGAACACAGCACTCTAGGTGGGGTCTCACAAGAGCAGAGCAGAGCCAGGGGGAATCACCTCCCTCGCCCTGCTGGTCAAGCTTGTGAGTAAACATGCTCCAGCTCCAAAACAATAGTGTTGGACCACTGAACTGAAATCACACCCTAAAGGCTTGCTTGAACACGAGCACTATAATGAGAAGTTTCTGTCCTCAAGCCCTTTTAGAGGCTGCTTTTACCTAGAGGTTGGAGAAGGTGATCTTTTGAAATCACTTCCAACCTCAATTGTCCTGTGTCCTTATGATCCTATTCATGGTCACAAAAGTACATTTATGCTGGGACAAGGGGTGAGCAGGTAGATCATAATGCCAGCAAATGACTTGCTTTCATCCATTTCCGTGTTGCTTGATCAATTCACCAATGCACCTTCCTTCCTCGTACTGATTTGTATGGGTACGATTTTTGCCCCATTCACACACACACTTTTTTAAGCCTTTAGAGTCCATTTCTGAAGCTATCTGAATACCCTGTCAGTTTAATCTGAAAGAACTGGCAGAAAAGTATCAAGATTCATAAAAATTATTAGAGGGCTGAAACAACTCTCCTATGAAGACAGGCTGAGGGAGCTGGGGTTTTTCAGCCTGGAGAAGAGAAAGCTCTGGTGAGACCTTATAGCGGCCTTCCAGTGCCAGAAGGGGGGGTCTTATGAGAAAGATGGAGAGTGACTTTTTACCAGGGTCTGTAGTGACAGGACAAGGGGTAATAGCTTTAAACTGAAAGAGGGTAGATTGGAATTGGATATAAGGAAGGAATTTTTCATGACAAGGGTGAGGCACTGGCACAGGTTGCCCAGAGAAGCTGTGGATGCCCCATCCCTGGAGGTGTTCAAGGCCAGGCTGGATGGGGCTTTGGGCAACCTGGTCTGGTGGGAGGTGTCCCTGCCCATGGCAGGGGGGTTAGCACCAGGTGATCTTTAAGGTCTCTTCCAACCCAAACCATTCTGTGGTTCTGTGATTAACCTCAAATGTTGAAGGGGACCTTAGCTATATATATATCTTTATTATAGGTGCACTGATATCCCTCTATATATAGATTGGCAGTAAGTACGTTCTTGCCAGAAATTAGTAAAAGCCTTCTAAAACCTTTTCAATAGGTTCTAGATTGAAAGAAAACTTTCTTTCTCATTCTGAAAATGATGTACAGTATTGAGATGTGATATGATAATTGTTTGGCTAACAATAGACCCTCATGTCTGAAAGAGCTTAGCTTTATATCCAAAGCCATGCAGTTTGACAAAAGTTTTGCCTACTCCTTTTGAAGCTGTGAAGAGGCACTATTCTAATTAACTAATTTGCAAGAGCCTAAAAAGTTGGTAATGGGATTTCTTGCACTCTTTGGTTGAGAAATCTCTTCCGTATAGATAGCTTTTCCATTTGAGTTGTTTTGTTCTCCAGACAGCTCTGTGGTGTCCAGAGAAAAAAGCTATCAACAACAAAACCTATCAACAACCTTTCTGTGTTGTTTACAGTGCTCTGGATGAAATACAGTAGGAGGAAAAAAAACAAAAACAAAACTCCTAGTTTCTAAGGTTGCAACTTCTGTCTCCATGTCCAATAACCTGTATACAGTTCTTCTTAACAGTGTTTTTCTACTTTTCACTGAGTGGGCTAACTGAAAGGTAACTTTACATAAACAGTTACAGATGTGCAGAAGTTTGATCAAAATATAACTGCACATGAAGGATGAAGGTACCTGATGCTGGTAGAATGAAGTCATCAATTTTAACTATAATATTTATATTGCCTTGGGAGATGCATCTTTATTTTGGGTGCTTATTAAAAACAGTAGTTTAAAAAATGTAAAATGGATATTTTATTTGTATAGCTGCCAGCACCTTGGCAAATATTCTCCTCTAACAACGACTTAGTAACTAGCATATTTAGAAGCACCTTAAGAACTGTGTTGGCTGCCCGTTCTTTACCCTGCAACATAAAAAACATTTCAGTGTACCTAATTTAGTTGAATACAAGTAGAGTTATTTGGGGTAGGAGATACGTAGCCAGGGCAATGACATTAGTGAACTGGGAATGAAATGTGGTGATCCCAAACTATGGTGCAAGATGTGACTGAGTATGCGCAACGGAAGCATCTTGAAGCCCAGAAGGGAGCAAGATACTGAACCAAAAGGCAGAAAAACTTGGCAAGGTTTAATGAAAACAAGCCCGAGGAAGAAAATTGAAGAGCTCCTGATGATAGTATGTGTGGTAACAGTGTTTCCTGTTCTTTACCTTAATAAACTGTCTATAAGGTATTATAGTCATGCCTTTTGTTTGTGACGTAACATACGCTCTTTTCTTTTTTCAGATCAAATTCAGTTACCCAGAAATATGATTGAAAACAGTATGTTTGAGGAAGAGCCCGATGTGGTTGACTTGGCAAAAGAGCCTTGTTTACATCCCCTGGAGCCTGATGAAGTTGAATATGAACCAAGAAGCTCACGGCTCTTGGTGCGTGGCCTTGGGGAGCATGAAATGGATGATGATGAAGAGGATTATGAGTCATCAGCAAAATTGCTGGGAATGTCCTTCATTAACAGAAGCTCAGGTCTCCGGAATAACATGGCTGGCTATAGACAAAGTCCAGATGGATCATGCTCGGTGCCCTCTACAAGGACCATGGCGGTTTGCACTGTTGTTCTTGTGATTGCGATTTCAGTAATAATGGTGATTTATCTTCTTCCCAAATGTACCTTTACCAAAGAAGGCTGCCATAAAAAAAATCGTACAATGGAACTAATATACCCTTTGGCAACCAATGGAAAACTGTTTCCGTGGGCGAAAATGAGACTTCCTTCTGATGTTGTACCACTGCACTATGATCTTGAGTTGCAGCCAAACCTTACTACTCTGAAATTTTCAGGATCTGTAAAGATAGTGGTTAATGTTCTCCAGGTAACTAGGAAGATTGTGCTTCACAGCTCAGGACTTAATATCACCAAGGCATCCCTTACTTCAACAGGAGGAAGTCAAGCAAAGCCAGTTGAATTGCTGGAATATCCATTGCATGACCAGATTGCAGTCATGGCTCCTGAGGCTCTCCTTGTAGGACAGAATTATACTGTCAACATAGAATATTCGTCTAATTTATCGGACACCTACTATGGCTTCTACAAAATTTCTTACAAGGATGAGAAATCTAAACAAAGGTATGCATGCAAATATTGCTACTCTCTTCTGTCATTTCTAGATTGTGCTTTAGTAGAAATAACAAGGGTAGCTTTTCTATTGAATGTTTTGTACGACTGGTTCCTGACGAACAAAGTGAATCTTTAACCTCCTGATGTTTTAAGTCTAGAGATTAAAAAAAAACACTTTATTCTTATGTTGCTGACACTTTAAGCAAAGCTGCTAGGGAGATGCAAGTTATCAGTGTTTAAAATCAGCAATGCCTGGGAACTGTCTTTCATGGATGAGTTCATTAAGCGAGGGCAGCTTCTTCCTCAGTTTAATGTAATGCTGTATGCTGCTTACAGGTAGCTATAGCATGGTTTTTTTTATTGTTGTTGTTTAATTGTTAGTTTCTCTCTTTGGAAATGTCCTTAGCTAGTTGATAGTACCACCAGTGTGGAGAATGAGGGCTTTTTACCAAGAAGATTAACAAAAATAGCTACCCACCACCAGCTACTTCAAATGGTCCTTAGCGTGATTGTGTACTTAAGATTTTTCATGCCTTCGTTAGCATATAATAGTCCATGCAGATTTTCTAGAAACGGTGCAAAAGAAAGATGAAAAGAGCACTATGGGTAAGTTCACTTTGACAGGAGAGTAGATGTGAGGGGCCTACAAAATGGCTGTTAAATGGAATAAACACTTACCAGCTTGTTCTAAGAAATGCTGAGACCTAAACCAAAAAAAAAAAGTGAAATGGTACATAAAGGGAAAAGCATGGAAAAGGGGAAAAAAATGTTATCAGTGTTACACATTCTTGCAACAGCAGAGAATTTGTATGGAAATGCCCCAAATACTTATGAGTAGATTTTGTTTCCTGAAAGGAGAAGGCAAACTTTATAATTAATACCACTGAAATTGTCCTCTGGAGAAGGGATCACACTGATATTTTACTTATTTTCACTGACTTAAAACAAGACTCTTAGTTATTGCTCTGTTTTTTTAGTGAGACTCCTTGAAGAATAAAACGTGGCAAACTGGTTATAATTTTTCTTTTTCCAGTGAAATACAATAACTACGCTGCTCATGTTTGAATTATTCAAGTCCATGAAGGGTAGCCATCTTTTAAAATAAAAACTGCTCGTTGTAAAGATTTCATGGACTGTTAGGAAGCTGCACAACGTGTGAAAGATATACTATTTTTATTTACAGAATAATAATAAATACATTTTGTTTCAGATTCAGCAGGCCTCTCTAGGCGCTGACGAGATATTTAAACTAAAACTGATTTATTTTTCAGAAGTTTACTTAGTTTGCTGTTAAAACTTCCCATAGCTAAGTCCTAGTGGATCTGTAACATACTGCTGAAACGTACAAGAAAATAGGTTGTCTGCAGCAGCTGTCTTCAAATATATGCAAGAACTGGTGGAATAGAACTGGGTTCTTGAAGTGATCAGCAGCTGTGGAGTGATGCAGAAACTTTCTCCCCTTTACTCCCATGTGTTTCAGCTGGTCCTTATGTGAGGTGGTCTGGGAGGCTTTCTGTAAGAGGTCAAGATTTTAAGGACAGAATTTTGGTTTAAAGCATTTCTGATCTGTTTCAATTTGCCCAGGTCTGATGAAGATGCTTTACTGAGGTACAAAGGTTCAGATCCCTAAGGTAGCACACTGTCAATAAGCCTCTTATGCTCAGGAGGAGCCCTTTCATATACTAATACATGATATTGTATGTGTAATGATTAGTGAGAACCTGCTGCTTCCTGGGAAACTGCTGCTGTGCCTCAATCTTCTGACAATATAACAAAAATGCCAAAAGTCTTTCTGTGTTGGAATTCTTTAAGTAATAAAAAATCACAAAGGCTGTACATTGCATCAGAACGTAATTACGAGATGAAATGAAGTAGATATAAATAGCTTATCACAAGCCCTGAAAGACATAGTCTCATTTCACTCCATATTTCATGGTGATAAGAGTAGAGTCTTGCAGTAAGATTGCAGAAGGCAAAAATAACATCAAGCGTTGTTAATAGCTACTTCTTGAGATTTCATACTTTTTTGTAGTCTGATGTAGTTGAAGCTTTGTCATCTTGCATTTGCAGTAGTAGAAAGAGCTTGTATGTGGAGAGGAAAAAGATAATCTGAGTAAGTTTGGAGGATTTTGTCCACCTTTAGTCTAGCGCTACCTGCTTCTGTTCAAAGACAGGATGCTTTAACTTACATATTTTTCAATAAATAGTTTCCAGTAAACTCTACTGATTATCATCATTTCCATTGCCCTGCATGCCTCTGTTTCCCAGGGTGTTGCGTTTGTATGCTTACGGTCAGTGTTTTTAGGAATACAGGCTATTTTGATAACATATGATTTAAAAAAACATAAACAGATTGCATCCTATTTATATTTTTATGCAGATTGGATCTTTGTGAACTTCAAGATTGTGGTTGATGGGAAAGAGGACTAAAGTTGAAAGCAGACTAGGAGAATAAATCTTATGAATTGACAGTGACATGCCTCCTCAGAAAAGCTATAGGTCCAAAATGTTGGAGTCAGAGAAAAATAAAAGACAACCCGCAAAAGCTCGTGAGGAGCTTGGCAGTAGGTTTAAAATAGAAACTGTTTATCTCTGGTAAATGGAAGACAAATTGGTGAACTTCATGTTTAGGTCCCAGGGTTGTCCTGGGGGAGCAGAACACAAGTCAGAGATACTCTCTAGAAAAAGCTGTAATTTCTGGAGTTAGTTAATATCAAAACACTTGAGGAGGAACACAGATGTTTGAGAGGTTCTCTTGTGATATGACTAGTTGTTGTGTTAGAGGCAATAGTGCATGAATTTACATACGCTAGCTAGCAAAGTGAGCAGGAAGACAGCTGAACTGCAAGAGCATCCTCAGCTGAAGGCACAACAGTTAGATGGAAAAGCTTCCCTGTTATTATGTCTGCTGCTGAGGTTTCAAACATTTTATATGGTGGGCATGTCCACTGATTAAATTCTTCTGCCTCCTTTAAGCTTTGTTCCCTCTTTCTGGAAAGATCACTGGTCTGGTGACTGTTCTTTAATTGTGTTAATCCAGGTATAGGATAAGAAAACAAAAAACAGCCAAGGAGATTAGTTCTCCAATAGATAAGTTTCATTGGTTTCAAAAAGACTTCTTTATAATCCTAATGAAACATTTATTCTAAATGGACCAACCATATCATCTGCCATTTGGAAAGTTTCTTCCATAGCAAGCAGTTACAAGGTTTGCGGGGAAAGATGACTGTGTACAATCATACATAAACTGTCATGTATCCTTTTCATAACTCTTAATTTGCCCTTCTCTACTCTCTTCATTAGGTGGTTTGCAGCAACTCAGTTTGAACCTCTGGCAGCAAGGTCTGCTTTTCCATGCTTTGATGAACCAGCATTGAAAGCTACTTTTTTAATCAAGATCAAGAGAGATGAGAAACTTACTGCTCTGTCAAATATGCCAAAGGTACTTACTTTTATACAGGAATTTTAGTAGAGCTATCTCCTAGGTAATCTGTGTAGGTTCTTTGCATTGTGTTTGCTGCATTAATGTTCGGGGGGTAAATTAGAATCATAGGATCATCTAGTTTGGGCCTTGAGAAGGTAAACTGTACACTCTGACTTTCTTATAAAACAAATGTCTGTTCCTCAAGGACTTGAGCTAAGTAACCCTGGGGGAGGGGAACGACTGATTAACGCACTATATAATGTAGGGATGTTATTGTAGTGACAGTTGAATGGCTATAGAAGGGATTCCTGCTCAGGGTAAATGAGTTGTAATCTTGTAGGATTTTGTTGTTGGCTATAACAATCACAAAAGCACTTGAGGTTTTCTTTGGAGGTTTCTGTGTTTGCTGATATTGCACATTTGCAGAAGACTGGAATGTCTTTATCAACAGTTTCTGTATCATTAGTAACTAGGAGCAGTCTCTGCTATGCCTGATATAGAAGGGTGGACTTTTGAGCATGAATGAGGCTCAAAAGTAGGGTGTAAACCCCTGGTCTCAACCCCAGAATTCAAATAAGGATCTGAAATTCCTTCAGGTAGATCCTTTCAGTTAAAATCTTCTACGAGCATATCTGAATTTTATGGTGATGCTTGATGCCATTAAGTGTTTGGAGAAACCTTAATAGAAACCTAATTCATTTAGACAGACCATCAAGACTAACTTACTTCCTAGTCTGTATCTGAACTAGGTCCTCTCTCATCAAAAGCATAACCACCTTTTATCACCCAATAGAAACTCATGAATATTGATATTAATCTAATTAATAGTGAAAACAATTATGCCCTCAGTGTTGGTGAAACATATATGTATACTGTGCCAGTAGGCTGTCAAAGGCTCAGATGCTGGTGTAGCTGTCACATTTTTTTGAAAAGCAAACTGATAATTGTACCTATGTGAAACAGTGTCTTCCTCATATAAAATGAATGTTCATGGATTTGTGGTGATTCTCAACAATTACTTTAATAGGATTCCAGCACCTTGGTTTATATCCAGGTCTAAGAGGACATTATTGGCTGCTCTCTTCACTGAAAGAATCACTATACAAGCTGCTTGACAACTCTCCTTTTTTTGTCTGTTTTTGTAAACAAGAAAGGGCGGTTACTTGCTTTCCTCTGCCAGAAGTTGGACAAGTGGTTAACGTAATTTTCATAAAACAGCTTCTATCTTTTTTTATATACAGACAAACTATTGTTTGTCATTGCTGCTTGTGTTTAGATATTGCTGAGCAAATTGCAAATAGCTGCTTAAAATTTATTCTGCTCTTAAGCATACCTTCCACAGATCATGAGTACTTGCCAAGAATATATGTGTTTGCAACTCTTCTACTGCACCACAATATCCTAAGTTGGAAGGGACCCACAGGGATCGTCGTGTCCAACTCCTGACTGCACACAGGACTACCTAAAAATAAGCCCATGTGTCTGAGAGCACTGTCCAAATGCTGCTTGAGCTCCAGCAGAGTCGGTGCTGTGACCACTGCCCTGGGGAGCCTGTCCCAGTGCCTGGCCACCCTCTGGGTGCAGAACCTTTCCCTAAGACCCAGCCTGACCCTCCCCTGTCCCAGCTCCATGCCGTTCCCTCGGGTCCTGTCGCTGTCCCCAGAGAGCAGAGCTCAGCGCCTGCCCCTCCGCTCCCCTTGTGAGGGAGCTGCAGGCCGCCATGAGGCCTCCCCTCAGCCTGCTCTGCTCTGGGCTGAACAAACTCAGTCACCTCAGCCACTCCTCATGCATCCCATCCTCTAGACCTTTCATCATCTTTGTAGCTCTCCTTTGGACGCCCTCTAATAGATTTATGTTCTCTTTATATTGTGGCACCCAAAACTGCACACAGTATTTAACGTAAGGCTGCACATGCGCAGAGCAGGAAGTATCACTTCTTTTGACCAGCCAGCAATGCCGTGCCTGATGCCCCCCAGGATATGGCTGGCCCTTTTGGCTGCCAAGGCACCCTGCTGACTAACATTCAACTTGCTGTTGACCAAAACCCCCAGGTTCCTTTCTGTGGGGCTGCTCTTCAGCCTCTTATCCCTATTCTCTGCCTATATCCAGGGTTTCCCTTGTCCCAGGTGCAGCATCCAGCACTTGCTCTTGTTAAATTTCATATTGTTGGTGACTGCCCAGCTTTCTAATTTGTGAAGATCTCTCAGTTAGGCCTCTCAACCCTGGAGGGAGTCAACTGCTCCTCCCAGTTTATTTTCACCTTTAAACTTACTTAAACTTCACCTTTAAACTTACTTACCTTCAAGTTCTGCATCCAAGTCATTAAGGAAACCATTGAAGAGGACCATCCCCAAAATGGAGTCCTGAGGACCCCACTAGTAACTGGCCTCCATCCAGATGTAAACCCTATTTACTTTAATTCTTTGAGCCTAACCAGTCAGCCAATTGTTTATCTATCATATCATGTATTTATCTAGTTGTATGCTGGACATTCTGTCCAGAAGGATACTGTGTGAGACAGCATAGAAAGCCTTGCTAAAATCCCCCCCCAAGTCAGATCTACTGTCTTCCTCTGGTCAACTAGATGGGTAACTTCATGGTAAAAGGAAATAAAGTTTGTTAAGCAGGACTCTCATGAACCAATGCTGGCTATGACCAATGACTGCATTGTCTTTAAAGTGTTTTTCAGTAACTCGTGGAATGATCATCTCTATAACGCGACAGTTTTCATCTCTATTAGAATTACCTGGTATACCTATAGCATCAAGTGGCTTAGTTGCCCTCTTGACTGGTAATGACTGGCAGATGAAATGGGGGAAAAATAATGATTAACTCTGCTTCACTGTCATATGTGGTTAGGTATCTAAGGAAAATGGTTGGGGATAATTCAAGATCAAGGATGGTATTTTGGGGGGTTGCTGGGTGCTACTATTTTAGTTTATCTGTTTTTAAGTTCTGTGTTCTCCTTTAACATTTACTTATTTGCTTGACTTTTTGCTTCATTTTGGAAATTTCCCCTATTCAGGAATCTTTAATTCCTCTTTGGAAGTTTGAAAGTAATTACTGGTCTGCTGTCCTTTAGTATGTCTGCTAATGCCAGTTGTGGTTGATAATAGATTTCTCCAGAAGGGAAAGCAAGGGCCCTCACTGTAACACAAGGCATGTTTACTTCCCTTGCTTTTCTCTCACAGTGTGTCTGTGCAGCACCTCCATCCTGCTTTCTTCAGTAAATGCTTTGTTTTGTCATTTAATCTAGCCGCTCCATTGACTTCCCTTTCTCTTTTGACTTCACTTAGATTTCATGTCTTTTGTGCAAGGTGTTTGTGCAATGTTGTTTGTGCAGGAAGAAGTCACCTGGGAAACTACTGCATTTGTTTGTGGTATCGGGCAAGGCTTCGAAAGTTCAAACTATCTTCTTGTAGATTATGCAAATAGGTCACTTGATGCACTCAACAGTAAGCATCAGCATGTATAAGCAGGCTTTTCTACCTTCCTGAGAGAATCAGCAGATGAGCTGCTTGTAGCTGAGGCTCTGTGTTGCCAAGACTTGTGACTTTTGAGTTCAACTGATCCAACTAATATGCCTGAAAATGCAACTCTGTATTTCCTGTTCAGTGAGTTACTGCTTCTTGTCAGAGGATCTTCCTCTAATTAGTCAGGCTCCCACACCTTAAGACATACGATTTAAATGTGGAAAGAATGACAGTTATTTGCCTTCACCTTGCATCTTTCCATAACGCCTGCCTTGTATTGCCAGTCCTGCAAGGTATGTGCCTGTGGCATTTTGCACTGAGGAGGGAGCCGTTTCCCACCTCATTTGTTCCTGCTCAGCTCTAAGCGCTGTTAAGCAGTTGGTAGCTCTTTCTGTGTGTGTATGTGCCACAAGTTATCATCCACATGGAGAAAACATTCTGATAAGGTGCTTTTACAGTTAGATCATTAATGCATCTTTTTTCTTCCACCTCACTTCAGGACACATTTACATATAAGTTCCTAGCCGCAGTGTCGTATTCATTGCATTGCTCATTTTTCAAGGAGGTGGGAAGCCATTTGAAAAATGGAGATTTGGGAAATTTGTCCTTTTACTCCTAATTGCAGTGAAAAATGGGTTGGTATTGCACATTTGCATCATCTTAAACATGGATATTACAGATTTTCCCTATTGTTTGCTTTAACTACATACTCAGCGGTTCCTGTACTGCATCGAAAATGTGCGTGCCTTTCCTTGTTCCCAGCGTTGTGATCTACATAGTCATTCCTCAAGTGATTTTTATGGCACTCCTGCATCTTAAATTCCCTTCTGAATATGTCTCTTGCATCTTTTTGGCATTTTGATTACTGCTCGTGTTTGTCATACCACTTGAGTTACCTTCAAATCTGCTGCTGCTGCTTCTGCC
The DNA here is from genome assembly GCF_009769625.2 of Cygnus olor. Classification (NCBI taxonomy): domain Eukaryota; kingdom Metazoa; phylum Chordata; class Aves; order Anseriformes; family Anatidae; genus Cygnus; species Cygnus olor. The sequence continues at coordinate 53,618,123 of NC_049198.1, forward strand.
TTGAACATCTCTTCAACTACCTATGAGTGCCATAGGCAGAAGATCCTGTCCTTTCAAGCTAAGAATTCTCCTTCTCTCCCATCTTGTCAGGCTTTTTCCATCATCTGGTTCTCTGCTTTTTAGTCCACTTCTGTCTTGCTGCATTTGTTCCTGGTATCTGATACTTTTTGCTGCACTTCTGGTTTGCCCACTGTTTTTTTCTCTGTACCAATTACTGAGCTTGATAGAGTCAAAATGTTTTAAGAGCACAGCAGACAAAACATTTCAAAAACTATAATTTGCATTTTTTTCTTGTTGTTTCCATCTCCGTTTTAAAATACGGTTATTATGTTGTGTTTATGATAAAGATTTGAGAAGGCGTCCTTACGTAAAACAAAGAGAATATCAGAGAAAGACATTAACAGCAGTGAAGTTGTATGTTTAGTGTTGAGAACCAAAGGCGAGTTCTCATGTCAAACGGTTAAGTCAGATTTAATTTGATTTTTATCAAGAAGTTATAAGAACACACAGAGCAAGTGAATTGATAGTTTTGCTAATGGACAGTATCTCTAGAACAGTTACTCATTTGTGTTTATACTGCAAACAACATTTCTTACTTTTGTTTTGTTTCCTCTCTCCTCAACTCGATACCCTGATAACTTGATCCTGTATGTTTCCTCATTTGTTGTTATATGATATCTAAACATGCAGTTAGTGGGTTTAGAAGTGGTCCCTTTGGGTTTCATAACTTGTCAGGAAAACTTGCTCTCCCATGCTTATGAATTACAGTAAAATCTTTATTTTTGTGACTGTACAAAACAAAGAAATTAGACAAGAGTTTCTGTGGAAAAGTATGTTACCTCAAGAACATTCCTGGCATCAATGAGTTCTCCTGTAGCAGTACCAACTTTTATATGCAAACCTTCTTTTTATTGGCATGTTTTTTGTCCCTCATCTTCCAAGTGCTCTAGCACATGCCGAACTCTTACATTTCAGGCTTAGCCTGGATTAGATATTCTGTTAGGTA